>NC_060088.1:14929975-15529975 GCF_922984935.1 Meles meles
GGCTATCATGACATTCTGCATGATATCTATCCCTTAAGGAAGAGCCCTGGACAGCACTCCTTGTCATCATTAGTTAATGTTACATACCATGGTCACGGGGAGAGTCATGTGTGTGTGTGGGTGCATGGGGAGTGTTTCACAAAACGCTTAGAATTATATTTTAAGAGATATGAAGCCGCTCTTTTTGGATCAAAATTCATGTTCAAATGCATTGTAAACTCATGCCACATCCCGTCTGGCCACATTTCCTGCCATGAATGTCCCATTTAACCCTCTTTTAGAAACACAGATTCTCACTAACCTGCCTTGGTACAAACACCAAATTTTGAGTGCCCAGATAGCGTCTCATTGTCTGCCCCCTTTCTCTTCCTTTTTCATATGTTTCTTTAGTTCCACGAGTGAGTGAAATCATATGATAATTGTCTTTCTGTGACTGACAGATCGGACTCAGCCCAGTGGTCTCCACCTTTCTGCCACATGTGGCAAGTCAGTACAGAGACAGGCTTCAGCTCAGCTCCTGATCCCAGGCTCATTGGATCGTCACCCACTTCAGGTTCCCTGCTCAGAGGCTAGTCTCTTTCTCTCTCTCCAGCTCACTCCTTGATTATGATCTCTCTGTCTCCTCTGTCAAATACCTGCATGCACATCACTGAAAAACAACAACAAAAACAAGAAACTGTTGATAAGGATTGACTGGGGCCAGAGGATGTTTTATTGAATTTCGACCTATGTCCCTATGGAATGCAGCCAGGACCAGAGCACCTCCCACAATCCTAAAATGGCTCTGAACTCCCTTGTTTATTCTCCTCTTCTTTGTCTTCCTGCATCTCCCTACCAACATAGAGCATGCACTCTCTGTCGTGCTACAATTGCCCATTGTTCTCTCATTTTCCCTCCTCACCTGGCTCCATTAGAACATGCCCTTCTTCCGCAACAGGCACTGTTTGTATATCCCATGAAAACATTTGGGGAATAGAAATGGGAGTGTTAAGGCAAAGTTGTGCTGCAACATCTCCATTCAGTTCCACAGAGGGATGCTGCACCATCCTGGGGGAATGCTCAGGGATCTTATGCTGTTGAATCCTCTTCAATGCCTCCCATGGAGAGGCATTGTTCTTTTCCTGAAACTGGCAGGAAGGCTTTTCTGACGGCTTCACATGGGCATTGGGTCTCTTCCACCATGCTCAGTGATTGCACCTGTGGTCTCCAAATCAAAGAGTCCATCTTGGGCCTAGGTTCTAGTGTGTAGGTTCTGCCATTAGTACTTTTTAGCTTGGAAGATTAGGAGGGATTTATGGAACGATTTCTGGTATGCAGAGGAACCCCTGTCCTCACTGTTTAAGACTCCAGACATGTCTTTGGCATGGTTGTGGGTGTTCACTGTGAGCTTTCCTCTGGTGGCCCTTTCCCTGGTCAGAAGAGTCCTGATTGGGTGGGAGGACCATGCACATGTGTGGAGTGTGGAGTTCCTCTGTGAGGCTTGGATATATTCCTGTCTCATTCTTGATCTTTCATGGGTAAGAATGAATTTTGGATTCTTTTCCCTTCTCAGGAGTCCAGTGGTCTGTTGGTGACAGTCAGGGCCAAAGTCTGTATATTCACATATGGAGAAGTTGACCCCAACTAGCTTCGCAAACTCTCTTGGTAAAATACCCAGTCTGGTCCAGCATTTTGGGAAGGCTTGGTGTCCTTCTGGCTGACCCATGACTACTGCAGCCAGGGGGAGTGTTAGGCATGGTATGGGGAGGATTGGTTGTAAGGACATCAAAGCTTTGTGACATCACAGAAGCAAACTTCACTGAAGCAGCAATCACTCTCAATGACTTATGAGTCTTATGGGTTTATGTAGAAAGCCCTGAGGAGGACTGAAAAAGAGCCCTGTTAGCTTGATCATGAACTCAGGTTGGCTTTTCTGTTTCTTTCCCATTTCCCATTTTAGATAAAGAGAAAAGAAAATGACATTCGGTATACCATCCTTGAGGCCAACATTTCTCCAGAGAGAGCAGGGTGTTTCTATTTCCACTGCAATTTCTAGAGATCTCAAACAACAGGGAGAGCTCTTGGGTATCATTAGCTTTCTGTGAGTTTTTACAACCTATGGGTGAGAGCGTCCTTTATTTTCTTCTTTTCCAGATGGATTCTAGGGTGTAGGGTCTACTTTTGGTGCTTGGTCCTCTTGGAAGAGAAGAAAAGGAATAAAGGAAGGAAAGTCACATTTCAAGGAAAAGTGCTAGGGCCTGGATGCATTTTGCTGTCCGTGTCCTCTTCTCCTAGTGTTCTGAAACACTAGTCCTAAGGGATGAGGGCTCTGTCTGCCTGGCTTTACCTTAGACACCTTTGCAAAGGCTTCAAAGAGAGTGAAATTCTGCATGACAGCTAGCCCAGGACAGCACTCCTTGTCATCATTAGTTAATGCTACATGCCGTGGTCATGGGGAGATCCATGTTGACCAACTACCTTTATTCAGAGGAAAAGGAACTGCCTCCATTGATGGCCTGTCATGCCTACTCTAGCAGAACTGTGGAAGGAGCTGGGATGCCCTTCCAAAAGCTAGTGGAAAAAGAAATGTGGTACATCCAGGACATTAGGGAGGATGAAGCCCCAATACTTGCCTTGACATTATGACACAGGACTGCGTTATTCTCAATGACAAAGGAAAGCAGACCAAGGAAAACATATGGCTTCACTCATATGTGGCCCATGAGGAATACTGTGGACATTAGCAGAAGCAAGTTAAAATGGAAGGGGAAGAAGGCAGACAGGGAGACGCACCAGGAGAGACTCAGGACTCTGGGAACCAAGCTGAGGGTTCTGAACCTGAGATGGATGAGACATGCCAGGAATGATGGAACTGGTTAAAGGCTATGGAGGTGGTGTGGCATATATGATGAAGAGCAACCGTGGTATATGCAACTAGAGAATCAGGGAACAGTATGTCAAAAAACGTATAATGTTTGAAAGGCTGGCTTTCTTAAATAAGAAAAAATATTGAAAAAATAGAAAAACAGGTAATTTCATTTTTTGATATGATTATCTGTTTTGTGTGTGTTTTGAGTTTGAGGAGTTCTTTATAGATCCTGGATATTAAACTTTTGTCTGTACTGTCACTTGGAAATATCTTCTCCCATTCCGTGGGTTGCTTATTTGTTTTGTTGGCTATTTCCTTTGTTATTCAGAAGCTTTTGATCTTGACGAAGTCCCATAAGTGCATTTTCACTTACGTTTCCTTTGCCTTTGGAAACATATCTTTTTTTTTAAAGATTTTATTTATTTGATAGAGAGAGATCACAAGTAGAGAGAGAGGCAGGCAGAGAGAGAGAGAGAGAGGGAAGCAGGCTCCTTGCTGAGCAGAGAGCCCAATGCGGGACTCGATCCTAGGACCCTGAGAACATGACCTGAGCCAAAGGCAGCGGCTTAACCCACTGAACCACCCAGGCGCCCGGAGACATATCTTTTAAAAGAAGTTGCTATGGCTGATATCGAAGAGGTTACTGCCTATGTTCTCCTCTAGGATTCTGATGGATTCCTGTTTCATGTTGAGGTCTTTTATCCATTTCGAGTTTATCTTTGTGAACGGTGTAAGAGAATGGTCGAGTTTCATTCTTCCTCAACTCAACACACACAAACCAGATAATCATATCAAAAAATGGGCAGAAGATATGAACAGACACTTCTCCAATGAAGACATGCAAATGACTATAAGACACATGAAAAAATGCTCACCATCACTAGCCATCAGGGAGATTCAAATTAAAACCACATTGAGATACCACCTGACACCAGTTAGAATGGCCAAAAAAGCAAGAAAGGAAACAACATGTGTTGGAGAGGATGTAGAGAAAGGGGAACCCTCTTTCTCCCATGGTTGGTGGAAATGCAAGTTGTTGCAGCCAATTTGGAGAACAGTGTGATTCTTCAAGATATTAAAATGGAACTTCCCTATGACCCTGCATTTGCACTACTGGGTATTTACCCCAAAGATACCGATGTAGTAAAAAGAAAGGCCATCTGTATCCAAATGTTTATAGCAGCAAAGGCCATGATTGATAAACTGTGGAAAGAACCAATTTGCCCATGACGGATGAATGGATAAGGAAGATGTGGTCCATATACACAATGGAGTATTATGCCTCCATAAGAAAGGATGAATACCCAACTTTTGTAGCAACGTGGATGCGACTGGAAGAGATTATGCTGAGCACAATAAGTCAAGCAGAGAGAGTCAATTATCATATGGTTTCACTTATTTGTGGAGCATAACAAATAACATGCAGGACATGGGGAGATGGAGAGGAGAAGGGAGTTCAGGGAAATAGGAAGGGGAGATTAATCTTGAGAGACTATGGACTCTGAAAAACAACTTGGGGGTCTTGAAGAGGCGGGGGGTGGGAGGTTGTGGGAACAAGGTGGTGGTATTAGGGAGGGCACGTGTTTCATGGAGCACTGGGTGTAGTGCAAAAACAATGAATACTGTTATGTTGAAAAGAAATCAAAACAAAACAAAAAAACAAAAATAAAACAAAGAAAAACAGGTCATTTCACATGTGGATGAAGAAAGAGGATGAAGATGAAGAAAGAGGAAAGAAATGAACTATAGTTTTATTAGTTATCTATTAAAATGGTAAGAAATTTATTTCCTAAAAGGTCCTTACTTGAATTGGGTCTTTGGACATTGTAAATAGAGTATTCCATCTTCCTACATTTTGGGAATAGATGAGAAGAACCGACATTGCCTTCATGAAACTTCTTGTAGTGTGGACCAGAAAATTGATTTGAGCATGACTTTTGTGTGTTGGGAGGTGTTTGAGGGACTGCTTCAAATGCTTTTGTCATTACATGAGATGTCAGATGTGTATGCTTCATGACCTAGTCTTGGTAGTGGATATGTGTCTTGGAATTTATCCTTTTCTCTCAGGTATTGTATTTGCTGGCATACTTGTGTGTAAGGGTCTTTTAGGTAAGAAGGTTCAGGAAAGTTTAGTCCTGAACGCTTTAATTAATTCTTGATAGGTAAGGCATTGAGTTTTCCAGTGTGGTTGGTTTCTACCACTGATTCTCTATCCTTTTTTTCCATGATGGTAGTTTCTCTTAGGTTTGCATCCATGAGTGCTATTTCTCACTTGCACCCTAACTTCTGTGGGATTCTTAAGGGTGTGGTGTGTGTGTGTGTGTGTGTGTGTGTGTGTGTGTGTTTGTGTGACATAACGCTTAGAATGATATTTTAGGAGATATGAAGCTGCTCTTTTTCATATCACAATTCAACTTGGAACACATTGGAAACTCACGTTACATTCCTTTTGGCCACATTTCCTGCAATGAATGTCCCATTTAATCCTCTTTTAGAAACAGAGATTCTCACTAATCTGCCTTGAAACAAGCACAAAATTTTGTGTGCCCGGTTAGACTCTCATTGCCTGTCCATTTTTCTTGCTTTTTCACAAGGCTTTTTACTTCCATGAGTGAGTGAAATTGTATGTTATTTCTCTGTGTGAATGACAAAAGTGACGTAATCCAATACTCTCCACCTTTGTGCCACATGTGGCAGGTGGCAAGAATTCCTTCTTGCTTATGGATGGGGAAGAATCTGCGGTGCTTTTGGATGAGAGGGAGATGGTAGAGGTGTCTGGGAGCTCCAGACTTGTCTTCATACATAAGCACAACTGGAAGATATCCACATCAACGAAAACATGGCATAAAAGGACCTGAAGCCTTGAAATCAAACTCCACAGTGAAAGAGAGAAGAAGTAGCAGAGACAATGGGAGAAGGGTGTACACAAGGCTTAGGGAAGAAGTGGAAGGTTGGTGCTTCAGAGGGCAGGGAGCCATGGCCAAAGACAATGGCCCAGGAGAGAAACACACTGGGAACCCACAAGTTGAATGTTTGCCCATAACTCTTGGTGGAGAAAAGGGGAGGGTCCATATGGTCCAGACAACAATCACTCCAAACAGCAGGCATGGAGAGTCTCTGCAGTGGACTGGCCCAGAGGAGAGTGGACAGCCACAACCCAACACCAGAGGGATTGCCACACACACCCGAGTCTCCCTCAAGGGGCAGCACTTGGGCATTGCATGATCTCTTCTTCCTAAAAAAATTACCCTCAGGGTAGAAAATAGAAGGCACTTTCTGAATACAGAGAAGAAGACAGAGACCTAGAACTAAGGCTACAATTGAAGAATCAATTGATGCCATGGCAACAGAACAAGAAATGATCATGGCCACCCAATAGAATTCAAACCTATACAGGTCATATGCCTGATGGAGGATTTAAAGCTGTAGCCAGGATACTCACTCTGCATCAGAAAATCATAGAAGGCATCAGGGAGTCTTGGAACACAGACATAATGTTCAAAAAAAAAAAAAGAAAAAATTTAAGAGGCCCTCATGAAAAGACTTGCTAGCCGAATGGATGCAAAGTCCAGGAAGCTGGCAGAACCAGAGGATCCAATGAGTTACCTGGTAGACAAGTATTGGAAAAAAAGGAAGCAAAGCAAAGGAGAGAACGAAGTATGATGGAATATGACAATGGACTTAGGGTAATCCTTGAATGCAATGAATGTCAATGGGTGCTTATTTTAGGAGACGTAGAAGAGAGAGAAAAAGGAGGGCCCAACATTTATTTGAGAAATCAGAGTTGAAAACATCCTTCCTCTGGTGGCAGAAACAAAGATCCAGATTCTGAGGCACAGAGGATTCCCAGCACCATCCACAGAAGCAGAGCAACACAAGACATAGTGTCATTCACCATGCAAAAGATAGCAATGAAGGAATTTGGTTCATGAAAATACACTTGGAAAAAGAATGTTGTAATAGCCAGTCCCTGACTTCAAGGCGACCAGCTATGTCAGCTCTACTGGCGAGTTGTATAGAGCCAGCCACACCAGCCCACGTCAAAATCCATATCCTCTGCATTTCTGAACAATGACAGAGCAGGGGTTCTTGTCTAGAAGAATGAGGTGTTAAGAAGACAAGGATTGTGTTCTGGGGTGTCTCCATCAGTTCAGATGCAGCCTTCAGCTTGGCTCCGGATCCCAGGCTCATTGGATTTTCTCCCACCTCAGGTTCCCTTCTCAGAGGCAAGTCCGCTTCTCCCTCTCCAGATCCATCCCTGATTAGGATCTCTCTGTCTCTTTCTGTCAAATACATGAATGCACATCATCGAAAAACAACAAGAACAAGAACACGAGCAACAACAGTTTATAAGGGGTGACTGGGGCCAGAGATGGTTTATTAAATTTGGACCTATGTCCCTATAGAACACAGCCAGGTCCAAGCATCTCCCACCATCCTAAAATACCAGACCTTGGATCTGGGCTCCCTTGTTTTTTCTCCTCTTCCTCGTCTTCCTGCATTTCCACACTGAAATGGAGCATCCACTGCCTGTCCTGCTACAATGGCCCATTGTTCTCCCATTTTTCCTCTTCACCTTGATCCATTAGAACATGTCCATCTTCCTCACAGGCACTGTTTGTTTATCCTATGAAAACCTTTGGGGAATGGAAATAGGAGGGTTAAGGCAGGCTTGTGCTGCAACATCTCCATTCAGTTCTACAGAGGGAAGCTGTACCACATTGGGGAATGCACAGGGAACTTAGATTGTTGAATCCTCTTCAATGTGTCCTTTTGTATATATTCTTTGTCTTCCTGAAACTGGCATGAAAGCCTTTCGGATGGTTTCACTTTGTCAATGGGTCTCTTCCAACATTCTTTGTGCTGCTCCTGTGGGCCTCAAACTGATGAGTCCATCCTGGGCCTAAGGTTCTAGGATGTAGAGTCTGCCTTTGTTGCTTGGTCAGCTTGGAACATTGGGAGAAATTATGGCTCAATTTCTGGAGATACTAGAGGTACTACAGTCCTCCCTGTTGAAGGCTCCAGACTTGTCTTTGGCATGGTTGTGGACGTTTACTGTGATATTTCCTCACGTGGCCCTTTTCCTCTCTTGTAGAGTCCTGATTGGGTGGGAGAACCATGCACATGTGTGGGGCATGGAGTTCTAGGCATGATGCTTGGTTGTAGTCCTGACTCTTTCTTGACCTTTCGTGGGTAAGATGGAATTGTGGACTCTTGCCCTTCTCAGGAGTCCAGAGGACTGGTGGTGACAGTCACAGCCGAAGACTACAAATTCAGCCATGGAGAATGTGACCCAGACTCGCTTTGCAAAATGTCTTGGGGAAATACCCAGGAAGCTCTAGCGGTTTGGGAGGCCTCTGGATCCCCCTAGCTGACCCATGACCACTCCAGCCTTGGGGAATGATTAGACATGGTTTGGGGAGGAGTGGTTGCTAGGACCTTAAAGCTTTGTGACTTCACAGAAGCTGACTTTACTGAACCTGCAATCTCTCTCTTATGTCCTATGAGTCTTATGGCTTTAGGTAGGAAGCCCTGGGAAGGATGGAAAAAGAGCCCTGTTAGCCTGCTCATGAACTCCTGTGGTCTTTTGTGTTTCTTTCCCTCTTCCCCTTTCCATACAAAGAGAAAAGATAATGACGTTCAGTATACTATCCTTGAGGCCAACATTTCTCCAGAGAGAGCAAGGTGTTCTTATTTCCACTGCAATTTCTAGAGATCTCAATGTACAGGGAGGCCTCTTGGGTATCATTAGCTCTCTGGGAGGTTTGACATCCTATGGGTGAGGGAGTCCTTTCTTAGCTTCTTTTCCCTATGGGTTCTAGGATGTAGGGTCTGCCTTTGGCTCTTGGTCCACTTGGAAGATAAGGGAAGGAATAAGGGAAGGAAAGTCACATTTCAAGGAAAAGTGCTAGCGCATGGATGCATTGTGCTGTCCGTGTCCTCTTCTCCTAGTGTTCTGAAACCCCAGTCCTAAGGGATGAGGGTTCTGTCTACCTGACTTTACCTTAAACACCTTTGAAAAGACTTCAAGGAGAGTGACATCCTGTACGATAGGTACCCCTGAAGGAAGAGCCATGGGCTGCACTTCTTGTCATCATTAGTTAACACTACATACCATGGTCATGGGGAGAGACATGTTGACCAACTCTCTTTATTCAAGGAAAATGAACAATGTACACTGATGCCCTGCTATGCGCACTCTAGCAGAACTATGGAAGGAGCCGAGATGCCATTCCAAAGGCTTTTGGATAAAGAAGGTATTGTCCGTCCAGGGAACAGGGTATGCCCCCTCCATCAGGGCGGATGAAGACCCAATACTCTCCTTGACATGAATGACACAGGACTGGGTTATTCTCAATGAAAAAGGCAAGCAGACCAACGGAAATATCATATGGCTTCTCTCATATGTGGCACATGTGGAATAACATGGACATTAGTAGAAGCAAGGTAAAATGGAAGGAGAAGAAATCCAAAAGAGACAAACTAGGTTTGGACATTGTAAATTAGATTCTCCCCTCTTCCTACATTCCGGGAACAGATTAGGAGAACCTACAATCCCTTCTTTAAATGTCTAGAAGTGTGGACCAGGAAATTGATTTCAACCTGGCTTTTTGTGTGTTGGGAGGTGTTTGAGGACTGCTTCAAACGCTTTTGTCATTACCTGAGACGTCAGATTTGTATGTTTCATGACCTAGTCTTGGAAGTGGATATGTATCATTGAATTTATTCTTTTCAATCATGTATTTAATTTCCTGGAATGCTTGTGTTTAGGGGTCCTTAAGGTTATGTTGTTTAGGAGAGTTTAGTCCTGAATGCTTTAATTAATTTTTGATAGGTAAGGAGTTAACTTTTCTAGTATGGTCTTTTTCTGACTTGGATTCTCTGTGCTTTTTTACTTTATGGTATTTTCTCTAAGGTTTGCTTCCATGATTGCTATTCTTCACTTGCTACCTAACTTCTGTGGGACTCTTTTAAGTGTGTTTTTGCATGTGTAGGTGTGAGTGTGTGTTTCACCTAATGCTTAGAATGATATTTTGAGATATGAAGCCGCTCATTTATGGATTACAATTCAAATCAATTGCAGTTAAAACTCATGTTGCATCCCTTTTGGCCACATTTCCTGCAATGAATATCCCATTTAATCCTCTTTTAGAAAGATATATTCTCACTAACATGCCATGGAACAAACAGAAAATTTTGTGTGCCCAGTTAGAGTCTCATTGTCTGTCCCCTTTTCCTTGCTTTTTCACATGTTCCTTTACTTCCATGAGTGAGTGAAATTGTATCTTATTTGCCTTTCTGTGACTGACAGATGGGACTTAGCCTATTGTTCTCCACCGTTCTGCCACATGTGGCAAGTGGCAAGAATTCCTTCTTGCTTATGACTGGGTAAGAGCCTGTGGAGCATTTGGAGGACAGGGAGATGGAATATGTCTGGGAGCTCAGGCTTGTCTTCAGCCATAAGCACAATGGAAGATGACCACATCAATGTAAACATGGTGTAAATGAAGTTAATGCCTAGAAATCACACTCCACAGTGAAAGAGAGAAAAAGTTGCAGAGGCCATGCAAGAAGGTGTAGATATGGCTTAGGGGAGAATGGATGGTTGGCACTTCAGACGATAGGGATCCATGGCCAAAGACAAAGTCCCAGGAGAGAGGAACACACTGGGAACTCACAAGCAGACTGTTGACCCATAGGTGTTTGCGGAGAAAAGGAGAGGGTCTGAATGGCATGAGTTCTTGCAACCAAAGGACTTCAGGTCTGGGGATTTCACATAAGCAGGCTTGGAAGACATAGACCCCAGAGAACACTGTGTTTCTCCTGGAGAGAACACCAGCAAGCATCCTGGTGCAGACAGCCTGGAAACCATGATCAGAGACAATACCTGTTGACAAAGTGGTATGATTATTGTTTCTTGATGTGCATTTGTGATAGGCAGTGTGCGTGGAGATGCCTCGATGGGGACAAAAGAAATTTGGGGCTCTCCCACCACCAGCATAACGACAGACAGTGGCCACAGACAGGAAGGTGAAAAACTTAGCTGTGTATCCTACAAACACAAAGTAACAACACTGGAAATCTTTTGGGACTGCCTTCCTCAGGCCACGTTGCTTAGTCCCTGGATAACAGTCCCTTCCATAGGGGACTTGAAAAAAGCCCTGCCCACATCCTCTCTCCAGACCATAGCATTCATCAGGCCTTAGTTCTGTGGAGTGGGTTGATAGCTTCCTTTACAGGATCACCAGATCCCACCAAGCTAAACCTCACCGTATTTGGTCCAGACACCAATCACTCCAAAGGGCAGGAAATGAGATCCTCTGCGAGGACTGGCCCAGAGTAGAGTGGACAGCCACAACATAACCCCAGAGGGAATGCCACAACACATGAGATGCCCTCAAGGGCCAGACCTTCGGCATTCTATGAGATCTTCTTCCTAAGAAATTATCCTCAGCATAGAAAGCAGAATTCACTTTTCAAATACATAGAGGAAGCAGAGACCTAGAACAAAGGCAATGGTGGAAGAATCATTAGATGCTGAGGCAAAAGAACAAGAAATGATCATGGACACGCAATTGAAGGGAAACCTAAACATGTCACATGCCGATGTAGGATTTAAAGCAGCAGCCAGGACACTCGCTCTGCATCAGAAAATCATAGAAGACATCAGGGAGTCTTGGACCACAGGAATAAAGGTGATAAAAAAATACAATTAAGAAGCCCAGATGAATAGTTTTATTAGCAGTCTGGATGCCGAGGTCAGGAAGATGTCAGAACCAGGGGATCCAATGATATACCTGATAGTCAGGAACTGGGGGAAAAAAAAGAAGTGAAACAAAGGAGAGAAGGAAGAACGAAGGAACATTCCCATGGATAGAGGGAAATCCTTGAATGAAATTAATGTAAATAGGTGCTTATTTTAGGAGATCTAGAAGAGAGAGAAAAAAGAGGTCCCAACATTTCTTTGAGAAATCAGAGATGAAAACGTCCCTCCTCTGGGGCCAGAAACAGAGATCCAGATTTTAGGCATAGAGGACTCCCAGCACCATCCACAGAAGTGGAGCAACAGCAGACGTTGTGTCATACACCCTGCAAAAGCTAGCAATGGGGGAATTCTCTTCACCCAAATATGCTTGGGAGAAGAGTGTTTCTACATCCAAGTCACTGACTTCAAGGAGACAAGCTATGCCAGCTCAAGAAGCACGTTGCAGATAAAGGATTTGACAAAATCCAGCATGCGTTCCTGATTAAAACACTTCAAAGTATAGGAATAGAGGGAACATTCCTGAACTTCATAAAAATCTATCTATGAAAGACCAACAGAAAATATCATACTCAATGGGAAAAAGCTTGTAGCCTCCTCTTGAGATCAGGAACACGAAAAGGATGCCCACTAACACCACTCTTGTTCAACATAGTAATAGAAATCCTAGCAACAGAATTCAGACAACAAAGAGAAATAAAAAGTATCCAAATTGACAATGAAAAAGTCAAACTCTCTCTCTTCGCAGATGACATGAATCTTTATATGGAAAACCCCAAAGACTCCACCCCCAAACTACTAGAACTCATACAGCAATTCAGTAACGTGGCAGGATACAAAGTTAATGTACAGAAATCTGTGGCTTTCTTATACACTGACAATGAAAATACAGAAAGGGAAATTAGAGAATCGATTCCATTTACTATAGCACCAAGAACTATAAGATACCTGGGAATAAACCTAACCAAAGAGGTAAAGGATCTGTACTCGAGGAACTACAGAACTCTCATGAAAGAAATTGAAGAAGACACAAAAAGATGGAAGACCGTTCCATGCTCTTGGATAGGAAGAATAAACATTGTTAAAATGTAAATACTGCCCAGAGCAATCTATACGTTTAACGCCATTCCAATCAAAATTCCACCAGTATTTTTCAAAGAGCTGGAGCAAATAATGCTAAAATTTGTATGGAATTAATAGAGACCCCGAATCGCTAAAGAAATATTGAAAAACAAAAGTAAAACTGACTGCATCACGTTGCCTGATTTCCAGCTTTATTACAAAGCTGTGATCACCAAGACAGCATGGTACTGGCATAAAATACAGATGTATAGACCAGTGGAAAAGAGTAGAGAACCCAGATATGGACCCTCAACTCTTTGGTCAAATAATCTTAAACAAAGCAGGAAAAAATTTACAGTGGAAAAAAGACTGTCTCTTCAAATAAATGGTGCTGGGAAAACTGGACAGTTATATGTAGAAGAATGAAAAATGACCATTCTTTTACACCCTACAGAAAGATAAACTTGAAATGGATAAAAAGCCTCAACGTGAGACTGTAATCCATCAGAATCCTAGAGGAGATCATTGGCAGTACCCTCTTCAATACCAGCTTCAATACCAGCAACTTCTTTCAAGATATGTCTCCAAAGGCCAAGGAAACAAAAGCAAAAATGAACTTTTGGGACTTTATCAAGATCAAAATCTTCTGCACAGCAAAGGAAACAATCAACAAAAGAAAGAGACAACCCACGGAATGGGAGAAGATAATTGCAAATAACAGTACAGACAGAAGGCTGATATCCAGGATCTATAAAGAACTCAAACTCCACACACACAAAGCAGGTAATCATATCCACAAATGGGCAGAAGATATGAACAGACACTTCTCCAACGAAGACATACAAATGGCTATCAGACACATGAAAAATGTTCATCATCACTAGCCATTAGGGAGGTTCAAATTAAAACAACATTGAGATATCACCTTACATCAGTTAGAATGGCCAAAATTAGCAAGAAAGGAAACAATTAGCAATTAGCAAGAAAGGAAACAATGTGTGTTGGAGAGGATGTGGAGAAAGAGGATCCCTCTTACACAGTTGGTGGGAGTGCAAGTTGGTGCAGGTACTTTGGAGAACAGTGTGGAGATTCCTCAAGAAATTATAAATAGTGCTTCCTTAAGACCCTGCAATTGCACTGCTGGGTATTTACTCCAAAGATACAGATGTAGAGAAAGAAGAGCCATCTGTACTCCAATGTTTATAGAAGCAAAGGCCAGGTTGATAAACACTGAAAAGGACCAAGATGTCCTTAAATGGATGAATGGATAAGGAAGATATGGTCCACAGACACTATGGAGTATTATGCCTTCATCAGAAAGGATGAATACCCAACTTTTGCAGCAACATGGACGGGACTAGAAGAGTTATGCTGAGTGAAATAAGCCAATCAGAGAACGTAAATTATCATATGGTTTAACTTATTTGTAAAGCATAACAAATAACATGCAGGACATGGGGAGATTTAGAGGAGAAGGCAGTTGAGGGAAATTGGAAGGGGAGGTGAACCATGAGAGACTATGGACACTGAAAAACAACGTGAGGGTTTTGAAGGGGCAAGAGGTAGGAGGTTGGGGGAACCATGAGGTGGGTATTGGGGAGGGAAGGAATTGCATGGAGAACTGGGTGTGGTGCAAAAACAATGAATATTATTACACTAAAAAGAAATGAAAAAAAAATTTTAAAAAAGAAGCACATTGTATAGTGCAAGCAACACCTGCCCAAGCCAAAATCCATATCCTTCGCGTTTCTGAACAATGATAGAGCAGGAATTCTTGTCTAGAATGAGGTGTTAAGAAGACAAATATTGTGTCCCGGGGTGTCTCCATCAGTTCAGAGGCGGCCTTCAGCTCAGCTCCTGATCCCAGGCTAATTGGATCATCTCCCACTTCAGGTTCCCTGCTCAGAGGCAAGTCTGTTTCTCCCTCTCCAGCTCTCTCCCTGATTATGATCTCTCTGTCTATCTCTGCCAAATACATGCATGGACATCGTTGAAAAACAACAATAACTAGACGAAACAGTTGATAAGCGTTGACTGGGGTTACAGGATGGTTTATTGAATTTTGACCTATGTACCTATGGAATGCAGCCAGGTCCATGGCACATCGCACCATCTGAATATGCCAGACCTTGACACTGAGCTCCGTTGTTTGTTCTCTACTTCTTCATCTTCCTGAATGTCCACTCCAACATGGAGCAGCTACTGTCTGTCCCGCTGCAGTGGCCTGTTGTTCTCCCATTTTTCCTCCTCACCTGGCTCCCTTAGATCATGCCCATCTTCTGAAGCAGGCACTGTTTTTTATCCCATGAAAACCTTTGGGAAATGGAAATGGGAGTGTTAAGGCAGGGTTGTGCTGCAACATCTCCCTTGAGTTCCAAAGAGGGAAGCTGCACCACTCTGTGGGAATGCTCAGGGATCTTAGACAGTTGAATCCTCTTCAATGTGTCCTTTGTAGATGCACGTTGTCTTCCTGAAACTGGCACGAAAGCCTTTCTGGAGGCTTTACTTGGGCAATGGGTCTGGTCCACCATGATCCGTGCTTGCTCCTGTGGTCTCAAAACTGATGAGTCCGTCCTGGGCCTAAGGTTCTAGGGTGTAGGGTCTGCCTTTGGTACTTGGCCAGCTTGGAATATGTGGAAGATGTATGGCACCATTTCTGGAGATGTTAGAGGAACTCGTGTCTTCGCTGTTGAAGAATCCAGACATATTTGTGGCATGGTTATGGGTGTTCAGTGTGAGATTTCCTCGGGTGGCCCTTTTCCTGGTCAGAAGAGTCCTGAGTGGGTGGTAGGACCATGCACATGTGTGTGGAGTGGAGTTCCCAGTGTGAGGCGTGCTTGTACTCCTGGCTCTTTCTTGACATTTCGAGGGTAAGATGGAATTGTGGATTCTTGCCCTTCTCAGGAGTCCAGAGGGCTGGTGGTGACAGTCATGGCCAAAGACTACAAATTCGGCCATGGAGAAGGTGACACCGACTCGCTTCGCAAACTGTCTTGGTGAAATACCCAGGTGTTAGGGTCCGTGATCAAAGAACGAGACTGACACAAAGCGAAAATCAAGCAAAGTTTTATTTCGCGCCATGCATCAGAAACCAAACTACATTAGAAACCAAACTGCATTAGAAACCAAACTACATTAGAAACCAAACTGCATTAGAAACCAAACCGACTGGTAGGTGCCCGAGTCTTGCTGGGGACCACCACCTCCCAGTGGCTGGGGTCCCCCCTGGAGGCTCCCTGCCTCACCCTCGCTGTACCACAGACCCACTCCCGGCATGGCTGCACCGTTGGCTCTTGAGAGGCTGCTCCTGATGGCGGCGCTCCCCAAGGCGGCGTGGCTGCTTGCGGCGGCGCTGCTGCTGATACTCTGGCTCAGGGTGGCGTCGCTCGTGGCATCGCAGTGGCGCCGCTGCCGCTGCTGCTCTGGGCGGTGCTGCTCGCGGTGGTGCTGCTGCCGCTGCTGCTCTGGGCGGTGCACGGGGAAATGCCGCTCACTGTGGCGTCGCTGCCGCTGCTGCTCTGGGCGGTGCACGGGGCGATGCCGCTCGCTGTGGCGCCGCTGCCGCTGCTGCTCGCGGTGGTGCACGGGGCGGCGCCGCTGGAGTTGGCGCTGCTGCCGCTGCTGCTCTGGGCGGTGCGGTGCAGGGGGCGATGCCGCTTGAGGTGGCGCCGCCGCCGCTGCTGCTCTGGGCGGTGCATGGGACGATGCTGCTTGCTGTGGCGCCGCTGCCGCTGCTGCTCGCGGTGGTGCACGGGGCGGCGCCACTCGTGTTACAGCTCAAGGCGGCCCCGCCGCCGCTGCTGCTCTGGTGCACGAGGCGGTGCCGCTTGCTGTGGTGTTGCTGCCGCTGCTGCTCTGGGCGGTGCACCGGGCAATGCCGCTCGCTGTGGTGCTGCTGCTGCTGCTGCTCTCGGTGGTGCACGGAGCGGCGCCGCTGGAGTTGGCGCTGCTGCCGCTGCTGCTCTGGGCGGTGGGGTGCAGGCGGCGATGCCGCTTGAGGTGGCGCCGCCGCCACTGCTGCTCTGGGCTGTGCACGGGGCGATGCCGCTGGCTGTGGCGCCGCTGCCGCTGCTGCTCTGGGCTGTGCACGGGGCGATGCCACTGGCGGTGGCGCCGCTGCTGCTGCTGCTCGCGGTGGTGCTCGGGGCGGCGCCGCTGGAGTTGGCGCTGCTGCCGCTGCTGCTCTGGGCGGTGCGGTGCAGGGGGCGATGCCGCTTGAGGTGGCGCTGCCGCCGCTGCTGCTCTGGGCGGTGCATGGGACGATGCTGCTTGCTGTGGCGCCGCTGCCGCTGCTGCTCGCGGTGGTGCACGGGGCGGCGCCACTCGTGTTACAGCTCAAGGCGGCCCCGCCGCCGCTGCTGCTCTGGTGCACGAGGCGGTGCCGCTTGCTGTGGTGTTGCTGCCGCTGCTGCTCTGGGCGGTGCACGGGGCGATGCCGCTCGCTGTGGTGCCGCTGCTGCTGCTGCTCTCGGTGGTGCACGGAGCGGCGCCGCTGGAGTTGGCGCTGCTGCCGCTGCTGCTCTGGGCGGTGGGGTGCAGGGGGCGATGCCGCTTGAGGTGGCGCCGCCGCCACTGCTGCTCTGGGCGGTGCACGGGGCGATGCCGCTGGCTGTGGCGCCGCTGCTGCTGCTGCTCGCGGTGGTGCTCGGGGCGGCGCCGCTGGAGTTGGCGCTGCTGCCGCTGCTGCTCTAGGCGGTGCGGTGCAGGGGGCGATGCCGCTTGAGGTGGCGCCGCCGCCGCTGCTGCTCTGGGCGGTGCACGGGGCGATGCCGCTCGCTGTGGCGCCGCTGCCGCTGCTGCTCTGGGCGGTGCACGGGGTGATGCCGCTCGCTGTGGCGCCGCTGCCGCTGCTGCTCGCAGTGGTGCACGGGGCGATGCTGCTCACTGTGGGGCCGCTGCCGCTGCTGCTCGCGGTGGCGCCGCTGGAGTTGTTGCTGCTGCCGCTACTGCTCTGGGCAGTGCGGTGCAGGGGGCGATGCCACTTGAGGTGGCGCCACCGCCGCCGCCGCTGCTGCTCTGGGCGGTGCACGGGGCGATGCGGCTCGCTGTGGTGCCGCTGCCGCTGCTGCTCTGGGCGGTGCACGGGGCGATGCCGCTCGCTGTGGCGCCGCTGCCGCTGCTGCTCTGGGCGGTGCACGGGGCGTTGCCGCTCGCTGTGGCGCCGCTGCCGCTGCTGCTCTGGGCGGTGCACTGGGCGGTGCACGGGGCGGCGCCGCTCATGTTACAGCTCGTGGTGGTGCAGGGATCTTGCTAAAAAAAAAACCTTCCCCATCCAGCCTCACAGACCATCTTTCATAGAGGTGGCTGAGCCCCGCCCACACACAGGTGGCCAATCAGATTTCAACCTACCACAGTTAATATATGCACACCCCTCTGACTGAATACGGCTATCTGGCCTGGCCCGCCCCTATATCCGGGGTTTACAGTTCCTCTGCCTAATCAGGCCCCTACACCAGGCAGCTACAGTGGTTTGGGAGAGCTTTGGAGCCTCCTGAATGACCCATGACTACTCCAGCCAGGTGGAGTGATGAGGCGTGGTTTGGGGAGAAGTAGTTGCTAGGATTAAAACCTTTGTGACATCACAGAAGCTGGCTTCAATGAAGCAGCTGTCTCTCTCTCATGACCTCTGAGTCCTATGGCTTCATGTAGGAATAACTGGGAAGGACCAAAAAGAGCCCTGTTTCCCTGTTTATGAACACTGGTGGTCTAAAATGTTTATTTTCCACGTCGCCATTCTATCCAAAGAGAAAGGAAAATGACGTTTGGTATACAAACATTAGGCCAACATTTCTACAGAGAGAGCAAGGTGTTCCTATTTTCACTGCAATTTCTAGAGATGTCAATCAACATGGAGGCCTCTTGGGTATCATTAGCTCTCTGGGAGAATTGACATCATATTGGTGAGAGTGTCCTTTCCTAGCTTCTTTTCCTGAAGGGTTCTAAGGTATATGGTCTGCCTTTGGGGCTTGGTTACCTTGGAAGATAAGGGAAGGAATAAGGGAAGGAACAAAGTCACATTTCCAGGAAAAGTACTAGGGCATGGATGCATTGTACTGTCTGTGTCCTCATCTCCTAGTGTTCTAAAACACCAGTCTTAAGGAATGAGGGCCCTCCTAACTGAGTTGACATTAAACACCTTTGCAAAGGCTTCAAGGAGAGTGACATTCTGCATGATAGCTACCCCTGAAGGAAGAGCCCTAGGCATCACTCCTTGTCATTATTAGTTAACACTACATTCTATGGTCATGGGGAGAGCCATGTTGAGCAACTCTCTTTATTCAGAGGAAAAGGAATGGCCTACATAGATGGCCTACCATTCTCAATCTAGCAGAACTGTAGAATGATCCTAGATGTCCTTCCAAAGCCTACTGGATAGTGTGGTCCATCCAAGCAACAGAGTATTCCTCTGCCATCCAGGAAGAGGAAGCCCTGATACTCGTCTTGACATGAATGACACAGGACTGGGTTATTCTCAATGAAAAAAGGCAAGCAGACAAAGGAAAATATCATGTGGCCTTACTCATAAGTAGTACAGGAGAAATACTATGGACTTTAGTAGAAGCAAGGGAACATGGAAGGAGAAGAAGTCAGAAAGGGAGACAAGAAGGAGGAAATAAATGAATTATGGTTTTATTATCTTACTGATTAAAATGTTATGCAATTTGTTTCCTAAAAGGTGCTCATCTCTTTTGTGTCATTGGGCATTGTAAATTAGAGTCTTCCATCTTCCTACATTTCTGGAATAAATGAGAGGAACCAACATTGCCTTCATTAAATATCTAGAAATGTAGACCACGAAATTGATTTGAACTATATTTTGTGTGTAGGGAGGTGTTTGAAAACTGCTTCAAATGCTTTCATCATTACCTGAGACGTCAGATGTGTATGTTTCTTGACCTAGTCTTCATAGAAGATATGTGTCTTGGAATTTATCCTTTTCTCTCAGGTATTGGATTTGCTGGCATACTAGTGTGTATGGGTTCTTTTACATGAGGTTGTTAGGAGAGTTTAGTCCTGAATGCTTTAATTAATTCTTGCTAGGTAAGGAGTTAACTTTTCCAGTTGTTTGGTTTCTGACTTTGATTCTCTGTGCTGTTTTCTTTTATGGTATTTTCTCTGAGGTTTGCTTCCATGACTGCTATTGCTCACTTACTCCCTAATTTCTCTAGTATTCTTTAAGTGTGTATGTGTTTCACATAACTCTTAGTATGACATTTTAAGAGATATGAAGTCTGTCTTTTGGGATGACAATTCACCTTCAAATGCATTGGAAACTCACGTTACATCCATTTCAGCCACATTTCATGCAATGAATGTCCCATTTAATCCTCTTTTAGAAACACAGATTCTGACTAACCTGCCTTGAACAAACACCAAATTTTGTGTGCCCAGTTAGTGTCTCACTGTCTGTCCCCCTTTTTCTTTTTCTTTTTTTTCACATGTTTCTTTACTTCCATGAGTGAGTGAAATCATATGTTAATTGTCTTACTGAGACTGACAAATGGGACGTAGTCAAAGGCTATCCACCTTTACTCACATGTGGCAAGTGTCAAGAATTCATTCTTGCTTATGCCTGGGTAAGAGTCTGTGGTACATTTGTAGGACACGGAGATAGTATTGTGTCTGGGAGCTCCAGGCTTTTCTTCAGTCATAAGCACAACTGGAAGATGAACATAAACATGGCATAAACGGACATGAAGCCTAGAAATCACATTCCACAGCCAAAGAGAGAAGAAGTCACAGGGATCATGGAAGACAGGTGTAGACATGGCTTAGGGGAGAAGTGGATGGTTTGTGCTTCAGAGGGAGGGAACCATGGCCAAAGAGAAATGTCCAGAAGAGAGGAGCACACTGGGAACCCACAAGTTGAATGTTGATACATAGCTGTTGGTGGAGAAAAGGACAGGGTCTGAAAGGCACAAGTTCTTGCAGCCATTGGGTCTGGACGCCCAGGGATTTCAGATCAGAAGCATGGCAAAAACAGACTCCAGAGAACACTGAATTTCTCATGGAGAGGACACCAGCAAGCAAACAGATGCAGACAGCCTGGAAACCATGATCAGAAAAAATACCTGTTAACACAGTTGTATGATTATTGTTTCTTGCTGTGCATTTGTGATAGGAAGTGTTTTGATGTCTCGATGTCTGCATGTGGGCAAAAGAAACTTGGGGCTCTCTCACCACCAGCATAGAGACCGAGCTAGTGGCCACAGACAGGACGGTGAGGACATAGTTTCCTAAACTGCAAACACGAAGTCCCAACCCTGGAACACTGTTGGGACTGCCTTCCTCAGGCCACAACAGAACCTCCTGTAGGGGACTAGAAGAAAGCCCTGCCCACATTCTCTCTCCTGACCACAGCATTCAGCCAGCCTTTGTTCTGTTGAGTGGATTGAAAGTCTCCATTCACAGGCACACCAAAACCCAGCAAGCTAAACATCACCATATTCCGTCCAGACAAAAATCCTCTGAAAGGCAGGCAACGTGATCCTCTGCAGAAGACTGGCAGGAGGAGAGTGGACAGCCACAACACATCAGAGATCATGCCACACACACCCGAGACTCCCCCAAGGGCCAGCCCTTGGACACTCCATGTGCTCTTCTTCCTAATGAAATTAACCTCAGGGTAGAAAACAGAATGCACTTTTTGAAAACAGAGAAGACAGAGACCAAGAACAAATGTAACGATGGAAGAATCAATTGATTCTGAGGCAAATGAACAAGAAATGATCATGGCCATGTAATTGAAGGGAAAACTATACACGTCATACGCCCGATTGAGGTTTAAAGGAAGCAGACAGGATACTCACTCTGCATCAGAAAAACATAGAAGGAATCAGGGAGTCTCAGACCACAGACATAAAGGTGATGAAAAAAAATTAAAAGGCCCTGATGGAAAGCTTTGTTAGAATGGATGCAATGACCAGGAAGCTGGCAGAATCAGAGGGTCCAATGAGTTACCTGGAAGACAAGTACTGGAAAAAAAAAAGGAAGAGAAGCAAGGAGAGAAGGAAGAATCATGATCATGAAAATGGACTCAGAGTAATCCATGACTGCAATGAATGCCAATGGGTGTTTGTTGTAGGAGACCTAGAAGAGAGAGAAAAAGAGAGCCCAATATTTCTTTGGGAAATCAGGGCTGTTAATGTCCCTCCTCTGGGGCAGAAACAGAGATCCAGCCACAGAGGATTCCCAGCACCATGCATAGAGCAGAGCAACAAAGACATAGTGTCATTCACCCTGCAAAGCTAGCAATGGTGGAATTCTCTTCAGCCAAATATGCTGGTAGAAGAGTGTTTCTATTGCTAAGTCCCTCACTTCAAAGTGACCAGCTATGTCAGCTGTAGAAGCACGTTGTATAGAGTAAGCCACACCAGCCCAAGCAAAAATCTGTATCCACTGCGTTTCTAAACAATGACAGAACAGGAGTTCGTGTCTAGAATAATGAGGTGTTAAGAAGACAAAGATTGTGTCCATCAGTACAGAGGAAGACTTCACCTCAGCTCCTGATCCCAGGCTCATTGGACAATCTCCCACCTCAGGTTCCTTGCTCAGAGGCAAGTCTGTTTCTCCCTATCCAGCTCCCTCCTATTATGATCTCTCTGTCTCTCTCTGTTAAATACATGCATGCACATCGTTGAAAAACAATATCATCATCATCATCATCATCATCATCATCATCATCATCATCATCAACAACAACAACAACAACAAACAGTTTATAAGGATTGACTGGGGCCAGATGATGGTTTATTGAATTTGGACCTATGTCCCTATGGAATACAGTCATGTCCACAGCACTTTCCACCATCCTAAAATGTCCGACCTTATCTCTGCGCTCCCTTGTTGTTCTCCTCTTGTTCATTTTCCTGCATCTCACCACCAACATGGAGCATCTACTGTCTGTCATGCTGCAATGGCCCGTTGTTCTCCCATTTTTCCACCTCCCCTGGATCCATTAGAAAAGTCCCATCTTCCGCAATAGGCACTGCTTGTTTATCCCATGAAAACCTTCAGGGAATGGAAATGGGAGGGATAAGGCAGGCTTGTGCTGACACATCTACATTCAGTTCCAGGAGGCAAGCTGCACCATCCTGAGGGAATGCTCAGGGATCTTAGGCCATTGAATACTCCTCAATGCATCCTTTGGTAGATACACATTGTCTTCTTGAAACTGGCATGAAAGCCTTTCCGATGGCTTCCCTTGGGCAATGGGTCTCTTCCAACATGCTCTGTGCTTCCTCCTCTTGGCTCCAAATTGATGAGTCCATCCTGGGCCTAAGGTTCTAGGTGTAGGGTCTGCCTTTGGTGCTCAGTCACCTTGGAAGATGGGGAGGCCTACTTGGCACGATTTCTGGACATTCTGGAGAATTCGTGTCCTCGCTGTTGTATACTCCAGACATGTCTTTGTCATGGTTGCGTGTGTTCACTGTGACCACTCGGGTGGCCCTTTTACTGTTCTAAAGCATCCTGATTTGGTGGGAGGACCATGAACCCATGCGGGGCATGGAGTTCCCGAGTGAGCGTTGTTTGTACTCCTGACTCTTTCTTGACATTTCGAGGGAAGATGGAATTGTGGATTCTTGCCCTTCTCAGGAGTCCAGAGGGCTGGAGGTGACAGTCACGGCTAAAGACTACAAATTCGGGGATGGAGAAGATGACCCACACTCACTTTGCAAACTGTCTTGGAGAAATACCCAAGCGGCTCCAGCGGTTTGGGAATGCTTTGGAACCTCCCAGCTGATCCATGACTACTCCAGCCAGGTGGAGTGATTAGGCATGGTTTGGGGAGGAGTGGTTGCTAGGACCTCAAAGCTTTTTGACAGCACAGATGCTGACTTCACTGAAGCAGCAATCCCTCTTTCATGACCAATGAGTCCTATGGCTTTAGGTAGGAAGCCCTGGGAAGGACCAAAAAAGAACCCTGTTTGCCTGTTCATGAACTCAAATGGTCTTTTCTGTTTCTTTCCCACTTATCCTTTCAATACAAAGAGAAAAGAAAATGAAGTTCTGTACACCATCTTTGAGGCCATCATTTCTCCACAGAGTGCATGGTGTTCCTATTTACACTGGAATTTCTAGAGATACAGGGAGACCTCTTTGTAATCATTAACTCTATGGGAGATTTGACATCCTAAGAGTGAAAGTGTCCATTCTTAGCTATATTTCCTGATGGTTCCTGGGGTGTAGGTTCGGCCATTGGGGGCATGGACAGCGTGGAAGAGAAGGGAAGGAATAAGGGAAGGAAAGTCACATTTCCTGGAAAAATGCTAGGGCATGGATGCATTTGTTGTCTGTGTCCTCATCTCCTAGTGTTCTGAATACCAGTCCTAAGGGATGAGGTCTCTATCTACCTGACTAGACTTTATACACCCTTTCAAAGGATTCAAGGAGAGTGACATTCTGCATAATAGCTACCCCTGACAGAAGAGCCCTGGACAGCACTCCTTTTCATCATTTGTCACTGCTAAATGCCGTGGTCATGGGGAGAGTCATGTTGACCATCCCTTTATTCAGAGGAAAAGGAACAGCCTCCATCAATGGCCTTCCATGCCCATTCTAGCAGAACTGTGGTAGGAGCCGAGATGCCTTTCGAAAGACTACTGGATAGAGAAGGTGTGGTCCATCCAGGCAAGAGAATATTCCTCTGCCATCCGGTAGGATGTAGACCCGAGGTCGCCTTGAAATGAATGACACGGGACTGGGTTATTATCAATGAAAAAGGCAAGCAAACCAAGGGAAAGATCATATGGCTTCACTCATAAGAGGCACAACAGGAATACCATGGACATAGTTGAAGCAAGGGAAAACAGAAGGAGAAGAATTCAAAAGGGAGACAAACCAGGAGAGACTAAGTACTCTGGGTACCAAGCTGAGGGTTATGGAAGGATGAGACATGCTGGCAATTAGGGAAATGGTTAATGGGTATGGAGGGGGTGTGGCATATATGATGATGAGCGCTCGGTGGTATATGCTAAAGAATCAGGGAACACTCTGTCAAAAATGTATGATGGATGAAAGGCTGACTTCCTGAACATAAGAAAAAAATATTGAAAAGAAAGAAAAACAGGCCGTTTCACATGTAGATGAAGAAAGAAAGAGGAAAGAGATGAATTATAGTTTTATATCTTATTTATTAAAATGGTATGCAATTTGTTTCCTGTAAGATTTTATCTGAATTGGGTCTTTGGACATTTTAAATTAGAGTCTTCCCTCTTCCTATATTCAGGAATAGATGAGACAGACCGCCATTGCCTTCATTAAATGTCTAGAAGTGCGGACCAGGAAACTGATTTGAACCTGGCTTTTTATGTGTTGAGAGGTGCTAGAGGTCGCTTCAAATACTTTCATCATTACCTGAGACGTCAGATGTTCATGTTTTATGATCTAGACTTGGTACTGGGTATGTGTCTTGAATTTATCCTTTTCTCTCAGGTAATGGATTTGTTGGCCTACTTATGTGTATGGGGTCTTTTAGTTGAGGTTGTTTAGGAGAGTTTAGTCCTGAATGCTTTCATTAATTCTTGATAGGTAAATAATTACATTTATAAGTTTTGTCTGTTTCTGACTTTGATTCTCTCTGCTTTCTTCATTTATGCTATTTTCTCTGAGGTTTGCTTCCGTGAGTGCTATTCATCAATTGCTCCCTAACTTCTGTGGGGACTCTTTTAAGTGCGTGTGTGTGTGTGTGTGTGTGTGTGTGTGTGTGTGCACTTCACATAACACCTAGAATGATATTTTAACAGATATGAAGAGATTTAAGAGATATGCGGCTCTTTTTGGGATCACAGTTCACCTTCAAATGTATTGGAAAAACATGTTACATCCCGTTTGGCCAAATTTCCTGCAATAAATGTCCCATTTAATCCTCTTTTAGAAACAGAGATTCTCACTAACCTGCCTTGGAACAAACACAAAATTTTGTGTGCCCGGTTAGAATCTCATTGCCTGTCCCTTTTTTCTTTTCTTTTCTTTTTTTTTTTTCAATTTTTTCTTTACATCCATGAGTGAGTGAAATCGTATGTTAATTATCTTTTTGTGACTGACAGATGTGATATAGCACAATGCACACCACCATTCTCCCACATGTTGCAAGTGGCAAGAATTCCTTCTTCCCTGGACTTCGGGGAGTCCTTTTGGCTAGGTAAGAATCTCCAGTGCATTTGGAGGACAAGGAGATGGTGTAAGTGTCTGGGAGCTCCAGCCTTGTCTTCAGCCATAAGCACAGCTGGAAGATGACCACATCAATGTAAACATGGTGTAAATGAAGTTAATGCCTAGAAATCACACTCTGCAATGAAAAAGAGAGGTCGCAGGGACCATGAGAGAAGGGAGTAGACATGTCTTAGGGAGAAGTGGATGTTTTGTGCAAGAGCGGGAGCATACGAAGGACAAAGGCAAAGGCCCAGTAAAGAGGAGCATACTGAGAAACCACAAGTTGAATGTTGACCCATAGCTGTTGGCAGAATAAAGCAGAGGGCTTCAACAGCAAAATGCAACCATATGCTCTTGAGGAATGAGTATTTCAGGTCAGCAGGCTTGGAAGACATAGACTCCAGAGAACACTGAGTTTCTCCTGGAGAGGAAACTGGCAACCAACCATTTGCATACAGCTTTGAAACCATGATCAGAGACAATACCTGTTAACACAGTTGTAGGATTATTGCTTCTTTCTGTGCATTCGAGAAAGGCAGTCTTCATGAAGATGCCTCAATGTGGGCAAAAAGAAACTTGGGGCTCTCCTGCCGCCAGCATAAAGTCCGAGCAGCTGGCCACAGACAGGACGGTGAGGACCTTAGCTGCCTAACCTGCAAACATGAAGTCATAACCCTGGAATACTGTTGGGACTGCCTTCCTCACGCCACGCTGCTAATTCCCAGGAGAACAGACACTCCTGTAGGGGACTAGAAGAAAGGCCTACCCACATCCTCTATCCTGACCACAGCATTGAGCAAGCCTTAGTTCTGTTAAGTGGGTTGAAATCCACCTTTTGCAGGCACACCAGAGCCCAGAAGCTGAACCTCACCATAGACGGTCCAGACCAAACCCTCCGAATGACAGGCAAGGAGAGCCTCTGCAGAACACTGGCCCAGAGGAGAGTGGACAGCCAAAACATAACCCCAGATGGCATGCCACACACGCGTGAGGCTCCCTCAAAGGCCAGCCCTTGAGCACTCCATGAGTATTTCTTCCTACAGAAATTACCCTCAGGGTAGAAAACAGAATGCACTTTTCAAACACAGAGAAGACAGAGACCTAGAAGGAATGCAAAGATGGAAGAATCATTTGATGTTGAAGAAAAAGAAGAAGAAATGATCATGGCAACACAATCAGAGTGAATCTTATACATGTCACATGCTCGATGGAGGATTTAAGGCAGCTGCCAGGATACTCATTCTGCATCAGAAAAGCATAGAAGGCATCAGGGAGTCTCGAACACAAAGATAAAGCTAATTAAAAAAATAAAATTAAGAGGCCCTTTTGAAAAGATGTGTTAAACAAATTGGATGCAAAGTCCAGGGAAGATGGAAGAACTAGAGGATCCAGTGAGTGACCTGGAAGACAAGTACTGAAAAGAAAAGGAAATGAAGCAAAGGAGAGAAAGAAAAATGATGGAACATGACAATGGACTTAGTGAAATCTGTGACTGCACTGAATGTCAATGGGTGCTTATTGTAGGAGACATAGAAGAGAGAGAAAAAATAGGGCCCAACATTTCTTTGCAAAATCCGATCTGAAAACATCCCTCATCTGGGGGCAGAATCAGAGATCCAGGCACAGAGGACTCCCAGCACGTTCCACAGAAGCCGAGCAACAAAAGATAGTGACATTCACCCTGCAAAGATAGCAATGGAGAAATTCTCTTTACCCAATTATGCTTGGGAGAAGAGTGTTTCTATAGCCAAGTCCCTAACTTCAGGACGAGAAGTTAAGCCAGCTCTAGAAACATGATGTATAGAACAAGCAACACCAACCCAAGTCAAAATCCATATCCTCTGCATTTCTGAACAGTGACAGAGAAGGAGTTCTTGTCTAGAAGAATGAGGTGTTAAGAAGACAAAGATTGTGTCCTGGGGTGTCTCCATCAGTTCAGAGGTGGCTTTCAGCTCAGTTCCTGATCCCAGTCTCATTGGATTGTCTCCCAACTCAGGTTCCCTGCTCAGAGGCAAGTCTGCTTCTCCCTATCCAGCTCCCTCCCTATTAGGATATCTCTGTCTCTCTCTGTCAAATACATGCATGCACATCATTGAAAAACAACAACAACAACAACAACAACAACAACAACAACAACAACAACAACAACACACCACCAACAACAATAAACAGTTTATAAAAATTGAATGGGGTCAGAGGATTGTTTATTGAATTTGGACCTATGTCCCTATGGAAGGCAGTCAGGTCCAGAGCACCTCCTACCACCCTCAAATGCCAGATCTTGGCTCTGAGCTCCCTTGTTTGTTCTCCTGTTCTTCATCCTCCTTAATCTCCCCACCAACATGGAGCATCCGCTGTCTGTCCTGCTGCAATGGCCCGTTGTTCTCCCATTCCACCTCCCCTGTATTCATTAGAAAATTCCCATCTTCTGCAATAGGCACTCTTTGTTTATCCCATGAAAACCATTGGGGAATGGAAATGCGAGGGTTAAGGCAGGCTTGTGCTGAAACATCTCCATTCAGTTCCACAGAGGGGAGCTGCACCACCCTGGGGGAATGCTCAGGGATCTTAGGCCATCGAATCCTCCTCAATGCATCCTTTTGTAGATACACATTGTCTTCCTGAAACTAGCACAAAAGACTTTCTGATAGATTCACTTAGGCAATGGGTCTCTTCCACCATGCTCTGTGCTTGCTCCTGTGGGCTCCAAACAAACGAGTCCATTTTGGGCCTAAGGTTCTAGAGTGTAGGGTCTGCCTTTGGTGCTCAGTCACCTTGGAAGATGGGGAGGCCTTCTTTGCATGATATCTGGAGGTGCTAAAGGAACTCATGTCCTCGCTGTTGAAGACTCCAGACTTGTCTTTGGCATCGTTGCGGGTGTTCACTATGAGCTTTCCTTGGGGGTCTGTTTCCTGGTCAGAAGTGTCCTGATTGGGTGGGAGGACCATGCAACTGTGCGGGGCGTGGAGTTCCCCGCCTGAGGCTTGCTTGTACTCCTGACACTTTCTTGAGCTTTCGTGGGTAAGATGTAATTGTGGATTCTTGCCATTCTCAGGAGTCCAGAGGGCTGGTGGTGACAGTCACGGCCAAAGACTACAAAATCGACCACGGAGAAGGTGACATTGACTCACTTTGCAAACTCTCTTGGTGAAATATCCAGGTGGCTCCAGCCGTGTGGGAAGGCTTTGGGTCCTCCTGCTTG
Organism: Meles meles; assembly: GCF_922984935.1. Lineage (NCBI taxonomy): Eukaryota > Metazoa > Chordata > Mammalia > Carnivora > Mustelidae > Meles > Meles meles. Next base: position 14,959,007 of record NC_060088.1, read on the forward strand.
AGTCATGACTACTCCAGCCAGGTGGGTGATTAGGCATGGTTTGGGGAGGAGTGGTTTCTAGGACCTCCGAGCTTTCTGACCTCATAGAAGCTGACGTCACTGAAGCAGCAATCCCTCTCTATTGATTTATGAGTCCCATGGCTTTATGTAGGAAGCCCTAGGAAAGATCCCTCTTTTACTGCTCATGAACTCATTTTGTCTTCTCCGTTTCTTTCTCACTTCATTTTCTATAAAAAGAGAAAAAGAAATGACCAGGAATAGATCCCAGAGACCAACATTTCTCCAGAGAGAACATAGTGTTCCTATTTCCACTGCAAGTCCTAGATACCTCAATATATAGGTAGGCCTCTTGGGTATTATTAGCTCTCTGGAGGTTTGACATTCTATGGGTGAGAGCATCCTTTCTTAGCTTCTTTTCCCGATGGGTTCTAGGGTTTAGTGTCTGTCTTTGGTGCTTAGTCAGCATGGGAGATAAGAGAAGGAATAAGGGAAGGAAAGTCACATTTCCAGGAAAAGTGCTAGAGCATGGATGCATTTTGCTGTCTGTGTCCTCATCTCCTAGTGTTCTGAAACACCAATCCTATGGATTAGGCAGACAGAGGGCTCTGTCTGCCTAATTGACCTTAAACACCCTTGCAAGGAGAGTGACATTCTGCATGATAGATACCCCTGAAGGAAGAGCCCTGGACAGCACTTCTTGTCATCATTAGCTAACGACACATGCCATGGTCATGGGAGAGCCATGATTATCAACTGTCTTTATTCAGTGGAAAATGAATGGCCTATATCAATGGCCTGCCATGCCCACTCTAGCAGAACTGTGGAAGGAGCCGAGATGCCCTTCCAAAGGCTAGTGGATAAAGAAGGCATGATCCATCCATGCATGAGTGTATTCCTTTACCATCCGGGAGGATGTAGCCTCGATACTCACCTTACTTGAATGACACAGGACTGGGTTATTCTCAATGATAAAGGCAAGCAGACCAAGGGAAATATCGTATGGCTTCACTGATACTTGGCACAACAGGAATACCATGGACATCAGTAGAAGCAAGGGAAAACGAAAGGAAAAGACGTCCAAAAGAGAGACAAACCATGAGAGACTCAAGAGTCTGGGAACCAAGCTAAGGGTTACAGAAGGATGAGACATGCTGGGAATGATGGAACTGGTTAAAGGGTATGGAGGAAGTGTGGCATATAAAATGATGGGTTCTCAGTGATATAGGCAACTAGAGACTTAGGGAACACTTTGTAAAAGGTATGTTCGATGAAAGACTGGCTTCCAGAACATAAGAAAAAATATTGAAAAGAAAGAAAAACAGGTGTTTCACATGCAGATGAGGAAAGAATGAGGAAATAGATGAATTATAGTTTTTTTTTATCTTACTGATTAAAATGGTATGCAATTGGTTTCCTATAAGGTCCTTATCTGAATTGGGTCTTTGGAAATTGTAAAATAGAGTCTTCCCTCTTCCTACATTTCGGGAATAGATGAGAAGAACCGACATTGTCTTCATTAAATGTCTCATAGTGTGGACTAGGAAATTTATTTGAACCTGGCTTTTTGGGTGTTGTCAGGTGTTTGAGGATTGCTTCAAACACTTTTGTCATTACCTGAGACTTCAGATGTGTATGTTCATGACCTAGTCTTTATCATGGGTATGTCTTGGAATGTATCCTTTTCTCTCAGGTATTGGATTTGCTGGCATACTTGTGTGTAGGGGTCTTTTAGGTTAGGTTGTTTAGGATAGTTTACACCTGAATGCTTTAATTAATTCTTGATAGGTAAGGAGTTAAATTTTCCAGTTTGGTTGTTTTCTGACTTTGATTCTCTGTGCTTTTTTCCTTTACGGTATTTTCTCTGAGGTTTGCTTCCATGAGTTCTCTTCCTCACTTGATCCCTAACTTCTGTGGGACTCTTTTGTGTGTGTGTGTTTTGTCTCTGTGTGTGTATGTGTGTGTGTGTATGTTTCACAAAACTCTTAGAATGATATGAATGAAGCCGCTCTTTTTTGGATCACAATTCACTTTCAAACGCATTGGAAACTCATGTTACATCCCATTCGGCCACATTTCCTGCAGAGAATTTCCCATTTAATCCTCTTTTAGAAACACAGATTCTTACTAAACTGCCTTGGAACAAACACAAAATTTTGTGTGCCTGGTTAGAGTTTCATTGTCTGTCCCTTTTTTCTTGCTTTTATACATGTTTCTTTACTTCCATGAGTGAGTGAAATCGTATGTTAATTGTCTTTCTGTGTCTGACATTTGGGACATAGCCCAATACTCTCCACTTCTCTGCCACAGTGGCAAATGGCAAGATTCCCTTCTTGTTTATAGCTGGGTAAGAGCCTGCAGTGCATTTTGAGGTAAAGGAGATGGTAGAAGTGTCTGTGAGCTTCAGGCTTGTCTTCAGTGGAAGATGACCACATTAACATAAACATTGTTAAATGGACCTGAAACCTAGAAATCACATTCCATAGCGAAAATCGCATAGACTCTGGGAGAAGGGTGTAGACATGGCTTAGGTGAGAAGTGGATGTTTTTTGCTTCAGAGGGAGGGATCCATGGCCAAAGACAAAGGCGCAGTTGAGAGGAGCACACTGGGAATCCACAAGTTGAATGTTGACTCATAGGTGTTGACGGAGAAAAGGAGAGGTTCCGAGTTCTTGCAACCAAGGGGTCTTGAGGCCTGGGGATTTCAGATCAGTAGGCTTGGCAGACATAGTCTCCAGAGATCACTGTTTCTCCTGGAGAGTACACCAGCAACCAATGAGATGCAGACAGCCAGGAAAAAATGATCAGAGACAATACATGTTAAATGCAGTGGTATGATTATTGTTTCTTGCTGTACATCCGTGATAGGCATTGTCCCTGGAGATGCCTCCATAGGGGCAAAAGAAATTTGAGGCTCTCTATCCACCACTGATCTAGAGGCCACAGATAGGGCTGTGAAGATATTAGGTACCTAACCTGCAAACACGAAGTCCCACCCTTGGAACACTCTTGACTGCCTTCTTCCAGCCACATTGCTTGTTGCTAGGAGAACAGACCCTCCCGTTGGGGACTAGAAGAAAGCCCTGTCACATCCTCTCTCCTGAGTACAGCATACAGAATGCCTTAGTTCTGTTAAGTGGGTTGAAAGTCTTCTTTCACAGGCACACCAGAGCCCACCAAGCTAAACCTCACCATATTCAGTCCAGACACCATATACTCTGAATGGAAGGCAACAAGAGCCTCTGCAGAGGACATGCCCAGAGGACAGTGGAAATAAAAAAACACAACACCAGAAGGCATGCCACACACACCCGAGACTCCCTCAAGGGCCATCCCAGGGGCACTCCATGAGCTCTTCTTCCAGAAGAAATGAACCTCATGGTAGAAAACAGAAGGCGCTTTTTGAATACAGAGAAGAAGACAGAGACCTGGAACCAAGGCAACGATGGAAGAATCAACAGATGCAGAGGCAAATGATCAAGAAATGGTCATGGCCACACAATCAAAGTGAATCCTATACATGTCACATACCTGATGGAGGACTTAAAGCAGCAGTCAGGATACTCAGTATGCATCTGAAAATCATAGAAGGAATCAGGGAGTCTTGGGAGGATAGAGATAAAGGTGATAAAAATCACCAGAGATAAAGGTGATAAAAAATATAAAATTAAGAGGCCCTGATGAAAAAATTTGTTAGCAGACAGGGTACAAAGTCCAGGAAACTGGCAGAACAAGAAGATCCAATGTGTTACCTGGAAGACAAGTACTGGGAAAAAAGGAAGTGAAGCAAAGGAGAGAAGGAAGAAGGATGGCACATGACTTTGGACTTAGGGAAATCCTTGGCTGCAATGAATGTTAATGGGTGCTTATTGTAGGAGACTTAGAAGAGAGAGAAAAAAGAGGGCCCAACATTTCTTTGAGAAATCAGAGCTGAAAACATCCCTCAACTGGGGGCAGAAACAGAGACCCAGTTTCCGAGGCACAGAGGACTCCCAGCACCATCCAATGAAGCCGAGCAACACAAGACATAATGTCATTCACCCTGCAAAAGCTAGCAAGGTTGGAATTCGCTTCACCCAAGTGAAGCTCTCTTCTGTTGGGAGAAGAGTTTTTCTATAGCCAAGTCCCTGACTTCAAGGCAACCAGCTATGCCAGCTCTAGCAGCACGTTATATAGAGCAAGCCACACCAACCCAGGACAAAATCTGTATCCCCTTCATGTCTGAACAAAGACAGAGTGGGAGTTCTTGTCTGGAACGATGAGGTGTTAAGAAGACAAAGATTGTGTCCTGGGTGTGTCCATCAGTTCAGAGGCAGCCTTCAGCTCAGCTCCTGATCCCAGACTCTTTGGATCGTCTCCCTCCTAAGTTTCCCCGCTTATAGGCAAGTCTGCATCTCCCTCTCACATTCCCACCCTATTATGACCTCTCTGCCTCTCTCTTCAAATACATACATGCACATCACTGAAAAACAACAACATCAACAGCAACAACAAGAAACAGTTGATAAGGATTGACCAGCCAGAGGATGGTTTATTGAATTTGGACCTATGCCTTGATGGAATGCAGTCAGGTCCAGAGCCCCTCCACCATCCTAAAACGCCAGACCTTGGCTCTGTGCTCCCTGTCTGTTCTCCTCCTCTTCGTGTTCCTGCATCTCCCCGCTGACAGGGAGCATCCGTGCTCTGTTTGCTGCAATGGCCCATTGTTCTCCCATTTTTCGTCCTCATCTGGCTCAATTAGAACATGCCCATCTTCTGCAACAGGCACTGTTTGTTTATTCCATGAAAATATTTGGGGAAAGGAAATGGGAGGGTTAAGGCAGGCTTGTGCTGCAACATCTCTAGTCACTTCCACAGAAGAAAGCTGCGCCACCCTGGCAAAAGGCTCAGGGTTCTTAGGCCATTGAATCCTCTTCAATGTGTCCTTTTGTGGATACACGTTGTCATCCTGAAACTGGCATGAAAGCTTTCTGATGGCTTCACTTGGGGAAGAGTCTCTTCCAACATGCTCTGTCTTGCTCCTATGGGCTCCAAATCGATGAGTCCATCCTGGGCCTAAGATTCTAGGGTGTCGTGTCTGCCTTGATGCTTGGTCAGCTTGGAAGATTGGGAAGCTTTCTTGGCACGATTTCTGTAGGTGCTAGAGGAACTCGTGTCCTTGCTGTTGAAGACTCCAGACATGTCATGCCAAAGCATGGTTGTGGGTGTTCAGTGTGAGCTTTCCTCAGGTGGCCCTTTTCCTTGCCAGAAGAGTCCTGATTGTGTGGGAGGACTATGCACATGTGCGGGTCGTGGAGTTCCTTGCTTGTGGCTGAGGTGTAGTCCAATTTTTCTTGACCTTTTGTGAGTAAGATGGAATGTGGCTTCTTGTCATTCTAAGAGGTCATGAGGACTGGTAGTGACAGTCACGACAAAAGACGACAAATTAGGCCATGGTGTGGTGACCCTGACTTGCTTCGCAAACTCTCTTGGTGAAATGCCCAGGAGGCTCCAGAGGTTTGGGAGGGCTTTCGATTGTCCTGACTGACCCATGACTGCTGCAGCCAGGTGGAGTGATTTGGCATGTTTTGTAGAGGAGTGGTTGCTAGGACTTCGAAGCTTTGTGATGTCACAGAAGCTGAATCACTGAAGCAGCAATCCCTCACTCATGACATATGAGTCCTATGGCTTTAGGAAGAAAGCCTGGAAAGCACCGAAAAAGAACCCATGTAGCTGATAATGATCTCAGGTGGTCTTTTTCATTCCTTTCCCATTTCCCCTTTATATAAAAAGAGAAATGAAAATGACATTCGGTATATCATCTTTTCGGCCAAGATTTCTCCAGAGATAACACTGTATTTCTAGTTCCACTGCAATTTCTAGAGATCTCAATCAACAGGGAGGCTCCTTAGGTATCATTTGCTCTCTGGAAGGTTTGAAATCCTTTGGGTAGAGCATCCTTTTTAGCTTCTTTTCCCTATGGGTTCTAGGGTGTAGGGTCTGCCTTTGGTGCTTGGTCAGCTTCAAATATAAGGGAAGGAATAAGGGAAGGAATGACACATTTCAATGAAAAGGGATAGGGCTTGGATGCATTGTGATGTCCACGACCTTAACTCCTAGTGTTCTGAAACACCTGTCCTAAGGGATGAGGACTCTGTCTACCTGACTTTACCTTAAAGACCTTTGCAAAGGCTTCATGGAGAGTGACATTCTACATGATAGCTACGCCTGAAGGAAGAGCCCCAGTCAGCACGCCTTGTCACCATTAGTTAATGCTATATGCTGCAGTCATGGTAAGAGCCATGTTGATCAACTCTCTTAATTCAGATGAAAAGGAATGGCCTACCTCGATGTACTCCCATGCCCACTCTAGCAGAACTGTGGAAGGAGCCAAGATGACCTTCAAAAGGGTAGTGGATAAAGAAGTTGTGGTCCATCCAGACAACAGAATAATCCCCCGCAATTCAGGAGGATGAAGCTCCAGTACTCACCTTGACATGAATGTCACAGGACTTGACTATTCTTAATAAAAAAGTCAAGTAGACCAAGCGAAATGCCATATGGCTTCACTCATATGTGGCAGAAGAGGAATACCATAGACATTAGTAGAGGAATGGAAAATGGAAGGTGAAGAAGTCAGACAGGGACACAAACGAGGAGAGATTCAGGACTCTGGGAACCAAGCTGAGGGTTAAAGAAGGATGAGACTTGCCAGGAATGAAGGTACTGGTTATTGGCTATGGGGTCGTTGTGGCATATATGATGATGACCACTCGGTGGTATATGCAAAGAATCAGGGAACATTATGTAAAAATCGTATGATGGGTGAAAGGCTGGTATCCCGAACATAAGAAAAAATATTGAAAAGAAAGAAAAACAAGCCATTTAACATGTAGATGATGAAAGAAATGGAAAATAAATGAATTATAGTTTTATTATGTTACTTACTAAAATGGTATGCAATTGGTTTCCTATAAGGTCCTTTTCTGACTTGGGTCTTTGGACATTGTAAATTAGAGTCTTAACTCTTCCTACATTTCCAGAATAGATGAGAAGAACTGATATTGCCTTCATTAAATGTCTAGAAGTGAGGTTGATTTGAACCTGCCCTTTTGTGTGTTAGGAGGTGTTTAAGAACTACTTCAAACACTTTCGTCATTACGTGAGATGTCAGATGTGTATGTTTCCTGACCTAGTCTTGGTCGTGGGTATGTGTCTTGGAATGTATCCTTTTCTGTCAGGTATTGGATTTGCTGGCATACTTGTGTGTAGGGGTCTCTTAGGTTAGGTTGTTTAGGACAGATTAGTCCTGAATGCTTCAATTAGTTATTGATAGAAAAGGAGTTAATTTTTCTAGTTGTTCGGTTTCGGACTTTGATTCTCTGTGCTTTTTCCTTTATGGTAGTTTCTCTAAGGTTTGCTTCCATGAGTTCTCTTCCTCACTTGCTCCCTAACTTCGTGGGACTCTTTTAAGTGTGTGAGTGTGTGTGTGTGTGTGTGTGTGTGTGTGTGTGTGTGTGTGTGTTTCACATTGCACCTAAAATGATATTTTAAGAGATATTTAGCCAGTCTTTTTGGATAACAATTCAACTTCAAACGCATTGGAAACTCATGTTACATCCCCTTTGGCCACATTTCCTGCAATGAATGTCCCATTTAATCCTCCTTTAGAAAAACAGATTCTTAATAACTTGCCTTGGAACAAACACCAAATTTTGTGTGCCCAGCTAGAGTCTCATTGTCTGTCCCTTTTTTCTTGCTTTTCCACATATTTATTGACTTCCATGAGTGAGTAAAATCGTATGTTATTTGTCTTTCTGTGACTGACAGATGTGATGTACCCCAATGCTCTCCACCTTTCTGCCACATGTGGCAAGTGGCTAGAATTTCTCCTTGTTTATGGCTGGGTAAGAGTCTGTGGTGCATTTTGAGGACAGGGAGATGGCAGAAGTGTCTGGGAGCTCCAGACTTGTCTTTATCCATGAGCACAACTGGAAGATGACCACATAAATGTAAACATGTTGTAAATGTACCTGAAGCCTAGAAATCAAACTCCACAGCAAAAGAGAGAAGAAGTCGCAGGTACCATGGGAGATGGCGCAGACTGGCACTTGGGCAGTACTTGAACTCTTCTTTCTAAAAAATTATCCTCTGGGTAGAAAACAGAAGGCACTTTTCGAATACAGAGAAGAGAGAGGCCTAGAACAAAGGCAATGATGGAAGAATCAATTGATGCCGAGGAAAAAGAATAAGAAATGACCATGTCCATGCAACAGAAGTGAAAACTATACATGTTACATGCCTGATGGAGGATTTAAAGCTGCACCCAGGACACTCACTCTGCACCAGAAAAACATAGAAGCAATTAGGGAGTCTCAGACCACAGAGATAAAGGTGATAAAAAAAATGTAGAGGCCCTGATGAAAAGATTTGGTAGCAGACTGGATGCCGAGTCCAGGAAGCTTGCCAATCCAGAGGATTCAATGTGTTACCTGAAAGAATAATACTGGAAAAAAAGGAAGCGATGCAAAGGAGAGAAGGAAGAATGATGGAACATGACAATGTACTTAGGGAAATCCTTGATAGCTATGAATGACCATGGGTGCTTATTTTAGGAGACCTAGAAGAGAGAGAAAAAAGAGGGCCCAAAATTTCTTTGAGAAATCAGAGATGAAAACGTCCCTCCTCTGGGGACAGAAACAGAGATCCAGATTCTGAGGTACAGAGGACACCCAGACCCATCCACAGAAGCAGAGCAACACCAGACATAGTGTCATTCACCCTGAAAAAGCTAACAATGGAGGAATTCTCTTCACCCAAATTTGCTTGGGAGAAGTGTGTTTCTATATCCAAGTCCCTGACTTCAAGGCAACAAGCTATGCCTGCTCTAGAAGCACGTTATATACATGGTCCTCTCAATTGATGCAGAAAAATCAATTGACAAAATCCAGCATCCATTCCTGATTAAAACGTTTCCAAGCATAGGGATAGAGGGAACATTCCTGAACCTCATAAAATCTATCTATGAAAGACGCCCAGGAAATATCATCCTCAATGAGAAAAAGCTCACAGCCTTCCCGTTGAGATCAGGAACAAGACAAGGATGCCCACTCTCACCACTCTTGTTCAACATAGTATTAGAAATCCTAGCAATGGCAATCAGACAACAAAGAGAAATAAAAAGTATCCAAATTGGCAGGAAGAAGTCAAACTCTCTCTCTTCGCAGATGACATGATTCTTTCTATGGAAAACCCCAAAGACTCCACCCCCAAACTACTAGGACTCATACAGCAACTCAGTAACGTGGCAGGATACAAAGTCAATGTACAGAAATCAGTGGATTTCTTACACACTAACCATCAAAATACAGAAAGGGAAATTAGAGAATTGATTCCATTTACTATAGCACGAAGAACCATAAGATACCTGGGAATAAACCTAACCAAAGATGTAAAGGATCTATACTCAAGGAACTACTAAACATTCATGAAGGAAATAAAAGAAGACACAAAAAGATGGAAGACCATTCCATGCTCTTGGATCAGAAGAATAAACATTCTACACTGCCTATTAAAATGTCTTGTTAAAATGTCTACACTGCCTATACTGCCAAGAACAATCTGTACTTTTAATGCCATTCTGATCAAAATTCCACAGGTATTTTTCAAAAGTTGGATCAAATAATCGTAAAATTTGTATGGAATCAGAAGAGACCCCGAAATGCTAAGGAAATGTTGAAAAACAAAAATAAAACTGGCGGCATCACCTTTCCTGGTTTCAAACTTTATTACAAAGCTGTGATCACCAAGACAGCATGGTACTGTCACATAAAACAGTACACATTGACCAGTGGAACAGAATGGAGAGCCCACATATGGACCCTCAACTCTATGGTCAAATAATCTTCAACAAAACAGGAAAAAATATACAATGGAAAAAAGACAGTCTTTTTAATAAATGGTGCTGGAAAAACTGGACAGCTATATGTAGAAGAATGAAACTTGACCATTCTCTTACACCGTACACACAGATAAACATGAAATGGATAAAAGACCTCAACGTGAGACAGGAATCTGTCAGAATCCTAGAGGAGAACATAGGCAGTAACCTCTTCAATACCAGCCACAGAAACTTCTTTCAAGATATGTCTCCAAAGGCAAAGGAAACAAAAGCGAAAAAGAACTTTTGAGACCTCATCAAGATCAAAAGCTTCTGCACAGCAAAGGAGAGAGTCAACAAAAGAAAGAGGCAACCCACGGAATAGGAGAAGATATTTGCAAATGACGTACAGACAGAAGGCTGGTATCCAGAATCTATAAAAAACTGATCAAACTCAACACACACAAAACAGATAATCATATCCACAAAGGACAGAACTTATAGAAGACACTTCTGCAGTAAAGAGATACAAATGGCTATCAGACACATGAAAAAATGTTCATCCTCAGTAGCCATTCAGGAGATTCAAATTAAAACCACCTTGAGAATAAATGAAACAAGATGGGATTGGGAGGTAGACAAACCATGAGTGACTCTTTTTAATGAGACCATTCTGTTACACCGTACACAAAGATAAACTCGAAATGGATAAAAGACCTCAACGTGAGACAGAAATCTATCAGAATCCTAGAGGAGAACATAGGCAGTAACCTCTTTGATATCAGCCACAGCAACTTCTTTCAAGATATGTCTCCAAAGGCCAAGGAAACAAAAGCAAAAATGAACTTTTGGGACTTCATCAAGATCAAAAGCTTCTGCACAGCAAAGGTAACAGTCAACAAAACAAAAAGGCAACCCACGGAATGGGAGAAGATATTTGCAAATGACAAGACAGACAAAAGGTTGATATCCAGGATCTATAAAGAATTTCTCAAACTCAACACACACAAAACAGATAATCATATCAAAAAATGGTCAGAAGATATGAACAGACACTTCTCCAACGAAGACATATAATTGGCTATCAGACACATGAAAAAATGTTCATCATCACTAGCCATCAGGGAGATTCAAATTAAAACCACATTGAGATACTACCTGACACCAGTTAGAATGGCCCAAATTAGCAAGACAGGAAACAACGTGTGTTGGAGAGGATGTGGAGAAAGGGGAACCCTCTTACACTGTGGGTGGGAATGCAAGTTAGTGCAGTCACTTTGGAGAACAGTGTGGAGATTCCTGAAGAAATTAAGAATAGAGCTTCCCTATGACCCTGCAATTGCACTGCTGGGTATGTACCCCAAAGATACAGATGTAGTGAAAAGAAGGGCCATCTGTACCCCAATGTTTATTGCAGCAATGGCTACGGTCGCCAAACTGTGGAAAGAACCAAGATGCCCTTCAACGGAGGAATGGATAAGGAAGATGTGGTCCATATACACAATGGAGTATTATGCCTCCATCAGACAGGATGAATACCCAACTTTTGTAGCAACATGGACGGGACTGGAAGAGATTATGCTGAGCGAAATAAGTCAAGCAGAGAGAGTCAAGTATAATATGGTCTCACTTATTTGTGGAGCATAACAAATAACATGGAGGACATGGGGAGATGGAGAGGAGAGGGAGTTGAGGGAAACTGGAAGGGGAGATGAACCATGAGAGACTATGGACTCTGAAAAACAACCAGAGGGTTTTGAAGGGGTGGGGGGTGGGAGGTTGAGGAACCAGGTGGTGGGTAATAGGGAGGGCATCTACTGCGTGGAGCACTAGGTGTGATGCCAAAACAATGAACACTGTTATGCTGTAAATAAACAAATTAAAAAAATAAAATTAATAAATTTTACCACACACACAAAAAAATAAGTGACTCTTAATCTCTCAAAACAAACTGATCCCAGGCTCATTAGATCGTCTCCCACCACAGGTTCCCTGCTCACAGGCAAGTCTATTTCACCCTCTGCAGCTCCCTCACTGATTAGGATATCTCAGTCTCTCTCTGTCAAATACATGCATGCACATCGCTGAAAAACAACAACAACAACAACAACAACAACAACAACAACAACAAGAAACTGTGGATAATGATTGACTGGGGCCAGAGGATGATTTATTGAGTTTGGACCTATGTCGCTATGGAATGCAGCCAGGTCCAGAGCACCTCCTACCATCCTAAAATGCCATACCTTGGCTCTGAGCTCCCTTATTTTTTCTCCTCTTCTTCCTCTTCTTTCATCTCCCACCAACATGGAGCACCCGCTGTCTTTCCCACTGCAATGGGCCGATGATCTCCCATTTTTCATTCTCACCTGGCTCCTTTAGAACACACCAATCTTCTGCAACGGACTCTGTCTGTTTAATCCATGAAAACCTTTGGGGAATGGAAATGGGAGGGTTAAGACAGGCTTGTGCTGCAACATCTACATTCAGTACCACAGAGGGAAGATGAACCACTCTGGTGGGATGGTAAGGGATCGTTGAATCCTCTTCAATTCATCCTTTTGTAGATTAACATTGTCTTCCTGAAACTAGCATGAAAGCATTTCTGATGGCTTCACATAGGTAATGGGTCTCTTCCAACATGCTCCGTGCTCGCTCCTGTTGGCTCCAACCTGATGAATCTGTCCTGGGTCCAAGTCTCTAGTGTGTAGGTTCTGCCTTTGGTTCTTTATGGCATAATTTATGGCATAATTTCTGGAGATGCTAGAGGAACTCTTTTCCTCGCTGTTGAAGACTCCAGACATTTCTTTTTCATGGTTGCAGGTGTTCACTCTGAGCCTTCCTCAGGTGGCCTTTTCCTGGTCAGAAGAGTCCTGAATGTGTGATAGGACCATGGACGTTCACGGGGCGTGGAGTTCCTCACCTCAGGCCTGGTGGTAGTCCTGACTCTTTCTTGATCTTTCGTGGGTAAAATAAATTGGGAATTCTTGCCCTTCTCAGGAGTCCAGAGGGCTGATATTGACAGAAAAGGGCAAAGACTACAATTCAGCATGGAGAAGGTGACACTGACACACTTCGCAAACTTTCTTGGTGAAATACCCAGGCAGCTCCAGTGGTTGTGAGTCTTTGGATCCTCCTGGCTGACCCATGACTACTGCATCCAGATGGAGTGATTAGTCATGATTTGGGGAGGAGTAGTTGCTAGTACCTCAAATCTATGTGATGTCACAGAAGCTGACATCACTGAAGCAGCAATCCCTCTCTCATGAGCTATGAGTGTTAAGGCTTTAGGTAGGAAGCCTAGGAAGGACCAAAAAAAAGTCCTATTAGCTTGATCATTAACTCACGTGGTCTTTTCTGTTTCCTTCCCACTTCCCCTATCTATACAAAGAGAAAATAAAATGATATTTGGTCTACCACCATTTTGGCCAACATTTCTCAAGGGAGAGCAAGGTGTTCCTATTTCCTCTGCAATTTCTAGAGATCTCAATGAACAGGGAGGCCTCTGGGGTATCATTAGCTCTCTGGGAGTTTTGAAATCCTATGGGTTAGAGCGTTGTTCCTTATCTTCTTTTCATGATGGGTTCTAGGGTGTAGGGCTGCCTCTTTGGAAGAAAAGGGAAGGATAAGTGAATGGAAGTCATAGTCAAGGAAAATTGCTAGGGTATGGATGCATTGTACTCTCCGTGTCCTCATCTTCTAGTGTTCTGAAATGCAGGGCCTAAGGAATGAGGGCTCTGTCTACCTGACTTTACCTTATACACCTCTGCAAAGTCTTCAAGGAGAGTGACTGGGCATGATAGCTACACCTGAAGGAAGAGCCCTGGACAGCACTACTTGTTATATTTAGTTAATGCTACATGCCATGGTCAATGGGAGAGCCATGTTGAACAACTCTCCTTATTCATAGAAAAAGAAATGGCCTACATTGATGGCTTGCCATGCACATTATAATAGAATTGTGGAAGGAGCTGAGATGCCTTTCCAAAGGCTAGTGGATAAAGAAGGTTTGTCGTCCAGACAACAGAGTATGCCACTGCCATGTGGGAGGATGAAGCACCAATACTCACCTTGACATGAATGACACAGGACTGGGTTATTCTCAAAGAAAAATGGAAGCAGACCAAGGGAAATATCCTATGGCTTCACTCATATGTGGCCCATGAGGAAGACCATGAACACTAGTAGAAACAAGGGAAAACTGAAGGAAAAGACGTACCAAACGGAGACAAACCAGGAGAGACTCAGGACTCTGGGAACAAAGCTGAGGGTGACAGAAGTATGAGACATGGGGGGATTGAGGGAACTGGTTAATGGAATGGAGGTGTTGTGGCATATATGATGATGATGAGCATTCAGTGGTATATGCAACTAAAGAATCAGGGAACACTATCTCACAAACTTATGATGGATGAAGGCTGGCTTCCCAAATATAAGAAAAAATATTGAAAAAAAGAAAAACAGGACATTTCACATGTAGATGAAGAAAGAATGAGGAAAGAAATGAATTCTAGTTTTATTTTCTTACTGAGTAAAATGGTATGCAATTGGTTTCCTATAAGGTCCTTATCTGAATTGGGTCTTTGGACATTGTAAACTAGAGTCTTCCTTCTTCCTACATTTCAGGAATAGATGAGAAGATCCGACATTGCCTTTATTGTCTCGAAGTGTGGACCAGGAAATTGATTTGAACCAGGCTTTTTGGGTGTTGGCAGGTGTTTGAGGACGGCTTCAAACACTTTTGTTGAGATGTCAGATGTGTATGTTCATGACCTAGTCTTGGTCATGGGTATGTGTCTTGGAACGTATCCTTTTCTCTCAGGTATTGGATTTGCTGGCATACTTGTGTGTAGGGGTCTTTTAGGTGAGGTTGTTTAGGAGAGTTTAGTCCTGTATGCTTTAATTAATTCTTGATAGGAGGAGTTAACTTTTCCAGTTTTGTCAGTTTCTGACTTTGATTCTCTATGCTTTTGTCCTTTATGGTATTTTCTCTGAGGTTTACTTCCATTAGTGTTTTTCCTCCCTTGCTCCCTAACTTCTGTGGGACACTTTTAAGTGTGTGTGTGTGGGGGGGTGGATGTATGTGTTTCACAAAATGCTTAGAATGATATTTTAAGAGATATGAATCTGCTCTTTTTTTTTTTTTTATCACAATTCACCTTCAAACGCATTGCAAGCTCACGTTACATCCCGTTCGGCCACATTTCCTGCAATGAATGTTCCATTTAATTCTCATTTAGAAACACAGATTCTCAATAACATGCCTTGGAATAAACACCAAATTTTGTGTTACTGGATAGAATATGATTGCCTCTCCATTTTTTCTAGCCTTTTCACATGTTTCTTTACTAACATGAGTGAGTGAAATCGTATGCTAATTGTCCGTGACTCACAGATGTGACGCAGACCAATGCTCTCCAACTTTCGGCCACATGTGGAAAGTGGCAAGAATTCCTTCTTGCTTATGGTTGGGTAAGAGTCTGTGGCGCATTTGGAGGACAGAGAGATTGTAGAAGTGTCTGGGAGCTCCAGGCTTTTCTTCAGCCATAAGCATAACTGGAAGATGACCACATCAATGTAAACATGGCTTAAATGGGCCTGAAGCCTAGAAATCAAACTCCACAGTGAAAGAGAGAAGTCCCAGAGCCCATGGGAGAAGGCGGTAGACATGGCTTAGATGTGAAGTGGATGCTTGGTGCCGCAGAAGGCAGGGAGCCATGGCCAAAGACAGAGGCCCAGGGGAGACTAGCACACTGGGAACCCACAAGTTGAATGTTTAGACATGGTTGTTGGCAGAGGAATGGAGAGGTTCTGAATGACACGAGTTCTTGCAAACAAAGGTTCTTGCAGCACGGGGATTTAAAAAGAGCAGGCTTAGCAGACATAGGGGTCCAGAGAACACTGTGTTTCTCCTGTATAGGTCACCAGCAAGCAACCAGGTTCAGACAGTCTGAAAATAATGATCAGAAACAGTACCTGTTAACACCGTGGTTTCATTATTGCTCCTTGCAGTGCATTCATGATAGGCAGTGTTCGTGGAGATGTCACGATGGGGGCAAAAGAAACTTAAGTCTCTTCCACCTCCAACATAAAGACCAAGCTAGTGAACACAGAGAGGAAAGTGAGGATATTAGCTGCATAACCTACAAACATGAAGTCCCAACCCTGGGAAACTTTTGGGACAGACTTCCCCAGGCCACACAGCTTAGTCCCAGGAGGACATCCATCCTATAGGGGACTAGAAGAAATTCCTGCCCATATCCTCTCTAGTGACCACAGCATTCAGCAGGCCTTAGTTCTGTTGAGTGGGTTTAAAGTCTTCTTTCATAGGTACACAAGAGCCCACCAAGCTAAACCTCATCATAATCGATACAGACATCAAACACTCCGAAAGGCAGGCAAGGAGAGCCTCTGTAGAGGACTGGCCCAGAGGAGAGTGGACAGCAAAAGCACAAACCGAGAGGGCATGCATCACATACCGAGACTCCCTCAAGTGCCAGCCTTTGGGCACTCCATGACCTCTTCTTCCAATTGAAATTACACTCAGTGTAGAAAACTGGCTCCATTAGAGCACACCCATCTTCCGCAACAGGTACTGTTTGTTTATCCCATGAAAACCTTTGGGAATGGAAATGGGAGGTTTAAGACAGGTTTCTGCTGCAGCATCTCCTTTAAGTTTCACAGAGGGAAGCTGCACCACCCTGGGGGAATGCTCATGGATCTTATGCTGTAGAATCCTTGTCAATGTGTCCTTTTGTAGATAGATGTTGTCTTCCTGAATCTGGCAGGAAAGCCTTTATGATGGCTTTACTTGGGTAATGGATCTCTTCCAATATGTTCTGTTCTTGCTCCTGTGGGCTCCAAACAAACGAATAAGTCCTGGGCCTAAGGTTCTAGGGTGTAGGGTCTGCCTTTGGTGGGTGATCAACTTGGAAGATGGGAAGGCCTTTGTGGCCCGATTTCTGGAGATGCTAGAGTAACTCATGTCCTCACTGTTGAAGACTCCAAACTTGACTTTGTCATGGTTGCAGTTCAATGAGAGCTTCCTTGTGTGGCCCTTTGCCTGGTCAGAAGAGTCCTGATTAGGTGGGAGGGCCATGAAAACCTGCCGGGCATGGAGATCCAAGCCCGAGGCTTGGTTGTAGTCCTGACTCTTTCTTAGCCTTTCATGGGTAAGATGGAATTGTGGATTCCTGCCCTTCTGAGGAGTCCAGAGGACTGGTGGTGACAGTCATGGGCAAAGACTACAAATTTGGCCATGGATAAGGGGACACCAACTTGCTTTGCAAACTTTCTTGGTGAAACATATAGGCAACTCCAGCAGTGTGGGATGGCTTTGGATACTCTGGGATGACCCATGACTACTCCAGCCAGGTGGAGTGATTAGGTGTGGTTTGGAGAGGAGTGGTTGCTAGGATCTCAAAGTTTTGTGACATCACAGAAGCTGACATCATGGAAACAGCAATCCCTCCCCATGACCTATGAGTCCTATGGCTTTATTTAGGAATCTCTGGGAAGGACTGAAAAAGAGTACTGTTAGCCTGATCATGAATTCAGGTGGTCTTTTCTGTTTCTTTCCCACTTCTCCTTTCTATACAAAGAGAAAAGAAAATGACGTTTGGTATACCATCCTTGAGGCCAACATTTCTCCAGAGAGAGCAAGGTGTTCCTATTTTCTATGCAATTTCTAGAGCTCTTAAACAACAGGGGGGCCTCTTGGTTATCATTTGCTCTCTGGGAGATTTAACATCCTATGGGTGAGAGCGTCCTTCATTTCCCAACGGGATCTAGGGTTTAGGGTCTGCCTTTTGTGCTTGGTAAGCTTGGAAGAGAAGGGAAGGAACAAGGAAAGGAAGGTCACATTTCATGGAAAAGTCCTAGGGCATGGATGCATTGTGCTGCCCATGTCCTGATCTCCTAGTGTTCTGTAACACAGGGCCTAAGGAATGTGGGCTTTGGCTACCATATTATACCTTAAACACCTTTGTAAAGGCTTCAAGGAGAGTGACATTCTGCATGATAGCTACCTTGAAGGAAGAGCTATGGACAGCACTCCTTGTCATCATTAGTTAACGCTACATGCCATGGCCATAGGGAGAGCCATGTTGAGCAACTCTCTTTATTCAGAGGAAAAGGAGTGGCCTACATCGATGGCCTGCCATTCCCATTCTACAAGAATTGTGGAAGGAGCGAGATGCCCTTCCAAAGACTAGTGGATAAAGAAGGTTTGGTCCATCCAGGCAACAGAGTTTGCCTCTGCCATCTGGTAGGATGAAGGCCTGGTACTCTCCTTGACATGAATGACACAGGATTGTGTTATTCTCAATTAAAAAGGGAAGCAGACCAAGCGAAATATCATATGGCATCACTCATGGCCCATGAGGAACACCATGGACATTAGTAGAAGCAAGGGAAAATGGAAGGAGAAGAAGTCAGACAGGGAGACAAACCAGAAGAGACTCAGGACTCCAGGAACTAAGCTGAGGATTACAGAAGGATAAGACATGCCGGCAATGAGGGAACTGGTTAATGGAATGGAGGTGGTGTGGCATATGTGATGATCATGAGCACTCGGTGGTATATGCAACTAATCAATCAGGGAACACTATCTCACAAACTTATGATGGATGAAAGCCTGGCTTCCCGAGCATAAGAAAAAATATTGAAAAAAAGAAAAATGGGCCGTTTCACATGTAGATGAAGAAAGAAAGCGGAAAGAAATAAATTATAGTTTTATTATCTTACTGATTACAATGGTATGCAATTGGTTTCCTATAATGTACTTATCAGAATTGGGTCTTTGGACATTGAAATTAGACATAAATTAGAGTATTCCTTCTTCCTATATTTTGGGAACAGATGAGAAGAACCGACATGGCCTTCATTAAATGTCTAGAAGTGTGGACCAGGAAATTGATTTGAACCTGGCTATTTGTGTGTTGAGAGGTGTTTGAGGATAGCTTAAAATGCTTTCATCATTATGAGACGTCAGATTTGTATGTTTCATGACCTAGTCTTGGCAGGGGATACATGTTTTGTTGTTTATCCTTTTCTCTCAGGTATTAGATTTGCTGGCATACTTGTGTGTAGGGGTGTTTTATGTTAGGTTGTTTAGGAGAGTTTAGTCCTGAATGCTTTAATTAGTTCTTGATAGGAAAAGAGTTAACTTTTCCAGTTTGGTCGGTTTCTGACGTTGATTCTCTGTACTTTTCCCCCTATATGTTATACTCTCTGAGGATTGCTTCCATGACTGCTACTCCGCACTTTCTCCGTAACTTCTGTGGGAATCTTTAAAGTGTGCCTGTGTGTGTGTTTGTGTGTGTGTGTGTGTGTGTGTTTCACAAAACTCTTAGAATGATAATTTAAGAGATATGAAGCCGCTCTTTTTTGGATCACAATTCAATTTCAAACGCGTTGGAAACTCGGTTTACACCCCTTTTGGCCATATTTCCTGCAATGAATGTCCTATTTAATCCTCTTTTAGAAACACAGATTCTGACTAACCTGCCTTGGAACAAACACCAAATTTTGTGTGCCTGGTTAGAGTCTCATTGTCTGTCCCTTTTTTTCTTTCCTTTCCACTTGTTTCTTTACTTCTGTGAGTGAGTGAAATCATACTTTAATTGTCTTTCTGTGACTGAAAGAGTGACATAGCCCAATGCTCTCCACCTTTCTACCACATGTGGCAAATAGTGAGAATTTCTTCTTGCTTATGACTGGGTAAGAGTCTGCAGTGCATTTGGAGGTCAGGGAGAGGATAGAAGTGTCTGGGAGCTCCAGGCTTGTCTTCAGCCATAGCACAATAGGAAGATGACCACATCAATGTAAACACGGTGTAAGTGGATCTGAAGCAGAAATTACACTGCACAGCGAAAGGGAGAAGAAGTCACAGAGACCATGGTTGAAGGATGTAGATATGGCTTAGGGGAGAAGTGAATGATTTGTGCTTCAGAGTGAGGAAACCAGGGCCAAAGACAAAGTCATAGGAGAGAAGAGCACACTGAGAACCCACACGCTGAAAGTTGACCCAGAGGTTTTGGCCGAGAAAAGATGAGTTTCTGAATGGCACGAGTTCTTGCAACAAAATGGTCTTGAGGCCTGGGGACTTCATAAAAGCAGGTTTGGCAGACATAGACTCCAGAGAACACTGTGTTTCCCCTGGAAAGGACACCAGCAAGCAACCATGTGCATACAGTCTGGAAAAAATGATCAGAGAAAATACCTTTTAACACAGTGATATGATTATTATTTTTGCTGTGCATCTGTGATAGGCACTGATCATGGAGATGCCACAATGGTTGCAAAAGAAACTTGGGGCTCTCCTACAGCCATCACAAAGTACGAGCTAGTGGCCACAAACAGGACATGGAGGACATTAGCTGCCTAATCTGCAAACACGAAGTTCCAACCCTGGAACACTGTTGGAACTGCCTTCCGCAGTCCATGTTGCTTAGTCCCATTTGAACAGACTCTCCCATAGGGGACTAGAAGAAATCCCTGCCCACTTACTCTCTCCAGACAGGCCTTAGTTCTGTTGAGTGGGTTGAAAATCTCCTTTCAAAGGCATACCTGAGCCCACCAAGCTAAACCTCACCATATTCGGTCCAGATCCAAACACTTCAAAGGACAGGCAACGAGAGTCTCTGCAGAGGACGGGCCCAGAGGAGAGTGGTCAGCCACAAATCAACCCCAGAGGGCATGTCACATACACCTGAGACTCCCTCAAGGGCCAGCTCTTGGACTCTCCATGAGATCTTCTTCCTAACGAAATTACCCTCAGTGTAGAAAACAGAAGGTGCTTTTCAAATACATGGAAGAAGTCACGGACCTAGAACAAATGCAATTATGGAAGAATCAATTGATGCCGAGGAAAAAGAACAAGAAATGATCATGGCCATGCAATCAAAGTGAACCCTATACATGTCACATACCCGATGGAGGATTTAAAGCAGCAGCCAGGATAGTCAATCTGCTTCAAAAAATTTTTAGAAGGCATCAGGCAGTATTGGACTACAGAGATAAAGGTGATAAAAAAATAAAATTAAATAAATAAATAAATAAAAAAAACAAAATTAAAATTTTGTTAGCAGACAGGATGCCAAGTCCAGAAAGCTGGAGAAACAGAGGATCCATTGAGTTAACTGGAAGACAAGTACTGGAAAAAAGGAAGTGAAACAAAGGAGAGAAGGAAGAATGAGGAACATGACAACGGACTTAGAAAATCCTTGACTACAATGAATGTAATAGGTGCTTATTCTAGGAGACGTAGAGGAGAGTGAAAAAAGAAGGCTCAACATTTCTTTGAGAAATCAGAGCTTGAAACATCCTTCCTCTGGGGGAAGAAACAGAGATCCAGATTCCGAGGCACAGAGGACTCCTAGCACCATCCATAGACGTAGACAACACAAGACATAGTGTCATTCAACCTGCACAGCTAGCAATGGAAGAATTCTCTTTACCCAAATATGCTTTGAGAGAAGTGTTTCTATAGCCCAATCCCTGACTTCAAGGCGACCAGCTGTGCCAGCTCTAGAAGTACGTTGTATAGAGGAACCCACAGCAGTGCAAAGCAAAATCCATATCCCTTGCATTTCCGAACAATGACAGAACAGGAGATCTTGTCTAAAACAATGAGGTGTTAAGAAGACAAAGATTGTGTCCCAGGGTATCTCCATCATTTCAGAGGCGGCCTGCAGCTTAGCTCCTGCTGCAGTCTCATGGATCGTCTCCCACCTCAGTTTCCCTGCCCAGAGACAAGTCTGCTTCTCTCTCTAAAGCTCCCTCCCTGATTATAATCTCTCTGTCTCACACTGTCAAATACATGCATGCACATTGGCGAAAAACAACAGGAACAACAACAACAAGAAACTGTTGATAAGGATTGAGTGCAGCCATAAGAGGGTTTATTTAATTTTGACCTATGACCCTACAGAATGCAGCCAGGTCTAGAGCATCTCCCACCATCCTAAGATGCCAGACCTTGGATCTGATCTCCCTTGTTTGTTCTCCTCTTCTTCGTCTTCCTGCATCTCCCCACCAACATGGACCCTCCGCTGACTGTCCTGCTGCAATGGCCCATTGTTTTCTCATTTTTCCTCCTCACATGGCTCCATTAGATCGTGCCCATCTTCTGCATAAGGTGCTGTTTGTTTATCCCATGAAAAACTTTGGGGGAATGGAAATAGGAGGGTTAAGGCAGCCTTGTGCTGCAACATCTCCATTCAGTTCCACAGAGGGAAGCTGCACCGCCCTGGGGTAAATGTCCGGGATCTTATGCCATTGAATCCTCTTCAATGCATCCTTTTGTAGATACACATTGTCTTCATGAAACTGGCACAAAAGCATTTTGACTGCTTGACATGGACAATGGATCTCATGAAACATGCTGTGTACTAGCTCCTTTGGGCTCCAAACAGATGAGTCCATCCTGGGCCTAACGTTCTAGGGTGTAGGGTCTGCCTTTGGTGCTTGGTCAGCTTGGAAGATTGGGAGGCCTTCTTGGCATGGTTTCTGGAGATGCTAGAGGAACTCGTGTTTTCGCTGTTGAAGATTCCAGACAAGTATTTGGCATGGTTGCGAGTGTACACTGTGAGCTTTCCTTGGTGGCCCTTTTCCTGGTCAGAAGAGTCCTGACTGGGTGGGAGGACCATGCACAAGTGTGGGGCATGGATTTCCTCGCATGAGTCTAGTTTGTAGTCCTGACTCTTACTTGACCTTTCGTGGGTAAGATCCAATTGCGGATTCTTGCCCTTCTCAGGAGTCCAGAGAGCTGGTGGTGACAGTCACGGCCAAAGACTACAAATTCAGCCATGGAGAAGTTGACACCAAAAGCGTGGCAAACTTTCTTGGTTAAATCCCAGGCAGCTCCAGCGGTTTGGGATGGTTTTGGATCCTCCTGGCTGACCCATGACTACTTCAGCCAGGTGTAGTGATTAGGCGTGGTATGGGGAAGAGTGGGTGCTAGGACCTCAAACCTTAGTGACATCACAGAAGCTGACTTCACTGAAGCAGAAATCCCTCTCTCATGTCCTATGAGTCATATGGCTTTAGGTAGAAAGCCCTGGGAAGGACTGAAAAAGAGCCATGTTAGCCTTATCATGAAATCAGGTGGCCTTTTCTGTTTCTTTCCCACTTCCCTTTCTATACAAAGAGAAAAGAAAACGACTTTCTGTATACCATCCTTTAGACAAACATTTCTGCAGAGATCACAAGGTCTTCCTATTTCCACAGAAATTTCTAGAGATATCAATTAACAGGGAGGCCTCTTGGCTATCATTAGCTCTCTGCGAGGTTTGACATCCTATGGGTGAGAGCGTCTTTTCTAGCTTCTTTTCCCCAAAAGTTCTAGGGTGTACGATTTGCCTTTGGTTCTCAATCAGTTGGAAATTAGGGAAAGAATAAGGGAAGTAAAATCACATTTCCAGGTAAAATGCTAGGGCAAGGATGCATTGTGCTGTCTGTGTCCTTATCTCCTAGTGTTCTGAAACACTAGTCCTAAGAGTGGAGGGCTCTGTCTCCCTGACTTTATCTTAAACACCTTTGCAAAGCCTTCAAAGAGAGTGACATTCTGCATGATAGATACCCCTGAAGGAAGAGTTCTGCAAATCACTCCTTGTTATCATTAGATAATGCTACATGCCATGGTCATGGGAGGAACCATGTGGATCATTTCTCTTTATTTAGAGGAAAAGAAACGGCCTCCATCAATGGCCTGCCATGCCCACTCTTGCAGAACTGTGGAAGGAGCTGAGATGCCTTTCCAACAGCTAGTGTATAAAGATGATGTGGTCCATCCAGGCCATCAAGGAGGATGCTGGATACTCGCCTTGACATGAATGACACAGGACTCAGTGATTCCAAACGAAAAAGGCAAGCAGACTAAGGTAAATATCATATGGCTTCAATCATATGTGGCACAGGTGGAATACCATGGACATTAGTAGAAGCAAGGGGAAATGGAAGGAGAAGCAGTCTGTGTTAGGGTCTGTGATCAAAGGAACAAGACTGACACAAAGTGAAAATCAAGCAAAGCTTTATTTCACGCCAAGCATCAGAAACCAAACCGGCCAGTTGGGGCCATCTCTTACGTAGAGGCGATGACGATGAGGATGCTGCTCCCAATGACAAAGAGGCAAGGACAACAAGGACGACAACCCTGATGACACAGACTCTGCTCCCCATGAGGCCACTTCGACAAGGCCACTCCCTGGAGGAGGCCACTCCCGATGATGAAGAGGTGAGGGTACACGGATGACAACCCTGACGACAGACTCTGCTCCCCATGATGCCACTCCAACAAGGCCACTCCCCAGACGAGGCCACATGCCAGACGAGGCTGCTCCCGACGATGAAGAGGCCTCTCTGGATGCGGCCGCTTGACGACAAGGCCCACACCAATGAGGCCGCTCCCCAGAATGATGCACCTCCAGTGAGGCCACTCTGGTGAGGCCGCTCTGGTGAGGCCACTCCAGTGAGGCCGCGGCTTGAGGTGGTGAGGCTGGTCACAGTGGCCCTGCTGCTCGGGGTGGCGCCGCTCCCAGCAATGCTGCTCCCAATGCTCCCGATGATCCTGAAGCTCCAAGGCTCCCAACGACCCCAATGCTATCACTCCTATGACTACCCTAATGGCTCCCAAATGCTACTCTAACTCCTAATACTCTAATGGCTATTCTAACTCCTCCTACTTCTCCAATGGCTATTCTAACTCCCCCTACTTCTCCAATGGCTATTCTAACTCCTCCTACTTCCCCAACTGTTATTCTAACTCCTCCTACTTCTCCACTCCTCCAGCCTCACAGACTAACCTTTATAGAGGTGGTTGAACACGGCCCACACACAGGTGGCCAATGAGATTTCAACTCACCACAGTTAATATATGTGTGCCCCACTGATTGGATATGGCTACCTGGCTTGGCCCGCCCCTATATCCGGGGTTTACAAGTAAGTTCCTCTGGCTAACCACACCCCTACATTCCCCCCTTTTCTTTGGAAATTAGTCAAATCCTTGACTTTTCAGCCAGTTCTATGTTCTCATGTTGTAAGGGGGTTATATTGAGCATATAAGACTAACATTTTTATCACTCCAATTTTCTTTGGTACAAACGACATTAGGGCGTTTATAATACAGGGACCAAAAAGTAACAGGAGTGTACAGTCAGCTGATGAGTTAGCCATTCAATGCTTTGTATAACCTTTTCCATTTTTCCTAATTCCGTTCATCTAATTTCCCACCTATACTTGACATAAACAGGTAAAAATAGGAGCAAAAATAAACTCACAGTTTTTTAATCTTAGCTTTAGTCCATGGTCAGCGGGGTCCATTGGCTGCAGCTTCCATCTCTGGGGGGAGTCCTCATCCTTGGCTTGTTTGACAAGACCCACGTGAATTCAGGCCCTGATGCCTTCTACTTTTACTGCCATGGGGGTGGTCAGGATAACAGTAAATGATCCCTTCCAGCAAGGCTCCAAGTTTCCCACTTGATAGCGATGTATCCAAACCATGTCCCCAGGTTGGTAAGGATGTGGTTCCATCTCCATCTCCATCCCAGTGTGGGCAGTCCAGATCCCTGAGTGGGCTTTTTAAAAGACAGACTAATGCCTGCAGTGACTAGTGTACAGCATTTCTGCTAGGGCAACCTCTTGTAGCCGAGGACAGAGCCTGGGGGGGGGGGTGTCTCCCAAACATTATTTCAAATGGGGTCACCTTGTTTAAATAGGGTGTACATTGTGCCCTAAGGAGGGCGAAAGGAAGGAGATCCACCCATCCACAGCTAGTCTCCAGAATTAGTTTTGTCAAGGTCTCTTTAAGAGTCCGGTTCATTCTCTCACTTGCCTGGAACTCTGGGGCTGGTAGGCACAATGTAGTTTCCAATTAGTGCCCATGGCTTTGGCCAATGCCTGTGAGACTGAACTCACAAATGCAGGGCCATTGTCTGACCCGATTGTGAGAGGCAGCCCAAACCTAGGAATTATTTCTTCTAGTAGCTTTTTGGCTACCACACCTGGGCATGAAAGCCTCCACCCAGCCTGAAAAGGTATACACTAACATGTACTGGTGCCCACTCTTTCCAGGTTTCATTTCTGTAAAATCTATTCCCCAATAAATTCCTGGTTCCTTACCTCTTTCTCTTTTCCCTCTTCCCATTTTAGTTCTTCCTACATAAACTACCTGGCATTGAGCACATCCATCAACTAAATCCTGAACCATACACCCTAATTTAGAAACCGGAACTGCTTGCCTAGAAGCTTCTGGAGTTTGCGTATCCCCAAATGAGTACCCTGAAGTATCTGGTCTACTAACTTTTCCCCTAGTCTTCGAGGAAGAAGTATTTTTCCTGCTTCAATCTTAGCCCAGTCCCCTTCATAGTCCAATTTAACCCATTTCTGTAAATACTTTAAATCTTCTTCTGAATAGTTCAGTTTCTCTAGTAGGGCAGGAGCCGAGAGTGTAACCAGTCCTTGCACTGTTTCTCAGGCTGCTTGCTTTGAAGCCTGATCTGCTAATTGGTTTCCTTTTGAAATCAGATCAGTCCCATTTAGGTGTCCCGGGCAATGCATAACAGCCACCTCTTTTGGGTCCCAAATAGTCTGGAGGAGAGCCAATATTTCTCTGTTTTTAATTCCTTTTCATTCTGCTGTTAACAGGCCCCTTTCTTTATAAATAGCCCATGTATATGGAGAGTAGCAAAGGCGTACCTGCTGTCTGTATAAATATTGGTGGTTTTACCTTTGGCCATGTGCAGTGCCTAGTGAGTATGATCAGTTCCGCTTTTTCTGCCAAAGTTCCATGTGGCAGGGCTGCTGTCCAGAGTTTCTGCTCAGGAGAAATAACCACAGCCCCCACTTACACCTTTCCATTGACTATGTAGCTCCTCTCATCTGTGAACAGAGTCATCTCGGCATCCGGGAAGGGAATGTCTCTGAGATCTGGCCTTATTCCTGCAACTTGGGTTAGCACCTCCCCGCAGTAGATGGCCAGCCAGCTCCTCTGGCAGCAGCGGGGCTGGATTTAGCACCGCTGGGGGCCGGAAGGTCACTCTTGGTTCATTGAGGAAGAGGGCCTGATACCCCGTCACTCAGGCGTTTGTCATCCATTGGTCTGGTGGAGTCCGGAGAAGGCCCTCGATAGCATGGGTGGTGGTCAAGATGAGATTTTGACCCAAATTCAATTTACTTGCATCTTTGACCAGGTGGGTCGTGACAGCAATTATGCAGAGGCAGAGGGGAAGCCAGCCACTACTGGATCTAGTTTCTTGCTAAGATAGGCTACTGGCCTTTGCCAAGGCCCCAGAGTCTGAGTCAAAACTCCTTTGGCCACTTCTGCTTTTTCATCCACAAACAAGTGGAAGGGCGTGGTACCATCTGGGATGGCCAATGCTGGGGCACGCAGTATGGCTGTTTGTAATTCCTGAAATGCTCCGTCTGATCAGCTGTCCACTCTATCATAGTGAGGCCTCCCCCTTTCTCCAGTTCGTAGGGAGGTTGGGCAATCCACAGCCTACAGTATCCCACCGTCCAAGAATCTCCTTCACTTGTCAGGACATGGTGGGGTGGGGGTATCTGGTGATCACGTTTCCTGGACTCAGACAGTGAACGCACTCCCTCATGGAGATCAAAGCCAAGGTAAGTGGCATGGCTCTGACAGAGCTGTGCTTTCTTTGCTGACAACCAATACACTTTTTCCTGCAGAGTCTGTAAGAGAGCTCTTGTCTCCCGCAAGCTTGACTCATCGTCCTCAGCGGGTATCTGCAAGTCTTCAACATACTGTAACAGAGGGACTCCTGGGTTGGAGGCTCTGTACTCACGCAAATCCTCATGTAGGGCCTCGTCAAAAAAATGGTGGGTGAATTCTTGAATCCTTGGTTAAGTCTTGTCCAGGTGAGCTGGCCTTGGAACCCTTCCTGTGGGTCGGACCACTCAAAATCAAAAAGAGGTTGAGATTCCTTGCTAAGAATATGCAGAAAAATGCATCCTTGAGATCTAATATGGTATAAACATTTCTTTTGAGGCCCAGGATGGAGAGTAGGGTATAGGGTTTAGGCAGTGTTGGGTGAATATTTCAACCCATTTATTAACTTCCCTCAAGTCCTGAATGGGTCGATACTCCCCAGTCTTGGCCTTTTTGATGGGCAGCAAAGATGTGTTATGGAGATTTGCAAGAAATTAGGATCCTGTCTCCTCGGAGGTGGTTAATGTGTTTTCTGATCCCCTCCTTTGCTTCCCGGGGAAGGGGGGTACTGCCGAACATGAATAGCCATAGCTGTCACCTTTAATTGTACCACCACTGGAGGTTGTACCCTGACCAAACCAGGGGGCTTCCTTTCTACCCAGACCTCAGGAAACTCGACCTGTAGGGTTTGGAGAAGGCTTCCCCACTTTGTCTCCTCTGGTTTTCAGACTGGCTTGTATAGGAGGTATTCATCTACTGCTGTCATAAGAGATCTCCTTCCGAGAACTGAATGCCAGCTCGTATCTTGTGGAGGAGATCTCTTCCCATCAAGTTATATGGGGCATTAGGGAGGAACAAAAATCGAGGTTTAACTACTCCCAAAGCCAAATTTGAAGTTCTTTATGTTGTCCATGTATGTTTCTCTGTGCCATTTGCTCCTTGTACCCAAACTTCCTCTCCAGGTAGTTTTCCCATAGGTTCAAGTAATGATGAAAACTGGCCTCCCGTGTTCACCAAAAAATCAATTGATTTCCCCTCCACTTCAATTTTTGCTCTGGGGGCCAGCATTGCCTTCATCCTTTTGGGGCACTCCCTGGATCAGTGTCCTTTTTCCTTACAGTAAGTGCACTGATCTGAATCTAAGTCTTCCCACCTGCCTTCTCTATGCTTAGGCTTTTCCTTCCATTTACTACCCCCTACCTATCTCGTGTAATGCCAATACCTTAACCAGCTTTTGTCTGTTTTTCATCCTCCTGTAATCCCTGTTGTTAAACACCTTTTCTGCTATTCCCAATAACTCAATCAGATTCTTTCCTTCAAATCCTTCAATTTCCTGAAGTTTCCTCCTTATATCCGGGGCTGACTGACTGGCAAAAGCAAGATTCACTGCCCCCTGATTTTCGGGTGCCTCAGGGTTGATCAGGCTATACATTTTATAGGCTTCAATAAGCCTTTCTAGGAAAGCTCCTGGAGATTCATTCTTACCTTGAGTCACCGTACTAATTCTGGTTTAGTGGAGTGCAACTTTTACTTCTGGAAATTCAGTTCCAGGATTTTAACATATCAAAGAACCGTATTTGTTCTGAAAGTCTCCTATATGAATTTCCTTTAAGGCGGAATTCATGTTATAAGAGAATTAACACAATTACAAATGACAAAAAACTCAGAATAGATATGGTTAAATATGAAGTGATGACCCTTATCAAAACATTAAAACTTTAGGAAATGTATAGAACCTCTGAAGTATTTACAGCATTTACCCAAATGTAACCCAAGGTTTATCATTGATTTAGCATTACTTCCTGAAAAACTTAGCATATCAGGGAAAAGACTTATGATTCAAAGAGATCTCATTTACAATTCTGGGTGGGCAAAGAAAACCATTAACATTTTCTTAGGAACATCTCAATCTCTAGTGAAGACTAAATATTACCCAATTTTGAACTTTTGCAATAGCAGTTAAACACAAAACATGTTTACCAACAGATTTCAAAAGCACAAACATAGTTCCAGCAACCAGCAACCTAGCACTTCATCCCATTTGTCATCCAAGCAAAACTTCAAAGCTTCAGGTTACCAAGGATTCTGAATGCTACTTTAACAATTACCCATTAAAACCCCGAGACAGACAATTAACTATCAGTTCAGTCATCTCTTTGCTAACAGATTTCATACTCCATCTGGGCCCATTCCACTTCAGATGCCATGCATTCCTGCCAGCAAGGGGGAGGGGCTAGGCAGTCCAAGTCAGGCCAGAGAAGGCAAGGAATTCCCCAAAACAAAGGGAGTTTTGGCAGCTGCTTGGGAATATTCCTTAAAGTCTCTGTCCCGAGTTAGACTAAACACAGTTGGCTCCAGTTATAGCCCTTAACACACGAAATGAGGGAACACTATGTCAAAAAACATGGATGGATGAAAGACTGACTTGCCGAATATAAGAAAAAATAGTGAATAGAAAGCAAAACAGGTCGTTTCACGTGTAGGTGAAGAAAGAAAGAGAAGAGAAATGAATTCTAGTTTGATTGTCTTACTGATTAAAATTGTAGGCAATGGTTTCCTATAAGGTCCTTATGTGAATTGGGTCTTTAGACATTGTAAATTAGGTCTTCCTCTTCCTACATTTTGGGAATAGATGAGAACAGCCGACATTACCATTAAAAGTCTCGAACTGGGGAGCAGGGAATTGATTTGAACCTGGCTTTCTGTGTGTTGGGAGATGTTTGAGGACTGCTTCAAAAGCCTCAAAAGCTGCTTCAAAAGTCATTACATGAACGTCAGATATGTATGACTCATGATCTTGTCATAGTAGTGCGTATGTGTCTTGGAATTTATCCTTTTCTCTAAGGTAGTGGATTTGCTGGCATCCTTGTGTGGAGGGGTTTTTTAGGTAAGGTTGCATAATTAATTAATGAATTCTTGATAGGTAAGGAGTTAACTTACACTGTTTGGACGGGTTGATACTTTGATTCTCCAAGCTTTTGTTTTTTTATGGTATTTTCTCTGAATTTTGCTTCCATGAGTGCTATTCCTCACTTGCTCCCTCACTTCTGTGGGACTCTTTTAAGTCTTTGTGTGTGTGTGTGTTTCAGAAAATGCTAAAACTGATATTTTAAGAGATATGAAACTGCTCTAATCCTGATCAAAATTCACCTTCAAACACAGTGGAAACTCACGTTACACCCCATTCGGCCACAATTCCTGCATTGAATATCCCATTTGATCCACTGTTAGAAAGGCAGATTCTGACTAGCCTGCCTGGAACAAACACCAAATCTTGTGTTCCAGGTTTGAGTCTCATTGCCTGTCCCTTTTTCTTGCTTTTTACCATGATTCTTTACTTCCACGAGTGAGTGAAACTGTATGGTAGTTGTCTTTCTCTGACTGACAGATATGACACAGCCCAATGCTCTCTCCCTCTCTGTCACATGTCACAAGGGGCAAGAATGCCTTCTTGCTCATGGCTCCTTAAAAATCCGCGGTGAATCTGGAAGACAGGGAGGCCGTAGAGGTGTCTGCGAGTCCAGGCTTGGCTTAGCCATCAGCACAAACAGAAGATGACCACATAAACGTAAACATGGCATAAATGGACATGAAGCCTAGAAATCACAGTCCACAGAAAAGTGAGAAGTCACAGAGACCATGGGAGAAGGGTGTAGACAGGGCTTATGGGAGAATTGGACGTTTGGTTCTTCAGAGGGCTGGGAACCATGGCCAGAAACAAAGGCCCAGTGGAGTGAAGCACACTTAGAACCCCCAATTTAAATGTTGTCACATAGTTGTTGGCGGAGAAAGGGAGAGTGTTGAATGACACAAGTTCTTGCAAGCAAAGGATCTTGAGAATCGGGGATTCCAGATCAGCATGCTATGCAGACATAGGCTCTAGAGAACACTGTGTATCTCTTGTAGAGGACACCATCCAGCCATCATGTACAGACACCCTGGAAACCATGATCTGAGACAATTCCTGTTGACACCATGGTAAGGTTATTATTATTTGTGTGCATTGGTGATGGACAGTGTTGGTGGAGATGCCTCGATGGGCGCAACGGATACTTGGGCTCTACCACCGCCAGCATCAAGACTGAGAAATGGCCACAGGCAGGACGGTGAAGACTTTAGTTGCACAACTTGCAATCACGGATTCCCAAACCTGGAACACTGTTGGGACTGCTTTCTTCAGGCCACGTTTCTTTGTGGCCTGATAACAGAAAATCCAGCAAGGGACTAGATAAAGCCCTGCCCATGTCCTCTCACCAGGCCACAGAATTCAGCAGGCCTTAGATTTTGAGGAGTGGGTTGAAAGTCACGTGTCACAGGCACACCAGACCCACGAAGGTAACCTCACAATATTTGGCCCAGACACCAAACCCTCTGAATGGAAGGCAAAGAGAGCCTGTGTAGAGGACGAGCTGACATAAGAGAGGACAGCCACACACAACCCCAAAGTGCATGTCGAACACATCTGAGACTCTCTCAAGTGCCAGCCCTTGGGCACTCCATGAGCTCTTCTTCCTAAAGAAATGACCTTCAGGGTAGATAACAGAAGGCGCGTTTCGAATACAGAGAAGACAGAGACCTTTTGTAGATTCATGTTGTATTCCTGAGACTGGCCTGAATGCATTTTCCGATGGTTTCCCATGGGGATTGGTTCTCTTCCAACATGCTCCGTGCTTGCTCCTGTGAGCTCCAAATAGATGAGTCCATCCTGAACCTAAGGTTCCAGGGTGTAGGGTCTGCCTTTAATGGTTAGTCAGCTGTGAAATTTGGAGGCATTTATGGCAAGATTTCTGGAGATGCAAGAAGAACTCGTGTCCTCACTGTTGAAGATTCCAGACAGGTCTTTGATATGTTTGCGGGTGTTAATTCTGAGCTTTCCTCAGAGGGCGTGGGGCGATTTTCCTGGTCAGAAGCATCCTGATAGGGTGTGAGGACCATGAATGTGAATGGCGTGGAATTCCCCGTGTGAAGCTGCTTGTACTCCTGACGCTTTCTTGACCTTACATGGGTAAGATGGAATTGTGGATTCTTGCCCTTCTCCGGATTCCAGAGGGGTGGTGGTGACAGTCACGGCCAAAGACTAGAAATTCGGCCAGGGAGAAAGTGACCCCAAATCGCTCCACAAACTGTCTTGGGGAAATCCCCAGGCGGCTCCAGCGGTTTGGAGTGATTTTGATACTCCTGTCTGACCCAGGGCTACTCCAGCCAGGTGAAGTGAGGAGGCGTGGTTTGGTGAGGAGTGGTAGCTAGGACCTCAGAGCTTTGTGACGGCACAGAAGCTGACTTCACTGAAGCAGCATCCCAATTCTCAAGACACATGAGTCCTATGGCTTTAATATGAGAAAGACTTGGGAAGGACATGAACGAGCCCTGTTAGCCTGATCATGAGCTAGGGGGTCTTTTCTGTTTCTTTCCCCCTTCCACTTTCTATACAAAGAGAAAAGAACAGGATGTTCTGTATACCATTCTTTAGACCAAATTTCTCCAGAGAGAGCAAGGTGTTCCTGTTTCCACTGCAATTTCTAGAGATCTCAATCAACAGCGAGGCCTCTTGGCTGCCATTATGTCTCTGGGAGGTTGGATGTCCTTGGGTGAGAGGGTCCTTTCTTAGCTTCTGTTCCCTATGGTTTCTCGGGTGAAAGGTCTGCCTTTGGTGTTTGGTCAGCTTGGAAGGTGAGGAAAGGAAGAAAGGAAGGACAGTCACAATTCCAGGAAAATTGCCAGGGCAGCGATGCGTTGTGAGGTACATGTCCTTATCGGCTCGTGTCCTGAAACACTAGTCCTAAGGGATGGAGGTTCTGTCTACCTGACATTGCCTTAAACTCCGTTGCAAGGGCTTCATGGAGAGTGAAACTCTGCATGATCACTACCCCTAAAGAATGGGCCCCGGTCAGCACTCTTTGTCATCATTAGTTAATGCTACATGCCATAGTCATGGGGAGAGCCATGTTGAGCAACTCTCTTTATTCAGATGAAAATGAATGGCCAACATCGATGGCCTGACATACCGACTCTAGCATCACTGTGGAAGGAGACCAGATACCCTTTTAAGGGCTCGTAAATATAGATGATTATGAAGATGATGATAAATATGATGTTTTCGAAATGAAAATGCAAGCAGACCAAGGGAAATATCCTATGGGTTCCCTCATATGTGGCCCATGAGGAATACCATGGACATGAGTAGTAATAAGGGAAAACGGAAGGAGAAGCAGTCAGACAGGGAGAGGCACCAGGAGAGACTCAGGACTTTGGGGACAAAGCTTGGTTACAGGAGGATAAGACATGCCATAAAGAGGGAACTGGTTAATGGGTATGGAGGTGGTGTGGCATTATATAAGAATGAGCACTTGGTGGTATATGCAATTAAAGAATCAGGGAACACTATGTGAAAACATGTCGGATGGATGAATGATTGACTTGCTGAATATAAGAAAAAATAGTGAATAGACAGCAAAACAGGTCTTTTCACATGTAGGTGAAGAAAGAAAGAGAAGAGAAATGAATTCTAGTTTGATTGTCTTACTGATTAAAATAGTAGGCAATTGGTTTCCTATAAGGTCCTTATGTGAATTGGGTCTTTGGACATTGTAAATTAGAGTCTTCTCTCTTACTACACTTTGGGAATAGATGAGAAAAGCCGACATTACCATTAAAAGTCTTGAACTGGGGAGCAGGGAATTGATTAGAACTTGGCTTTTTGTGTGTTGGGAGATGTTTGAGAACTGCTTCAAAAGCGTCAAAAGCTGCTTCAAAAGTCATTACATGAACGTCAGATATGGATGACTCATGATCGTGTCATGGTAGTGCGTATGTGTCTCGGAATTTATCCTTTTCTCTAAGGTAGTGGATTTGCTGGCATCCTTGTGTGGAGGGGTCTTGTAGGTATGGTTGGTTAATTAAGTAATGAATTCTTGATAGGTAAGGAGTTAACTTATACTGTTTGGACGGGTTGATACTTTGATTCTCCAAGCTTTTGTTTTTTTATGGTATTTTCTCTGAATGTTGCTTCAATGAGTGCTATTCCTCACTTGCTCCCTCACTTCTGTGGGACTCTTTTAAGTCTTTGTGTGTGTGTGTTTCAGAAAATGCTAAAAATGATATTTTAAGAGATATGAAGCTGCTCTATTCCAGATCACAATTCACCTTCAAACACAGTGGAAACTCACGTTACACCCCATTCGGCCACAATTCCTGCATTGAATAACCCATTAGATCCACTTTTAGAAGGCAGATTCTGACTAGCCTGCCTGGAACAAACACCAAATTTTGTGTGCCTGGTTTGAGTTTCATTGCCTGTTCGTTTTTTTGCTTTTTCGCATGTTTCTAACTTCCATGAGTGAGTGAAATTGTATGGTATTTGCCTTTCTGTGATTGACAGATATGACACAGCACAATGGTCTCTCCCTTTCTGCCACATGTCACAAGGAGCAAGAATGCCTTCTTGCTTATGGCTTCTTAAGGGTCCGCAGTGCATCTGGAAGACAGAGAGACCGTAGAGGTGTCTGCAAGCTCAGGCTTGTCTTAGCCATCAGCACAATGAGAAGATGACCACATCAATGTAAACATGGCATAAATGGACCTGAAGCCTAGAAATCACACTCCACAGCCAAAGAGAGAAGAAGTCACAGAGACCATGGGAGGAGGTTGTAGACAGGGCTGATCAGAGAATTGGACGGTTGGTGCTTCAGAGGGTAGGGAGCCATGGCCAAAACAAAGGGACAGGGGAGTGGAGCACACTCAGAACCCACAATTTGAATGTTGACACATAGCTGTTGGCAGAGAAAGGGAGAGTGTCTGAATGACACAAGTTCTTGCAAGTGAAGGATCTTGAGGCTCGGTGATTCCAGATCAGCATGCTATGCAGACATAGACTCCAGAGAACACTGTGTATCTCCTGGAGAGGACACCATCCAGCCACCAGGTGCAGACACCGTGGAAACCATGATCAGAGACAATACCAGTTGACACCGTGGTAATATTATTATTCTTTGTGTGCATTGGTGATGGACAGTGTTGGTGGAGATGCCTCGATGGGCGCAAAGGATACTTGGGTTCAACCACTGCCAGCATCAAGATTGAGAATTGGCCACAGGCAGGACGGTGAGGGCTTTAGCTGCACAACCTGCAATCACGGATTCCCAAACCTGGAACACTGTTGGGACTGCCTTATTCAGGCCACGTTGCTTTGTCCCAGGAGAACAGGAAATCCTGCAGGGGACTAGAAGAAAGCCCTGCCCACATCCTCTCACTTGGCCACAAAATTCAGCAGTCTATAAATTTGTGTAGCTGGTTGAAAGTCACGTTTCACAGGCACACTATATTTGACCCAGACACCAAACAATCTGAATGGAAGGCAAGGAGAGCCTCTGCAGAGGACGAGCTGACAGGAGAGTGGACAGCCACAACACAACCCCAGAGGGAATGTCACACACACACCTGAGACTCTCTCAAGTGCCAGCCCTTGGACACTGCATGAGCTTTTCTTCCTAAAGAAATGATCTTCAGGGTAGAGAACAGAAGACGCTTTCGAATACCGAGAAGAGAGAGACCTTTTGTTGATTCTGTTGTATTCCTGAGACTGGCCCGAAAGCCTTTTAAGATGGATTCCCATGGGTATTGCTTCTCTTCCAACATGCTCCGTGCTTGCTCCTGTGAGCTCCACATAGATGAGTCCGTCCTGAGCCTATGGTTCCAGGGTAGAGAGTCCGCCTTTAATGTTTGGTCAGGTGGGAAAGTTGGGAGGCATTTATGGCACGATTTCTAGAGATGCAAGAAGAACTCGTGTCCTCACTGTTCAAGACTCCAGACAGGTCTTTGGTATGGTTGCAGGTGTTAACTCTGAGCTTTCGTCAGAGGGCGGGGAGTGCTTTTCCTGGTCAGAAGCATCCTGAGAGTGTGTGAGAACCATGAATATGTGTATGGCGTGGAGTTCCCCGTGTGAGGCTGCTCGTACTCCTGACTCTTTCTTGACCTTACATGGGTAAGATGGAATTGTGGATTCTTGCCCTTCTCCGGATTCCAGAGGGTTGGTGGTGACAGTCACGGCCAAAGACTAGAAATTCGGCCAGGGAGAAAGTGACCCCAAATCGCTCCACAAACTGTCTTGGGGAAATCCCCAGGCGGCTCCAGCGGTTTGGAGTGATTTTGATACTCCTGTCTGACCCAGGGCTACTCCAGCCAGGTGAGGTGATGAGGCGTGATTTGGTGAGGAATGGTTGCTAGGACCTCAGAGCTTTGTGACAGCACAGAAGCTGACTTTACTGAAGCAGCATCCCTATTCTCAAGACACATGAGTCCTATGGCTTTAATATTAGAAAGACTTGGGAAGGACATGAACGAGCCCTGTTAGCCTGATCATGAGCTAGGGGGTCTTTTCTGTTTCTTTCCCCCTTCCACTTTCTATACAAAGAGAAAAGAACAGGATGTTCTGTATACCATTCTTTAGACCAAATTTCTCCAGAGAGAGCAAGGTGCTCCTGTTTCCACTGCAATTTCTAGAGATCTCAATCAACAGCGAGGCCTCTTGGCTGCCATTATGTCTCCGGGAGGTTGGATGTCCTTGGGTGAGAGGGTCCTTTCTTAGCTTCTGTTCCCTACGGTTTCTCGGGTGAAAGGTCTGCCTTTGGTGCTTGGTCAGCTTGGAAGGTGAGGATAGGCAGAATGGAAGGACAGTCACAATTCCAGAAAATTGCCAGGGCAGTGATGTGTTGTGAGGTACATGTCCTTATCTGCTCATGTCCTAAATCACCAGTCCTAAGGGATGAAGGCTCTGTCTACCTGACATTACCTTAAATTCCATTGCAAGCGCTTCATGGAGAGTGAAATTCTGCATGATCGCTACCACTAACGAAAGGGTCCCGGTCAGCACTCTTTGTCATCATTAGTTAATGCTACATGCCATAGACATGGGGAGAGCCATGTTGAGCAACTCTATGCAGAAGAAAATGAACAGCCAACATCGAAGGCCTGCCATGCCGACTCTAGCATCACTGTGGAAGGAGCCGAGATACCCTTTTAAGGGCTCGTGAATAAAGATGATTCTGAAGATGATGATAAAGATGATGATTTCCAAATGAAAATGCAAGCAGACCAAGGGAAATATCCTATGGGTTCCCTCATATGTGGCCCATGAGGAATACCATGGACATGAGTAATAGTAAGGGAAAACGGAAGGGTAAGAAGTCAGACAGGGACACGGTCCAGGAGATACTCAGGACTTTGGGGAACAACCTCCGTTACAGGAGGATAGGACATGCCATAAAGAGGGAACTGGTTAATGGGTATGGAGGTGGTGTGGCATTTATGAGGATGAGCACTTGGTGGTATATGCAATTAAAGAATCAGGGAACACTGTCAAAAAACGTCGGATGGATGAAAGACTGACTTGCCGAATATAAGAAAAAAGAATGAATAGAAAGCAAAACAGGTCGTTTCACATGTAGGTGAAGAAAGAAAGAGAAGAGAAATGAATTCTAGTTTGATTGTCTTACTGATTAAAATTGTAGGCAATTGGTTTCCTATAAGGTCCTTATATGAATTGGGTCTTTGGACATTGTAAATTAGATTCTTCCCTCTTCCTACATTTTGGGAATAGATGGGAAAAGCCGACATTACCATTAAAAGTCTTGAACTGGGGAGCAGGGAATTGATTTTAACCTGGCTTTCTGTGTGTTGGGAGATGTTTGAGGACTGCTTCAAAAGCGTCAAAAGCTGCTTCAAAAGTCATTACATGAACGTCAGATATGTATGACTCATGATTGTGTCATGGTAGTGCATATGTGTCTTGGAATTTATCCTTTTCTCTAAGGTAGTGGATTTGCTGGCATACTTCTGTGGAGGGTTCTTTTAAGTAAGGTTGTTTAATTAATTCAGGAATTCTTGATACGTAAGGCGCTAACTCATACTGTTTGGACTAGTTGATACTTTGATTCTCTAAGCTTTTTTATTTTTAAGCTATTTTCTCTGAATTTTGCTTCCATGAATGCTATTCCTCACTTGCTCCCTAACTTCTGTGGGACTCTTTTAAGAGTGTGTGTGTGTGTTTTTCAGAAAATGCTAAAAATGATATTTTAAGAGATATGAAGCTGCTCTATTCCAGATCACAATTCACCTTCAAACACAGTGGAAACTCACGTTACACCCCATTTGGCCACAATTACTGCATTCAATAACCCATTTGATCCACTTTTAGGAAGGTAGATTCTGACTAGACTGCCTGGAACAAACACCAAATCTTGTGTACCTGGTTCGAGTCTCATTGCCTTCTCTTTTTCTTGCTTTTTCCCATGTTTCTAACTTCCATGAGTGAGTGAAATTGTATGGTAGTTGTCTTTCTGTGACTGACAGATATGACACAGCTCAATGCTCTCTCCCTTTTCTGCCACATGTCACAAGGAGCAAGAATGCCTTCTTGCTTATGGCTCCATAAGAGTCCGCAGTGCATTTGGATGACAGGGAGATTGTAGAAGTGTCTGGGAGCACCAGGCTTTTCTTCAGCCATCAGCACAACCAGAAGATGACCACATCAATGTAAACATGGCATAAATGGACCTGAAGCCTAGAAATCACACTCCACAGCCAAAGAGAGAAGAAGTCACAGAAACCATGGGAGAAGGTTTTAGACAGGGCTTAGGGGAGAATTGGACGGTTGGTGCTTCAGAGGGCTGGGAGCCATGGCCAAAAACAAAGGCCCACGGGAGAGGAGCACACTTAGAGCCCACAATTTGAATGTTGACACATAGCTGTTGGCGGAGAAAGGGAGAGTGTCTGAATGACACAAGTTCTTGCAAGCGAAGGATCTTGAGGCTCGGTGATTCCAGATCAGCATGCTATGCAGACATAGACTCCAGAGAACACTGTGTATCTCCTGGAGAGGACACCATCCAGCCACCAGGTGCAGACACCGTGGAAACCATGATCAGAGACAATACCAGTTGACACCGTGGTAATATTATTATTCTTTGTGTGCATTGGTGATGGACAGTGTTGGTGGAGATGCCTCGATGGGCGCAAAGGATACTTGGGTTCTACCACCACCAGCATCAAGACTGAGAAGTCGCCACAGGCAAGACGGTGAGGACTTTAGCTGCACAACCTGCAATCACGGATTCCCAAACCTGGAACACTGTTGGGACTGCCTTATTCAGGCCACGTTGCTTTGTCCTAGGAGAACAGAAAATCCTGCAGGGGCTAGAAGAAAGCCCTGCCCACATCCTCTCACTTGGCCACAGAATTCAGAAGGCCTTAGATTTTGTGGAGCTGGTTGAAAGTCATGTTTCACCGGCACACCATATTTGGCCCAGACACCAAACAATCTGAATGGAAGGCAAGGAGAGCCTCTGCAGAGGACGAGCCCACAGGAGAGTGGACAGCCACAACACAACCCCAGAGGGAATGTCACACACACCTGAGACTCTCTAAAGTGCCAGCCTTTGGGCACTGCATGAGCTCTTATTCCTAAAGAAATGATCTTCTGGGTAGATAACAGAAGGCGCGTTTCAAATACAGATAAGACAGACACCTTTTGGAGAGTCACGTTGTATTCCTGAGACTGGCCCCAAAGCCTTTTCCGTGGCTTCCCATGGGTATTGCTTCTCTTCCAACATGCTCCGTGCTTGCTCCAGTGAGCTCCAAATAGATGAGTCAGTCCCGAGCCTCAGGTTAATGTTTGGTCAGCTGGGAAAGTTGGGAGGCATTCATGGCACGATTTCTGGAGATGCAAGAAGAACTCATGTCCTCACTGTTGAGGACTCCAAACAGTTCTTTGTTATGGTTGCGGGTGTTAACTCTGAGCTTTCGTCAGAGGGCGTGGGGCACCTTTCCTGGTCAGAAGCAACCTGAGAGTGTGTGAGGACCATGAATATGTGTATAGCGTGGAGTTCCCTGTGTGAGACTGCTTGTACTCCTGACTCTTTCTTGAACTTACACGGGTAAGATGGAATTGTGGATTCTTGCCCTTCTCCGGAGTCCAGAGGGGTGGTGGTGACAGTCACGGTCAAAGACTAGAAATTCGGCCAAGGAGAAAGTGACCCCAAATCGCTCCACAAACTGTCTTGGGGAAATCCCCAGGTGGCTCCAGCGGTTTGGAGTGATTTTGATACTCCTGGCTGACCCAGGACTACTCCAGCCAGCTCAAGTGAGGAGGTGTGGTTTGGTGAGGAGTGGTTGCTAGGACTTCAGAGCTTTGTGACGTCACAGAAGCTGCCTTCACTGAAGCAGCATCCCCATTCTCAAGACACATGAGTCCTATGGCTTTAATATTAGAAAGACTTGGGAAGGAACAAGAAAGAGCCCTCTTAGACTGATCATGAGCTCAGGAGGTCTTTTCTGTTTCTATCCCACTTCTACTTTCTATACAAAGAGAAAAGATACCATGCTTTAGACCAACATTTCTCCAGAGAGAGCAAGGTGCTCCTGTTTCCACTGCAATTTCTAGAGATCTCAATCAACAGCGAGGTCTCTTGGCTGCCATTAGGTCTCTGGGAGGTTGGATGTCCTTGGGTGAGAAGGTCCATTCTTAGCTTCTGTTCCCTATGGTTTCTCGGGTGGAAGGTCTGCCTTTGTTGCTTGGTCAGCTTGGAAGGTGAAGAAAGGCAGAAGGGAAGGACAGTCACAATTCCAGAAAATTGCCAGGCAGCGATGTATTGTGAGGTACATGTCCTTATCTGCTCGTGTCCTAAATCACCAGTCCTAAGGGATGAAGGCTCTGTCTACCTGACATTACCTTAAATTCCATTGCAAGCGCTTCATGGAGAGTGAAATTCTGCATGATCGCTACCACTAAAGAAAGGGCCCCGGTCAGCACTCTTTGTCATCATTAGTTAATGCTACATGCCTTAGACATGGGGAGAGCCATGTTGAGCAACTCTCTTTATTCAGATGAAAATGAACGGCCAACATTGATGGCCTGCCATGCCGACCCTAGCATCACTGTGGAAGGAGCCGAGATACCCTTTTAAGGGCTCATGAATAAAGATGATTATGAAGATGATGATAAAAAAGGTGATTTCCAAATGAAAATGCAAGCAGACAAAGGGAAATATCCTATGGGTTCCCTCATATGTGGCCCATGAGCAATACCATGGACATGAGTAATAGTAAGGGAAAACGGAAGGATAAGATGTCAGACAGGGAGATGCTCCAGGAGAGACTCAGGACTTTGGGGACCAAGCTCGGTTACAGGAGGATAAGACATGGCATAAAGAGGGAACAGATTAATGGGTATGGAGGCAGTGTGGCATTATAAGATGATGAGCACTTGGTGGTATATGCAATTAAAGAATCAGGGAACACTATGTCAAAAAACGTCGGATGGATGAAAGACTGACTTGCCGAATATAAGAAAAAAGAGTGAATAGACAGCAAAACAGGTCGTTTCACATGTAGGTGAAGAAAGAAAGAAGAGAAATGAATTCTAGTTTGATTGTGTTACTGATTAAAATTGTAGGCAATTGGTTTCCTACAAGGTCCTTATGTGAATTGGGTCTTTGTACATTGTAAATTAGAGTCTTCCCTCCTCCTACATTTTGGGAATAGATGGGGAAAGCCGACATTACCATTAAAAGTCTCGAACTGGGGAGCAGGGAATTGATTTGAACCTGGCCTTCTATGTGTTGGGAGATGTTTGAGGACTGCTTCAAAAGCCTCAAAAGCTGCTTCAAAAGTCATTACATGAACGTCAGATATGTATGACTCATGATCTTGTCATGGTAGTGCGTATGTGTTTGGAATTTATCCTTTTCTCTAAGGTAGTGGATTTGCTGGCATACTTGGCTGGAGGGTTCTTTTTGATAAGGTTGTTTAATTAATTCAGGAATCTTGATAGGTAAGGAGTTAACTTACACTGTTTGGATGGGTTGATACTTTGATTCTCTAAGCTATTGTTTTTTTATGGTATTTTCTCTGAATTTTGCTTCCATGAGTGCTATTCCTCACTTGCTTCCTAACTTCTGTGGGACTCTTTTAAGTCTTTGTGTGTGTGTTTTCAGAAAACGCTAAAAATGATATTTTAAGAGATATGAAGCTGCTCTATTCCAGATCACAATTCACCTTCAAACACAGTGGAAACTCACGTTACACCCCATTCAGCCACAATTCCTGCATTGAATAACCCATTAGATCCACTTTTAGAAAGGCAGATTCTGACTAGCCTGCCTGGAACAAACACCAAATCTTGTGTGCCTGGGTCGAGTCTCATTGTCTGTCCTTTTTTCTTGCTTTTTCCCATGTTTCTTTACTTCCATGAGTGAGTGAAATTGTATGGTAGTTGTCTTTCTGTGATTGACAGATATGACACAGCCCAATGCTCTCTCCCTTTCTGCCACATGTCACAGGAGCAAGAATGCCTTCTTGCTTATGGCTCCTTAAGAGTCCGCAGTGCATCCAGAAGGCAGGGAGACCGTAGGGGTGTCTGCGAGCTCAGGCTTGTCTTAGCCCTCAGCACAAACAGAAGATGACCACATCAATATAAACATGGCAAAAATGGACCTGAAGCCTAGAATTCACACTGCACAGCCAAAGAGAGAAGAAGTCACAGAGACCATGGGACAAGGGTGTAGACAGGGCTTATGGGAGAATTGGACGTTTGGTGCTTCAGAGGGGAGGGAGCTGTGGCCAAAAACAAAGGCCCAGGGGACTGGAGCACACATAGAACCCCCAATTTGAATGTTGACACATAGCTGTTGGCGGAGAAAGGGAGAGTGTCTGAATGACACAAGTTCTTGCAAGCGAAGGATCTTGAGGCTCGGCGATTCCAGATCAGCATGCTATGCAGACATAGACTCCAGAGAACACTGTGTATCTCCTGGAGAGGACACCATCCAGCCACCAGGTGCAGACACCGTGGAAACCATGATCAGAGACAATACCAGTTGACACTGTGGTAATATTATTATTCTTTGTGTGCATTGGTGATGGACAGTGTTGGTGGAGATGCCTCGATGGGCGCAAAAGATACTTGGGCTCTACCACCGCCAGCATCAAGACTGAGAAGTCGCCACAGGCAGGACGGTGAGGACTTTAGCTGCACAACCTGCAATCAAGGATTCCCAAACCTGGAACACTGTTGGGACTGCCTTCTTCAGGCCATGTTGCTTTGTCCCAGGAGAACAGAAAATTCTGCAGGGGACTAGAAGAAAGCCCTGCCCACATCCGCTCACATGGCCACAGAATTCAGCAGGCTATAAGTTTTGTGGAGTGGGTTGAAAGTCACGTTTCACAGGCACACCATATTTGTCCCAGACACCAAACAATCTGAATGGAAGGCAAGGAGAGCCTCTGCAGAGGACGAGCTGACAGGGGAGTGGACAGCCACAACACAACCGCAGATGGAATGTCACACACACCTGAGACTCTCTAAAGTGCCAGCCTTTGGGCACTGCATGAGCTCTTCTTCCTAAAGAAATGATTTTCTGGGTAGATAACAGAAGGCGAGTTTCGAATACAGAGAAGACAGAGACCTTTTGTTGATTCACGTTGTATTCCTGAGACTGGCCCCAAAGCCTTTTCCGATGGCTTCCCATGGGGATTGATTCCAACATGCTCCGTGCTTGCTCCTGTGAGGTCCACATAGATGAGTCCGTCCGAGCCTAAGCTTCCAGGGTGTAGGGTCTGCCTTTCATGTTTGGTCAGCTGGGAAAGTTGGGAGGCATTTATATCACGATTTCTGGAGATGCAAGAAGAACTCATGTCCTCACTGTTGAAGACT
The DNA here is from genome assembly GCF_922984935.1 of Meles meles. Taxonomy (NCBI): domain Eukaryota; kingdom Metazoa; phylum Chordata; class Mammalia; order Carnivora; family Mustelidae; genus Meles; species Meles meles. The sequence goes on from NC_060088.1 coordinate 15,003,236, forward strand.
CCAGACAGTTCTTTGGTATGGTTGCGGGTGTTAACTCTGAGCTTTCCTCAGAGGGCGTGGGGCGCTTTTCCTGGTCAGAAACATCCTGACAGGGTGTGACGACTATGAATATGTGTATGGCGTGGAGTTCCCCGTGTGAGGCTGCTTGTACTCCTGACTCTTTCTTGACCTTACGTGGGTAAGATGGAATTGTTGGTTCTTGCCCTTCTCCAGAGTCCAGAGGGTTGGTGGTGACAGTCACGGCCAAAGACTAGAAATTCGGCCAGGGAGAAAGTGACCCCAAATTGCTCCACAAACTGTCTTGGGGAAATTCCCATTAGCTCCAGTGGTTTGGAGTGATTTTGATACTCCTGGTTTACCCAGGACTACTCCAGCCAGATGAAGTGATGAAAGGTGGTTTGGTGAGGAGTGGTTGCTAGGACCTCAGAGCTTTGTGACGGCACAGAAGCTGACTTCACTGAAGCAGCATCCCCATTCTCAAGACACATGAGTCCTATGGCTTTAATATTAGAAAGAATTGGGAAGGAACAAGAAAGAGCCCTCTTAGCCTGATCATGATCTCAGTGGGACTTTTCTCTTTCTTTCCCACTTCCACTTTCTATACAAAGAGAAAAGAACACGATGTTCTGTATACCATGCTTTAGACCAACATTTCTCCAGAGAGAGCAAGGTGTTCCTGTTTCCACTGCAATTTCTAGAGATCTCAATAAACAGCGAGGCCTCTTGGCTCCCATTAGGTCTCTGGGATGTTGGATGTCCTTGGCTGAGAGGGTCCATTCTTAGCTTTTGTTCCCTATGGTTTCTCGGGTGTAAGGTCTGCCTTTGGTGCTTGGTCAGCTTGGAAGGTGAGGAAAGGAAGAAGAGAGGAACAGTCACAATTTCAGGAAAATTGCCAGGGCAGTGATGCGTTGTGAGGTCCATGTCCTTATCTGCTCATGTCCTGAATCACCCGTCCTGATGGACGAAGGATCTGTCTACCTGATATTACCATAAACGCCGTTGCAAGGGCATCATGGAGAATGAAATTCTGCATGATCGCTACCCCTAAAGAAAGGGTCCCGGTCAGCACTCTTTGTCATCATTAGTTAATGCTACATGCCATAGACATGGGGAGAGCCATTTTGAGCAACTCTCTTTATTCAGATGAATATGAACGGCCAATATCGATGGCCTGCCATGCCGACCCTAGCATCACTGTGGAAGGAGCCAAGGTACCCTTTTAAGGGCTCGTTGATAAAGATGATTATGAACATGATAATAAAGTAGATGATTTCCAAATGAAAATGGAAGCCAACCAAGGGAAATATCCTATGGCTTCAGTCCTATGTGGCCCCTGAGGAATACCATGGACATGAGTAGTAGTAAGTGAAAACCGAAGGAGAAGAAGTCAGACAGGGAGATGCACCAGAAGGCATTCAGGACTTTCGGGACCAAGCTGAGGGTTACAGGAAGATAAGACATGGCATAAAGAGGGAACTGGTTAATGGGTTTGGAGGTGGTGTAGCATTATATGAGGATGAGCACTTGGTTGTATATGCAATTAAAGCATCAGGGAACACTATGTCAAAAACCGTAGGATGGATGAAAGGCTGGCTTGCTGAATATAAGAAAATATATTAAATAGAAAGCAAAACAGGTCATTACAGGAGATTCAAGAAAGAAAGAGAAGAGAAATGAATTCTAGTTTTAGTATCTTTCTGATTAGAATTTATGCAATTGGTTTCCTATAAGGTCTTTATATGAATTGGGTCTTTGGTCATTGTTAGTTAGTCTTCCCTCTTCCTACATTTTGGGAATAGATGAGAAAAGCTGACATTACCATTAAATGTCTCGAATTGTTGACCAGGGAATTGATTTGAACCTGGCTTTCTGTGTGTTGGGAGATGTTTGAGGACTGCTTCAAAAGCCTCCAAAGCTGCGTCAAAAGTCTTTACATGAGACGTCAGAGATGTATGACTCATGATCTTGTCATGTTAGTGGGTATGTGTCTTGGAATTTATCCTTTTCTCTCTGGTATGGATTTGCTGGCAGACTTCTGTGTAGGGTCTTTTAAGTAAGGTTGTTTATTAATTAATTAATTCTTGATAGGTAAGGAATTAACTTATCCAGTTTGGACGGTTTCTTACTTTGATTCCCTATGCTTTTGTTTTTTTATGGTATTTTCTCTTAATTTTGCTTCCATGAGTGCTATTCCTCACTTGCTCCCTAACTTCTGTGGGACCCTTTTAAGAGTGTGTGTGTGTGTGTGAGGGGTATTGTACCAAATGCTAAAAATGATATTTTAAGAGATATGAAGCTGCTCTATTCCAGATCACAATTCACCTTCAAACACAGTGGAAACTCACGTTACATCCCTTTCAGCCACATTTCCTGCATTGAATATCCCATTTGACCCACTTTGAGAAATGCAGATTCTGACTAGCCTGCCTGGAACAAACACCAAATTTTGTGTGCCTGGTTAGAGTCTCATTGCCTGTCCCTTTTTCTTGCTTTTTCACATGATTCTTTACTTCCATGAGTGAGTGAAATCGTATGGTAGTTGTCTTTCTATGACCAAAAGATATGACACAGCCCAATGCACTCTCCTTTCTGCCATTGTCACAAGGAGGAAGAATTCCTTCGTGCTTATGGCTCCATAATGGTCCGCAGTGCATTTGTAGTAAAGGGAGATGGTAGAAGTGTCTGGGATCTCCAAGCTTGCCTGCAGCAAACAGCACAACCAGAAGATGACCACATCAATAGAAACATGGCATAAATGCATCTGAATCCTAGAAATCACACTCCACAGTGAAAGAGAGAAGAAGTCACAGAGACCATGGGAGAAGGGTGTAGACAGGGCTTATGGGAGAGTTGGACAGTTGGTGCTTTAGAGGACAGGGAGCCCTGGCCAAAGACAAAGGCCCAATGGAGAGGAGCACACTTAGAACCTACAATTTGAATGCTGACCCATAGCTGTTGGGGTAGAAACGTAGAGTGTCTGAAGGACACGAGTTCTTGCAACCCAAGGTTCTTGAGGCCTGGCGATTCCAGATCAGCATGCTTTGCAGACATAGACTCCAGAGCTGCAGAACAGTGTGTATCTCCTGGAGATGACACCAGCAAGCAACCATGTGCAGACAGCCTGGAAACCATGATCAGAGACAATACCTGTTGACAGCGTGGTAAGATTATTTTTTCTTTGGGTACATTCTTGATGGGCAGTGTTGGTGGAGATTCCTCGATGGGCGCCCAAGATTCTTGGGCTCTACGACCGCCAGCATCAAGACTGAGAAGTGGCCACAGGCAGGAAGGTGAGGACATTGGCTGCCCAAGCAGCAATCACGGATTCCCAAACCTGGAAGACTGTTGGGACTGCCTTCTTCAGGTCACGTTGCTTCATCCCAGGAGAACAGAAAATCCTGCAGAGGACAAGAAGAATGCCCTGCCCACATCCTCTCACCTAGCCTCAGAATTCAGCAGGCCTTAAATTTTTTGGAGTGGGTTGAAATTCACGTTTCCAGGCACACCAGACCCAAGAAGCTTAACCTCACCATAGTTGGCACAGACAACACACTGTGAATGGAAGGCAAGGAGAGCATCTGCAGAGGACGAGCCCACAGGAGAGTGGACAGCCACAACACAACCCCAGAGGCCATGTCACACACACCTGAGACTCTCTCAAGTGCCAGAACTTGCGCACTCCATGCTCTCTTCTTCCTAAAGAAATTAGCTTCAGGGTAGATAAGAGAATGCACGTTTCGAATACAGAGAAGATTGAGACCTTTTGTAGATTCACGTTGTAATCCTGAGACTGGCCTGATAGCCTTTTCCGATGGCTTCCCATGGGGATTGGTTCTCTTCCAACATGTTCCGTGCTTGCTCCTGTGAGCTCCAAATAGATGAGTCCGACCTGAGCCTATGCTTCCAGGGCTTAGGTTCTGCCTTTCATGTTTGGTCAGCTGGGAAAATTGGAACGCATTTATGGCTCGATTTCTGGAGATGCAAGAAGATCTCGTGTCCTCATTATTGAAGACTCGAGATATTTATTTGTTATGGTTGTGGGTGTTACCTCTTAGCTTTCCTCGGAGGGCGGAGGGCACTCTTCGTGGTCAGAAGCATCCTGATAGGGTATGAGGGCCATGAACATGTTTTTGGCGTGGAGTTCCCGTGTGAGGCTGCTTGTACTCCTGACTCTTTCTTGACCTTACGTGTGTAAGATGGAATTGTGGATTCTTGCCCTTCTCAGCAGTCCAGAGGGGTGGTGGTGACAGTCACGGCCAAAGACTACAAATTCCACCATGGAGAACGTTACCCCAAATCTCTTCACAAACTGTCTTGGTGTAATACCCAGGCGGCTCCAGCGGATTGGAGTGATTTTGATACTCCTGGCTTACCCAGAACTACTCCAGCCAGGTGAAGTGATGAGGCGCGGTTTGGTGAGGAGTGGTTGCTAGGACCTCAGAGCTTTGTGACGTCACAGAAGCTGACTTCACTGAAGCAGCAATATCATTCTCATGACTTTTGAGTCCTATGGCTTTAAGTAGAATGACTTGGGAAGGAACACGAAAGAGCACTGTTAGCCTGATCATGAACTCACGTGGTCTTTTCTGTTTCTTTCCCACTTCCACTTTCTGTACAAAGAGAAAAGAAAATGATGTTCTGTATACCATTCTTTAGACCAATATTTCTCCAGAGAGAACAAGCTGTTCCTATTTCCACTGCAATTCCTAGAGCTCTCAATCAACAGCGCGGCCTCTTGGGTACAATTATGTCTCTGGGAGCTTCGATATGCTTGGGTGAAGGGTCCATTCTTAGCTTCTATTCCCTATGGTATCTCAGGTGTAAGGTCTGCCTTTGGTGCTTGGTTAGCTTGGAAGGGGAGGGAAGGAAGAAGGGAAGGAAAGACACAAGGCCAGGAAAATTGCCAGGGCAGGGATGCATTGTGTTGTACGTGGCTTTTTCTTCTAGTGTCCTGAAACAACAGTCCCAAGGGAAGAAGTCTTCAATTATAGTGAAATGCTGCATGATCGCTACCCCTAAAGAAAGGGCTCTGGTCAGCACTCCTTGTCATCATTAGTTAATGCTACCTGCCATAGTGATGGGGAGAGCCATGATGAGCAACTCTCTTTATTCAGATGAAAATGAATGGCCAGCATCGATGGCTTGCCGTACCCAATCAAAGATCATTGTGGAAGGTGCCGAGATACACTTTTAAGGGCTAGTGGATAAAGGTGATTATGAAGATGATGATAAAAAAGTTGATTTCCAAATGAAAATGCAAGAAGACCAAGGGAAATAGCCTATGGCTTCACTCATATGTGGCCCGTGAGGAATACCATGGACATGAGTAGTAGTAAAGGAAAACGGAAGGAGATGAAGTCAGACAGGGAGACACACCAGGAGAGACTCAGGACTTTGGGAACCAAGTTGAGGGTTACAGGAGTATAAGAGATGCCATAAAGAGGAAACTGGTTAATGGGTATGGAGGTGGTGTGGCATTATATGAGGAGGAGCACTTGGTGCTATATGCAATTAAAGAATCAGGGGACACTATGTCAAAAAACTTAGGCTGGATGAAAGGCTGGCTTGTCGAATTCAAAAAAATATAATGAATAGAAAGCATAACAGGTCGTTTCACGTGGAGATGAAGAAAGAAAGAGAGTAGAAATGAATTTTAGTTTTATTATCTTACTGTCTAAAATTGTATGCAATTGGTTTCCTATAAGGTCCTTCTGTGAATAGGGTCTTTGGACATTTAAAATAGAGTCTTTCCTCTTCCTACATTTTGGGAATAAATGAGAAAATCTGACATTACCATTAAATGTCTCGAAATGTGGAAGAGGGAATTGATTTGAACCTGGCTTTCTGTGAGTTGGGAGATGCTTGAGGACTGCTTCAAAAGCAATTGTCATTACCTGAGACGTCAGATTTGTATGACTCATGATCTTGTCATGGTACTGTGTATTTCTCTTTGAATTTATCCTTTTCTTTCCAGTATTGGTTTGTTGGTAGACTTGTGTGTAGGGGTCTTTTAGGTAAGTTTGTTAATTAATTAATTAATTCTCGATATGTAAGGAGTTAACTTATCAAGTTTGGACGTTTTGTTACTTTGATTCTCTAAGCTTTTTTTTTTTATGGTGTTTTCTCTGTATTTTGTTTCCATGAGTGCTACTCCTCACTTGCTCCCTCAATTCTGTGGGACCCTATTAAGTGTGTGTGTTTGTTTGTGTGTGTGTGTGTGTGTGTGTGTTTTACAAAATGCTAAAAATGATATTTTAAGAGATATGAGCTGCTCTATTCCAGATCACAATTCACCTTCAAACACAGTGGAAACTCACGTTATATCCCGTTTGGCCACCTTTCCTTCATTGAATGTCCCATTTGATCTACTTTTAGAAATGCAGATTCTGGCTAGCCCACCTGTAACAAACATCAAATATTTGTGCCTGGTTAGAGTCTAATTGCCTATCCCATTCTCTTGATTTTTTATATGTTTCTATATTTCCATGAGTGAGTGAAATCGTATGGTAGTTGTCTTTCTGTGACTGACAGATAGGACACAGGCCAATGCTCTCTTATTTTCCACCACATGTCACAAGGACCAAGAATTCCTTCTCACTTATGGCTCCATAAGAATCCGCAGCACATTTGGAGGACAGGGAGATGGTAGAAGTGTCTGGGAGCTCCAGGCATATCTTCAGCCATCAACACAACCAGAAGATGACCACTTCAAAGGAAACATGGCATAAATGGACCTGAAGCCTAGAAATCACTCTCCACAGCGAAAGAGAAGAAGTCACAAGACCATGGGAGAAGGGTGTAGAGAGGGCTTATGGGAGAATTGGACAGTTGGTGCTTCAGAGGGCAGGGAGCCATGGCCAAAATCAAAGGCCCACTGGAGAGAAGCACACTTAGAACCCACAATTTGAATGTTGACCCATAGCTGGTGGAGGAGAAAAGGAGAGTGTTTGAATGATATGAGTTATTGCAAACCAAGGTTCTTGAGGCCCAGGGATTCCAGATCAGCATGCTTTGCAGAAATAGACTCCAGAGAACACTGTGTATCTCCTGGAGAGGACACCAGCAAGTAAACAGGTGCAGACAGCCTGGAAACCATTATCAGAGACAATACCTATTGACACAGCGGTAAGATTATTATTTCTTTGTGTGCATTTGTGATGGGCAGTGTTGGTGGAGATGCCTCGATGGGCGCATAAGATACTTGGTCTCTATGACCGTCACCATCAAGATTGAGAAGTGGCCGCAGGCAGGACGATGAGGACGTTAGATACCCAACCTGCAATCATGGATTCCCAAACCTGGAACACTGTTGGGACTGCCTTCTTCAGGCCACGTTGCTTAGTCCCAGGAGAAAATAAAATTCTGCAGTGGAATAGAAGATAGCCATGCCCACATCCTCTCACCTAGTCACAGAATTCAGCAGGCATTATGTTTTGTGGAGTGGGTTGAAAGTCTCGTTTCACAGGCACACCAGACCCACGAAACTTAAACTCATCATATTTGACCCAGAGACCACATTCTGAATGGAAGGCAAGGAAAGGCTCTGCAGAGGACGAGCCCACAGGAGAGTGGACAGGCACAACACAACACTAGAGGGCCTGTCACACACACCTGAGACTCTCTCAAGTGCCAGCCCTTGGACACACCATGAGCTCTTCTTCCTAAAGAAATTATCTTCAGGGTAGATAACACAAAGCGCATTTTGAATACAGAGAAGACAGAGACCTTTTGTACATTCCCATTGTATTCCTGAATCTGGTCCGAAATCCTTTTCAGATGGCTGCTGATGGGGATTGGTTCTCTTCCAACATGCTCCGTGCTTGCTCCTGTGAGCTCCAAACAGATGAGTCCGTCCTGGGCCTAAGATTCTAGGGTGTAGGGTCTGCCTTTAATGTTTGGTCTGCTGGGAAAATTGGGGGGCATTTATGGCACGATTTCTGGAGATGGCTTTTGGGCCAGTTTCAGGAATACAACGTGAATTGACAAAAGGTCTCTCTCTTCTCTGTATTCGAAAAGCGCATTCTGTTATCTACGCTGAAGATAATTTCTTTAGGAAAAGAGCTTATGGAGTGCCCAAGGTCTGGCTGTTGAGAGAGTCTCAGGTGTGTGTGACATGCCATCTGTGGTTGTGCTGTGGCTGTCCACTCTCCTGCGGGCTCGTTCTCTTCAGAGTCTCACCTTGCCTTCATTCAGAGTGTGTGGTGTCTGGGCCAAGTATGGTGAGTTTAAGATTCGTGGGAGTGTTGGGCCTGTGAAACGTGACCTGAAAGCAACTCCACATAACTTAATGCCTGCTGAATTCTGTGGCCAGGTGGAGGGTATGGGAAGGGGTTTATTATAGTCCCCTGCAGGATTTTCTGTTCTCCTGGGTCTAAGCATCGTGGCCTAAGAAGGCAGTCCCAACAGAGTTCCAGGTTTGGGAATCCGTGATTCTAGGTTGGACAGCTAATGTCCTCACTGCCCTCCCTGTGGCCACTTCTCAGTCATGATGCTAGCGGTTGTAGAGCCCAAGTATCTTTGGATCCCATCGAGCCATCTCCACCAACACTGCCCATCACGAATGCACACAAAGAAATAATAAACTTAACATGGTGTCAACAGGTATTGTCTCTGATCATGCTTTCCAGGCTGTCTGCACCTGGTTGCTTGCTGGTGTCCTCTCCAAGAGATACACAGTGTTCTCAGGAGTCTCTTTCTGCAAAGCATGATGATGTGGAATCACTCGGCCTCAAGACCCTTGGGTTGCAAGAACTCATGTGCTTTAGACACTCTCCTTTTCTCCGCCAACTGCTATGGGTCAACATTCAAATTGTGTTTTCTAAGTCTGCTCTTCTCCCCTGGGCCTTTGTCTTTGGCTATGGCTCCCTGTCCTCTGAATCACCAACCCGCCAATTCTCCCAGAAGCCCTGTCTACAGCCTTCTCCCATGGTCTCTGTGACTTCTTCTCTCTTTCGCTGTGGACTGTGATTTCTAGACTTCATGTCCATTTATGCCATGTTTACATTGATGGGGTCATATTCTGGTTGTGCTGATGGCTGAAGAAAAGCCTGGACCTCCCAGACATTTCTAACATCTCCCTGTCCTCCAAATGCACTGCGTTTTCTTATGGAGCCATAAGCAAGAAGGCATTCTTGCTCCTTGTGACATGTGGCAGAAAGGGAGAGAGCATTGGGCTGTGTCATATCTGTCAGTCACAGAAAGACAACTACCATGCGATTTCACTCACTCATGGAAGTAATGAAACATGTGAAAAAGCAAGGAAAATAACAGGCGATGAGACTCTAACGAGGCACACAAAATTTGGTGTTTGTTCCATGCGGCTAGTCAGAATCTCCCTTTTCAAATGTGGATCAAATGGGACATTCAATGCAGGAAGTGTGGCCGAACGGGATGTAATGTTAGTTTCCCCTGTGTTAGAAGGTGAATCGTGATCTGGAATAGAGCAGCTTCATATCTCTTAAAATATCATTTTTAGCGTTTTCTTAAACAAACACACACACACACACACAAACTTAAAAGAGTCCCACAGAAGTTAGGGAGCAAGTGAGGAATAGCACACATGGAAGCAAAATTCAGAGAAAATACCATAAAAATAAAAGCTTAGAGAATCAAAGTAAAAAACAATGCAAACTGGTTAAGTTAACTCCTTACCTATCAAGAATTCATTCATTAATAAGTGATTTAATGAATTAATTAAACAACCTTACCTAAAAGACTGCTACACACAAGTCTGCCAGCAAATACAATACCGGAGAGAAAAGGATAACTTCCAAGACACATACGCACTACCATGACAAGATCGAGTCATACATATCTGACATCTCAGGTATTGACTTTTGAAGCAGCATTGGAGGCTTTTGAAGCAGTTCTCAAACATCTCCCAACACACAGAAAGCCGGGATCAAATTAATTACTCGTCCACAATTGGAGATATTTAATGGTAAAGTTGGCTTTTCTCATCTATTCCCAAAATGTAGGAAGAGGGAAGACTCTACTTTACAATGTCCAAAGACCCAATTCACATTGGGACCTTATAGGAAACCAATTGCATACCATATTATCAGTAAGATAATAAAACTAGAATTCATTTCTCTTCTCTTTCTTCATATCTATGTGAAACAGCCTGTTTTTCTTTCTATTCACTATTTTTTCCTATATTCGGCAAGCCAGGCTTTCATCCATCGTACATTTTTCGACATAGTGTTCCCTGATTCTTTAATTGCATATACCATCATGTGCTAATCCACACATAAGGCCACACCATCTCCAAACCCAATAACCAGTTCCCTCTTTATAGCAGGTCTTATCCTAATGTAACCCTCAGCTTTGTCCTCAAAGTCCTGAGTCTCTCCTGCTGCATCTCCCCGTCTGACATCTTCTCCTTCCGTTTTCCCTTCCTATTACTCATGTCCATGGTATTCCTCATGGGCCACATAGGAGTGAAGCCATAGGATATTTCCCTTGGTCTGCTTGCATTTTCATTTGGAAATCATCTCCTTTATCATCATCTTCATAATCATCTTTATCCAATAGCCCTTAAAAGTGTATCTTGGCTCCTTCCACTGTGATGCTAGAGGAGGCATCGCAGGCCATTGATGTTGGCCGTTCGTTTTCATCTGAATAAAGAGTGTTGCTCAACTTGGCTCTTCCCATGTCTACAGCATGTAGCAGTAACTAATGAAGACAAGGAGTGCTGACCAGGGCTCTTTCTTTAGGGGTAGCGTTCATGCAGAATTTCACTCTCCATGAAGCCTTTACAACGGTGTTTAAGGTAATGTCAGGTAGAGAGAGCATTCATCCCTTAGGATTGTGTTTCAGGACACTAGCAGATAAGGACATGGACTGCACAATGCATCCCTGCCCTGGCAATTTTCCCTGGAATTGTGACATTCCTTCCCTTATTCCTTCCTTCAACTTCCAAGCTGACCAAGCACCAAATGCAAACCTTACAGCCAAGAAACCATAGGGAACAGAAGCTAAGAATGGACCCTCTCACCCAAGGAATTCAAATCTCCCAGACACCTAATGGTAGCCAAGAGGCCTCGCTCTTCATTGAGAGCTCTAGAAATTGCAGTGGAAACAAGAACTCCATGCTCTCTGGAGAAATGTTGCCCTAAGGAATGTTATGCAGAACATCGTTTTCTTTTCTCTTTGTACAGAAAGTGGAAGTGGAAAGAAACAGAAAAGGCCACCTGCTTTCAGTATCAGGCTAACAGGGCTCTTTCTTGTTCCTTTCAAGGTCTTTTTACTTAAAGCCCTAGGACTCATATGTCAGGAGAATGGGATTGCTACTTCAGAGAAGTCAGCTTCTGTGACGTCACAAAGCTCTGAGATACTAGCAACCACTCCTCACCAAACCATGCCTCATCACTTCACCTGGCTGGAGTAGTTATGGGTTAGCCAGGAGTATCAAAATCACTCCAAACCACTGGAGCCGCCTGGGTATTTCAACAAGACAGTGTGAAGCAATTTTGGGGTCATGGCTGAATTTGTAGACTTTGGCCGTGAATGTCTGGACTCTGAAGAAAGACAGGAATCCAAAATTCCATCATACCCACGTAAGGTCAAGAAATAGTCAGGAGTACAAGCAGCCTCACATGGGGAACTCCACGCCATACACATGTTCATGGTACTCACTCCCTATTAGGATGCTTCAGACCAGGAGAAGCACCCCACCATCCTAGTAATGCTCAGAGTTATCACCCGCAACCATACCAAAGACTTGTCTGGAGTCTTCAACCGTGAGGACAAGAGTTCTTCTTGTATCTCCAGAAATCGTGCCATAAATGCCTCCCAATTTTCCCAGCTGGCGAAACAATAAAGGCAGACACTACACCATAGACACTTAGGCCCAGGATGGACTCATCTGTTTGGAGCTCACAGGAGCAAGCACGGAGCATATTGGAAGAGAACCAATACCCATGTGAAGCCTTGGGAAAAGGCTTACGGGCCAGTTTCAGGAACACAACGTGAATTTACAAAAGGTATCTGTCTTCTTTGTATTCAAAACCCGCATTCTGTTATCTACCCTGAAGATAATTTCTTTATAAAGAAGAGCTGATGGAGTGCCCAAGGGTTGGCACTTGAGAGAGTCTCAGGTGTGTGTGACATGCCCTCTGGTGATGTGTTGTGGCTGTCCCTCTCCTGTGGGCTCGTCCTCTGCAGATGCTTTCCTTGCCTTCCATTCAGAGTGTTTTGTGTCTGGGCCAAATATGGTGAGGTTAAGAATTGTGGGTGCATTGTGGCTGTGAAACCTGATCATAAACCCTCTCACAAAACTTAAGGCCTGCTGAATTCTGTGGCCAGGTGAGAGGATGTGGGCAAGGCTTTCTTCTAGTCCCCAGCAGGATTTTCTGTTGTCCTGGACTAAACAACGTGGCCTGAAGAAGGCAGTCCCAACAGTGTTCCAGGTTTGGGAATCCGTGATTGCAGGATGGGCAGCTAATGTCCTCACCATCCTGCCTGTGGCCACTTCTCAGTATTTATGCTGGCAGTCGTAGAGCCCAAGTATCTTTGGCTCCCATCGAGAAATCTCCACCAACACTGCCATCGAGCAATCTCCACCTACACTGCCCATCACGAATGCACACAGAGAAATAATAAACTTACCACAGTGTCAACAGGTATTGTTTCTGATCATGGTTTCCAGGCTGTCTGCACCTGGTTGCTTGCTGGTGTCCTCTCCAGGAGATAGACTGTTTTCTCTGGAGTCTATGTCTGCAAAGCATGCTGATCTGGAATCCCCAGGCCTCAAGAACCTTGGGATGATAGTACTCATGTCTTTCAGACACTCTCCTTTTCTCCGCCAACAGCTATAGGTCTACATTCAAGTTGTTGGTTCGAAGTGTGCTCCACTCCCCTTGGCCTTTGTCTTTGGCCATGGCTCCCTGACCTCTGAAGCACCAACCGTCCAATTCTCCCATAAGCCCTGTCTACACCCTTCTCCCATGGTTTCTGTGACTTCTTCTCTCCTTGGCAGTGGAGTGTGATTTCTAGGCTTCAGGTCCATTTATGCCATGTTTCCATTAACGTGGCCCAATTCTGGTTGTGAAGATGGCTGAAGTCAAGCCCATGAGCACCCAGACACTTCTACCATCTCCCTGTCCTCCATATGCACTGCAGAATCTTATGGAGCCATAAGCAAGAAGGCATTCTTGCTCCTTGTGACATGTGGCAGAAAGGGAGAGAACATTGGTCTGTGTCATATCTATCAGTCACAGAAAGACAATTACCATACGATTTCACTCACTCATGGAAGTAAAGAATCATGTGAAAAAGCAAGAAAAAGAGATAGACTCTAACCAGGCACACAAAATTTGGTGTTTGTTCCAGGCAGGCTAGTCAGAATCTGCATGTCTAAAAGTGGATCAAATGGACATTCAACGCAGGAAATGTGGCCAAATGGGATGGAATGTAAGTTTCCACTGTGATTGAAGGTGAATTGTGATCTGCACTAGAGCAGCTTCATATCTCTTAAAATATCATTTTTAGGGTTTTGTGAAACACACACACTAACACACACACACACTCTTAAAAGAGTCCCACAGAAGTTAGGCCAGCAAGTGAGAGAAAGCCATCATGGGAGCAATATTTAGAGAAAATGCCATAAAAAACAAAATCTTAGAGAATCAAACTAACAAACCGTCCAAACTGGATAAGTTAACTCCTTACCTACCAAGAATTAATTAATTAATATCAACCTTACTTAAAAGACCCCTACACAGAAGTCTGACAGCAAATCCAATACCGGAGAGAAAAGGATGAATTCCAAGACACATATGCACTACCATGACAAGATTCTGAGTCATATATATCTGACGTCTCAGGTACTGACATTTGAAGCTTTTTGTGAAACACACACACAAACAGATACACAACACACACACACACACACACACACACACACACACTCTTAAAAGAGTCCCACAGAAGTTATGGATCAAGTCAAGAATAGCACTTATGGAAGCATAATTCAGAGAAAATACCATAAAAAACAAAAGCTTAGAGAATCAAAGTAACAAACCGTCCAAACTGGATAAGATAACTCCTTACCTATCCATAAATAATTAGTTAATTTGTTAATTAAAAAACGTTATCTAAAAGACCTCTACACAGAAGTCTGCCAGCAAATCCAATACCGGAGAGAAAAGGATAAATTCCAAGACACATATGCACTACCATGACAAGATCATGAGTCATACATATCTGACGTCTCAATTAATGACTTTTGAAGTGGATTTTCAGGTTTTGAAGCAGTCCTCAAACATCTCCCAACACATAGAAAGCCAGGTTCAAATCAATTCCCTGGTCCACAATTCGAGATATTTAATGGTAATGTCGGCTTTTCTCAACTATTCCCAAAATGTAAGAAGGGGGAAGACGCTAACTTACAATGTCCAAAGACCCAATTCACATAAGGACCTTATAGGAAAACCAATTACATTCAATTTTAATCAGTAAGATAATAAAACTAGAATTCATTTCTCTTCTCTTTCTTTCTTCACGTCCACGTTAAACGATCTGTTTTGCTTTCTATTCACTATACTTTCTTATATTCGGCCAGCCAGCCTTTCATCCATCCTACGTATTTTGACATAGTGTTCCCTGATTCTTTAATTGCATATACCACAAAGTGTTCATCCTCATATAATGCCACACCACCTCCATACCCATTATCCAGTTCTATCTTTATGGCAGCTCTTATGCTCCTGTAACCCTCAGCTTGGTCCCGAAAGTCCTGAGTCTCTCCTGGTGCATCTCCCTTACTGACTTCTTCTTCCGTTTTCCCTTACTACTACTAGGGTCCGTTGTATTCCTCATGGGCCACATATAAGTGAAGCCATATTATATTTCCCTTGGTCTGCTTGCATTTTCATTGGAAATCATCTTCTTTATCATCATCTTCATAATCATCTTTATCCACTAGCCCTTAAAAGCTTATCTCGGTTCCTTCCACAGTGAAGCTAGAGTGGGCATGGCAGGCCATCGATGTTGGCCGTTCATTTTTTCTGATTAAAGAGAGTTGCTCAACATGGCTCTCCCCATGACTATGGCATGTAGCATTAACTAATGACGGCAAGGTGTGCTGACCAGGGCTCTTTCTTTAGGGGTAGCGATCATGAAGAATTTCACTCTCCATGAAGCCTTTGCAACGGTGTTTCAGGTAATGTCAGGTAGACAGAGCCTTCTTCCCTTAGGACTGGTGTTTCAAGACCCTAGCAGATAAGGACACAGACAGCAAAACGCATCCCTGCTCTGGCAATTTTCCCTGGTATTGTGACTTTCCTTCCCTTCTTCGTTCCCTCACCTTCCAAGCTGACCAAGCACCAAAGGCATACCTTACACCCGAGAAACCATAAGGAACAGAAACTAAGAGTGGACCCTCTCACCCAAGGATATCCAACCTCCCAGAGACCTTATGGGAGCCAGAGGCCTCGCTGTTGATTGAGATCTCTAGAAATTGCAGTGGAAATAGGAACACCTTGCTCTCTCTTTAGAAATGTTGGTCTAAAGAATGGTATACAGAACATCGCTTTCTTTTCTCTTTGTATAGAAAGTGGAAGTGGGAAAGAAGCAGAAAAGACCACCTGAGTTCATGATCAGGCTAACAGGGCTCTTTCTTGTTCCTCCCCAGGTCTTTCTACGTAAAGCCATAAGACTCATATGTCATGAGAATGGGGTTGCTGCTTCAGTGAAGTCACCTTCTGTGACGTCACAAAGCTCTGAGGTCCTAGCAACCACTCCTCACCAAACCACGCCTCATCACTTCACCTGACTGGAGTAGTTCTGCATTAGCCAGGTGTATCAAAATCACTCCAAACCGCTGGAGTTAATGGGAATTTCCTCAAGACACTTTGTGAAGCGATTTGGGGTCACCTTCTCCATGGCTGAATTTGTAGTCTTTGGCCGTGAATGTCACCAACACCACTCTGGACTCCTGAGAGGGGCAGGAATCCACAATTCCATCTTACCGATGTAAGGTCAAGAAAGAGTCAGGACTACAAAGAGCCTCACACGGGGAACTCCACACCATACACATATTCATGGTACTCACACCCTATCAGGATACTTCTGACCAGGAAAAGCGCCCCCCGCCCCCTGAGGAAAGCTCAGAGTTAACACCCGCAACCATACCAAAGACATGTCTGGAGTCTTGAACAGTGAGGACACGAGTTCTTCTTTCATTCTCAAAAATCGTGCCATAAATGCCTCCCAATTTTCCCAGCTTACCAATCATTAAAATCAGACCATAAACGCTAGAATCTTAGGCCCAGGGCGGACTCTTCTGTTTGGAGCTCACAGGAACAAGCACGGAGCATGTTGGAAGAGAATGAATCCCCATGTGAAGCCATCGGAAAAGGCTTTCTGGCCAGTTTCAGGAACACAACATGAATCTACAAATGTCTCTGTCTCTCTGTATTCGAAACACACATTCTGTTATCTACCCTGAAGATAATTTATTTAGGAAGAAGATGTAAATTTATTTAGGAAGATGAGTTATTCCTCATGGGCCACATAGGAGTGAAGCCATAGGATATTTCCCTTGTTCTGCTTGCATTTTTTTTGGAAATCATCTTCTTTATCATCATCTTCATAATCATCTTTATCCAATAGCCCTTTAAAGGGTATCTCGGCTCCTTCCACAGTGATGCTAGAGTGGTTTGACAGGCCATCGATGTTGGCCTTTCATTTTCATCTGAATAAAGAGAGTTTCTCAACATGGCTCTCCCCATGACTTGACATGTAGCATTAACTAATGATGACAAGGAGTGCTGCCCATGGCTCTTTCTTTCTTTCTTTTTTTTTTTTTTTAATAAACATATAATGTATTTTTATCCCCTGGGATACAGGTCTGTGAATCACCAGGTTTACACAATTCACAGCACTCACGATAGCACATACCCTCCCCAATGTCCATAACCCCCTCCCCCTCTCCCAATCCCACCTCCCCCCAGCAACCCCCTGATGTTTTGTGAGGTTAAGAGTCATTTGTGGTTTGTCTCCCTCCCAATTCCATCTTGTTTCATTTATTCTTCTCCTGTCCCCCTAACCTCCCATGTTGCATCTCCTTGTCCTCATATCAGGGATATCATATGATAGTTGTCTTTCTCTGATTGACTTATTTCACTAAGCATGGTACCCTCTATTCCATCCATGTCATCGCAAATGGCAAGATTTCATTTCTTTTGATGGCTGCATAGTATTCCATTGGGTATATATACCACTTCTTCTTTATTCATTCATGTGTTGATGGACATCTAGGTTCTTTCCATAGTTTGGCTATTGTAAACATTGCTGCTATAAACATTCGGGTACACGTGCCCCTTCAGATCACTGCGTTTGTATCTTTAAGGTAAATACCTAGTGCAATTGTTGGGTCATAGGGTAATTCTATTTTCAACACTTTGAGGAACCTCCATGCTGTTTTCCAGAGTTGTTGCACCAGCTTGCATCCCACCAACAGTGGAGAAGTGTTCCCCTTTCTCCACATCCTCGCCAGCATCTGTCATTTCCTGACTTGTTAATTTTAGCCATTCTGACTGGTGTGAGGTGATATCTCATTGTGGTTTTGATCTGTATTTCCCTGATTCCGAGTGATGTGGAGCAGTTTTTCATGTGTTTGTTGGCCATCTGGATGTCTTCTTTGCAGAAAGGTCTGTTCATGTCCTCTGCCCATTTCTTGATTGGATTGTTTGTTCTTTGCGTGTTGAGTTTTCTAAGTTCCTTATAGATTTTGGATACTAGCCCTTTATCTGATATGTCATTTGCAAATATCTTCTTCCATTCTGTCAGTTGTCTTTTGGTTTTGTTAACTTTCCTTTGCTGTGCAAAAGCTTTTTGATCCACTTTTAGAAACGCACATTCTGACTAGCCTCCCTGGGACAAACACCAAATTTTGTGTGCCTGGTTAAAGTCTAATTGCCTGTCCTTTTTCTTGCTTTTTCACATGTTTCTTTACTTCCATGATTGAGCGAAATCGTAAGGGAGTTGTCTTTCTGTGACTGACCGATATGACACAGTCCAACGCTCTCTCCCTTTCTGCCACATGTCACAAGGAGCATTGTTGAGATTTTTATGTTCCTTATAGATTTTTTTACAGTATCCCTTTATCTGATATGTCGTGTGCAAATATCTTCTCCCATTCTGTCAGTTCTCTTTTGGTTTTGTTAACTGTTTCCTTTGCTGTGCAAAAGCTTTTGATCTTGATGAAATCCCAATAGTTCATTTTTGCCCTTGCTTCCCTTTCCTTTGCCGATGTTCCTAGGAAGATGTTGCTGCGGCTGAGGTCGAAGAGGTTTCTGCCTGCTTTCTTCTCAAGGATTTTGATGGATTCCTTTCTCACATTGAGGTCCTTCATCCATTTTGAGTCTCTTTTCATGTGTGATATAAGGAAGTGGTCCAATTTCATTTTTCTGCATGTGGCTGTCCAATTGTCCCAACACCATTTATTGAAGAGGCTGTCTTTTTTCCATTGGACATTCTTTCCTGCTTTGTCGAAGATTAGTTGACCATAGAGTTGAGGGTTTATTTCTGGCTCTCTATTCTGTTCCATTGATCTATGTGTCTGTTTTTGTGCCAGTACCATGCTGTCTTGATGATGACAGCTTTGTAATGGAGCTTGAAGTGCGGAATTGTGATGCCGCCAACTTTGGCCTTCTTTTTCAAAATTCCTTTGGCTACTCGAGGTCTTTTCTGGTTTCATATAAATTTTAGGATCATTTGTTCCCTTTCTTTGAAAAAATGGATGGTATTTTGATAGGGATTGCATTAAATGTGTAGGTTGCTTTAGGTAGCATAGACATTTTCACAATATTTATTCTTCCAATCCAGGAGCATGGAACATTTTTCCATTTGTTTGTGTCTTCCTCAATTTCTTTCATGAGTACATTATAGTTTTCTGCGTATAGGTTCTTAGCGTCGTTGGTTAGGTTTATTCCTAGATATCTTATAGTTTTGGGTGCAATTGTAAATGGGATTGACTCCTTAATTTCTCTTCTTCTGTCTTGTTGTTGGTGTACAGAAATGCAACTGATTTCTGTGCATTGATTTTATATCCTGCCACTTTACTGAATTCCTGTACAAGTTCTAGCAGTTTTGGAGTGGAGTCTTTTGTGTTTTCCACATATAGTATCATATCATCTGCAAAGAGTGATAGTGTGACTTTTTCTTTGCCAATTTGGATGCCTTTAATCTCCTTTTGTTGTCTGATTGGTGAGGCTAGGACTTCTAGTACTATGTTGAATAGCAGCGGTGATAATGGACGTCCCTGCCGTGTTCCTGACCTTAGCGGGAAAGCTTTCAGTTTTTCTCCATTGAGAATGATATTTGCGGTGGGTTTTTCATAGATGGCTTTGATAATATTGAGGTATGTGCCCTCTATCCCTACACTTTGATGAGTTTTGATTAGGAAGGGATGCTGTAGTTTGTCAAATGCTTTTTCATCATCTATGGAGAGTATCATATGTTTCTTGTTCTTTCTTTTATTAATGTGTTGTGTCACATTGATTGATTTGCGGATGTTGAACCAACCCTGCAGCCCTGGAATAATGCCCACTTGATTGTGGTGAATAATCCTTTTAATGTACTGTTGAATCCTATTGGCTAGTATTTTGGCGAGAATTTTTGCGTCTGTCTTCATCAAGGATATTGGTCTGTAGTTCTCTTTTTTGGGGGGATCCTTGTCTTGTTTTGGGATCAAGGTGATGCTGGGCTCATAAAATGAGTTTGGAAGTTTTCCTTCCAATTCTATTTTTTGGAACAGATTCAGGAGAAGAGGAATTAGTTCTTCTTTAAATGTTTGGTAGAATTCCCCTGGGAAGCCATCTGGCCCTTGGCTTTTGTTTGTTTGTAGATTTTTGATGAGTGTTTCAATCTCCTTACTGGTTATGGGCCTGTTCAGGTTTTCTATTTCTTCCTGGTTCAGTAGTGGTAGTTTATATGTCTCTAGGAATGCATCAATTTCTTCCAGATTGTCAGATTTGTTGGCGTAGAGTTGCTCATAGTATGTTCTTATAATTGTCTGTATTTCTTTGGTGATCGTTGTGATCTCTCCTCTTTCATTCATGATTTTATTAATTTGGGTCCGTTCTCTTTTCTTTTTGATAGGTCTGGCCAGGGGTTTATCAATCTTATTGATTCTTTCAAAGAACCAACTCCTAGTTTAATTGATTTTCTCTATTGTTTATTTTTTCATTTCTATTTCGTTGATTTCTGCTCTGATCTTCATGATTTCTCTTCTCCTGCTGGGTTTAGGGTTTCTTTATTGTTCTTTCTCCAGCTCCTTTACGTGTAGGGTTAAGTTGTGTACTTGAGACCTTTCTTGTTTCTTGAGAAAGGCTTGTACTGCTAAATATTTTCCTCTCAGGACTGCCTTTGCTGTGTCCCACAGATTTAGAACCGTTGTGTTTTCCTTATCATTTGTTTCCATGACTTTTTTCAATTCTTCTTTAATTTCCTGGTTGACCCATTCATTCTTTAGAAGGATGCTGTTTAGTCTCCATGTATTTGGGTTCTTTCCAGCTTTCCTCTTGTGATTGATTTCTAGCTTCAGAGCACTGTGGTCTGAAAATATGCAGGGAATGATCCTAATCTTTTGATACCGGTTGAGACCTGATTTCTGACCCAGGATGTGATCTATTCTGGAGAATGTTCCATGTGCACTAGAGAAGAATGTGTATTCTGTTGCTTTGGGATGAAATGTTCTGAATATATCTGTGATGTCCATCTGGTTCAGTGTGTCATTTAAGACCTTTATTTCCTTGTTGATCTTTTGCTTGGATGATCTGTCCATTTCATTGAGGGGGGTGTTAAACTCCCCTACTATTATTGTATTATTATTGATGTGTTTCTTTGATTTTGTTATTAATTGGTTGATATAGTTGGCTGCTCCCCCTTTAGGGTAGTAGATATTTAAAATTGTTAGATCTTCTTGTTGGACAGACCATTTGAGTAGGATATAGTGTCCTTCCTCATCTCTTATTATAGTCTTTGGCTTAAAATCTAATTGATCTGATATAAGAATCGCTACCCCAGCTTCCTTCTGATGCCCATTAGCATGGTAAATCGTTTTCCACCCCCTCACTTTAAATCTGGAGGTGTCTTCGCGTCTAAAATGAGTTTCTTGTAGGCAACATACTGATGGCTTTTGATTTTTTATCCATTCTGATACCCTGTGTCTTTTGATTGGGGCATTTAGCCCATTAACATTCATGGTAACTATTGAGAGATATGAATTTAGTGCCATTATTATCCTGTAAGGTGACTGTTCCTGTATATTGTCTCTGAACCTTTCTGATCTATTACTTTTTGGCTCTCTCTTTGCTTAGAGGACCCCTTTCAATATTTCCTGTAGAGCTGGTTTGGTGTTTGCAAATTCTTTCAGTTTTTGTTTGTCCTGGAAGCTTTTGATCTCTCCTTCTATTTTCAATGATAGCCTAGCTGGATAGAGTATTCTTGGTTGCATGTTTTTCTTGTTAAGTGCTCTGAATATATCATGCCAGCTCTTTCTGGCCTGCCAGGTCTCTGTGGATACGTCTGCTGCCAATCTAATATTTTTACCATTGTATGTTATAGACTTCTTTTCCCGGGCTGCTTTCAGGATTTTCTCTTTGTCACTAAGACTTGTAAATTTTACTATTAGTTGACGGGGTGTGGACCTATTCTTGTTGACTTTGAGGGGGGTTCTCTGCATCTCCTGGATTTTTAATATATTATATTTATTTATTTATTTGACAGAGAGATGTCACAGTAGGCAGAGAGACAGGCAGAGAGAGAGAGAGAGGGAGAAACAGGCTCCCTACTGAGCAGAGAGCCCGGTGCGGGTCTTGATCCCAGGACCCTGTGATCATGTCCTGAGCCGAAGGAAGAAGCTTAAACCGCTGAGATACCCAGGCACCCCTCTCCTGGATTTTGATGCTTGTTCCCATTGCCATTTTAGGGAAATTCTCTCTAATAATTCTCTCCAATAGACTTTCTGCTCCCCTCTCTCTTTCTTCTTCTTCTGGAATCCCAATTATTCTAATGTTGTTTCATCTTATGGTGTCACTTATCTCTCGAATTCTCCTCTCATGGTCCAGTAGATGTTTGTCCCTCTTTTGCTCGGCTTCTTTATTCTCTGTCATTTGGTCTTATATATCACTAATTCTTTCTTCTGCCTCATTTATCCTAGCAGTGAGAGCCTCCATTTTTGATTGCACTTCATTAATAGCTTTTTTGATTTCTACTTAGTTAGATTTTAGTTCTTTAATTTCTCCAGAAAGGGCTTTTATATCTCCAGAGAGGGTTTCTCTAATATCTTCCATGCCTTTTTCAAGCCCGGCTAGAATGTTCAGAATCGTCATTCTGAACTCTTGATCTGACATATTACCAATGTCTGTGTTGATTAGGTCCCTAGCCTTCGGTATTGCCTCTTGTTCTTTTGTTTGTGGTGATTTTTTCCGCCTTGTCCTTTTGTCCAGATAAGAGGATATGAAGGATCAAATAAAATACTAAAAGGGTGGAAAGAACCCAGAAAAATGTGCTGTAACCAAATCAGAAGAGACCCCAAATTTTGGGGGGGGGGAAAGGGGATAAAAAGAGTTTCAGAAAAAAAAAAGAAAAAAATTTAAAAAATAAAACAAATAAATAAAAAATATAAAAAAGAAAGAAAAAATATATATATTTAGATAAACTAGTCAAAAAACGTTAAAAAAGGAAAGGGTAAAAGTTTAAAAAAATTTAGCAGAAGAATAAAAAATAAAGAAAAAAATTGAAAAAAGAAAAAAAATTGAATTAACCACAAGACTAAAGAATCATGGGGAGAAAGCCATGAGTTCTGTGCTTTGCTTTCTCTTCCTCTGGAATTGCGCTGCGGTCTTAGGAATTGACCCTGCTTTCCTTGATAGATGAACTTCGTCTTGGCTGGATATTTTGTTGTTCTTCTAGGAGAGGGGCCTGTTGTAGTGACTCTCAAGTGTCTTTGCCCGAAGCGGGATTGCATCGCCCTTACCGGGGGCAGACAAAGTAATCAGCTCAGGTTCGCTTTTGGGAGCGTCTGTTCCCTGAACGCTTTCTGGAGAGTTCTGGAGGACGGGAAAGAAAATGGCGGCCTCCAAGTCTCTGGCCTGGAGGAGCAGAGAGCCCGGGGCCCCACTCCTCAGTGCGCCCCCAGAGGACAGCATCCAATCATTAACGTATCCCCAGCCTCTAGCCGCGCTCCAAGATCACCCAGCCCACGACTAGTTCAAGGTAACCCCAAGCTAAGAGTTCAGCCCTTGGCTCTGTCTCTGTAGCTGGCTTCTCTGTTCTAACACCTCTGAGCTCTGTGACACTCTGACACCCCCGATCCTTCTGTGACACTGCGTGACCTGGGGCCACTCTGACCCCACGTGGGTTTCACCCCGGTTTAGCCTCTGGAGCAATGTCCCTCAGTGGAACAGACTTAAAATTCCTAATTTTGTACTCCGTTGTTCCGCCGCTTGCAGGGAGCCCCTCACCACGCAGTCTATCTTCCCATTGATTTAGATTCACTACTCCGCCAATCCTACCTTTCAGAAAGTGGTTGATTTTCTGTTTCTAGAATTGCTATTCTTCTTTACTTCAAACTTCCGTTGGATTTGCAGGAGTTTGCAATGTTTGGATAAGCTATTGAGCTGATCTCCTGCAACCTGATGTAGTCTCAGCCTGCTACTTCTCAGCCATCTTGATTCCTCTCCCCAAGGCTCTTTCTTTACAAGTAGCGATCATGCAGAGTTTCACTCTCAAAAAGCATTTGCATCGGTGTATAAGTTAATGTCAGGTAGACCGAGGCTTCATCCCTTAGGACTGGTGATTCAGGACACGAGCAGATAAGGACACAGAGAGCACAACGCATCCCTGCCCTGGCAATTTTCCTGGAATTGTGAATTTCCTTCCCTTCTTCCTTCCCTCGCCACCCAAGCTAACCAAGCGCTAAAGCCAGACCTTACACCCGAGAAACCATAGGGAACAGAAGCTAAGAATGGACCCTTTCACCCAAGGATATCAAACCTCCCAGAGACTTAGTGGTAGTCAAGAGGCCTCGCTGTTGTTTGAAATCTCTAGAAATTACAGTGGAAATAGGAACACCTTGCTCTCTCTGGATAAATGTTGGTCTAAAGAATGGTATAGAGAACATTGTTTTCTTTTCTCTTTGTATAGAAAGTAGAAGTGGGAAAGAAACAGAAAAGGCCAGGTGAGTTCATGATCAGGCTAACAGGGCTCTTTCTTACTCCTTCCCATGTCTTTCTACTTAAAGCTATAGGACTCATATGACATGAGAATTGCACTGCTGCTTCAGAAGTCAGCTTCTGTGACGTCACAAAACTCTGAGAACCTCGCAACCACTCCTCACCAAATCATGCCTCAACACTTCACCTGGCTGGAGTAGTTCTGGGTCAGCCAGGAGTATCAAAACCACTCCAAGCCGCTGGAGCCACCTGGGCATTTCACCAAGACAGTTTGTGGAGAGATTTGGGGCCATCTTCTCCATGGCTGATTTTGTAGTCTTTTCCGTGATTGACACAACCACCACTCTGGACTACTCAGAAGGGCAAGAATGCACAATTCCATCTTACCCACGTAAGGTCAAGAAAGAGTCAGGAGTACAAGCAGTCTCACATGGGGAACTCCACGCCAAACACATGTTCATGGTCCTCATACCCTATCAGGATGCTTCTGACCAGGAAAAGCGCTCCCAGAACTCTGAGTAAAGCTCAGAGTTAACACCCGCAACCATACCAAAGACTTGTCTGGAGTCTTCAACAGGGAGGACACGAGTTCTTCTTGCATCTCCAGAAATCGTGCCATGAATGCCTCCCCATTGTCCCAGCTGACCAAACATTAAATGCAGACCCTACACCCTAGACGTTTAGGCCAGGGACGGACTCATCTATTTGGAGCTCACAGGAGCAAGCAAGGAGCATGTTGGAAGAGAACCAATACCCATGTGAAGCCATCAGGAAAGGCATTCGGGCCAGTTTCAGGAATACAACCAGAATCTATTAAAGGTCTTTGTCTTCTCTGTATTCGAAACCCGCATTTTGTTATCTACCCTGAAGTTCATTTCTTTAGGAAGAAGAGCTCATGGAGTGCCCATGGGCTGGCACTTGAGAGAGTCTCAGGTGTGTGTGACATACAATCTGGGGTTGGGTTGTGGCTGTCCACTCTCCTGTGGGCTCGTCCTCTGCAGAGGCTCTCCTTGCCTTCCATTCAGAGTGTTTGGTGTCTGGGCCAAATATATGAGGTTAAGCTTCGTTGATCTGTGTGTCTGGAAACCTACTTTCAACCCACTCCACAAAACTTAAGGTCTGCTGAATTCTGTGGCCAGGTGAGAGGATGTGGGCAGGGCTTTCTTCTAGTCCCCTGCAGGATTTTCTGTTCTCCTGGGACTAAGCAACGTGGCCTGAAGAAGGCAGTCCCAACAGTGTTCCAGGTTTCGGAATCCGTGATGGTAGGGCAAATAATATCCTCACCGCCCTGCCTGTGAGCATTTCTCAGTCTGGATGCTGGTGGGCATAGAGCCGAAGGATCTTTTGCGCCCATTGAGGGATATCCACCAACACTGCCCCTCTCGAATGCACACAAAGAAATAATAATCTTACCACGCTGTCAACAGGTATTGTCTCTGATAATGGTTTCCAGGCTGTCTGCACTGGGTTGCTTGCTGGTGTCCTCTCCAGGAGATACACAGTGTTCTTCAGTTCTGGAGTCTATGTCTGCAAAGCATGCTGATCTGGATTTTCTGGTCCTCAAGACCCTTGGGTTGAAAAAACTCATGTCATTCAGACTTTCTCCTTTTTCCGCCAACACCTATGGGTCAACATTCATATTGTGGATTCTAAGTGTGCTCCTCTCCCCTGGGCCATTGTCTTTGGCCATGGCTCCCTGCCCTCTGAAGCACCAACCGTCCAATTCTCCCAAAAGCCCTGTCTAAACCCTCTCCCATGGTCTCTGTGAATTCTTCTCTCTTTCACTGTGGAGTGTGATTTCTAGGATAGAGGTCCATTTATGCCATATTTCCATTAATGACATCATCATCTGGTTGTGGTGACGACTGAAGACAAGCCTGGATCTTCAGAAACTTCTACCATTTCCCTGTCCTCCATAAAGAGAGAACTGGATATGGGTAGAGAGGTGGTGTGGCATTATATGAGGATGAGCACTTGGTGGTATATGCAATTAAAGAATCAGGGAACACAATGTAAAAACGTAGGGTGGATGAAAGGCTGCCTTGCCGATTATAAGAAAATATAGTGAATAGAAAGCAAAACAGGTCGTTTCGCATGGAGATGAAGAAAGAAAGAGAAGAGAAATGAATTCTATTTTCATTATCTTACTGTTTAAAATTGTATGCACTTGGTTTCCTATAAGGTCCTTATGTGAATTGGGTCTTTGGACATTGTCAATTAGAGTCTTCCCTCTTCCTACATTTTGGGAATAGATGAGAAAAGCCGACATGACCATTAAAGGTCTCGAATTGTGGACCAGGGAATTGATTTGACCTGGCTTTCTGTGTGTTGGGAGATGTTGGAGGACGGCTTCAAAAGCCTCAAAACCTGGTTCAAAATCATTACCTGAGACGTCAGATATGTATGACTCATGATATTGTCATGATAGTGTGTATGTGTCTTGGAATTTATCCTTTTCTCTCCGGTATTGGATTTGCTGGAGACTTTGGTGTAGAGATCTTTTAGGTAATGCTGTTTAATTAATTAATTAATTACTAATTAATTAATTAATTTTGATAGGTAAGGAGTTAACTTATCAAGTTTGGACGGTTTTTTTTTACTTTGATTCTTTTGTTTTTATCGTATTTTCTCTGAATTTTGCTTCCATGAGTGCTA
The DNA here is from genome assembly GCF_922984935.1 of Meles meles. Classification (NCBI taxonomy): domain Eukaryota; kingdom Metazoa; phylum Chordata; class Mammalia; order Carnivora; family Mustelidae; genus Meles; species Meles meles. The sequence continues at coordinate 15,030,076 of NC_060088.1, forward strand.
TTCCTCACTTGCTCCCTAACTTCTGTGGGACTCTTTTAAGTGTGTGTGTGTGTGTGTGTGTGTGTGTGTGTGTGTGTGTGTCTGTGTGTCTGTGTGTCTGTGTGTTTCATAAAATGCTAAAAATGATATTTTAATGGATATGAAGCTGCTCTATTCCAGATCACAATTCACCCTCCAACACAGTGGAAACTCACGTTACATCCCGTTTGGCCACATTTCCTGCATTGAATGTCCCTTTTGATTCACATTTAGTAACGCAGATTCTGACTAGCCTGCCTGGAACAAATACCAAATTTTGTGTGCCTGGTTAGAGACTATGTGCCTGTCCTTTTTTCTTGCTATTTCACATGATTCTTACTTCCATGAGTGCGTGAAATCGTATAGTAGTTTTCTTTCTGTGACTGACAGATATGACACATCCCAATGCTCTCTCCATTTTGCCATATGTCAAAAGGAACAAGAATGCCTTTTTGCTTATGGCTCTATGAGTCAGCAGTGCATCTGGAAGACAGGGAGACGGTAGAAGTGTCTACCATCTCAGGCTGTCTTCAGCCATCAGCACACCCAGACGATGATCACATCAATGTAAACATGGCATAAATGGACCTGAAGCCTAGAAATCACAGTCCACAGTGAAAGAGAGAAGAAGTCACAGAGACCATGGGAGAATTGTGTAGACAAGGCTTATGGGAGAATTGGACAGTTGGTGCTTCAGAGCGAAGGGAGCCATGGACACAGACAAAGGCCCAGGTGTCATAAGCACACTTAGAACCCACAATTTAAATGTTGACTCATAGGTGTTGGTGGAGAAAAGGAGAGTGTCTGAAGGAGAGGAGTTCTTGAAACCCAAGGGTCTTGAGGCCCGGGGATTCCAGATCAGTATGCTTTGCCGACATAGACTCCAGAGAACACTGTGTATCTCCTGGAGAGGACACCAGCAAGCAACCAGGTGCAGACAGCCTGGAAACCATGATCAGAGACAATACATGTTGACACCGTTTTAAGATTATTATTTCTTTGTGTGCATTGGTGATGGGCAGTGTTGGTGGAGATGGCTTGATGGGCGCCAAAGATACTTGGGCTGTACGAACGACAGCATCATGACTGAGATTTGGCCACAGGCAGGACGGTGAGGACATTAGCTGCCCAACGTGCAATCAGGATTCCCAAACCTGGAACACTGTCGGGACTGCCTTCTTCAGGCCACGTTGCTTTGTCCCAGGAGAACAGAAAATCCTGCAGAGGACTAGGAGAAAGCCCTGCCCATATCGTCTCACCTGGCCACAGAATTCAGCAGGCCTTATGTTCTAGGGAGTGGGTTTATGATCACGTTTCATAGGCACACCAGACCCACGAAGCTTAACCTCACCATATTTGGCTCAGACACCAAAAACTCTGAATGGAAAGCAAGGAGAGCCTCTACAGAGGACGTGCCCACAGGAGAGAGGACAGCAACAACACAAAACACAAAAACCAAAAGCTTAGAGATTTAAAGAAACAAACCGTCCAAAATGGATAAGTTTTCTCCTTACCTATCTAGAATTAATTAAGTAAGAAAGTAAGTAATAAGTAAGTAACATTATCTAAAAGACCACTCCATGCTTCAGGCTCTCTGCCTGCTTCCCTCTCACTCTCTCTGCCTGCCTCTCTGCCTACTTGTATCTCTCTCTGTCAAATAAATAAATAAAATCTTTCAAAAAAAAATAAAAGACCGCTCCACACTAGTATGCCAACAAATCCAATACTGGAGAGAAAAGGATAAATTCCAAGACACATTCGCACTACCATTAGATCATGAGTCATACATATCTGATGTCTCAGGTAATGATGAAAGCTTTTGAAGCAGTCCTCAAACATCTCCCAACACAGAGAATGACAGGTTCAAATCAATTCCCTGGTCAACAATTTGAGACATTTAATGGTAATGCTGGCTTTTCTCATCTATTCTGAAAATGTAGGATGTGGGAATACTCTAAATTACAGTGTCCAAAGACTCGATTCAGTTAAGGACTTTATAGGAAACCAATTGCATGCAATTTTAATCAGTAAGATAATAAAACTGGAATTAATTTCTCTTCTCTTTCTTTCCTTATCTCCAAGTGAAAAGGCCTGTTTTGCATTCTATTCACTAGTTTTTCTTATATTCGGCCAGCAAGACTTCATCCATCCTACGTTTTGTGACATAGTGTTCCCTGATTCTTTAATTGCATATACCACCAGTTATCATCCTCATATAATGCCACACAACCTTCATACCCATTAACCAGTTCCCTCTTTATCGCAGGTCTTATCCTCCTGAAACCCTCAGCTTGGTCCCCAAAGTCCTGAGTCTCTCCTTGTGTGTCACCTGCCTGACTTCTTCTCCTTCTGTTTTCCCTTACTAGTACTCATGTCCATGGTATTCCTCATGGGCCACATATGAGTAAAGCCATAGGGTATTTCCCTTGGTCTGCTTACATTTTCATTTGGAAATCACCTTCTTCATCAACATCTTCATAATCATATTTATCCACAAGCCCTTAAAGGGTATCTAGGCTCCTTCCACACTGATGCTAGAGTGGGCATGGCAGACCATCGATGTTGGCCAGTCATTTTCATCTGAATTAAGAGCGTTGCTCAACATGGCTCTCCCATGACTATGACATGTAGCATTAACTAATGATGACAAGGAGTGCTGCCCAGGGCTCTTTCTTTAGGGGTAGCGATCATGCAGAATTTAACTCTCCATGAAGCCTTTCCAATGGTTTTTAAGGTAATGTCAGGTAGAGAGAGCCTTCATCCCTTAGGACTGGTGTTTCAGGACACTAGCAGATAAGGACACAGACAGTACAACGCATCCCTGCCCTGGCAATTTTCCTGGAATTGTGACTTCCTTCCCTTCTTCCTTCCATCGCCTTCAAAGCTGACCAATCACCAAAGGCAGACCTTACACCCGAGAAACCATGGGGAACAGAAGCTGAGAAAGGACCCTCTCACCCAAGGATATCCAACCTCCCAGAGACCAAATGGTGGTCACGAGGCCTTGATGTTGATTAAGATCTCCAGAAATTGCAGTGGAAATTGGAACACCTTGCTGTCCCTGGAGAAATGTTGGTCTAAAGGATGGTATACAGAACTTCGTTTTCTTTTCTATTTTTATAGAAAGTGGAACTGGGAAAGAAACAGAAAAGGCCACCTGAGTTCATGATCAGGCTAACAGGGCTCTTTCTTGTTCCTTCGCAGGTCTTTCTACTTAAAGCCATAGGACTCATATGACATGAGAATGAGATTGATTCTTCAGTGAAGTCAGCTTCTGTGACGTCACAAAGCTCTGAGGTCCAAGAAACCACTCCTCACCAAACCACGCCTCATCACTTCACCTGGCTCGAGTAGTTCTGGGTCAGCCAGGAGTATCAAAATCACTACAAACTGCTCGAGCCGCCTGGGGATTTCACCAAGACAGACTGTGAAGCGATTTGGTGTCAATTTCTCCGTGGCCGAATTTCTGGTCTTTGGCCGTGACTGTCACCAACACCCCTCTGGACTCCTGAGAAGGGCAAGAATCCACAATTCCATCTTACCCACGTAATGTCAAGAAAGAGTCAGGAGTACATGGAGCCTCACACGGGGAACTCCAACCATACACATATTCATGGTCCTAACACCCTATCAGCATGCTTCTGACCAGGAAAAGTGCTCACTGCCTCTGAGGAAAGCTCAGAGGCTCAGAAGAAAAGCTCAGAAGAAAGCTCTGGGCTTTCTTCTAGTCCCCTGCAGGATTTTCTGTTCTCTTGGGATAAGCAACATGGCCTGAAGAAGGCAGTCCCACAGGGTTCCAGGTTTGGGAATCATTGATTGCAGGTTGGGCAGCTAATGTCCTCCACGTCCTGCCTATGGCCACTTCTCATTCTTATGCTTGTGTCCGTAGATCCCAAGTATCGGCGGCCATCGAGGCATCTCCACCAACACTGCACACATCACGAATGCACCCAAAGAAATAATAATCTTACCACGGTGTCAACAAGTATTTTCTATGATCATGTTTTCCAGGGTGTCTGCACCTTGTTGCTTGCTGGTGTCCTTTCCAGGAGATACACAGTGTTGTCTGGAGTCTATGTCTGCAAAGCATGCTCATTGGAATCGACGGGCCTCAAGACCTTTGCGTTGCAAGTACTCATGTCCGTCAGACACTCTCCTATTCTCAGCCAACAGCTATGGTCAACATTAAAACTGTGGGTTCTAAGTGTGCTTTTCTCCCCTGGGCCTTTGTCTTCGCCATGCCTCCCTGACCTCTGAAGCACCAACCGTCCAATTCTCCCATAAGCACTGTCTACACCCTTCTCCCATGTTCTCTGTGATTTCTTCTCTCTTTCTCTGGTGAGTGTGATTTCTAGGCTTCAGGTCCATTTAAGCCATGTTCACATTGATGTGGTCATCTTCTGGTTGTGCTGATGGCTGAAGACAGGCCTGGAACTCCCAGATACTTCTACCCTACTACCTTCTACTGTCCTCCAAATACAATGCAGACTCTTATGGAGCCATAAGCAAGAAGACATTCTTGTTTCTTGTGACATGTGGCAGAAAGGGAGAGATCACTGGGATGTGTCATATCTGTCAGTCACAGAAAGACAACTAAGATACGATTTCACTCACTCATGGAAGGAAAGTAAATTGGGAAATGCAAGAAAAAGGGACAGGCAGTGAGACTCTAACAAGGCACACAAAATTTGGTGTTTGTTCCAGGCAGGCGAGTCAGAATCTGAGTTTCTAAAATTGGATCAAATGGGACATTCAAGGCAGGAAATGTGGCCGAATGGGATGTAACGTGAGTTTCCACCGTTTTAGAACGTGAATTTTGATCTGGAATATAGCAGCTTCATATCTCTTAAAATATAGTTTTGGCGTTTTGTACAACACACACACACACACACACACTCACACACACACAAGCTTAAAAGAGTCTCACAGAAGTTAGGGGGCAAGTGAAGATTAGCACTCATGGAAGCAAAATTCAGAGAAAATACCATAAAAAACAATAGATTAGAGAATCAAAGTAACAAACAGTCCAAACTGGATAAGTTAACACCTTACCTATCAAGAATTAATTAATTAATTAAACAACCTTACTTAAAAGACCCCTACACAGAAGTCTGCCAGCAAATCCAATACCGGAGAGAAAGGATAAATTCAAAGACACATAAGCACTACCACGACAAGATCATCAGTCATACATATCTCACGTCTTAGGTAATGACTTTTGAAGAAGCTTTTTGGCTTTTGAAGCTGTCCTCAACCATCTCCCAACACAAAGAAAGCCAGGTTCAAGTCAATTTCCTGGTCAACATTTCGAGACATTTATTGGTAATGTCAGCTTTTCTCATTTATTCCCAAAATGTAGGAAGAGGGAAGACTCTATTTACAATGTCCAAAGACCCATTCACATAAGGACCTTATAGGAAACCAAATCATACCATTTTAATCAGTAAGATAATAAAACTAGAATTCATTTCTCTTCTCTTCTTTCTTGACCAACATGTGAAATGGCCCGTTTTGCTTTCTCTTCACTATTTATTATTATATTTGGAAAGCCAGTCTTTCATCCATCTGATGTTTTTAGACATAGAGTTCCCTGATTCTTTAATTGCATACACCACCAGTGCTCATCCTCATATAATGCCACACCACTACCCCACTACCCATTAACCAGTTCCCTCTTTATGGCATGTCCTATCCTCCTGTAACACTCACTTGTCCACCAGAGCCTGAGTCTCTCCTGGTGCATCTCCCTGTCTGAATTCTTCTCCTTTCATTTTCACTTCCAAATACTCATGCCCATGGTATACCTCATGAGCCACATATGAGTGAAGCCATAGGATATTTCCCTTGGTCTGCTTGCATTTTCATTTGGATATCATCTTCTTTATCATCATCTTCATAATCATCTTTATCCACTAGCCCTTCAAAGGGTATCTCGGCTCCTTCCACAGTGATGCTAGAGTGGGCATGGCAGGCCAACGATGTTGGCCGTTCATTTTTATCTGAATAAAGAGCGTTGCTCAACATGGTTCTCCCCATGACTATGGCATGTAGCATTAACTAATGATGACAAGGAGTGCTGACCAGGGATCTTTCTTTAGGGGTAGCGATCATGAGGCATTTCACTCTCCATGAAGCCTCTGCAACGCTGTTTAAGGTAATGTCAGGTAGACAGAGCCTTCATCCCTAGGACTGGTGTTTCAGGACACTAACAGATAAGGACACGGACAGCACAACACATCCCTTCAATGGCAAATTTCCTGGAAATGTGACTTTCTTTCCCTTCTTCCTTCCCTCAACTTTAAAGCTGATAAGCACCAAAGGCAAACCATACACCCAGAAACCATAGGGAACAGAAGCTAAGAATGCACCCTCTCACCCAAGGATATCAAATCTCCCAGAGAACTAATGGTAGCCAGAGGCCTCGCGGTTGATTGAGATCTCTAGAAATTGCAGTTGGAATGGAACACCTTGCTCTCCCTGGAGAAATGTTGGTCCAAAAAATGGTATACAGAGCATCCTTTTCTTTTCTCTTTGTATAGAACGTGGAAGTGGGAAAGAAACAGAAAAAACCACCTGAGTTCATGATCAGGCTAATACGGCTCTTTCTTGTGCCTCCCCAGGTCTTTCTACTTAAAGCCATAAGACACATATGTCATGAGAATTTGATTGCTGCTTCAGTGAAGTCAGCTTCAGTGACGTCACAAAGTTCTGAGGTCCTAGCAACCACTCCACACCAATCCATGCCTCATCACTTCACCTTGCTGGAGTAGTTCTGGGTCAGCCAGGAGTATCAAAATCACTCCAAACCGCTGGAGTCGCCTGGGAACATCCCCAAGACAGTGTGTGAAGCGATTTGGTTTCATCTTCTCCATACCAAATTTGTAGTCTTTGGCCGGGACTGTCACCACCACCCCTCTGGACTGCTGAGAAGGGCAAGAATCCACAATTCCATCTTACCCATGGAAGGTCAAGAAAGAGTCAGGAGTACAGCAGTCCCACACGGGGAACTCCACGCCATACACATGTTCATGGTCCTCACACCCTATCAGGATCTTCTGACCAGGAAAAGCACCCCCGCCCTCCGAGGAAAGCTCAGAGCTAACACCCGCAACCTTACCAAAGACCTGGCTGGAGTCTTCAACTGTGAGGACAGGAGTTCTTCTTGCATCTCCGGAATTCGTGCCAAAAATGCCTCCCTATTTTCCCAGTTGACCAAACATTAAAGGCAGACCCTACACCCTAGAAGCTTAGGTGAAGGATGGATTCCTCTGTTTGGAGCTCACAGGAGCAAGCAAGGAGCATGTTGGAGAGTACCAGTACCCATGGGAAGCCATCTGAAAAGGCTTTCAGGCAAGTTTAAGGAATACAACATGAATCTTCAGAAGGTCTCTGTCTTCTCTGTATTCGAAACGCGCCGTCTGTTATCTACCCTTAAGTTAATTTTTTAGGAAGAAGAGCTCATGGAGTGCCCAAAGGCTGGCACTTGAGAGAGTCTCAGGTGTGTGTGATATGTCCTCTGGGGTTGTGTTGTGGGTGTCAAATCTCCTGTGGTCTCGTCCTCTGCAGAGCCTCTCCTTGCCTTCCATTCAGAGTGTGTGGTGTCTGGGCCAAGTATGGTGTGGATAAGCTTTGTGAGTCTTGTGTGCCTATGAACGTGACTTTCAACCACTCCAAAAATTTATGGCCTGCTGAATTCTTTGGCCAGGTGAGAAGATATGGGCAGGGATTTCTTCTAGTCCCCTGCAGGATTTTCTGTTGTCCTGGGACTAAGCAACGTGGCCTGAAGAAGGCAGTCCCAACAGTGTTCCAGGTTTGGGAATCCGTGATTGCACGTTGGGCAGCTATGTCCTCAACGTCCTTCCTGTGGCCAATTCTCAGTCTTGATGTTGGCGGTCGTAGAGCCCAACTATCTTTGGCGCCTATCAAGGCATCTCCACCTACACTGCCCATCAAGAATGCACCCAAAGAAATAATAATCTTACCACGGTGTCAACAGGTATTGTCTCTGATCATGGTTTCCAGGCTTTCTGCACATGGTTGCTTGCTGGTGTCCTCTCCAGGAGATACACAGTGTTCTCTGGTGTCTATGTTTGCAAAGCATGCTGATCTGGAATCCCCGGGCCTCAATTCCTTGGGTTGCAAGAACTCGTGTCCTTCAGACACTCTCCTTTTCTCCGCCAACAGCTTTGGTCAATATTCAAATTGTGGGTTCTAAGTGCACTCCTCTGCCCTGGTCCTTTGTCTTCGGACATGCCTCCATATCCTCTGAAGCAACAAAAGTCCAATTCTCCAACTTCTACAGTCTCACTGTCTTCCAGATGCACTGCGGTCTCTTAAGGAGCCTTAAGCAAGAAGGCATTCTTGTTCCTTGTGACACGTGGCAGAAAGGGAGAGAGCATTGGGCTGTGTCATATCTGTCAGTTACAGAAAGACAACTACCATGTGATTTCACTCACTCTTTGAAGTAAAGAAACATGTGAAAAAGCAAGAAAAAGGGAAAGGCAATGAGACTCTAACCAGGCACACAAAATTTGGTATTTGTTCTAGGCAGGCTAGTCAGAAACTGCCTTTCTAAAAGTGGATCAAATGGGTTATTCAATGCAGGAATTGTGGCTGAATGGAGTGTAAAGTGAGTTTCCACTGTGTTTGAAGGTGAAATATGATCTGGAATAGAGCAGCTTCATATCTCTTAAAATATAATTTTCAGCATTTTTTGAAACACACACACACACACACACCACACACACACACCACACTTAAAAGGGTCCCACAGAAGTTAGGGAGCAAGTGAGGTATAGCACTCTTGGAAGGAAAATTCAGAGAAAATATCATGAAAAAAAAAAAAGCTTAGAGAAAGTAACAACGTGTCAAACTGGAAAAGTTAACTCCTTACCTAACAGAATTAATTAATAAATTAAACAACCTTACCTAAAAGACCCCTACACACAAGAATGCCAGCAATTCCAATACCGGAGAGAAAAGGATAAATTCCAAGTCACATACGCACTACCATGACAAGATCATGAGCCATACATATCTGACGTGTCAGGTAAAGACTTTTGAAGCAGCTTTTGAGGCTTTTGAAGCAGTCCTCTAACATCTCCCAACACAAAGAAAGCCAGGTTCAAATCAATTCCCTGGTCAACAATTCGAGACATTTAATGGTAATGTCAGCTTTTCTCATCTATTCCCAAAATGTAGGAAGAGGGAGACTCTATTTACAATGTCCAAAGAACCAATTCACATAAGGACCTTATAGGAAACCAATTACATACCATTTTAAACTGTAAGATAATAAAACTAGAATTCATTTCTCTTCTCTTTCTTTCTTCACCTCCACGTGAAAGGGCCTGTTTCTGCTCACTATTTTTTCTTATATTCGGCAAGCCAGCCTTTTATCCATCCTACGTTTTTAGACATAGTGTTCCCTGATTCTTTAATTGCATATACCACCAAGTTCTCATCCTCATATAATGCCACACCACCTCCCACCCAATAGCCAGTCCATCTTTATGGCAGGTCTTATCCTCCTGTAACACTCAGCTTGGTCCCCAAAGTCCTGAGTCTCTCCTGGTGCATCTCCCTGTTTGACTTCTTCTCCTTCCGTTTTCTCTTACTACCACTCAAGTCCAAGGTATTCTTCATGGGCCTCATATGAGTGAAGTCATAGGATATTTCCCTTGGTCTGCTTGCATTTTCATTTGGAAATCATCTTCTTTATATCATCTTCATAATCATTTTTATCCACTAGCCCTGAAAAAGTTATCTCAGCTCCTTCCACAGTGATGCTAGAGTGGGCATGGCAGGCCATCGATGTTGGCCGTTCATTTTCATCTGAATAAAGAGAGTTGCTCAACATGGCTCTCCCCATGTCTATAGCATGTAGCAGTAACTGATGATGACAAGGATTGCTGACAAGGACTCTTTCTTTAGGGGTAGCGATCATGCAGATTTTCACTCTCCATGAACACTTTGCAAAGGTGCTTATGGTAAAGTCAGGTAGAGAAAGGCTTCATCCGTTTGGACAGGTGTTTCAGGACAGTAGCAGATAAGGAAACGGACAGCACAAGTCATCACTTCAATGGCAATTTTCCTGGAATTGTGACTTTACTTACCTTCTTCATTCCCTCACCTTAAAAGCTGACCAAGCACCAATAGCAGACCTTATACCAGAGAAACCATAGGGACCAGAAGCTAAGAGCTCTCACCTAAGGATATCAAACCTCCGAGAGACCTAATGGTAGCCAAGAGGCATCACGGTTGTTTGAGATCTCTAGAAATTGCAGTGGAAATAGGAACACCTTGCTCTCCCTGGAGAAATGTTGGTCTAAAGAATGGTTTACAGGACACCGTTTTCTTTTCTCTTTGTATAGAATGTGGAAGAGGGAAAGAAACAGAAAAGTCCACATGAGTTCATGATCAGGCTAACAGGGCTCGTTCTTGCTCCTTCCCAGGTCTTCCTACTTAAAGCCATAGGACGTATATGTCATGAGAATGGGATTGCTGCTTCAGTGAAGTCAGCTTCTGTGACGTCACAAAGCTCTGAGGTCCTAGCAACCACTCCTCACCAAACCACGCCTCATCACTTCACCTGGGGACTAGTTCTGGGTCATATCAAAATCACTCCAATCCTCTGGAGCCCCCTGGGTATTTCCCCAAACAGTGTGTGAAGCGATTTGGGGTCACCTTCTCCATGGCCGAATTTGTAGTCTTTGGCCGGGACTCTCACCACCACCCCTCTGGACTCCTGAGAGTGGCAAGAATGTACAATTCCATCTTACCCACATAAGGTCAAGAAACAGTCAGGAATACAAGCAGCCTCACACGGGGAACTCCACCCCATACACATGTTCATGGTCCTCACACCCTATCAAGATGCTTCTGACCAGGAAAAGCACCCTCTGCCCTCCGAGGAAAGCTCTGAGTTAACACCCGCAACCCTACCAAACACATGTCTGGGGTCTTCAACAGTAAGGACACGAGTTCTTCTTGCATCTCCAGAAATTGTGCCATAAATGCCTCCCAATATTCCCAGCTCGCCAAACATTAAGCCAGACCCTACACCCTAGAAGCTTAAGCCCAGTACGGACTCATCTGTTTGGAGCTCACAGGAGGAAGCACGGAGCATGTTGGAAGAGAACCAATCCCCATGTGAAGCCATCAGAAAAGGCTTTCGGGCCAGTCTCAGGAATACAACGTGAATCTACAAAAGGTCTCTGTCTTCTCTGTATTTGAAACGCGCCTTCTGTTATCTACCCTGAAGATAATTTCTTAGGAAGAAGAGCTCATGGAGTGCCTAGGGCTGGCACTTGAGAGAGTCTCAGGCGTGTGTGACATGCCCTCTGGGGTTGTGTTCTGGCTGTCCACTCTCTTGTGGGCTCGTCCTCTCGGAGGCTCTCCTTGCCTTCCATTCAGAGTGTGTGGTGTCTGGGACAAAAATGGTGACGTTAAGCTTCGTGGGTCTGGTGTGCCTGTGAAACGTGACTTTCAACCCACCCCACAAAACTTAAGGCCTGCTGAATTCTTTGGCCAAGATGAGAAGATGTGGGCAGGGCTTTCTTCTAGTCCCCTGCAGGATTTTCTGTTGTCCTGGGACTAAGCAACATGGCCTGAAGAAGGCAGTCCCAACAGTGTTCCAAGTTCGGGAATCCGTGATTGCAAGTTGGGCAGCTAATGTCCTCACCGTCCTGCCTGTGGCCACTTCTCAGTCTGGATGCTGGTGGTCGTAGAGCCCAAGTATCTTTTGCGCCCATCGAGGCACCTCCACCAACACTGCCCATTACCAATGCCCCAAAGAAATAATAATCTTACCACGGTGTCAACAGGTATTGTCTCTGATCATGGTTCCAGACTGTCTGCACCTGGTTGCTTGCTGGTGTCCTCTCCAGGAGATACACAGTGTTCTCTGGAGTCTATGACCGCAAATCATTCTGATCTGGAATCCCCGGGCCTCAAGTCCTTGGGTTACAAGAACTCGTGTCCTTCAGACTCTCTCCTTTACTCCGCCAACAGCTATTGGTCAATATTCAAATTGTGGTTTCTAAGTGTGCTTCTCTCCCCTGGGACTTTGTCTTTGGCAATGGCTCGCTGCCCTCTGAAGCACCAACCGTCCAATTCTCCCATAAGCCCTATCTAAACCCTTCTCTCATGGTCTCTGTGACTTCTTCTCTCTTTCGCTGTGGAGTGTGGTTTCTATTCTTCATGTCCATTTATGCCATGGTTACATTGATGTGGTCGTCTTCTGATTGTGTTGATGGCTGAAGACAGGACTGGAGCTCCCAGACTTTCTACCATCTCCCTGTCCTCCAAATGCACTGCGATCTCTTTTGGAGTCATAAGTAAGAAGGCATTCTTGTTCCTTGTGACATGTGGCAGAATGGGAGAGAGCATTGGGCTGTGACATATCTGTCAGTCAGAGAAAGTCAACAAAGATACAATTTCAGTCATTCAGGGAAATAAAGATACATGTGAAAAAGCAAGAAAAAGGGACAGGCAATTAGACTCGAACCAGGCATAGAAAATTTGGTGTTTGTTCCAGGCCGGCTAGTTAGAATCTGCCTTTCTAAAAGTGGATCAAAGGGGACACTCAATGCAGGAAATGTTGCTGAAAGGGATGTAATGTGAGTTTCCCATGTCTTTGAAGGTGAATTGTGATCTGGAATAGAGCAGCTTCATATCGCATACATATAATTTTCAGCGATTTGTGAAACACACCCACCCACCCACACACAAACACACACACACACACACACCCTTAAAAGAGTCCCACAGAAGTTACGGAGCAAGTGAGGTATAGCACTCATGGAAGCAAAATTAGATCTAATTCCATCTAATTCCAAGAAACATACACACTACTATGACAAGATCATGATTCATACATATCTGATGTCTCAGGTCATGACTTTTGAAGCAGCTTTGGAGGCTTTTGAAGTAGTCCTCAAACATCTCCCAATGCACAGAAAGACAGGTTCAAATCAATTCCCTGGTCCACAATTCGAGACACTTAATGGTCATGACGGCTTTTCTCATCTATTCCCAAAATGTAGGATGAGGGAAGACTCTAATTTACAATATCCAAAGACCCAATTCACAAAAGGACCTTAAAGGAAACCAATTGCATACAATTTTTATCAGTAAGATAATAAAACTAGAATTCATTTCTCTTCTCTTTCTTTCTTCATCTCCACGTGAAACCACCTGTTTGCTTTGTATTCAGTATATTTTCTTATATTCGGAAAGCCAGCCTTTCATCCATCCTACGTTTTTTGACATCGTGTTCCCTGATTCTTTAATCGCATAAACCACCAATTGCTCATCCTCGTATAATGCCACACCACCTCCATACCCATTAAGAACTTCCCTCTTTATGGCATGTCTTATCCTCCTGTAACCATCACCTTGGTCCCCAAAGTCCTGAGTCTCTCCTGGTGCGTCTCCCTGTCTGACTTCTTCTCCTTCCGTTTTCCCTTACTACTTCTCATGTCCATGATATTCCTCACTTGCGACATATGAGTGCCGCCATAGGATATTTCCCTTGGTCTGCTTACATTTTCATTGGGAAATCATTTTCTTTATTGTCATCTTTATAATCATCTGTATCCACTAGCCCTTAAAATGGTATCTCGGATCCTTCCACAGTTATGCTATAGTGGGCAAGGCAAGCCATCGATGTTGGCTATTCATTTTCATGTGAATAAATTGAGTTGCTCATCATGGTTCTCCCCATGACTATGGCATGTAGCATTATCTAATGATGACAAGGAGTGCTGACCAGGGCTCTTTCTTTCGGGGTAGCCATCATGCAGAATTTCACTCTCCATGAAGACTTTGCAACGATGTTTAAGGTAATGTCAGGTAGACATAGCCTTCATCCTTTGGAACTGGTGTTTCAGGATAATAGCAGATAAGGACATGGACAGCACAACGCATCCCTGCCCTGGCAATTTTCCTGGAATTGTGACTGTTCTTCCCTTCTTCCTTCCCTCACCTTCCAAGCTGACCAAGCAGCAAAGGCAGACCTTACATACGAGAAACCAGAGGGAACAGAACCCAAGACTGGACCCTCTCACACAAGGATATCCAACCTCCCAGCAACCTAATGGTAGCTATGAGTCCTCGCTGTTTACTGAGATTTGTAGAAATTGCAGTGGAAATAGGAACACCTTGCTCTCTCTGGAGAAATGTTGGTCTAAAGAATGGTATACAGAACATCGTTTTCTTTTCTCTTTGTATAGAAATTGGAAGTGGGAAAGAAACAGAATAGACCACATGAATTCATGATCAGGCTAAAAGGGCTCTTTCTTGTTCCTCTCAGGTCTTTCTACTTAAAGCCATAAGACTCATATGTCATGAGAATGGGATGGCTGCTTCAGTGAAGTCAGCTTCTGTGACATCACAAAGCTCTGAGGTCCTAGCAACCACTCCTCACCAAACCATGCCTCAACATTTCACCTGCTGGAGTAGTTCTGGGTCAGCCAGGAGTATCAAAATCACTCCAATCCGCTGGAGCCACCTGGGGATTTCCTCAAGACAGTTTGTGAAGCGATTTGGGGTCACCTTCTCCATGGCCAAATTTGTAGTTTTTGGCTGTGACTGTCACCACCACCCCTCTGGACTCCTGAGAAGGGCAAGAATCCACAATTCCATCTTACCCATGTAAGGCCAAGAAAGTGTCAAGAGTACAAACAGGCTCACACGGGGAACTCCACCCTATACACATGTACATGGTCTTCACACACTATCAGGATGCTTCTTTTCTTTTTTTTTTAAATTTTTCTTTTTTAATCTTTTTTATTTAATTTATTTTTTTTCAGCGTAACAGTATTCATTGTTTTTGCACAACACCCAGTGCTCCAAGCAATACGTCCCCTCCATATTACTCACCACCTCTTCCCCTACCTCCCACCACCGACCCTTCAAACCCTCAGGTTGTTTTCCAGATTCAACAGTCTCTTATGGTTCACCTCCCCTTAATTTTTTTTTTTAATAAACCTATAATGTATTTTTATCCCCAGGGGTACAGGTCTGTGAATCGCTAGGTTTACACTCTTCACAGCACTCACGATAGCACATACCCTCCCCAATGTCCATAGCCCCCTCCCCCTCTCCCAACCCCACCTCCCCCCAGCAACACCCAGTATGTTCTGTGAGATTTAGAGTCATTTATGGTTTGGCTCCCTCCCAATCCCATCTTGTTTCATTTACTCTTCTCCTTTCCCCCTAACCCCCCATATTGCATCTCCATGTCCTCATATCAGGAAGATCATATGATAGTAGTCTTTCTCCGATTGACTTATTTCACTAAGCATGATACCCTCTAGTTCCATCCATGTCATCGCAAATGGCAAGATTTCATTTCTTTTGATGGCTGCATAGTATTCCATTGTGTATATATACCACATCTTCTTTATCCATTCATCTGTTGATGGACATCTAGGTTCTTTCCATAGTTTGGCTATTGTAGACATTGCTGCTATAAACATTCGCGTACACGTGCCCCTTCAGATCACTGCGTTTGTATATTTAGTGTAAATACCCAGTAGTGCAATTGCTGGGTCATAGGGTAGTTCTATTTTCAACATTTTGAGGAACCTCCATGCTGTTTTCCAGAGTTGTTGCACCAGCTTGCATTCCCACCAACAGTGGAGGAGGGTTCCCCTTTCTCCGCATCCTCGCCAGCATCTGTCATTTCCTGACTTGTTCATTTTAGTCATTTTGACTGGTGTGAGGTGATATCTCATTGTATTTTTGATTTGTATTTCCCTGATGCCGAGTGACGTGGAGCACTTTTTCATGTGTCTGTTGGCCCTCTAGATGTCTTCGTCTTCTTTGCATGAAAAGAAGACATCATGTCCTCTGCCCATTTCTTGATTGGATTGTTTGTTCTTTGGGTGTTGAGTTTGCTAAGGTCCTTATAGATTTTGGATACTAGCCCTTTATCTGATGTGTCGTGTGCAAATATCTTCTCCCATTCTGTCAGTTGTCTTTTGGTTTTGTTAACTGTTTCCTTTGCTGTGCAAAAGCTTTTGACCTTGATGAAATCCCAATAGTTAATTTTTGCCCTTGATTCCCTTGCTTTTGCTGATGTTCCTAGGAAGATGTTGCTGCGGCTGAGGTCGAAGAGGTTGCTGCCTGCATTCTCCTCAAGGATTTTGATGGATTCCTTTCTCACATTGAGGTTCTTCATCCATTTTGAGTCTATTTTTGTGTGTGGTGTAAGGAAGTGGTCCAATTTCATTTTTCTGCATGTGGCTGTCCAATTTTCCCAGCACCATTTATTGAAGAGGCTGTCTTTTTTCCATTGGACATTCTTTCCTGCTTTGTCGAAGATTAGTGACCATAGAGTTGAGGGTCTATTTGTGGGCTCTCTATTCTGTTCCACTGATCTATGTGTCTGTTTTTGTGCCAGTACCATGCTGTCTTGTTGATGACAGCTTTGTAATAGAGCTTGAAGTCCGGAATTGTAATGCCACCAACTTTGGCTTTCTTTTTCAATATTCCTTTGGCTATTCGAGGTCTTTTCTGGTTCCATATAAATTTGAGGATTATTTGTTCCATTTCTTTGAAAAAAATGGATGGTATCTTGATAGAGATTGCATTAAATGTGTCGATTGCTTTAGGTAGCATAGACATTTTCACAATATTTATTCTTCCAATCCAGGAGCATGGAACATTTTTCCATTTGTTTGTGTCTTCCTCAATTTCTTTCATGAATACTTTATAGTTTTCTGCGTATAGATTCTTAGCATCTTTGGTTAGGTTTATTCCTAGGTATCTTATAGTTTTGGGTACAATTGTAAATGGGATTGACTCCTTAATTTCTCTTTCTTCTGTCTTGTTGTTGGTGTACAGAAATGTAACTGATTTCTGTGCATTGATTTTATATCCTGACACTTTACTGAATTCCTGTACAAGTTCTAGCAGTTTTGGAGTGGAGTCTTTTGGGTTTTCCACATATAGAATCATATCATCTGCGAAGAGTGATAGTTTGACTTCTTCTTTGCCAATTTGGATGCCATTAATCTCCTTTTGTTGTCTGATTGCTGAGGTTAGGACTTCTCGTACTATGTTGAATAGCAGTGGTGATAATGGACATCCCTGCCGTGTTCCTGACCTTAGCGGAAAAGCTTTCAGTTTTTCTCCATTGAGAATGATATTTGAGATGGGTTTTTCATAGATGTCTTTGATAATATTGAGGTATGTGCCCTCTATGCCTACACTTTCATGAGTTTTGTTCAGGAAGGGATGCTGTACTTTGTCAAATGCTTTTTCAGCATCTATTGAGAGTATCATTTGGTTCTTGTTCTTTCTTTTATTAATGTGTTGTGTCACATTGATTGATTTGCCAATGTTGAACCAACCCTGCAGCCCTGTAATAATGCCCACTTGATCGTGGTGAATAATCCTTTTAATGTACTGTTGAATCCTATTGGCTAGTATTTTGGTGAGAATTTTTGCATCTGTGTTCATCAAGGATATTGGTCTGTAGTTCTCTTTTTTGGTGGGATCCTTGTCTGGTTTTGGGATCAAGGTGATGCTGGCCTCATAAAATGAGTTTGGAAGTTTTCCTTCCATTTCTATTTTTTGGAACAGTTTCAGGAGAAGAAGAATTCGTTCTTATTTAAATGTTTGCTAGAATTCCCCTGGGAAGCCGTCTCGCCCTGGGCTTTTGTTTGTTTGTAGATTTTTGATGACTGTTTCAATCTCCTTACTGGTTATGGGCCTGTTCAGGTTTTCTATTTCTTCCTGGTTCAGTAGTGGTTGTTTATATGTCTCTAGGAATGCATCAATTTCTTCCAGATTGTCAGATTTGTTGGCGTAGAGTTGCTCATAGTATGTTCTTATAATTGTCTGTATTTCTTTGGTGTTCGTTGTGATCTCTCCTCTTTCATTCATGATTTTATTAATTTGGGTCCTTTCTCTTTTCTTTTTGATAAGTCTGGCCAGGGGTTTATCAATCTTATTGATTCTTTCAAAGAACCAACTCCTAGTTTAATTGATTTTCTCTATTGTTTATTTTTTCGTTTCTATTTCATTGATTTCTGCTCTGATCTTCATGATTTCTCTTCTCCTGCTGGGTTTAGGGTTTCTTTATTGTTCTTTCTCCAGCTCCTTTACATGTAGTGTTAAGTTGTGTACTTGAGACCTTTCTTGTTTCTTGCGAAATGCTTGTACCGCTAAATATTTTCCTCTCAGGACTGCCTTTGCTGTGTCCCACAGATTTAGAACTGTTGTGTTTTCATTATCATTTGTTTCCATGAATTTTTTCAATTCTTCTTTAATTTCCTAGTTGACCCATTCGTTCTTTAGAAGGATGCTGTTTAGTCTCCATGTATTTGGGTTCTTTCTAGTTTTAATCTTGTGATTGAGTTCTAGCTTCCGAGCATTGTGGTCTGAAAATATACAGGGAATGATCCTAATCTTTTTATACCGGATGAGACTTGATTTGTGACCCAGGATGTGATCTATTCTGGAGAATGTTCCATGTGCACTAGAGAAGAATGTGTATTCTGTTGCTTTGGGATGAAATGTTCTAAATATATCTGTGATGTCCATCTGGTCCAGTGTGTCATTTAAGGCCTTTATTTCCTTGTTGATCTTTTGCTTGGATGATCTGTCCATTTCAGTGAGGGGAGTGTTCAAGTCCCCTACTATTATTGTATTATTATTGATGTGTTTCTTTGATTTTGTTATTAATTGGTTGATATAGTTGGCTGCTCCCACGTTAGGGGCATAGATATTTAAAATTGTTAGATCTTCTTGTTGGACAGACCATTTGAATAGGATATAGTGTCCTTCCTCATCTCTTATTATAGTCTTTGGCTTAAAATCTAATTGATCTGGTATAAGGATTGCCATCCCGGCTTTCTTCTGATGCCCATTAGCATGGTAAATTGTTTTCCACCACTTCACTTTAAATCTGGAGGTGTTTTCGCGTTTAAAATGAGTTTCTTGTAGGCAACATACTGATGGGTTTTGTTTTTTTATCCATTCTGATACCCTGTATCTTATGATTGGGGCATTTAGCCCATTAACAATCAGGGTAACTATTGAGAGATATGAATTTAGTGCCATTATTAGCCTGTAAGGTGACTGTTCCTGTATATCGTCTCTGTACCTTTCTGATCTACTACTTTTAGGCTCTCTCTTTGCTTAGAGGACCCCTTTCAATATTTCCTGTAGAGCTGGTTTGGTGTTTGCAAATTCTTTCAGTTTTTGTTTGTCCTGGAAGCTTTTTATCTCTCCTTCTATTTTCAATGATAGCCTAGCTGGATAGAGTATTCTTGGTTGCATGTTTTTCTCGTTTAGTGCTCTGAATATATCATGCCAGCTCTTTCTGGCCTGCCAGGTCTCTGTGGATAAGTCTGCTGCCAATCTAATATTTTTACCATTGTATGTTATAGACTTCTTTTCCCGGGCTGTTTTCAGGATTTTCTCTTTGTCACCAAGACTTGTAAATTTTCCTATTAGGTGACGGGGTGTGGACCTATTCTTGTTGACTTTGAGGGGGGTTCTCTGCATCTCCTGGATTTTGATGCTTGTTCCCTTTGCCATATTACGGAAATTCTCTCCAATAATTTTCTCCAATAGCTCTTCTGCTCCTCTCTCTCTTTCTTCTTCTTCTGGAATCCCAATTATTCTAATGTTGTTTCGTCCTATGGTGTCACTTATTTCTTGAATTCTCCCCTCGTGGTCCAGTAGCTGTTTGTCCCTCTTTTGCTCAGCTTCTTTATTCTCTGTCATTTGGTCTTCTAGATCACTAATTCTTTCTTCTGCCTCATTTGTCCTAGCAGTGAGAGACTCCATTTTTTATTGCACCTCATTAATAGGTTTTTTGATTTCTACTTGGTTAGATTTTATTTCTTTAATTTCTCCAGAAGGGCTTTTTTATCTCCAGAGAGGGTTTCTCTAATATCTTCCATGCCTTTTTAAGCCCAGATAGAACGTTCAGAATCGTCATTCTGAACTCTTGATCTGACATATTACCAATGTCTGTGTTGATTTGGTCCCTAGCCTTTGGTACTGCCCCTTGTTCTTTGTTTGTGGTGATTTTTTCCACCTTGTCATTTTGTCCAGATAAGAGGATATGCAGGAGCAAATAAAATACTAAAAGGGTGGCAAAGACCCCAATAAAAAGCGCCGTAACCAAATCAGAAGAGACCCCAAATTGTGGGGTAGGGGGAGAAAGGGGATAAAAAGAGGTTCAGAGAAAAAAAGAAAAAAATTTAAAAAATAAAACAAATAAAGAAAAAGTGTAAAAAAGAAAGAAAACAAATATATATATTTAGATAAACTAGTCAAAAAACATTAAAAAAGGGAGAAATTTTTTTAAAAAATTAGCAGAAGAAGAAAAAAGAAAGAAAAAAAATTGAAAAAAGAAAAAAAAATTTAATTAACTGCAAGACTAAAAAATCATGGGGAGAAAGCCATGAGTTCCGTGCTTTAGTTTCTCCTCTGGAATTCCACTTCTGTCTTTGGAATTGACCCTGATTTCCTTGATAGATGAACTTCATCCTGGCTAGATATTTTATTGATCTTCTGGGGGAGGGGCTGTTGTAGTGACTCTCAAGTGTCTTTGCCCGAGGCAGGATTGCACCGCCCTTATGGGGGTTGGATTAAGTCATTCGCTCGGATTCGCTTTTGGGAGCTTCTGTTCTCTGAACGCTTTCCGTAGAGTTCTGGAGAACAGGAATGAAAATGGTGGCCTCGTAGTCTCCGACGCAGAGGAGCCGAGATCCCGGGGCCCCACTCCTCAGTGCGCCCCCAGAGGACAGCACTAAATCACTCCCGTTTCCCCAGCCTCTACCTGCGCTCCAAGCTCACCCAGCCCGCGACCAGTTCAAGGTAACCCCGAGCTGAGAGTTCAGTCCTCGGCTCTGTCTCTGTAGCCAGCTTCTCTGTTCTAATACCTGCGAGCTCTGTGACACTATCACACCCCTGATCCTTGTGTGACCCTGCAGGACCTGGGGCCACGCTTATGCCATGTGGGCTTCATACCTGTTTAGTCTCTGGAGCAATGTCCCTCAGTGGAACAGACATTTAAAATCCTGATTGTGTGCTCCGTTGCTCCAGCTCTTGCCGGGAGCCGGCCCCTCCCCTGTGGACTATCTTCCCGTCATTTTAGATTCACATCTACGTGAGTCCTACCTTTCAGAAAATGATTGATTTTCTGTTTCTAGAATTGCTGTTCTTCTTCTCTTCGAACTCCCGTTGGATTTGTAGGTGTTTGCAATGTTTAGATAAGCTATTGAGCTGATCACCTGCTACCTGAAGTAGTCTCAGCCTACTACTTCTCCATCATCTTCACTCCTCCCCCCAAACAGGATGCTTCTGACCAGGAAAAGCGCCCCACGCCCTCTGAGGAAAACTCAGAGTTAACATCGGCAAGCATACCAAAGACATTTCTGGAGTCTTCAACAGTGAGGACAGGTCTTCTTGCATCTCCAGAAATCGTGCCAAATGCCTCCCAAATCTCCCACAGGCCCAAACATTAAAGGCAGACCCTACACCCTAGAAGCTTAGGCCCAGGACGGACTCATCTGTTTGGAGCTCAGAGGAGCAAGCACGGAGCCTGTTGGAAGAGAACCGATCCCCATGGGAAGCCATCTGAAAAGGCTTTTGGGCCAGTTTTAGGAATACATCGTGAATCTAAAAAATGTCTCTGTCTTCTGTGTATTCGAAATGCGCATTTTGTTATCTACCCTGAAGATAATTTCTTTAGGAAGAAGAGCTCATGGAGTGCCCAAGGGCTGGCACTTGAGAGAGTCTCCTGTGTGTGTGACAGACCATCTGTGGTTGTGTTGTGGCTGTCCACTCTCCTGTGGGCTCGTGCTCTGCAGAGGTTCTCTTTGCCTTCCATTCAGAGTGTGTGGTGTCTGGGCCAAATATGGTGAGGTTAAGCTTCGTGGGTGTGTTGTGCCTGTGAAACGTGAACTTAAACACACTTCACAAAATTTAAGGCCTGCTGAATTCTGGGGCTAGGTGAGAATATGTGAGCAGGGCTTTCTTCCAGTTCCCTGCAGGATTTTCTGTTCTCCAGGGACTAAGCAAGGTGGCCTGAAGAAGGCAGTCACAACAGTGTTCCAGGTTTGGTGTTCCATGATTGCAGGTTGGGCAGCTAATGTCCTCACCATCGTGGCTATGGCCACTTCTCAGTCTTGATGCTGGCGGTCGTAGAGCCCAAGTGTCTTAGGCGCCCATCGAGGCATCTCCACCAACATTTCCCATCACGAATGCACACAAAAAATAATAATCTTACCATGGTGTCAACAGGTATTATCTCTGAACATGGTTTCCATGCTGTCTGCACCTGGTTGCTTGCTGGTGTCCGCTCCAGGAAATACACAGTGTTCTCTGAATTCTTTGTCTTCAAAGCATGCTGATCTGGTATCCCTGGGCCTCAAGACACTTGGGTTGCAAACTCGTGTCATTTAGACACACTCCTTTTCTCAGCCAACACCTATGGGTCAATATTCAACTTGTGGGTTCTAAGTGAGCTCCTTACCCCTGGGACTTTGTCTTTTTTCATGGTTCCCTGCCCTCTGAAGCACCAAACGTCCAATTCTCACATAAGCCCTGTCTACATCCTTCTCCCATGGTCTCTGTGACTTCTTCTCTCTTTCGCTGTGGAGTGTGATTTCTAGGCTTCAGGTATATTTATACCCTGTTTACATTGATGTGGTCATCTTCTGGTTGTGCTGATGGCTGAATACAAGCCTGGAGCTCCCAGAAACGACTACCATCTCCCTGTCCTGCAAATACACTGCGGACTCTGATGGAGCCATAAGCAAGAAGGCATTCCTTCTCCTTGTGACATGTGGCAGAAAGGGAGAGAGCATTTGACGGTGTCATATCTGTCAGTCACAGAAAGACAAATACCATACGATTTCCCTCACTCATGGAAGAAAAGAAACATGTGAAAAAGCAAGGAAAGGGGACAGGCATTTAGACTTTAACCACGCACACAAAATTTGATGTTTGTTTCAGGAAGGCTAGTCAGAATCTGTGTTTCTAAAAGTGGATCAAATGGGACATTCAAGGCAGGAAATATGGCCAAACGGGATGTAACGTGAGTTTCCACTGTGTTTTAAGATGAATTGTGATTTGGAATAGAGCAGCTTCATATCTCTTAAAATATCATTTTTAGCGTTTTTAGAAACACACACACACACACACACACACACACACACACACACACACTTAAAAGAGTCCCACAGAAGTTAGGGAGCAAGTTAGAATAGCACTCATGGAAGCAAAACTCAGAAAAAATACCATAAAAAAAAAAAGCTGAGAATCAAAGTAACAACCCGCCCAAAGTGGATAAGTTAACTCCTACCTTATCAAGAATTAATTAATTAATTAAACAGCCATACCTAAAAGACCCCTACACAGAAGTCTGCCAGCAAATCCAATACTGGAGAGAAAAGGATAAATTCCAAGACACATACGCACTACCATGACAAGATCATGAGTGATACATATCTGACGTCTCAGGTAATGACTTTGAAGCAGCTTTTGAGGCTTTTGAAGCAGTCCTCAAACATCTCCCAACACACAGAAAGCCAGGTTCAAATCAATTTTCGGGTACACAATTCGAGACATTTAATAGTAATGTTGGCTTAT
This sequence comes from Meles meles, assembly GCF_922984935.1. NCBI lineage: Eukaryota > Metazoa > Chordata > Mammalia > Carnivora > Mustelidae > Meles > Meles meles. The sequence goes on from NC_060088.1 coordinate 15,053,716, forward strand.
ATCATATATTCCCAAAATGTAGGAAGAATGAAGACCCTAATTTACAATTTAAAGACCCAATTCGGGGCGCCTGGGTGGGTCAGTGGGTTAAGCCGCTGCCTTCGGCTCAGGTCATGATCTCAGGATCCTGGGATCGAGTCCCACATCGGGCTTTCTGCTCAGCGGAGAGCCTGCTTCTCTTCCTCTCTCTCTGCCTGCCTCTCTTGTGATTTCTCTCTGTCAAATAAATAAATAAAATCTTTTAAAAAAAAAGACCCAATTCAGATAAGGACCTTATAGGAAACCAATTGCATACAATTTTAATCAGTAAGATAATAAAACTAGAATTCATTTCTCTTCTCTTTCTTTCTTCAACTCCATGTGAAACGGCCTGTTTCACTTTCTATTCACTATTTTTTCTTGTATTCAGCAAGCCAGCCTTTCATGCATCCTATGTTTTTAGACATAGTGTTCCCTGATTCTTTAATTGCATATACCACCAAGTGCTCATCCTCATATAATGCCACACCACTTCCATACCCATTATCCAGTTCCCTCTTTATGGCATATCTCATCCTCCTGTAACCCTCAGCTTGGTCTGCAAATTCCTGTGTCTCTCTAGGTGCGTCTACCTGTCTGACTTCTTCTCCTTCCGTTTTACCTTACTACAACTCAAGTCCATGTTATTCCTCATGGACCACATATGAGTGAAACCATTGGATATTTCCCTTGGTCTGCTTGCATTTTCATTTGGAAATCATCTTATTTATCATCATCTTCATAAGCATATTTATCCACTGGTCCTTAAAAGTTTATCTTGTCTCATTCCAAAGAGATGCTAGTGTGGGCATGGCAGGCCATCAATGTTGGCCGTTCATTTCATCTGAATAGAGAGTTGATCAACATGACTCTCCCCATGACTATGGCATGTATCATTAACTGATGATGACATGGAGTGCTGACCAGGGCTCTTTCATAAGGGGTAGCAACCATGCAGAGTTTCACTCTCCATGAAGCCTTTGAAAGTGTATTTAAGTAATGTCAGGTAGACAGAGCCTTCATCCTCCTTGGCAATGGTGTTTCAGGAAACTAGAACATAAGGACAGGGACAGTACAACGCATCCCTGCCCTGGCAATTTTCCTGAAATTGGGACTTTCCTTCCCTTCTTCCTACCCTCACCTTAAAAGCTTACCAAGCACCAAAGGCAGACCTTACACCTGAGAAACGATAGGGAACAGAAGCTAAGAATGGACCCTCTCACCCAAGGATATCCAACCTCCCAGAGACCTAATGTTATCCAAGAGGCCTCGCGGTTGATTGAGATCTCTAAAAATTGAAATATAAATATATAAATATAAATTTTATATAAATATAAATATTTATAAAAATTTATAAATTTATAGAAATTTAAAAATTTATAAAAAGTATACAAATTTATAAAAATTTATATAAATATAAATATAAATTTTATAAATATATAAAATATAATATAAATATATAAAAATAACATGGACTTGAGTTGTAGTAAGGTGCAAATAGAAACACCTTGCTCTCTCTGGAGAAATATTTGTCTAAAGAATGATATACAGAACATTGTTTTCTTTTCTCTTTGTACAGAAAGTGGAAGTGGGAAAGAAACAGAAAAGACCACCTGGTTCATGATGAGGCTAACAGAGCTCTTTCTTGTTCCTTCGCAGGTCTTTCTACTTAAAGCCATAGGACTCCTATGTCAGGAGAATGGGATTGCTGCTTCAGTGAAGTCAGCTTCTGTGACGTCACAAAGGTCTGAGGTCCTAGCAACCACTCCTCACCAAACCACGCCTCCTCACTTCACCTGGCTGGAGTAGTTCTGGGTCAGCCAGGAGTATCAAAATCACTCCAATCTGTAGGAGCCGCATGGGTATTTCCCCAAGAGAGTTTGTGAAGTGATTTGGGGTCACGTTCTCCATGACCGAATTGTAGTCTTTGGCCATGACTGTCACCACCACCTCTCTGGACTCCTGAGAAGGGCAAGAATCCACAATACCCTCTTACCGACGTAACCTCAGAAAGGGTCAGGAGTAGAAGCAGCCTCACACTGGGAACTCCACGCCATACACATGTTCATGGTCCTCACACACCATCAGGATGCTTCTGACCAGGAAAAGCGACCCTTGCCCTCTGAGGGAAGCTCCGAGGTAACACCCGCAACCATACAAAGGACATGTATGGAGTCTTCAATAGTGAGGACACGTGTTCTTCTTTCATATCCAGAAAACGTGCCATAAATGCGTCCAATTTTCCTAGCTGACCAAACATTAATTGCAGACCCTATAACATAGAAGCTGAGGCCCAGGACAGACTCATCTGTTTGGAGCTCACAGGAGTTAGCATGGAGAATTGTGGTTTCTTGCCCTTCTCAGGAGTCCAGAGGGTTGGTGGTGACAGTCACGGCCAAAGACTACAAATTCGGTCATGGGGAAAGTGACCTCAAATCTCTCCACAAAATGTCTTGGGGAAATACCCAGCCGGCTCCAGTGGTTTGGAGTGATTTTGATATTCCTGGCTGACCCAGAACTAATCCAGCCAGGTGAAGTGAGGAGGCGTGGTTTGGTGAGGAGTGGTTGCTAAGAACTCAGAGCTTTGTGATGTCACAGAAGCTGACTTCACTGAAGCAGCAACCCCATTCTCATAACATATGAGTCCTATGGCTTTAAATAGAAAGACCTGGGAAGGAGCAAGAACGACCCCTGTTAGCCTGATCATGAACTCAGGGGGTCTTTTCAGTTTCTTTCCCTCTTCCACTTTCTATACAAAGAGAAAAGAAAACGATATTCTGTATACAATTCTTTAGATCAATATTTCTCCAGAGAGAGCAAGGTGTTCCTATTTCCACTGAAATTTCTAGAGATCTCAATCAACAGGGCGGCCTCTTGGGTACCATTAGGTCTCTGGGAGGTTTCACTTCCTTGAGTGAGAGGGTCCATTCTTATCATCTGTTCTCCATGGTTTCTCGGGTGTAAGGTCTGCCTTTGGTGCTTAGTCAGCTTGGAAGGTGAGGGAAGGAAGAAGGGAAGGAAAGTCACCATTCCAGGAAAATTCCCAGGGCAGAAATGCATTGTGCTGTCCATGTCTTTATCTGCTAGTGTCCTGCAACAGCAGTCCTAAGGGATGAAGGCTCTGTCTACCTGATATAACCTTAAACACCTTTGCAAAGGCTTCATGGAGAGTGAATCTCTGCATGATCGCTACCTCTAAAGAACCCTGGTCAGCACTCCTTGTCTTCATTAGTTAAAGCTACCTGCCATAGTCATGGGGAGATCCATGTTGAGCAACTCTCTTTATTCAGATGAAAATGAACGTCCAAACTCAATGGCTTGCCATGCCCCCACTCGCATCACAGTGGAAGGAGGTGAGGTACCATTTTAAGGCCTAGTGCATAAAGATGAATATGAAGATGATGATAAAGAAGATGATTTCCAAATGTAAATGCAAGCAGACCATGGGAAATATCCTATGATGTCACTCATATATGGCCCTTGAAGAATACCATGCACATGAGTAGCAGAAAGTGAAAACGGAAGGAGAAAAAATCAGACAGGGAGATGCACCAGGAGAGACTCAGGTTCTGGGGACAAAGCTGAGTGTTACAGGAGAATAATACCTGCCATAAAGTGTGAACTGGTTAATGCGTATGGAGCTGGTGTGGCATTATATGTGGATGAGCTCTTGTGGTATATGCAATTAAAGAATTAGGGAACACTATGTCAAAAACACATAGTATGGATGAAAGGCTGGCTTGCCGAATATAAGAAAAAATATTGAATAGAAAGAAAACAGGCCGTTTCACATAGAGATGAAGAAAGAAAGAGAAGAGAAATGAATTCTAGTTTTATTATCTTACTGATTAAAATGGCATGCAATTGGTTTCTATAAGGTCCTTATATGAATTGGGTCTTTGGACATTGTACATTAGAGTTTTCCCTCTTCGTATATTTTGGGAATTGAGAAAAGCCGACATTACCATTAAATGTCTCAAATTGTGGACCAGGGAATTGATTTGAACCTGGTTTTCTGTGTGATGGGAGATGTTTGAGGGCTGCTTCAAAAGCCTCCAAAGCTGCTTCAAAAGTCATTAGCTGAGATGTCAGATATGTATGACTTATGATCCTGTCATGGTAGTGCGTATGTGTCTTGGAATTTTTCCTTTTCACTCCAGTGTTGGACTTGTTGGCAGACTTCTGTGTAGGGGTCTTTTAGGTATGGTTGTTTAATTAATTAATTAATTCATTAATAAATTAATTAATTCTTGATAAGTAAGTATTTAACTTATGCAGTTTGGACGGTTTGTTACTTTGATTCTCTAAACTTTTTTTTTTACGGTATTTTCTCTGAATTTTGCTTCCATGAGTGCTATTCCTCACTTGCTCCCTAACTTCTGTGGGACTCTTTTAAGTGTGTGTGTGTGTGTGTGTGCGTGTGTGTGTGTGTTTCACAAAACACTAAAAATGATATTTTAAGAGATATGAAGCTGCTCTGCTGCTCTATTCCAGATCACAATTCACCTTCAAACACAGTGGAAGCTCACGTTACATCCCGTTCGGCCACATTTCCTGCATTGAATGTCCCATTTGATCCACTTTGAGAAACGCAGATTCTGACTAGCCTTCCTGAAACAAACACCAAATTTTGTTTGCCTGATTAGCGTCTAATTGCCAGTCCGTTTTTCTTGCTTTTTCACATGTTTCTTTACTTCCATGAGTGAGTGAAATCGTATGATAGTTGTCTTTCTGTGATTGATAGATACAATACATCCCAATGCTCTCTCCCATTCTGCCACATGTCACAAGGAGCAAGAATGTCTGCTTCCTGATAGCTCCATAAGAGTCTGCAGTGCAATTGGAGGACAGGGAGATGGTAGAAGTGTCTGGGAGCTCCAGGCTTGTTTTCAGCCATCATCACAACCAGAAGATGACCACATCAATGTAAACATTTCATCAATGGACCTGAAGCCTAAAAATCCCAGTCCACAGAGAAAAAGAGAAGAAGTCACAGAGACCATGGGAGAAAGGTGTAGACTGGGCTTATAGGAGAATTGGACCCTAGGTGCTTCAGAGGGGAGGGAGCCATGGTCAAAGACAAAGGCACAGGGGAGAGGAGCACACTTAGAACCCACAATTTGAATGTTGACCAAAGCTGTTGCTGGAGAAAAGAAGAGTGTCTGAATGACACGAGTTCTTGCAACCCAATGGTCTTGAGGCCCAGGAATTCAATATCAGCATGCTTTGCAGACAAATATACCAGAACTCAGAACATTGTGTATCTCCTGGAGACGACACCAGCAAGCAACCAGGTGCAGACAGCCTGGAAACCCTGATCAGAGACAAAACCTGTTGACACCGTGGTAAGATTATTATTTTGTTGTGTGCATATATGATGGACAGTGTTGGGGGACATGATCGATGGGCGTCAAAGATACTTGGGTTATACGACCGCCAGCATCAAGACTGAGAAGTGGCCACCGGCAGGACGGTGAGCACATTAGCTGCCCAAACTGCAATCACGGAATCGCAAACCTGGAACACTGTTGGGACTGCCTTCTTCTGGCCACGTTGCTTAGTGCCAGGAGAACAGAAAATCCTTCAAGGGACCAGAAAAAAGCCCTGCACACATCCGCTCACCTAGCCACAGAATTCAGCAGGCCTTATGTCTTCTGGAGGGGTTTGAAAATCACGTTTCACAGGCACACCAGACCCACGAAGCTTAACCTCACCATATTTGGCCCAGACACCAAACACTCTGAATGGAAGGTAAGGAGAGCCTCTGCAGAGGATGAGCCCACAGGAGAGTGGACAGCCACAACACAACCCCAGAGGGCATGTCACACACATCTGAGACTCTCTCAAGTGCCAGCCTTTGGGCACTCCATGAGCTCTTCTTTGTAAAGAAATTATCTTCAGGGTAGATAACAGAATGCGCCTTTCAAATCCAGAGAAGACAGAGACCTTTTGTAGATTCACATTGTATTCCTGAAACTCACCCCTAAAGCCTTTTCAGATTGCTTCCCATGGGGATTGGTTGTCTTGCAACATCCTCAGTGCTTGCTCCTGTGAGCTCCAAACAGATGAGTCCGTTCTGGGCCTAAGCTTCTAGGGTGTAAGGCTTGCCTTTAATCTTTGGTCAGCTGGGAAAATTGGGAGGCATTTATGGCACGATTTCTGGAGATGCAACAAGAACTCTTGTCCTCACTGTTGAAGTCTCCAGACATGTCTTTTGTATGGTTGCGGGTGTTAACACTTAGCTTTCCTCGGAAGGTGGCAGGAACTTTTCCTGGTCAGAAGCCTCCTGTTAGGGTGTGAGGACCATGAACATGTGTATGGCTTGGAGATCCCCATGTGAGGCTGCTTGTACTCCTTGTAGGGGCCTGATTAGCCAGAGGAAATGAAAACCCCGGATATAGGGGCACGCCAGGCCAGATAGCCATATCCAATTAGTGGGGGTGCATATATTAACCTTGCTGAGTTGAAATCTCATTGGCCACCTGTGTGTTGCCTGTTCTCAACCACCTCTATAAAGGTTAGTCTGTGAGGCTTTGTGGGGTGAGAAGTATGAGGAGTTTGAATAGCCATTGGAAAAGTAGGTGATGTTAGAATAGCCATTGGAGGAGTAAGAGGACTTAGAATAGCGGTTGGGGAATAGGAGGAGTTAGAATATCCATTGGAGAAGTAGAAGGAGTCAGAATGGCAATTAGAATTTCAGTTAGAATAGCCATTAGGATAGCCTTTGGGAGCCATTAGGGTAGTCATAGGAATGATAACGTCAGGTCATCAGGAGCAGAGCCGCCCCAAGCTAAGGGCTGGAGTGGCCTGTTCCAGAGTGGCCTCGCCAGAGCAGCGTCATTCCAGGGTGCGGCCTCCTTGGCATGCAGCCCTGTCCTTGAGCGTCCTCATCCAGAGCAGCCTCTTCATCGAGGAAGCGGTCTCGTCCAGTGTGTGGCCTCGTCCGGGGAGTGGCCTTGTTGGAGTGGCATCATGGGGAGCAGAGTCTGTGTCGTCGGGGTTGTCGTCCTTTTCATCCTCACCCAGAGCAGCAGCGGAAGTGGCGCCGCCTCGAGCTGTAACACGAGCGGCGCCACCCCGTGCATAGCCAAGAGCAGCAGCTGCACGGCGCCACCGCTAGCAGCACTGCCCCGTGCACCAGAGAAGCAGTGGCAGTGGCGCCGCCTCGAGCTGTAACACGAGTGGCGTCGCCCCGTGCACCGCCCAGAGCAGCAGTGACAGCAGAGCCACCGCAAGCAGCATCGCCCAGAGCAGCAGCAGCGAGCGACACCACCTGAGCCAAAGTATCAGCAGCAGCACCACCGCAAGCAGCCACGCCGCCTCGCCGCCTCGGCGCCACGCCGACTCGGCGCCATGCCGCCTGGGGCAGTTCCGCCATCAGGAGCAGCCTCTGAGGAGCCAACGGTGCAGCCACGCCGGGAGTGGGTCTGTGGTATGGTGAGGGTGAGGCAGGGAGCCTCCAGGAGGGACCCCAGCGACTGGGAGGCGGTGGTCCCCAGCAAGACTCGGGCACCTACCGGTCAGTTTGGTTTCTAATGCAGTTTGGTTTCTAATGCAGTTTAGTTTCTGATGCAGTTTGGTTTCTGATGCAGTTTGGTTTCTGATGCATGGCGCGAAATAAAACTTTGCTTGATTTTCGCTTTGTGTCAGTCTCGTTCCTTTGATCACGGACCCTAACATTGGCGGCTCGTCCAGGATCAAACAACGAGAACTGAGCCAGCATCCGAACTTATGGGAAAAGCCTCCAGAGGTGTTATGATTTTATCTGTCTGTCTGGTTGGAGCTCCAGGGTATGGCCACCAGGGAGAAGCTGGACGCAGCCATGCTCCCCAGGGCTGGAGTGGATGCGGGGATGCCCCATCCCTCTGCTGGTAGATCCACAGGGGGTTCGAGTCCCCCTAGATGGTCAGTGGGTTTGAGTCCCCCTGCATAGTCACCAGGGGGTTCGAGTCCCCCTGGACGGTCACTGGGTGTTCGAGTCCCCCTGGATGGTCAGGGGGTTCAAGTCCACCTAGGCGGTCATCAGGGTTTCGAGTCCTCCAAGGTGATCATCGGGGATTCTAGTCCCCCGAGGTGGTCATCGGGGGTTCGAGTCCCGCTAGCCGGTCATGGGGTTTGAGTCCCCCTAGGAAATCCCCACTAGTGGCAGGACCGCTGGGCCTGTGGTTGTGTTTGTCTTGTCTTTTTGTTGTCTGCTGTGTTGTTTGTTATGTTTGCAGGAATGGGGCAAACAAAGAGTAAGGGGACTCTGACTTTCATCCCTCTGTTCCTCATAATAGATGTGGGGCTTCTCCCTCACTAATTTCGTGTGTTAAGGGCTATCACTAGAGCCAACTGGGGTTAGTCTAACTCAGGACAGAGACTTTAAGGAATATTCCCATGCAGCTGCCAAAACTCCCTTTGTTTCAGGGAATTCCTTGCCTTCTCTTTCCCGACGTGGACTGCCTAGCCCCTCCCCCTTGCTGGCAGGAAACATGGCATCTGCAGTGGAATGGGCCCAGATGGAACATGAAATCTGTTAGCAAAGAGATGACTGAACTGATGGTTAATTGTCTGTCTCAGGGTTTTAATGGGTAATTGTTAAAGTAGCTTTCAGAGTCTTTGGCAACCTAAGCTTTGAAGTTTAGCTTGGATGAAAAATGGGATGAAGTGCTTGGGTGCTGATTGCTGCAACTGGGTTTATGCTTTTGAAATCTGTTAGTAAACAAGTTTTGTGCTTAACAACTGTCATAACAGTTCACAAGTGGCTAAAATGTGAATGTTTTTCTCTTTGCGCACCGAGAATTGTAAATGAGATCTCTTTGACTCATAAGGCTTTTCCCTGATGTGTTAAGTTACTCAGGAAGTACTGCTAAATCAATGATAGACCTTGGGTTACATTTGGGTAAATGCTGTAACAACTCCAGAGTTTCTATACATTTCCTAAAGCTTTAATGTATTGATAAGGGTCATCATTTGATATTTAACCATAACTATTCTGAGTTTTTGTTTTTTTTGTCATTTGTAATTGTTTTAATTCTCTTGTAAGATGAATTCCGCCTTAAAGGAAATTCATATGGGAGTCTTTCAGAACAAATACAGGTCTTTGATATGTTGAAATCCTGGAACTGAATTTCCAGAAGTAAAAGTTGCACTCAGGGGGCGCCTGGGTGGCTCAGTGGATTAAGCCGCTGCCTTCGGCTCAGGTCATGATCTCAGGGTCCTGGGATCGAGTCCCACATCGGGCTCTCTGCTCCGCAAGGAGCCTGCTTCCTCCTCTCTCTCTGCCTGCCTCTCTGCCTACTTGTGATCTCTCTGTCAAATGAATAAATAAAATCTTAAAAAAAAAAAGTTGCACTCAGACTAAACCATCAGACTAAACCAGAATTAGTACAGTGACATAAGGTAAGAATGAGTCTCCAGGAGCATTACTAGAAAGGCTTATTAAAGCCTATAAAATGAATAGCCTGATCGTCCCTGAAGAACCCGAAAATCAGGGGCAGGAAGTCTTGATGTTGCCAGTCAGTCAGTCCTGGATACAAAGAGGAAACTTCAGGAAATTGAAGGATTTGAAGGGAAGAATCTGAGTTATTGGGAATAGGAGAAAGGATGTTTAACAACAGGGATGCACAGGAGGATGAAAAACAGACAAAAAGCTGTTTAAGGTTCTGGCATTACATGAGATAGGTAGGGGATAGTCAATGCAAGGAAAATCCTAAGCACAGAGAAGGCAGGTGGGAAGACTTAGGTTCAGATAAGTGTGCTTACTGTAAGGAAAAAGGGCACTGGGAGTGCCCCAGAGGAAGACGGCAATGCTGGCCCCCAGAGTAAAAATTGAAGTGGAGGGGAAATCAATTGTTTTTTTTGGTGGACAAAGGAGCCCAGTTTTCATCATTACTTGAACCTATGGGAAAACTATCTGGAGAGGACGTTGGGTACAAGGAGCAAATGGCACAGAGAGACATAAATGGACAACAGAAAGGACTTTAAATTTGGCCTCAGGAGTAGTTAAACATCGATTTTTGGTCCTCCCTAATAACACATATAACTTGATGGGAAGAGATCTCCTCCACAAGTTATGAGCTGGCATTCAGTTTTCGGAAGGAGACATGACTGTAACCTTGAGACATCCCACTGTACAGGTGCTTATGGAAGCAGTAGATGAATACCTCCTTTACGAGCCAGTCTCAAAACCAGAGGAGACAAAGGCGGGGAACCTTCTCCAAATCCTACAGGTCAAGTTTCCCGAGGTCTGGGCAGAAGGGAAGACCCCTGGCTTGGTCAGGGGACAACCTCCAGTGGCGGTACAATTAAAGGCGATGGCTATGGCTGTTCACAATCGGCAGCACCCCCTTCCCTGGGAAGCAAAGGAAGGGACCAGAAAACACATTAACCACCTCCGAGGAGAAGGGATCCTAGTTCCTTGCAAATCTCCATGGAACACACCTTTGCTGCCCGTCAAAAAGGCCAAGACTGGGGAGTACAGACCCGTTCAGGACTTGTGGGAAGTTAATAAACAGGTTGAAGATATCTACCCGATGGTGCCTAACCCCTATACCCTACTCTCCCTCCTGGGCCCCCAAAGAACTGTGTATACTGTCTTAGATCTCAAGGATGCATTTTTCTGCATATCTTTAGCAAGGGAATCTCAACCCCTTTTTGCTTTTGAGTGGTCCGACCCACAGGAAGGATTCCAAGGCCAGTTCACCTGGACAAGATTTCCTCAAGGATTCAATAATTCACCCACCATTTTTTTTTTTTTTTTTGACGAGGCCCTATGTGAGGATTTGCGTGAGTACAGAACCTCTGACCCAGGAGTCACTCTGCTACAGTAGGTTGTTGACTTGGTAGTAGCCGCTGAGGACTATGAGTCATGTTTGTGGGGGACAAGAGCTCTTTTACAGACTCTGCAGGAAAAAGGGTATTGGGTGTCAGCAAAGAAAGCATAGCTCTGTCAGAGCCATGCCACTTATCTAGGTTCTGATCTTAATGAGGGAGTGCATTCACTGTCTGAGTCCAGGAAACAGGTGATCACTGGATACCCCCGCCCCATCATGTCCCGACATCTGAGGAAGTTTCTTGGACGGTGGGCTACTGTAGGCTGTGCACACTGCAGTTTGTGGAGATTGCCCAACCTCCATACGAACTGGCAAAAGGGAGGGTTCAGTATGATAGAGTAGACCGCTGAGGCAGAAGGAGCATTTTTGGAATTACAAACAGTTGTACTGAGTGCCCCAGCATTGGCCATCCCAGATGTTACCAAGCCCTTCCACTTGTAGGTGGATGAAAAAGCAGGGGTGGCCAAAGGAGTTTTCAGACTCTGGGGCCTTGCCAAAGGCCAGTAGCCTATCTTAGCAAGAAACTAGATCCAGTAGCGGCTGGGTTCCCCTCTTGCCTCTGCATAATTGCTGCCATGGCCCTCCTGGTCAAGGATGCAAGTAAATTGACTCTGGGTCAAAATCTCATTTTGACCACCACACACGCCATCGAGGGCCTTCTCCGGACTCCACCAGACCGATGGATGACAAACGCCTGAGTGATGGGGTATCAGGCCCTCCTCTTCAACAAACCAAGAGTGACCATCCAGCCCTGGCAGTGCTAAATTCAGCCACGCTGCTGCCAGAGGAGCTGGCTGACCATCCACATGATTGTGGAGAGGTCCTAAACCAAGTTGCAGGAATAAAGCTGGATCTCAGAGACATTGCCCTCCCAGATGCTGAGATGACTCTGTTCACAGATGGGAGTAGCTACATGGTCAGTGGAAAGAGTTATGTGGGGGCTGCAGTAGTTTCTCCTGGGCAGAGACTCTGGACAGCTGCCCTGCCACATGGAACTATGGCACAAAAAGCGGAGCTGATTGCACTCACTAAGGCACTGCAGACGGCCAAAGGTAAAACCGCCAACATCTATACAGACAGCAAGTACGCCTTTGCTACTCTTCATATACATGGGGCTATTTATTAAGAAAGGGGCCTATTCACAGCAGAAGGAAAAGGAATTAAAAACAGAGGAGAAATATTGGCTCTCCTCCAGGCTATTTGGGACCCCAAAAGAAGTGGCCATTATGCATTGCCCAGGACACCAAAAGGGGACTGATCTGATGTCAAAAGGAAACCAATTAGCAGATCAAGCCACAAAACAAGCAGCCTGAGAAACAGAGCAATAACTGGTTACACTCCCAGCTCCAGCCTTACCAGAAAAACCGAACTCTTCAGAAGAAGCTTTAAAGTATTTACAGAAATGGGTTAAATTAAACTATGAAGGGAACTGGGCTAAGACTGAAGCAGGGAAAATAATTCTTCCTCAAAGACTAGATAAGAAGTTAGTAGACCAGATACATCAGGGTACTCATTTGGGGATACGCAAACTCATGGGGCTTATAGGCAAGCAGTTCCAGGTTTCTAAATTAGGGCATATGGTACAGGATGTAGTTGATAGATGTGCTCAATGCCAGGCAGTTAATGTGGGAAGAATGAAAATGGGAAGAGGGAAAAGTGAAAGAGGTAAGGAACCAGGAATTTATTGGGAAATAGATTTTACAGAAATGAAACCTGGAAAATATGGGCACAAGTACATGCTGGTTTTTGTAGATACATTTTCATGTTAGTTTTTGTAGATACATTTTCAGGCTGGATAGAGGCTTTTCCCGCCAAACATGAGACGGCAGGAGTGGTATCATAAAAGCTACTAGAAGAAATAATTTCTAAGTTTGGGCTGCCTCTTGCAATTGGATCAGACAATGACCCTGCATTTGTGAGTTGAGTCTCACAGGCATTGGCCAAGGCCGTGAGCACTAATTGGAAATTACATTGTGCCTATCGGCCTCAGAGTTCTGGGCAAGTAGAGAGAATGAATCGGACTCTTATAGAGATCTTGACAAAACTAATTCTGGTGACTAGCTGTGGATGGGTGAATCTCCTTCCTTTCACCCTCCTCAGGGCACAATGTACACCCTATTTAAGCAAGGTGACCCCATTTGAAATAATGTTTGGGAGATCGCCCCTCTCTGTCCTTGACTACTAGAGGTTGAGCTAGAAGAAATGACTGATCAGTCTGTACTCGAGTCACTGAAGGCATTAGTCTGTCTTTAAAAAAACCCACTCAGGGATCCTGACTGCCCACGCTGGGATAGAGACGGAGGTGGAACCACATCCTTAGCAACTTTGGAGTTAGGTATGGATACGTTGCTATCAAGGGGGAAACTTGGAGCCTCGCTGGAAGGGACCATTTACTGTTATCCTGACCACCCCCATGTAAGTAAAAGTAGAAGGAATCAGGGCCTGGATTCACGTGGGTCACGTCAAATGAGCCGAGGACAAGGACGCCCCCAGAGATGTAAGCTGCAGTTGACAGACCCCGCTGACCATGGACTAAAGCTAAGACTAAAAAAACTGTGAGTTTATTGTTGCTCCTATTTTACCTGTTTATGTAAAGTATATGTGGGAAATTAGATGAATGGAATTAGAAAAAAATGGAAAAGGTTATACAAAGCGTTGAATTGCTAACTCATCATCCGACTGTGCACTACGGTTACTTTTTGGCCCCTGTATTATAAACACCCTAATGTCATTTGTACCAAAGAAAATTGGAGCGATAAAGATGTTAGTCTTACATGCTCAATATAACCCCCTTACAACAGGAGAACATAGAACTGGCTGAAAAGTCAAGGATTTCACTGATTTCCAAAGATAAAGGGGGAATGTAAAGGCCTGATTAGCCAGAGCAACTGTAAACCCCATATATAGGGGCGGGAAAGGCCAGATAGCCGTATCCAATTAGTGGGGTGCCCATATATTAACTGTGGTGAGTTGAAATCTCATTGGCCACCTGTGTGTGGGCTGGGCTCAACCACCTCTATAAAGGTTAGTCTGTGAGTCTGGGTGGGGGGAGAAGTAGGAGGAGTTAGAATAGCCATTGGAGAAGTAAGAGGAGTTAGAATGGCAGTTAGAATAGCAGTTAGAATAGCCATTAGGGTAACCTTTGGGAGCCATTAGGGTAGTCATAGGAGTGATAGCATCAGGGTCATTGAGAGCAGCACCGACCCAAGCCGCGCCGCCGGGAGCAGTGCCACCCCGTGCACCGACCAGAGCAGCAGCGGCAGTGGCACCACCTCAAGTGGCATCGCCCCATGCACAGCGAGCAGCGGCATCGGCAGCGCCACTGCCAGCAGCACCACCCCGTGCACCAGAGAAGAAGCAGCAGCATCAGCGGCACTGCCTTGAGCTGTAACATGAGTGGCACCGCCCCGAGCAGCAGCAGCAGCGGCTCCACCGCTAGCGGCACCACCCAGAGCAGCATCAGGCAGCAGCGCCACCTCAAGCAGCACAGCCCAGAGCAGCAGCAGCGGCGGCGCTGCCTCGAGCTGTAATACGTGCAGCACCACTCCGTACACTGCCCAGAGCAGTAGCAGCAGCAGCTCCACCGCGAGCAGCACCACCCAGAGCAGCAGCAGGCAGCAGCGCACACCAAGCAGCATCATCCAGAGCAGCAGCGGCAGTGGCGCTGCCACGAGCGACGCCACCCTGAGCCAGAGTATCAGCAGCAGCGCCGCTGCAAGCAGACAGGCCGCCTCGGGCAGTGCCGCCATCAGGAGCAACCTCTCAGGAGCCAACGGTGCAGCCACGCTGGGTGTGGGTCTGTGGTATGGTGTGGGTGAGGCAGGGAGCCTCCAGGAGGGACACCAGCAACTGGAAGGCAGTGGTCCCCAGCAAAACTCAGGCACCTAATGGTCAGTTTGGTTTCTAATGCAGTTTGGTTTCTAATGCAGTTTGGTTACTGATGCAGTTTGGTTTCTGATTCAGTTTGGATTCTGATGAATGGCGCAAAATAAAACGTTGCTTGATTTTTGCTTTGTGTCAGTCTCATTCCTTTGATCACAGACCGTAACACTACTGACTCTTTCTTGACCTTACATGGCTAAGATGTAATTTTGGATTCTTGTACTTCTCAGGAGTCCAGAGGGGTGGTGGTGACAGTCCTGGCAAAGACTATAAATTCGGCCATGGAGAAGGTGACCCCAAATCACATGACAAACTGTCTAGGGGAAATACACAGGTGGCTCCAGCAGTTTGGAGTGATTTTGATACTCCTGGCTGACCCAGAACTACTCCAGCCAGGTGAAGTGATGAGGCATGCTTTGGTGAGGTTGCTAGGATCTCAGAGCTTTGTGACGTCACAGAAGCTGACTTCAATGAAGCAGCAATCCCACTCTCATGACATATGAGTCCTATGGCTTTAAGTAGAAAGACCTGGAAAGGAACAAGAAAAAGCCATGTTAGCCTGATCATGAACTCTGTTGGTCTTTTCTGTATCTTTCCCACTTCCACTTTCTACACAAAGAGAAAAGAAACGATGTTCTGTATACCATTTTTTAGATCAACATATCTCCAGAGGGGACAAGGTGTTCCTATTTCCACTGCAATTTCTAGAGATCTCAATTAACAGCGAGGCCTCTTGGCTCCCATTAGGTCTCTGGGAGGTTGGATATCCTGGATGAGAGGGTCAATTCTTACCTTATGTTCTCTATGGTTTCTCGGGTGTAAGGTCTGCCTTTGGTGCTTGGTCAGCTTGGAAGGTGAGGGAAGGAAGAAAGGAAGGAAAGTCACAACTCCAGGAAAATTGCCAGGGCAGGGATGCGTTGTGCTGTCCTTGACATTATCTGCTAGTGTCCTGAAACACCAGTCCTAAGGGATGAAGGCTCTGTCTACCTGACATTACTTTAAACACCGTTGCAAAGGCTTCATGGAGAGTGAAATGCTGCATGATCGCTACCCCTAAAGAAAGAGACCTGGTCAGCCATCCTTGTCATCATTAGTTAATGCTACATGCCATAATCATAAGGAAAGCCATGTTGAGCAACTCCCTTTATTCAGATGAAAATGAACAGCCACCATCGATGGCCTGCCATGCCCACTCTAGCATCACTGTGGAAGGAGCCGAGTTACCCTTCTAAGGGCTAGTGGATAAAGATGATTATGAAGATGATGATAAAGAAGATGATTTCCAAATGAAAATGCAATCAGACCAAGGGAAATATCCTATTGCTTCACTCCTATGTGGCCCATGAGGAATACCATGGACATGAGTATTAGTAAGGTAAAACGGAAGGAGAAGAAGTCAGACAGGGAGACGCACCAGGAGAGACTCAGGACTTTGGACACCAATCTGAAGGTTACAGTAGGATAAGACCTGCCTTAAAGAGGGAACTAGTTAATGGGTATGGAGTTGATGTGGCATTATATGAGGATGAACACTTGATGGTATATGCATTTAAAGAATCAGGGAACACTATGTCAAAAAACATAGGATGGATGAAAGGGAGCCTTGCCGAATATAATAAAAAATAGTGAATAGAAATCAAAACAGGCCATTTCACATGGAGAAAAAAAAGAAAGGCAAGAGAAATGAACTCTAGTTTTATTATCTTACTGATTATAATTGTATGCAATTGGTTTACTATAAGGTCCTTATGTGAATTGGGTCTTTGGACATTGTAAATTAGAGTTTTACCTCTTCCTACATTTTGGGAATAGATGAGAAAAGCCGAATTACCATTAAAGGTCTCGAATTGAGGACCAGGGAATTGATTTGAACCTGGCTTTCTGTGTGTTGGGAGATGTTTGAGGACTGCTTCAAAAGCTTTCGTCATTACCTGAGACATCAGATATGTATGACTCATGATCTTGTCATGGTAGTGTGTATGGGTCTTGGAATCCATTCTTTTCTCTCCGGTATTGGATTTGCTGGCATTATTGTGTGGAGGGGTCTTTTAGGTAAGGTTGTTAATTAATTAATTAATTCTTGATAGGTAAAGAGTTATCTTATCCAGTTTGGACGGTTTGTTACTTAGATTCTCTAAGCTTTTGTTTTTCATGGTATTTTCTCTGAATTTTGTTTCAGTGAGTGCTATTCCTCACTTTCTCCCTAAATTCTCTGGGATGCTTTTAAGTGCGTGCATGTGTGTGTGTGTGTGTGTGCGTTTTTCAAAATGCTAAAAGTGATATTTTAAGAGATAGGAAGCTGCTCTATTCCAGATCACAATTCACCTTTAAACACAGTGGAAACTCAAGTTACATCCCGTTCGGCCACATTTCCTGCATTGAATGTCCCATTTGATCCACTTTTAGAAATGCAGATTCTGACTAGCCTGCCTGGAACAAACACCCAATTTTGCGTTCCTGGTTAGAGTCTAATTGCCTGTCCCTTTTTCTTGTTTATTCACATGTTTCTTTACTCCCATGAGTGAGTGAAATCATATGGTAGTTATATTTCTGTGACTGACAGATACGACACAGACCAATGCTCTCTCCCTTTCTGCCACATGTCACAAGAAGCAAGAATGCCTTCTTGCTTATGGCTCCATAAGAGTCCACAGTGCATTTGGAGGACACAGAGATGGTAGAAGTGTCTGGGAGCTCCAGGCTTTTCTTCAGATATCAGCACAACCATTGATGACCACATCATTGTAAATATGGCATAAATGGACCTGAAGCCTAGAAATCACACTCCACAGCGAAAGAGAGAAGAAGTCACAGAGACCATGGGAGAAGGGCGAAGACAGGGCTTATGGGAGAATTGGATGGTTGGTGCGTCAGAGGACAGGGAGTAATGGAGAAAGACAAAAGGCACAGGGAGAGGAGCACACTTAGAACCCACAATCTGAATGTTGACCCATAGCTGTTGGCAGAGAAAAGGAGAGTGAACGACATGAGTTCTTGCAACCCAAGGGTCTTGAGGCCCGGGGATTCCAGATCAGCATGCTTTGCAGACATAGGCTACAGAGAACACTGCGTATCTCCTGGAGATGGCACCAGCAGCAACCAAGGGCAGATATCCTGGAAACCATGATCAGAGAAAATACCTCTTTACACGTGGTAAGATTATTCTTTCTTTGTGTGCATTCCTGATGGGCAGTGTTGGTGAAGATGCCTTGATGGGCGCAAAAGAAACTTGGGCAGTATGACTGCCAGCATCAAGACTGAGAAGTGGCCAGAGGCAGGACTGTGAGGACGTTAGCTGCCCAAACTGCAATCACGGATTCCTAAACCTGTAACACAGTTGGGATGGCCTTCTTCAGGCCACGTTGCTTAGTCCCAGGGGAACAGAAAATCCTGCAGGAGTCTACAAGAAAGGCCTGCCCACATCCTCTCACCTGGCCACAGAATGCAGCAGTCCTTAAGTTTTGGGTACTGTGTTGAAAGTCAATATTCAAGGTACACCAGACCCACAAAGCTTAACTCAAGATATTGGGCCCAGAGACCTCACATTCTGAATGGAAGTCAAGGAGACCCTCTGAAGTGGACGAGTCCACAGAAGAGTGGACAACCACAACTCAACCCCAGAGGGCATGTCACACACACCTGAGACTCTCTCAAGTGCCAGCCCTTGGGCACTCCATGAGCTCTTCTTACTAAAGAAATTATCTTCAGGGTAGATAACAGAATGCAATTTTCGAATACAGAGAAGTGAGAGACTTTTTGTAGATTCACGTTGTATTCCTGAAACTGACCCGGAAGCCTTTTCAGATGGCTTCACATGGGGATTGGTTCTCTTCCAACATGCTCAGTGCTGGCTCCTGTGAGTCCAGCAGATGAGTCCATCCTGAGCCTAAGCTTCTTGGGTATAGGGTCTGCCTTTAATGTTTGGTCAGCTGGAAAAATTGGGAGGCATTTAAGGCACGATTTTTGGAGATGTAATAAGAACTAGTGTCCTCACTGTTGAAAACTCCAGACATGTATTTGTTATGGTTACGGGTGTTAACTCTGAGCTTTCCTCCGATGGCGGGGGCACTTTTCCTGGTCAGAAGCATCCTGATAGCGTGTGAGGACCATGAATATGCGTAAGGCTTGGAGTTCCCCGTGTGAGGCTGCTTGTACTACTGACCCTTTCTTGACCTTACTTGGGTAAGGTGGAATTGTGGATTCTTGCACTTCTTAGGAGTCCAGAGCAGTGGTGGTGACAGTCACGGAAAAAGACTACAAATTTGGCCATGGAGAAGGTGACCCCAAATCGCTTCACAAACTGTCTTGAGGAAATACCCAGGCGGCTCCAGCGGTTTGGAGTGATTATGATACTCCTGGCTGACCTAGAACTACTCCAACTAGGTGAAGTGATGAGGCGTGGTTTTTTTGCGGAGTGGTTGCTAGGAACTCAGAGCTTTGTGACATCCAGAAGCTAACATCACTGAAGAAGCAATCCCATTCTCGTGACATAAGTGTCCTATGGCTTTAAGTAGAAAGACCTGGGATGGAACAAGAAAGAGCCCTGTTAGCCTCATCATGAACTCAGGTGGTTTTTTCTGTTCCTATCCCATTTCCAAATTCTACACAAAGATAAAAGAAAACGATGTTCTGTATACCATTCTTTAGACCAACATTTCTCCAGAGAGAGCAAGGTGTACCAGTTTCCACTGCAATTTCTAGAGATCTCAATAAACAGTGAGGACTCTTGGCTCCCATTAGGTCTCTGGGAGGTTGGATATCCTTGGGTGAGAGGGTCCATTCTTAGCTTCTGGTGCCTATGGTTTCTCAGGTGTAAGGTCTGCTTTGGTGCTTGGTCAGCTTGGAAGGTGAGGGAAGGAAGAAAGGAAGGAAAGTCACAATTCCAATAAAATTGCCAAGGCAGGGATGCATTGTGCTGTCCATGCCCATATCTGCTAGTGTCCTGAAACACCAGTCCGAAGGGATGAAGGTTCAGTCTACCTAACATTACCTTAAACACCGTCGTAAAGCTTCATGGAGAATGAAATTCTGCATGATCGCTACCCCTCAAGAAAGAGCCCTGGTCAGCACTCCTTGTTATCATTAGTTAATGCTACATGCCATAGTCATTGGGAGAGCCATGTTGAGCAACGCTCTTTATTCAGATTAAAATGAACGGCCAACATCGATGTCCTGTGATGCCCACTCCAGCATCACTGTGGAAGAAGCCGAGTTACCCTGTTAATGGCTAGTGGATAAAGATGATTATGAATTTGATGATAAAGAAGATGATTTCTAGGGGCGCCTGTGTGGCTCAGTGGGTTAAGCCACTGCCTTCGGCTCAGGTCATGATCTCGGGGTCCTGGGATCGAGTCCTGCATCGGGCTCTCTGCTCAGCAGGGAGCCTGCTTCCATCTCTCTCTCTCTGCCTGCCTCTCTATCTACTTGTGATCTCTGTCAAATAAATAAATAAAATCTTTAAAAAAAAAAAGAAGATGATTTCTAAATGAAAATTCAAGCAGACCAAGGGAAATATCCTATGGCTTCACTCCTATGTGGCCCATGACGAATTCCATGGACATGAGTAGTAGTAAGGGAAAACAGAAGGAGAAGAAATCAGACAGTGAGACGCACCAGGAGAGACTCAGGACTTTGGGGACCAAGCTGAACGTTACAGGATGATAAGATATGCCATAAAGAGGGAACTGGATAATGGGTATGGAGGTGGTGTTGCATTATATGAGGATGAGCACTTGGTGGTATAGGCAAAGAAGGAATCAGGGAACACTATGTCAAAAAACGTAGGATGGATGAAAGGCTGGCTTACCGAATGTAAGAAAATATAGTGAATAGTGAGCAAAACAGGATGTTTTACATGGAGATGAAGAATGAAAGAGAAGCGAAATGAATTCTAGATTTATTATCTTACTGATTAAAATTGTATGCAATTGGTTTCCTATAAGGTCCTTATATGAATTGGGTCTTTGGACATTGTAAACTAGAGTCTTTCCTCTTCCTACATTTTGGGATTAGATGCCAAAAGCTGACATTACCAATAAATTTCTCAAATTGTGGACCATGGAATTGATTTGAAACTGGTTTTCTGGGTGTAGGGAGATGCATGGGGACTGCTTCAAAAGCCTCCAAATCTGCTCAAAAGTCATTACCTGAGATGTCAGATATGTATGACTCATGATCTTGTCATGCTAGTGCGTATGTGTCTTGGAATTTATTCTCTCCAGTATTGTATTTGCTGGCATGCTTGTGTGGAGGGGTCTTTTAGGTAAGGCTGTTTAATTATTTAATAATTAATTAACTAGTTAATTAATTAATTCTTGATAGGTGAGGTGTTAACTTATCCAGTTTGAATGGTTTGTTACTTTGATTCTCTAAGCTTTTGTTTTTAATGGTATATTCTATGAATTTTGCTTCCATAAGTGCTATTCCTCACTTGCTCCCTAACTTCTGTGGGACTCTTTTATATGTGTTTGTGTTTGTGTGTGTGTGTTTCACAAAACGCTAAAAATGATATTTTAAGAGATATGAAGCTGCTCTATTACAGATCACAATTCATCTTCAAACACAGTGGAAACTCGTGTTACACCCCATTCCGCCACAATTCCTTCATTGTATGTCATATTTGACCACTTTTAGAAACACAGATTCTGACTAGCCTGCCTGGAACAAACACCAAATTTTGTGTGCCTGGTTAGAGTCTAATTGCCTGTCCCTTTTTTTTGCTTTTTCACATGTTTCTTTACTCTCACGAGTGAGTGAAATCATATGGTAGTTGTCTTTCTGTGACTGACAGATATGACACAGACCAATGCCCTCTCCCTTTCTGCCACATATCACAAGGAGCAAGAATACCTTCTTTCTTATGGCTCCATAAGAAGCTGCAGTGCATTCGGAGGACAGGGAGATTGGAGAAGTATCTAGGAACTTCAGGCTTGTCTTCAGTCATCAGCACAACCAGAAGATGACCACATAAATGGAAACATGGTATAAATGGACCTGAAGCCTAGAAATCACACTCCACAGCGAAAGAGAGAGGTCACAGAGACTATGGGAGAAGGGTGTAGACAGGTCTTAAGGGATAATTGGAAGTTTGGTACTTCAGAGGAAGGGGAACCATGGTCAAAGACAAAGGCCCAGGGGAGAGGAGCACACTTGGAACCCACAATTTGAATGCTGAACCATAGCTGTTGACGGAGAATAGGAGACTGTCTGAAGGACACGAATTCTTGCAACTCAAAGGTCTTGAGGCCGGGGATTCCAGATCAGCATGCTTTGCAGACATAGACCCCAGTCTAAACTTTGTATCTCTTGGAGTGGACACCAGCAAGCAACCAGGTGGAGACAGCCTGAAACCATGATCAGAGACAATACCTGTTGACACCGTGGTGAGATTATTAATTCTTTGGGTGCATTTTTGATGGGCAGTGTTGCTGGAGATGCCT
This sequence comes from Meles meles, assembly GCF_922984935.1. Classification (NCBI taxonomy): domain Eukaryota; kingdom Metazoa; phylum Chordata; class Mammalia; order Carnivora; family Mustelidae; genus Meles; species Meles meles. Next base: position 15,075,872 of record NC_060088.1, read on the forward strand.
CGATGGCGCCAAAGATACTTGGGCTCTACGACCGCCAGCATCAAGACTGAGAAGTGGCCACAGGCAGGATGGTGAGGACATTAACTGCCCAACATGCAATAACGGTTTTCCAAACCTGGAACACTGTTGGCACTGCCTTCTTCAGGCCACGTTGATTTGTCCCAGGAGAACAGAAAATCCTGCAGGGGACTAGAAGAAAACCCAGTCCACATCTCCTCACCTGGCCAAAGAATTCAGCAGGCCTTAAGTTTTGTGGAGTGGGTTGAAAGTCACATTTCACAAGCACACCAGAACCACCAAGCTTAACCTCACCATATTTGGCCCAGACACCAAACACTCTGAATGGAAGGCAAGGAGAGCCTCTGAAGAGGACGAGCCTACAGGAGAGTGGACAGCCACAACACAACTGCAGAGGGCATGTCACACACACCTGAGACTCTCTCAAGTGCCTGCCCTTGGGCACTCCATGAGCACTTCTTTCTAAAAAAAATTATCGTCATTGTGGATAACAGAATGCACGTTTGAATATTGAGAAGAGAGAGACCTTTTGTAGATTCACGTTGTATTCCTGAAACTGTCCCGAAAGCCTTTTCTGATGGCTTCACATGGGGATTGGTTCTCTTCCAACGTGCTCTGTGCTTCCTCCTGTGAGATCCAAACAGATTAGTCCATTCTGGGCCTAAGGTTCTAGGGTGTAGGGTCTGACTTTAATGTTTGGTCAGCTGGGAAAATTGGGATGCATTTATGGCATGATTTCTGGAGATGCAAGAAGAACTCGTGTCCTCACTCTTGAAGACTCCAGATATGTATATGGTATGGTGGTGCGTGTTAACTCTGAGCTTTCCTAGAGTGCGCGGGGCGCTTTTCCTAGTCAGAGTCATCCTGATAGTATGTGAGGACCATGAACATGTATATGGCGTGGAGTTCCCCCTGTGATGCTGCTTGTACTCCTGAATCTTTCTTGACCTTACGTGGGTAAGATGGAATTGTGGATTCTTGCCTTTCTCAGTAGTCCTGAGGGGTGGTGGTGACAATCCCGGCCAAAAACTATTAATTCGGATATGGAGAATTTATACTTTTCTCTCCGGTATTGGATTTGCTGGCATTCTTTTCTGTAGGGGTCTTTTAGGTAAAGTCGTTTAATAATTAATTAATGAATTAATTCTTGATAGGTAAGGAGTTAACTTATCAGGTTTGGATGGTTTGTTACTTTGATTCTCTAAGCTTTTGTTTTTTATGGTATTTTCTCTGAATTTTGCTTCCATGAGTTCTATTCCTCACTTGCTCCCTAACCTCTGTGGGACACTTTTAAGTGTGTGTGTGTATGCGTGTGTGTTTCATAAAATGCTGAAAATGATATTTTAAGAGATATGAAGCTGCTATCTTCCAGAGAGGAAAACGGAAAGAGAAGAAGTGAGACAGGTTGTCGCACAAGGAGAGACTCAGTACTTTGGGGACCAAGCTGTGGGTTACAGGATGATAAGTCCTGCCATAAAGAGGGAACTGGTTAATGGTTATGGAGGTGATGTGGCATTATATGAGGATGTGTACTTGGTGGTATATGCAATTAAATATAGGAACACTATATCAAAAAACGTAGGATGGATGAAAGGCTGGCTTGCCGAATACAAGTAAAAATAGTGAATAGAAAGCAAAACAGGACGTTCACATGGAGATGAAGAAAGAAAGAAGAGAAATGAATTCTAGTTTTATTATCATGATGATTACATTGTATGCTATTGGTTTCTATATCGTCCTTATCTGAATTGGGTTTTTGGGCATGGTAAATTCGAGTCTTCCCTCTTCCTATATTTTGGGAATAGATGAGAAAAGGCGACATTACCATTAAAGGTCTCGAATTGTGGACCACGGAATTGATTTGAACCTGGCTTTCTGTGTGTTGGAAGATGTGTGAGGACTGCTTCAAAAGCCACAAAAGCTGCCTCAAAAGTCTTTACATGCGACATCAGATATGTATTACTCATGATCTTGTCATGGTAGTGTGTATGTGCCTTCTAATTTATTCTTTTCTGTCTCGTATTGGATTTGCTGGCATACTTGTGTGTAGGGTTCTTTTAGGTAAGTTTTTGTAGTTAATTAATTGATTCATTAATTCTTGATAGTCGAGGAGTTAACCTATACATTTTGGATAGATTGTTACTTTGATTCACTAAGCTTTTGTTTTTATGGTATTTTCTCTGAATTTTGCTTCCATGAGTGCTATTAGTCACTTGCCCTCTAACTTCTGAGGGACTCTTTTAAGTGTGTGTGCGTGTGTGGCTGTGTGTGTGTTGTAGCAAATGCTAAAAATGATATTTTAAGAGATATGAAGCTGCTCTATTCCAGATCACAATTCACCTACAAACACAGGGGAAACTCACGTTACATCCCGTTCAGCACATTTCCTGCATGGAATGTCCCATTTGATCCACTTTTAGAAAGGCAAATTCTGACTAGCCTGCCTGGAACAAACACCAAATTTTGTGTGCCTGGTTAGAGTCTCATTGCCTGTCCCTTTTTCTTGCTTTTTCCCATGTTTCTTTATTTCAATGAGTGAGTGAAATCATATGGTAGTTGTCTTTCTATGACTAACCGATAAGACACAGCCCAATGCTCTCTCCTTTCTGCCATTGTCACAAGGAGCAAGAATGCCTTCGTGATTATGGCTCCATAAGGGTCCGCAGTGCATTTGGAGGAAAGGGAGATGGTAGAAGTGTCTTGGAACTCCAGGCTTGCCTTCAGCCAACAGCACAACCAGAAGATGACCACATCAATGTAAACATGGCATAAATGTACCTGAGGCCTAGAAATCACACTCCACAGCAAAAAAGAGAAGAAGTCACAGAGACCATGGGAGAAGGGTTTAGTCAGGTCTTATGGGAGAGTTGGACGGTTGGTGCTTTAGAGGTCAGGGAGCCCTGGCCAAAGACAAAGGCCCATTGGAGAGGAGCACACGTAGAATCCACAATTTGAATGCTGACCCATAGCTGTTGGTGGAGAAACAGAGAGTGTCTGAAGGACACGAGTTCTTGCAACACAAGGTTCTAGAGGCCTGGCGATTCCAGATCAGCATGCTTTGCAGACATAGACTCCAGAGAACATTCTGTATCTCCTGGAGAGGACTCCAGCAAGCAACCAGGTGGAGAGAGCCTGGAAACCATGATCAGAGACAATACCTGTTGATACCGTGGTACGATTCTTATTTCTTTCTGTGCATTCCATTCTGATGGGCAGTGTTGGTGGAGATGCCTCGATGGGCGCCAAAGTAACTTGGGCTCTACGACCTCAGCATCAAGACTGAGAAGTGGACACAGGCAGGAAGGTTGAGGACATTGGCTGCCCAACCAGCAATCACGGATTCCCAAACCTGGAACACTGTTGGGACGGCCTTCTTCAGGCCAGGTTGCTTTGTCCCAGGAGAACAGGAAAATCCTTCAGGGGACAAGAATGCCCTGCCCATATCCTCTCACCTAGCCACAGAATTCAGCAGGCCTTAAATTTTTGGAGTGGGTTGAAAGTCACGTTTCCAGGCACACCAGACCCACAAAGCTTAACCTCACCATATTTGGCACAGACACCACACACTGTGAATGGAAGGCAAGGAGAGCCTCTGCAGAGGATGAGCGCAAAGGAGAGTGGACAGCCGCAACACAACACCAGAGGGCATGTCACACACACCTGAGACTCTCTCAAGTGCCATCCCTTGGGCAATTCATGAGCTCTTTATCCTAAAGAAATTATCTTCATTGTAGTTTACAGAATGTGCATTTCGAATACAGAGAAGAGAGAGATCTTTTGTAGATTCACGTTGTATTCCTGAAAATGGCCCTAAAGCCTTTTCCGAAGGCTTCACATGGGGATTGGATCTCTTCCAACATGCTCCGTGCTTGCTCCTGCGAGCTCCAAACAGATGAGTCCATTCTGGGCCTAAGCTTCTAGGCTGTAGGGTCTGCCTTAAATGTTTGGCCAGCTGGGAAAATCGGGAGGCATTTATGGCACGATTTCTACAGTTGCAAGAAGTACTCGTGTCCTCACTGTGGAAGACACAAAACAAGTATTTTGTATGGTTGCGGGTGTTAACTCTGAGCTTTCCTGGGAGGGAGGCTGTCGCTTTTCCTGGTCAGAAGCATCCTAATATGGTGTGAGGACCATGAACATGTGTATGGCATGGAGTTCCCCATGTGAGACTCCTTGTTCTCCTGACTATTTCTTGACTTTACGAGGGTAAGATGGAATTGTGGATTCTTGCCCTTCTTAGGAGTCCAGAGGAGTGGTGGTGACAGGCACAGCAAAAGACTAAAAATTCAGCCATGGAGAAGGTGACCCCAAATCTCCTCACAAACAGTGCTGGGGAAATACCAAGTTGGCTCCAGTGGTTTGGAGTGATTTTGATACTCCTGGCTGACCCAGAACTACTCCAGCCAGGTGAAGTGATGAGGCGTGGTTTGGTGAGGAGTGGTTTCTTGGACCTCAGAGCTTTGTGACGTCACAGAAGCTGACTTCACTGAAGCAGCAATCCCATTCTCCTGACATAGGAGTCCTATGGCTTTAAGTAGAAAGTCCTGGGAAGGAACAAGAGCCCTGTTAGCCTCATAATGAACTCAGGTGGTCTTTTCTGTTTCTTTCCCACTTACCCTTTCTGTACAAAGAGAAAAGAAAACGATGTTCTGTATACCATTCTTTAGACCAACATTTCTCCAGAGAGAGCAAGGTGTTCCAATTTCCACAGCAATTTCTAGAGATTTCAATCAACAGCACGGCCTCTTGGATACAATTATGTCTCTGGGAGCTTCGATATCCTTCGGTGAGTGGGTCCATTCTTAGCTTCTATTCCCTATGGTTTCTCAGGGGTAAGGTCTGCTTTTGGTGCTTGGTTAACTTGGAAGGGGAGGGAAGGAAGAAGGGAAGGAAAGTCACAATTCCTGTAAAATTGCCAGGGCAGGGAAGCATTGTGCTGTCCCTGTCCTTATCTGCTAGTGTCCTGAAACACCAGTCCTAAGAGATGAAGAATCTGTCTACCTGACACTACCTTAAACACCGTTGCAAATGCTTCATGGAGAGTGAAACTCTGCATGATGGCTACCCGAAAGAAAGAGCCCTGGTCAGCACTACTTGTCAGCATTAGTTAATGCTACATGCCATAGTCATGGGGAGAGCCATGTTGAACAACGTTCTTTATTCAGATGAAAATGAATGGCGGACATCGAAGGCCTGCCCTGCCCACTCTAGCATCACTGTGGAAGGAGCCAAGATTCCCTTTTAAAGGCTAGTGGATAAAGATGATTATGAAGATAATAATAAAGAAGAGGATTTCCAAAAGAAAATGCAAGGAGACAAAGGGATATATCCTATGGCGTCACTCCTATGTGGCCCATAAGGAATACCATGGACATGAGTAGTAGTAAGTGAAAATGGAAGGAGAAGAAGTCAGACAGGGAGATGCACCAGGAGACACTCAGGGCTTTGGGGACCAAGCTGAGGTTTACAGGAGGATAAGTCATGCCATAAATAGGGATCAGGATAAAGGGTTTGGAGGTGGTGTGGCATTATATGAGGATGAGCACTTGGTGGCATATGCAACTAAAGTATCAGGGAACACTATGTCAAAAACCATATGATGGATGAAAGGCTGGCTTGCCGAAGAAAATTTGGGAAAATAGAAAGCAAAACAGGTCGTTACACGTGGAGATCAGGAAAGAAAGAGAAGAGAAATGAATTCTAGTTTTAGTATCTTACTGATTAGAATTGTATGCAATTGGTTTCCTATAAGGTCCTTATATGAATTGGGTCTTTGGTCATTGTAAGTTAGTCTTCCCTCTTCCTACATTTTGGGAATAGATGAGAAAAGCTGACATTACCATTAAATGTCTCGAATTGTTGACCAGGGAAATGATTTGAACCTGGCTTTCTGTGTGTTGGGAGATGTTGGAGGACTGCTTCAAAAGCCTCAAAAGCTGCGTCCAAAGTCTTTACATGAGACGTCAGAGATGTATGACTCATGATCCTGTCATGGTAGTGCGTATGTGTCTTGGAATTTTTCCTTTTCTCTCCGGCATTGGATTTGCTGGCAGACTTCTGTGTAGGGGTCTTTTAAATAAGGTTGTTTATTAATTAATTAATTCTTGATAGGTAAGGAGTTAACTTATCCAGTTTGGACGGCTTGTTGCTTTGATTCTCTAAGCTTTTGTTTTTTTGTGGTATTTTCTCTGAATTTTGCTTCCATGAGTGCTATTCCTCACAAGCTCTCTAAGTTCTGTGGGACCCTTTTAAGAGTGTGTGTGTGTGTGTGTGTGTGTGTGTGTGTGTGTGTGTGAGTCTGTGTTGTACCAAACATTAAAAATGATATTTTAAGAGATATGAAGCTGCTCTATTCCAGATCAGAATTCACCTACAAACACAGTGGAAACTCATGTTACATCCCGTTCAGCCACATTTCCTGCATTGAATGTCTCATTTGATCCACATTTAGAAAGGCAGATTCTGACTAGCCTGCCTGGAACAAACATCAAATTTTGTGTGTCTGGTTAGAGTCTCATTGCCTGTCCCTTTTTCTTGCTTTTCCCATGGTTCTTTACTTCCATGAGTGAGTGAAATCATATGGTAGTTGTCCTTCTATGACTAACCGATAAGTCACAGCCCAATGCTCTCTCCTTTCTGCCATTGTCACAAGGAGCAAGAATGCCTTCGTGCTTATGGCTCCATAAGGGTCCGTAGTGCATTAGGAGGAAAGGGAGGTGGTAGAAGTGTCTAGGAACTCCATTCTTACCTTCAGCCAACAGCACCACCTGAAGATGACCACATCAATGCAAACATGGCATAAATGGACCTAAAACCTAGAAATCACACTCCACAGCGAAAGAGAGAAGAAGTCACAGAGACCATGAGTGAAGGCTGTAGACAGAGCTTATGGGAGAGTTGGACGGTTGGTGCTTTAGAGATCAGGGAGCTCTGGCCAAAGACAAAGGCCCATTGGAGAGGAGCACACTTAGAACCCACAATTTGAATGCTGACCCATAGCTGTTGGTGGAGAAACGGAGAGTGTCTGAAGGACACGAGTTCTTGCAACCCAAGGTTCTAGAGGCCTGGCGATTCCAGATCAGCATGCTTTGCAGACATAGACTCCAGAGGACATTCTGTATCTACTGGAGAGTACACCAGTAAGCAACCAGGTGGAGAGAGCCTGGAAACCATGATCAGAGACAATACCTGTTGACACCGTGGTATGATTCTTATTTCTTTCTGTGCATTCCTGATGGGCAGTGTTGGTGGAGATGCCTGGATGGGCGCCAGGGTAAATTGGGCTCTACGACTGCCAGCATCAAGACTGAGAAGTAGCCACAGGCAGCAAGGTGAGGACATTGGCTGCCCAACCAGCAATCACGGATTCCCAAACCTGGAACACTGTTGGGACGGCCTTCTTCAGGCCATGTTGCTTCATCCCAGGAGAACAGAAAATCCTGCGGGGGGACAAGAAGAATGCCCTTTCCACATCCTCTCACATAGCCACAGAATACGGCTGGCCTTAAATTTTTGGAGTGGGTTGAAAGTCACGTTTCCAGACACACCAGACCCACGAAGCTTAACCTCACCATATTTGACACAGACACCACACACTGTGAATGGAAGGCAAGGAGAGCCTCTGCAGAGGACGAGCCCACAGGAGAGTGGACAGCCACAACACAACCCCAGAGGGCATGTCACACACACCCGAGACTCTCTCAAGTGCCAGAACTTGGGCACTCCATGAACTCTTCTTCCTAAAGAAATTAGCTTCAGGGTAGATAAGAGAATGCGCATTTCGAATACAGAGAAGATAGAGACCTTTTGTAGATACAAGTTGTATTCCTAAGACTGGTCCAAAAGCCTTTTCCGATGGCTTCCCTTGGGGATTGGTTCTCTTCCATCTTGCTCCGAGCTTGCTTCTGTGAGCTCCAAACAGATGAGTCCGTCCTGGGCCTAAGCTTCCAGGGTGTAGGGTCTGCCTTTCATGTTTGGTCAGCTGGGAAAATGGGGAGGCATTTATGGCACGATTTCTGGAGATGCAAGAAGAACTCGTGTCCTCATTATTGAAGACTCGAGATATGTATTTGGTATGGTTGTGGGTGTTACCTCTTAGCTTTCCTCGGAGGGCGGGGGGCACTTTTCCTTGTCAGAAGCATCCTGATAGGGTATGAGGACCATGAACATGTGTTTGGTGTGGAGTTCTCCTTGTGAATCTGCTTGTACTCCTGACCCTTTCTTGACCTTACGTGTGTAAGATGGAATTGTGGATTCTTGCCCTTCTCAGGAGTCAGAGGGGTGGTGGTGACAGTCACGGTCAAAGACTACAAATTCGGCCATGGAGAAGGTGACCCCAAATCCCTTCACAAACTGTCTTGGGGAAATACCCAGGCGGCTTCAGCGGTTTGGAGTGATTTTGATACTCCTGGCTGACCCAGAACTACTCCAGCCAAGTGAAGTGATGAGGCGTGGTTTTTTGAGGAGTGGTTGCCAGGACCTCAGAGCTTTGTGACGTCACAGAAGCTGACTTCACTGAAGCAGCAATCCCATTCTCATGACATATGAGTCCTATGGCTTTAAGTAGAATGACTTGGGAAGGAACAAGAAAGAGCCCTTTAGCCTGATCATGAACTCAGTGGTCTTTTCTGTTTCTTTCCCACTTCCCCTTTCTGTACAAAGAGAAAAGGAAACGATGTCCTGTATACCATTCTTTATACCAACATTTCTCCAGATAAAGCAAGGTGTTCCTATTTCCACTGCAATTTCTAGAGATCTCAATCAACTACGCAGCCTCTTGGGTACAATTATGTCTCTGAGAGCTTCGATATCCTTGAGTGAGTGGTCCATTCTTAGCTTCTATTCCCTATGGTTTCTCAGGTGTAAAGTCTGCCTTTGGTACTTGGTTAGCTTGGAAGGGGAGGGAAGGAAGAAGGTAAGGAAAGTCACAATTCCAGGAAAATTGCCAGGGCACGGAGCATTGTGCTGTCCATGTTCTTATCTGCTAGTGTCCTAAAACAGCAGTCCTAAGGGATGAAGGCTCTGTCTACCTGACTTTACCTTAAACACCGTTGCAAAGTCTTCATGGAGAGTGAAACTCTGCATGATCGCTACCCCGAAAGAAAGAGCCCTAGTCAGCACTCCTTGTCATCATTCGTTAATGCTACATGTCATAGTCATGGCGAGAGCAATGTTGAGCAACGCTCTTTATTCAGATGAAAATGAACGACCAACATCTATTGCCTGCCATGCCCAATCTAGCATCGCTGTGGAATGAGCCGAGATACACTTTTAAGGGCTAGTGGATAAAGATGATTATGAAGATGATGATAAAGAATGATTTCCAAATGAAAATGCAAGCAGACCTAGGGAAATAACCTATGGCTTCAGTCCTATGTGGCCCATGAGGAATACCATGGACGTGAGTAGTAGTAAGGGAAAACGGAAGGAGGAGAAGTCATACAGGGAGATGCACCAGGAGACACTCAGGGCTTTGGGGACCAAGCTGAGGTTTACAGGAGGATAAGTCATGCCAGAAAGAGGGAACTGGATAATGGGTTTGGAGGTGGTGTCGCATTATATGAGGATGAGCACTTGGTGGTATATGCAATTAAAAACATCAGGGCACACTATGTCAAAAACCGTAGGATGGATGAAAGGCTGGCTTGCCGAATATAAGAAAATATAGTAAATAGAAAGCAAAACAGTTCTTTACATGTGGAGATCAAGAAAGAAAGAGAGGAGAAATGAATTCTAGTTTTAGTATCTTACTGATTAGAATTGTATGCAATTGGTTTCCTATAACGTCCTTATATGAATTGGGTCTTTGGACATTGTAAATTAGTCTTCCCTCTTCCTACATTACCATTAAATGTCTCGAACTGTTGACCAGGAAATTGATTTGAACCTGGCTTTCTGTGTGTTGGGAGATGTTGGAGGACTGCTTCAAAAGCCTCCAAAGCTGCGTCAGAAGTCTTTACATGAGAAGTCAGAGATGTACGACTCATGATCTTGTCATGGTAGTGCATATGTGTCTTGGAATTTATCCTTTTCTCTCCGGTATTGGATTTGCTGGCAGATTTCTGTGTAGGGGTCTTTTAAGTAAGGTTGTTTATTAATTAATTAATTCTTGATAGGTAAGGAGTTAACTTATCCAGTTTGGACGGTTTTTTACTTTGATTCTCTAAGCTTTTGTTTTTTTATGGTGTTTTCTTTGTATTTTGCTTCCATGAGTGCTATTCCTCACAAGCTCCCTAACTTCTGTGGGACTCTTTTAAGAGTGTGTGTGTGTTGTGTGTGTCTTTGTGTGTGTGTGTGTGTGTGTGTGTGTGTGTGTGTGTTGTACCAAACGCTAAAAATGATATTTTAAGTGATATGAAGCTGCTCTATTCCAGATCACAATTCACCTACAAACACAGTGGAAACTCACGTTACATCCCATTCAGCCACATTTCCTGCATGGAATGTCCCATTTGATCCAGTTTTAGAAAGGCAGATTCTGACTAGCCTGCCTGGAACAAACACCCAATTTTGTGTGCCTGGTTAGAGTCCCATTGCCTGTCCCTTTTTCTTGCTTTTTCTCATGTTCCTTTACTTCCATAAGTGAGTGAAATCGTATGGTATTTGTCTTTCTATGACTAACAGAAGTGACACAGCCCACTCCTGTCTCCTTTCTGTCATTGTCACAAGGAGCAAGAATGTCTTCGTGCTTATGGCTCCATAAGGGTCAACAGTGCATTTGGGGAAAGGTAGTTGGGAGAAGTGTCTAGGAAATCCAGGCTTGCCTTCAGCCAACAGCACAACCTGAAGATGACCACATCAATGCAAACATGGCATAAAGGACATGAAGCTTAGAAATCAGACTCCACAGCGAAAGAGAGAAGAAGTCACAGAGACCATGGGAGAAGGGCGTAGACAGGGCTTATGGGAGAGTTGGACGGTTGGTGCTTTAGAGGGCAGGGAGCTCAGGCCAAGGACAAAGGCCCTTTGGAGAGGAGTACACTTAGAACCCAAAATTTGAATGCTGACCCATAGCTGTTGGTGGAGAAACGGAGAGTGTCTGAAAGACACGAGTTCTTGCAACCCAAGGTTCTTGAGGCCTGGAGATTCCAGATCAGCATGCTTTGCAGACATAGACTCCAGAGAACATTCTGTATCTCCTGGAGAGGAAGCAGTAAGCAACCAGGTGGAGACAGCCTGGAAACCATGATCAGAGTTAATACCTCTTGACACTGTGGTACGATTCTTATTTCTTTCTGTGTATTCCTGATGGGCAGTTTTGGTGGAGATGCCTCGATGGGCTCCTAAGTTACCTGGGCTCTATGACTGCCAGCATCAAGACTGAGAAGTGGCCACAGGCAGGAAGGTGAGGACATTGGCTGCTCAACCAGCAATCACGGATTCCCAAACCTGGAACACTGTTGGGACAGCCTTCTTCAGGCCATGTTGCTTCATCCCAGGAGAACAGAAAATCCTGCAGGGGACAAGAAGAATGCCCTGCCCACATCCTCTCACCTAGCCACAGAATTCAGCAAGCCTTAAATTTTTTGGAGTGGGTTGAAAGTCACGTTTCCAGACACACCAAACCCACGAAGCTTAACCTCACAATAGTTGGCACAGGCACCACACACTGTGAATGGAAGGCAAGGAGAGCATCTGCAGAGGAAGAGCCCACAGGAGAGTGGACAGCCACAACACAACCCCAGAGGGCATGTCACACACACCTGAGACTCTCTCAAGTTCCAGAACTTGCGCACTCCATGATCTCTTCTTCCTAAAGTAATTAGCTTCAGGGTAGATAAGAGAATGCGCTTTTGGAATACAGAGAAGATATTGACCTTTTGTAGATTCACATTCTATTCCTGAGACTGGCCCAAAAGCCTTTTCTGATAGCTTCCCATGGCGATTGGTTCTCTTCCATCACACTCCCTGCTTGCTCCTGTGAGCTCCAAACAGATGAGTCCATCCTGGGCCTAAGCTTCCAGGGTGTAGGGTCTGCCTTTCATGTTTGGTCAGCTGGGAAAATGGTGAGGCAATTTTGGCTCGATTTCTGGAGATGCAAGAAAAACTGGAGATGCAAGAAAAAAGAAGCCTCGAGATATGTATTTGGTATGGTTGTAGGTGTTAACTCTTAGCTTTCTTCGAAGGGCGGGGGGCACTTTTCCTTGTCAGAAGCATCCTGATAGGGTAAGAGAACAATGAACATATGTTTGGCATGGAGTTCCCCGTGTGAGGCTGCTGGTACTCTTTCTCTGTACTCTTACTCTTTCTCTGTACTCTTACTCTGACTCTTTCTTGATCTTACATGGGTAAGATGGAATTCTGGATTCTTGCCCTTCTCAGGAGTCCAGAGGGGTGGTTGTGACAGTCATGGTCCAAGACTACAAATTCGGCCATGGAGAAGGTGACCCCAAATCCCTTCACAACCTGTCTTGGGGAAACACCCAGGTGTCTCCAGCTGTTGGAGTGATTTTGATACTCCTGGCTGACCCAGAACTACTCCAGACTGGTGAAGTGATGAGGCGTGGTTTTGTGAGGAGTGGTTGCTAGGATCTCAGAGCTTTGTGACGTCACAGAAGCTAACTGCACTGAAGCAGCAATCCCATTCTCCTGACATATGAGTCCTATGGCTTTAAGTAGAATGACTTGGGAAGGAACAAGAAAGAGCCTTGTTAGCCTGATCATGAACTCAGGTGGTCTTTTCTGTTTCTTTCCCACTTCCCCATTCTGTACAAAGATAAAAGGAAACGATGTTCAGTATACCATTCTTTAGACCAACATTTCTCCAGAGAGAGCAAGGTGTTCCTATTTCCACTGAAATTTCTAGAGATCTCAATCAACAGCGCGGCCTCTTGGGTACACTTATGTCTCTGGGAGCTTCGATATCCTTGGGTGAAGGGTCCATTCTTAGCTTCTATTCCCTATGGTTTCTCAGGTATAAGGTCTGCCTTTGGTGCTTGGTTAGCTTGGAAGGGGAGGGATGGAAGAAGGGAAGGAAAGTCACAATTCCAGGAAAATTGCCAGGGAAAGGTAGCCTTGTGCTGTCCATCTCCTTATCTGCAAGTGTCCAGAAACAGCAGTCCTAAGGGATGAAGGCTTTTCACCCTGACATTACCTTAAACACCGTTGCAAAGGCTTCATGGAGAGTGAAATTCTGCATGATGGCTACCCCGAAAGAAAGAGCTCTGGGCAGCACTCATTGTCATCATTCATTAATGCTACATGCCATAGTCATGGAGAGAGCCATGTTGAGCAACGCTCTTTATTCAGATGTAAATGAAGGGCCAACAGCGATGGCCTGCCATGCCCACTCTATCATAACTGTTGAAGGAGCTGAGATACCCTTTGAAGGGCTAGTGGATAAAGATGATTATGAAGATGATGATAAAGAAGATGATTTCCAAAGGAAAATGCAAGCCGACCAAGGAAATTATCCTATGGCTTCACTCCTATGTGGCCCATGAAGAATATCATGGACATGAGTAGTAGTAAGGGAAAATGGAAGGAGAAGAATTCAGACAGGGAGATGCACCAGGAGAGATCAGGACTTTGGGGACCAAGCTGAGGGCTACAGGAGGATAAGTCCTGCCATAAAGAGGGAACTGGTTCATAGGTGTGGAGGTCGTGTCGCATTATATGAGGATGAGCACTTGGTGGTATATGGAATTAAAGAATCAGGGAACACTATGTCAAAAACTGTAGGATGGATGAAAGGCTGGCTTTCCGAATATCAGAAAAAAAATAGCGAATAGAAAGCTAAACAGGCCGTTTCACACGGAGATGAAGAAAGAAAGAGAAGGGAATTGAATTCTAGTTTTATTATCTTACTGATTCAAATGGTATGCAATTTGTTTCCTATAAGGTCCTTAGGTGAATTGGGTCTTTGGACATTGTAAATTCGAGTCTTTCCTCTTCCTACATTTTTTTTTAAATTTTTTTATTTATTTGACAGACAGAGATCACAAGTAGGCACAGAGGCAGGCAGAGAGTCAGAGGGAAGCAGGCTCTCTGCTCAGCAGGGAGTCTGATGCGGGGCTCGATCCCAGGACTCTGGGATCACGAACTTAACTGAAGGCAGAGGCTTAACCCGCTGAGCCACCCAGGCACCCCCTCTTCCTACATTTTGGGAATAGATGAGAAAAGCCGACATTACCATTAAAGGTCTCGAATTGTGGACCGTGGAATTGATTTGAACCTGGCTTTCTGTGTGTTGGGAGATGGTGGAGGACTGCTTCAAAAACTTTCGTCAACACCTAAGATGTTAGATATGTATGACTCATGACCTTGTCATGGTAGTGTGTATGTGTATTCGAAATTATCCTTTACTCTCTGGTCTTGGGTTTTCTGGCAGAGTTTGTGTAGGTCTCTTTAGGTAAGGATGTTTAATCAATTAATTAATTTACTAATTAATTCATAATCTGGATACGTTAACTCCTTACCTATCAAGAATTAATTAGCTAATGAATTACTTAATTAATTGAGTCATTAATTCTTCCTAAGTAAGGAGTTAACGTATCCAGATTGGACGGCTTGATACTTTGATTCTCTAAGCTTTTGTTCTTTATGGCACTTTCTCTGAATTTTGCTTCCATGAGTCCTGTTCCTCACATGCTCTCTATCTTCTGTGGGACCTTTTAAGTGTGTGTGTGTGTGTGTGTGTGTGTGTGTGTGAGTGTGTGTGTGTGTTTCACAAAATGCACAAAATGATATTTTAGGAGATATGAAGCTGCTCTATTCCAGGTCACAGTTCACCTTCAAACACTGTGGAATCTCACGTTACATCCCGTTCGGCCACATTTCCTGCATTGAATGTTCCATTTGATCCATTTTAAAAAGGAAGATTCTGACTAGCCTGCCTGGAACAAACACCAAATTTCGTGTGTCTTGTTAGAATCTAATTGCCTGTCCCTTTTTCTTGCTTTTTCACATGTTTTTTACTCCCATGTGTAAGTACAATCGTATGGTCGTTGTCTTTCTGGGACTGACAGATATGACACAGCCCAATCCTCTCTCGATTTCCGCCACATGTCACAAGGAGCAAGAATGCCTTCTTGCTTATGGCTCCATAAGAGTCCGCATTGCATCTGGAGGACAGGGACACTCTAGTAGTTTCTGGGAGCTCTAGGCTTGTCTTCAGCCATCAGCACCACCAGAAGATGACCACATCAATGGAAACATGCCATAAATGGACCTGAAACCTAGAAATCACACTCCACAGCAAAAGAGAGAAAAAATCACAGAGACCATGGGAGAATTGTGTAGACAGGTCTTACGGGAGAATTGGAGGGTTGGTGTTCAGAGGGCAGGGAGCCATGGCCAAAGAAAAAAGCCCAGAGGAGAGGAGCACACTAAGAACACACAATTTGAATGTTGACCCATAGCTGTTGGCGGAGAAAAGGAGAGGGTCTGAAGGACACGAATTCTTGCAACCTAAAGGTCTTGAGGCCGGGGGATTCCAGATCAGCATGCTTTGCAGATATAGACTCCACAGAACTCTGTGTATCTCCTGGAGAGCACACCATCAAACAACCAGGTGCAGACTGCCCGGAAACCATGATCAGAAACAATAGCTGTTGACACTGTGTTAAGGTAATTATTTCTTTGTGTGAATTCGTGATGGGCAGTATTGGTGGAGATGCCTTGATGGGCGCGATACTTGGGCTCTACACCCGGCAGCATCATGACTGAGAAGTGGCCAATGGCAGGACGGTGAGCACATTAGTTGCCCAACCTGCAATCACGGAATCCCAAACCTGGAACACTGTTGGGACTGCCTTCTTCAGGCCACGTTGCTTAGTCCCAGGACAACAGAAAATCCTGCAGGGGACTAGAAGAAAGTCCTGACCACATCCTCTCACCTGGCCACAGAGTTCAGCAGGCCTTAAGATTTGTGGAGTGGTTTTAAGTTCACGTTTCACAGGCCCACCAGACACAGGAAGCTTAAACTCAACATATTGGCCCAGACACCACACACTCTGAATGGAAGGCAAGCAGAGCATCTGCAGAGGACGAGCCCACAGGAGAGTGGACAGCCACAACACAACAGCAGAGGGGATGGAGCACACACCTGAGACTCTCTCAAGTGCGAGCCCTTGTGCAATCCAGGAGCTCTGCTTTCTAAAGAAATTATCTTCAGGGTAGATAACAGAATGCGCCTTAGGAATACAGAGAAGACAGAGACCTTTTGTAGATTCACGTTGTATTCCTGAAACTGGCCCGAAAGCCTGTTCTGATGGCTTCAGTTGGCGAAAGGTTCTTCTCCAACATGCTCCATGCTTGCTCCTCTGAGCTCCAAACAGATGAGTCCGTCCTGGGCCTAAGCTTCTAGGGTGTAGGGTCTGCCTTTGATGTTTGGTCAGGTGGGAAATTTGGGAGGCATTTATGGCACAATTTCTGGAGATGCAAGAAGAACTCGTGTCCTCACATTTGACGACTTCAGAGATGTCTTTGATATGGTTATGGGTGTTAACTCTCAGCTTTCCGCTTAGGGTTGTGGGCGCTTTTCCTGGACAGAAGCACCCTGATAAGGTGTGAGGACCATGAACATGTGTATGGCATCGAGTTCTCCGTGTGAGGCTGCTTGTACTCCTGACTCTTTCTTGACCTTACATGGGTAAGATTTAATTGTGGATTCTTGCCCTTCCCGGGAGTCCAGAGTGTTGGTGGTGACAGTCACGTCCAAAGACTACAAATCCGGCCATGGAGAAGGTGACCCCAAATCGCTTCACAAACTCTCTTGGGGAAATACCCAGGAGGGTCCAACGGTTTGGAGTGATTTTGACACTCCTGACTGACCCAGAACTACTCCAGCCAGGTGAAGTGATGAGGCGTGGTTTGGTGAGGAGTGGTTGCTAGGACCTCAGAGCTTGTGACATCACAGAAGCTGACTGCACTGAAGCAGCAATCCCATTCTCCTGACATATAAGTCCTATGGCTTTAAGTAGAAAGACATTGGAAGGAACAAGAAAGAGTCCTGTTCGCCTGATCTTGAAGTCAGGTGGTCTTTTCTGTTTCTTTCCCACTGCCACTTTCTATACAAAGAGAAAAGAAAACGATGTTCTGTATGCCATTTTTTATACCAACATTTCTCCAGAGAGAGCAAGGTGTTCCTATTTCCACTGCGATTTCTAGAGATCTCAATCAACAGCGCGGCCTCTTGGGTACCCTTATGTCTCTGGGAGCTTTGATATCCTTGGGTGAAGGGTCCATTCTTAGCTTCTATTCCCTATGGTTTCTCAGGTGTAAGGTCTGCCTTTGGTGCTTGGTTAGCTTGGAAGGTGAGGGATGGAAGAAGGGAAGGAAAGTCACAACTCCAGGAAAATTGCCAGGGCAGGGAAGCCTTGTGCTGTCCATGTCCTTATCTGCTAGTGTCCTGAAACAGCAGTCCTAAGGGATGAAGGCTCTGTCTACCTGAGATTACCTGAAACACCGTTGCAAAGGCTTCACGGAGAGTGAAATTCTGCGTGATAGCTACCCAGAAAGAAAGAGCCCTGGTCAGCACTCCTTGTCATCATTCGTTAATGCTACATGCCATAGTCATGCAGAGAGCCATGTTGAGCAACTCTCTTTATTCAGATGAAAATGAAGGGCCAACGTCAATGGCCTGCCATGCCCACTCTAGAATCACTGTGGAAGGAGCCGAGATACCCTTTTAAGAGCTAGTGGATAAAGATGATTATGAAGATGATGATAAAGAAAATGATTTCCAAAGGAAAATGCAAGCCGACCAAGGGAAATATCCTATGGCTTCGCGCCTATGTGGCCCATGAGGAATATCATGGACATGAGTAGTAGTAAGGGAAAATGGAAGGAGAAGAATTCAGACAAAGAGATGCACCAGGAGAGACTCAGGACTCTGGGGACCAAGCTGAGGGCTACAGGAGGATAAGTCCTGCCATAAAGAGGGAACTGGTTCATTGGTATGGAGGTGGTGTGGCATTATATGAGGATGAGCACTTGGTGGTATATGCAATTAAAGCATCAGGGAACACTATGTCAAAAAACGTCGGATGGATGAAAGGCTGGCTTTCCGAATATCAGAAAAAAATAGGGAATATAAAGCCAAACAGGCCGTTTCACACGGAGATGAAGAAAGAAAGAGAAGGGAAATGAATTCTAATTTTAGTATTTTACTGATTAGAATTGTATGCAATTGGTTTCCTATAAGGTCCTTAGGTGAATTGGGTCTTTGGACATTGTCAGTTAGAGTCTTTCCTCTTCCTACATTTTGGGAATAGATGAGAAAAGCCGACATTACCATTAAAGGTCTCGAATTGTGGACCAGGGCATTGATTTGGACCTGGCTTTCTGTGTGTTGGGAGATGTTGGAGGACTGCTTAAAAAGCTTTCGTCAACACCTAAGACATTAGATATGTATGACTCATGATCTTGTCATGGTAGTGCGTATGTTTCTTCGAAATTATCCTTTTCTCTCCGGTCTTGGGTTTTCTGGCAGAGTTGTGTGTAGGTCTCTTTAGGTAAGGATGTTTAATCAATTAATTAATTTAGTAATTAATTCATAATCTGGATACATTAACTCCTTACCTATCAAGAATTAATTAGCTAATGAATTACTTAATTAATTGAGTCATTAATTCTTCCTAAGTAAGGAGTTAACGTATCCAGATTGGACGGTTTGATACTTTGATTCTCTAAGATTTTGTTTTTTATGGTACTTTCTCTGAATTTTGCTTCCGTGAGTCCTATTCCTCGCTTGCTCCCTATTCTCTGTGGGACTCTTTTAAGTGTGTGTGTGTGTGTGTGTGTGTGTGTGTGTGTGTGTGAGTGTGTGTGTGTGTGTGTGTTTCATAAAACGCAAAAAATTATATTTTAGGAGATATGAAGCTGCTCTATTCCAGATCACAGTTCACCTTCAAACACTGTGGAAACTCATGTTACATCCCGTTCGGCCACATTTCCTGCATTGAATGTCCCATTTGATCCACTTTTAGAAAGGAAAATTCTGACTAGCCTGCCTGGAACAAACACCAAATTTCGTGTGACTTGTTAGAGTCTAATTGCCTGTCCCTTTTTCTTGCTTTTTCACATGTTTTTTACTCCCATGTGTGAGTACAATCGTATGGTCATTGTCTTTCTGGGACTGACAGATATGACACAGCCCAATCCTCTCGATTTCCGCCACATGTCACAAGGAGCAAGAATGCCTTCTTGCTTATGGGTCCATAAGAGTCCGCAGTGCATCTGGAGGACAGGGACACTCTAGTAGTTTCTGGGAGCTCTAGGCTTGTCTTCAGCCATCAGCACCACCAGAAGATGACCACATCAATAGAAACATGGAATAAATGGACCTGACCTAGAAATCACACTCCACAGCGAAAGAGAGAGGAAATCACAGAGACCATGGGAAAATTGTGTAGACAGGTCTTATGGGAGAATTGGAGGGTTGGTGTTCAGAGCGCAGGGAGCTATGGCCAAAACAAATGCCAAGAGGAGAGGAGCACACTTAGAACCCACAATTTGAATTGTGACACATAGCTGTTGGCGGAGAAAAGGAGAGTGTCTGACGGACACGAGTTCTTGCAACCTAAAGGTCTTGAGGACGGGGGATTCCAGATCAGCATGCTTTGCAGACATAGACTCCACAGAGCACTGTGTATCTCCTGGAGAGCAACCAACTGGTGCAGACAGCCCGGAAACCATGATCAGAAACAATACTTGTTAACACCGTGGCAAAATTATTATCTTTGTGTGCATTTGTGATGAGCAGTGTTGGTGGAGATGCCTCGATGGGTACGAAAGATACTTGGGCTCTACAACCGTCAGCATCAAGACTGAGAAGTGGCCAACGGCAGGACGGTGAGCACATTAGCTGCCCAACCTGCAATCACGGAATCTCAAACCTGGAACACTGTTGGGACTGCCTTCTTCAGGCCACGTTGCTTAGTCCCAGGAGAACAGAAAATCTTGCAGGGGACTGGAAAAAAGGCCTGCCCACAACCTCTCACCTGGCCACAGAGTTCAGCAAGCCTTAAGATTTGTGGAGTGGGTTGAATTTCAGGTTTCACAGGCACACCAGACCCATGAGGCTTAAACTCAACATATTTGGCCCACACACCACAAACTCGGAATGGAAGGCAAGGAGAGCCTCTGCAGAGGACAAGCCCACAGGAGAGTGGACAGAAACAACACAACACCAGAGGGCATGGCACACACACCTGAGACTCTCTCAAGTGCCAGCCCTTGGGCACTCCAGGAGCTCTTCTTCCTAAAGATATTATCTTCAGGGTAGATAACAAAATGCACCTTTGGAATACAGAGAAGACAGACACCTTTTGTAGATTCACGTTGTATTCCCGAAACTGGCCCGAATGCATGTACTGATGGCTTCACGTGGGGAAAGGTTCTCCTCCAAAATGCTCCGTGCTTGCTCCTCTCAGCTCCAAACAGATGAGTCCGTCCTGGGCCGAAGCTTCTAGGGTGTAGGGTCTGCCTTTGATGTTTGGTCAGGTGAAAAATTTGGAATGCATTTATGGCTCGATTTCTGGAGATGCAAGAAGAACTCATGTCCTCACAGTTGAAGACTCCAGTAATGTCTTTGGTATGGTTGCGGGTGTTAATTCTGAGCTTTCCTCTTAGGGTTGGGGGCGCTTTTCCTGGACAGAAGCATCCTGATAAGGTGTGAGGGCCATGAACTTGTGTATGACGTGGAGTTCCCCATGTGAGGCTGATTGTAGTCCTGACTCTTTCTTTACATTACATGGGTAAGATGGAATTGTGGATTCTTGCCCTTCCCTGGAATCCAGAAGGGTGGTGGTGACGTCACGTCCAAAGACTACAAATTCGGACATGGAGAAGGTGACCCCAAATCGCTTCACAAACTCTCTTGGGGAAATACCCAGGCGGCTCCATGGGTTTGAAATGATTTTGATACTCCTGGCTGAACCAGATCTACTCCAGCCAGGTGAAGTGATGAGGTATGGTTTGTTGAGGAGTGGTTGCTAGGACCTCAGAGCATTGTGACATCACAGAATCTGACTGCACTGAAGCAGCAATCCCATTCTCATGACATATGAGTCCTATGGCTTTAAGTAGAAAGACCTGGCAAGGAACAAGAAAGAGCCCTTTTAACCTGATCATGAACTCAGGTGGTCTTTTCTGTTTCTCTCCCACTTCCACTTTCTATACAAAGATAAAAGAAAACGATGTTCTGTATGCCATTCTTTAGACCAACATTTCTCCAGAGAGAGCAAGGTGTTCCTATTTCCACTGCAATTTCTAGAGATCTCAATCAACCACGAGGCCTCTTGGCTCCCATTAGGTCTCTGGGAGGTTGGATATCCTTGGGTGAGAGGGTCCATTCTTAGCTTCTGTTCTCTATGGTTTCTTGGGGGTAAGGTCGGCCTTTGCTGCTTGGTCAGCTTGGAATGTGATGGATGGAAGAAGAGAAGGAAAGTCACCATTCCAGGAAAATTGCCAGGGCAGGGATGCGTTCTACTCTCTGTGTCCTTATCTGCTAGTGTCCTGAAACAGCAGTCCTAAGGGATGAAGGCTTGTCGAACTTACAATACCTGAAACACCGTTGCAAAGGCTTCATGGAGAGTGAAATTCTGCATGATCGTTACCCCGAAAGAAAGAGCCCTGGTCAGCACTCCTTGTCATCATTCATTAATGCTACATGCCATAGTCATGGGGAGAGCCATGTTGAGCAACGCTCTTTATTCATATGAAAATGAATGTCCAACATCGATGGCCTGCCATGCCCACTGTAGCATCACTGTGTAAGGAGCTGAGATACCCTTTTAAGGGCTACTGGATAAAGATGATTATGAAGATGATGATAAAGAAGATGATTTCCAAAGGAAAATGCAAGCCGACCAAGGGAAATATCCTATGGCTTCACTCCTATGTGTCCCATGAGGAATATCATGGACATGAGTAGTAGTAAGGGAAAACGGAAGGAGAAGAAGTCAGACAGGGAGACGCACCAGGAGAGACTCAGGACTTTGCGGCCCAAGCTGAGGGCTACAGGAGGATAAGTCCTGCCATAAAGAGGGAACTGGTTCATGGGTACGGAGGTGGTGTGCATTATATGAGGATGAGCACTTGGTGTTATATGCAATTAAAGAATCAGGGAACACTCTGTCAACAAACGTAGGATGGATGAAAGGCTGGATTCCCGAATAACAGAAAAAAATAGCGAATAGAAAGCAAAACAGGCCATTTCACATGGAGACTAAGAAAGAAAGAGAAGAGAAATGAATTCTAGTTTTATTATCTTACTGATACAAATGGTATGCAATTGGTTTCCTATAAGGTCCTGGTGTGAATTGGGTCTTTGGACATTGTCAATTAGAGACTTTCCTCTTCCTACATTTTGGGAATAGATGAGAAAAGGCGACGTTACCATTAAAGGTCTCGAATTGTGGACCAGGGAATTGATTTGAACCTGGCTTTCTGTGTGTTGGGAGATGTTTGAAGATTTCTTCAAAAGTGTTCGTCAACACCTAAGACGTCATATATGTATGACTCATGATCTTGTCATGGTAGTGCATATGTGTCTTCGAATTTATCCTTTTCTCTCCGGTCTTGGGTTTCCTGGCAGAGTTGTGTGTAGGTCTCTTTAGGTAAGGATGTTTAATCAATTAATTAATTTACTAATAAACTCATAATCTGGATACGTTAACTACTTACCTATCAAGAATTAATTAACTAATGAATTACTGAATTAATTGATTGATTAAATCTTCCTAGGTAAAGAGTTAACATATCCAGATTGGACCATTTGATACTTTGATTCTCTAAGCTTTTGTTTTTTACGGTACTTTCTCTGAATTTTGCTTCCATGAGTCCTATTCCTCACTTGCTCCCTAACTTCTGTGGGACTCTTTTATATGTGTATATGTGTGTGTGTGTGTGTGTGTGTGTGTGTGTGTGTGTTTCACAAAACGCACAAAATGATATTTTAGGAGATATGAAGCTGCTCTATTCCAGATCCCAATTCACCTTCAAACACTGTGGAAACTAACATTACATCCCGTTCGGCCACATTTCCTGCATTGAATGTCCCTTCTGATCCACTCTTAGAAAGGCAGATTCTGACTAGCCTGCCTGGAACAAACACCAAATTTTGTGCTTTGTTGGAGTCTTATTGCTTTTTCACATGGATTTTACTCCCATGTGTGAGTAAAATCATATGGTTGTTGTCTTTCTGTGACTGACAGATATGACACAGCCCAATCCTCTCTCGCTTTCCGCCACATGTCACAAGAAGCAAGAATGCCTTCTTGCTTATGGTTCCATAAGAGTCCGCAGTGCATCTGGAGGACAGGGAGACTCTAGAAGTGTCTGGGAGCTCTAGGCTTGTCTTCAGCCATCAGCACCACCATAAGATGACCACATCAATGGAAACATGGCATAAATGGACCTGTAGCCTAGAAACCACACTCCACAGCGAAAGAGAGAAGAAGTCACAGAGACCATGGGAGAACTGTGTAGACTTGGCTTATGGGAGAATTGGATGGTTGGTGTTCAGAGGGCAGGGAGCCAAGACCAAAGACAAAGGCCCAGGGGAGAGGAGCACACTTAGAACCCACAATTTGAATGTTGAACCATAGCAGTTGGCGTAGAAAAGGAGAGTGTCTGAAGGACACGAATATTTGCAACCTAACATTCTTGAAGCCGGGGATTCCAGATCAGCATGCTTTGCAGACATAGACTCCAGAGAACACTGTGTATCTTCTGGAGAGGATACCAGCAGGCAACAAGGTGCACACTTCCTGGAAACCAAAATCAGAGACAATACCTGTTGACACCGTGGTAAGATTATTATTTCTTTGTGTGCATTCGTGATGGGCAGTGTTGGTGGAGTTGCCTCGATGGGCGTAAAAGATACTTGGGCCCTACAACCGCCAGAATTAAGACTGAGAAGTGGCCACCGGCAGGACGGTGAGCACATTAGCTGCCCAACCTCCAATCTCCGAATCCCAAACCTGGAACACTGTTGGGACTGCCTTCTTCAGGCCACGTTGCTTAGTCCCAGGACAACAGAAAATCCTGCAGGGGACTAGAAGAAAACCCTGCCTACATCCTCGCACCTAGCCACAGAGTTCAGCAGGCCATAAGTTTTGTGGAGTGGGTTTAAGTTCACGTTTCACAGGCCCACCAGACCCACGAGGTTTAAACTCAACATATTTGGCCCGGACACCACACACTCTGAATGGAAGGCATGGAGAGCCTCTGCAGAGGATGAGCCCACAGGAGAGTGGACAAACACAACACAACACCAGAGGCCATGGCACATACACCTGAGACTCTCTCAAGTGCCAGCCCTAGGGCACTCCAGGAGCTCTTCTTCCTAAAGATATTATCTTCAGAGTAGATAACAGAATGCGCCTTTTGAATACAGAAAAGACAGGGATCTGTTGTAGATTCAGGTTGTATTCCTGAAACTGGCCTGAAAGCCTGTTTTGATGGCTTCACGTGAGGAAAGTTTCTCCTCCAACATGCTCCGTGCTTGCTCCTGTGAGCGCCAAAGAGATGAGTCCGTCCTGGGCCTAAGCTTCTAGGGTGTAGGGTCTGCCTTTGATGTTTGGTCAGGTGGGAAATTTGGGAGGCATTTATGGCACGATTTCTGGAGATGCAAGAAGAACTCGTGTCCTCAGAGTTGAAGACTCCAGTAGTGTCTTGGTTATGGTTGCGGGTGTTAACTCTTAGCTTTCCTCTTAGGGTTGGGAGCGCTTTTGCTGGACAGAAGCATCCTGATAAGGTGTGAGGACCATGAACTTGTGTATGGCGTGGAGTTCCCCATGTGAGGCTGATTGTAGTCCTGACTCTTTCTTTACATTACATGGGTAAGATGGAATTGTGGATTCTTGCCCTTCCCTGGAGTCCAGAAGGGTGGTGGTGACAGTCACGTCCAAAGACTACAAATTCGGCCATCGAGAAGGTGACCCCAAATCACTTCACAAACTCTCTTGGGGAAATACCCAGGCGGCTCCATGGGTTTGAAATGATTTTGATACTCCTGGCTGACCCAGAACTACTCCAGGCAGGTGATGTGATGAGGCGTGGTTTGGTGCGGAGTGGGTGCTAGGACCTCAGAGCTTTGTGACACCACAGAAGCTGACTGCACTGAAGCAGCAATCCCATTCTCATGACATATGAGTCCTATGGCTTTAAGTAGAAAGACCTGGCAAGGAACAAGAAAGAGCCCTTTTAGCCTGATCATGAACTCAGGTGGTCTTTTCTGTTTCTCTCCCACTTCCACTTTCTATACAAAGAGAAAAGAAAACGATGTTCTGTATACCATTCTTTAGACCAACATTTCTCCAGAAAGAGCAAGGTGTTCCTATTTCCACTGCAATTTCTAGAGATCTTAATCAACCACGAGGCCTCTTGACTCCCATTAGGTCTCTGGGAGGTTGGATATCCTTGGGTGAGAGGGTCTGTTCTTAGCTTCTGTTCTCTATGGTTTCTTGGGGGTAAGGTCGGCTTTAGGTGCTTGGTCAGCTTGGAAAATGATGGAAGGAAGAAGGGAAGGAAAGTCACCATTCCAGGAAAATTGCCAGGGCAGGGATGCGTTGTGCTCTCCGTGTCCTTATCTGCTATTGTCCTGAAACAGCAGTCCTAAGGGATGAAGGCTTGTCGACCTGTCATTACCTTAAACAATGTTGCAAAGGCTTCATGGAGAGTGAAATTCTGCATGATGGCTCCCCTTAAAGAAAGAGCCCTGGGGAGCACTCCTTTTCATCATTTGTTAATGCTACATGCCATAGTCATGGGGAGAGCCATGTTGAGCAATGCTCTTTATTCAGATGAAAATGACTGGCCAACATCGATGGTCTGCCATGCCCACTCAAGCATCACTGTGGAAGGAGCCGAGATATGCTTTTAAGGACTAGTGGATAAAGATGATTATGAAGATGATGATAAAGAAGATGATTTCCAAATGAAAATGCAAGAAGACCAAGGGAAATATCCGAAGGCTTCACTCCTATGTGTCCCATGAGGAATATCATGGACATGAGTAGTAGTAAGAGAAAACAGAAGGAGAAGAAATCAGACAGGGAGATACACCAGGACAGACTCAGGACTTTGGGGACCAAGCTGAGGGTTACAGGAGGATAAGTTCTTCTATAAAGTGGGAACTGGTTATTGGGTATGGAGGTGGTGTGGCATTATATGAGGATGAGTACTTGGTGGTATATGCAATTAAAGAATCAGGGCACACTATGTCTATAAACGTAGGATGGATGAAAGACTGGCTTGCCGAATATAAGAAAAAATAGTGAGTAGAAAGCAAAACAGGCCGTTTCACATGGAGATGAAGAAAGAAAGAGAAGAGAAATGAATTCTAGTTTTAATATCTTAGTGATTAAAATGGTATGCAATTGGCTTCCTATAAGGTCCTTATGTGATTTGGGTCTTTGGACATTGTCAATTAGAGTCTTTCCTCCTCCTACATTTTGGGAATAGATGAGAAAAGCCGACATTACATTAAAGGTCTTGAATTGTGGACCAGGGAATTGATTTGAACCTGGCTTTCTGTGTGTTGGGAGATGTTGGAGGACTGCTTCAAAAGCTTTCGTCAATACCTAAGACGTCAGATATGTATGACTCTAATCTTGTCATGGTAGTGCGTATGTGTCTTCGAATTTATCCTTTTATTTCTGGTCTTGGGTTTTCTGGCAGTATTTTGTGTAGGTCTTTTTAGGTAAGGTTGTTTAATCAATTAATTAATTTACTAATAAACTCATAATCTAGATACGTTAACTCCTTACATATCAAGAATTAATTAACTAATGAATTACTGAATTAATTCATTGATTAATTCTTCCTAGGTAAGGAGTTAACATATCCAGATTGGACCATTTGATACTTTGATTCTCCAAGCTTTTGTTTTTTATGGTACTTTCTCTGAATTTTGCTTCCATGGGTCCTATTCCTCACTTGCTCCCTAACTTCTGAGGGACTCTTTTAAGTTGTGTGTGTGTGTGTGTGTGTGTGTGTGTGTGTGTGTGTTTCACAAAATGCAAGAAATGATATTTTGGAGACATGAAGCTGCTCTATTCCAGATCCCAATTCACCTTCAAGCACTGTGGAAACTCACGTTACATCCCGATCGGCCACATTTCCTGCATTGAATGTCCCATCTGATCCACTTTTAGAAAGGCAGATTCTGATTAGCCTGCCTGGAACAAACAACAAATTTTGTGTGCCTGTTGGAGTCTAATTGCCTGTCCCTTTTTCTTGCTTTTTCACATGGTTTTTACTCCCATGTGTGAGTAAAATCGTATGGTCGTTGTCTTTCTGTGACTTACAGATATGACACAGCCCAATCCTCTCTTGCTTTCCACCACATGTCACAAGAAGCAAGAATGCCTTCTTGCTTATGGCTCCATAAGAGTCCGCAGTGCATCTGGAGGACAGGGACACTCTAGAAGTGTCTGGGAGCTCTAGGCTTGTCGTCAGCCATCAGCACCACCATAAGATGACCACATCAATGGAAACATGGCATAAATGGACCTGAAGCCTAGAAACCACACTTCACAGCGTAAGAGAGAAGATGTCACAGAGACCATGGAAGAAGGGTGTAGACATGGCTTATGGGAAAATTGGATGGTTGGTGTTCAGAGGACAGGGAGCCATGGCCAAAGATAAATGCCAAGAGGAGAGGAGCACACTTAGAACCCACAATTTGAATGTTGACCCATATCATTTGGCGTAGAACAGGAGAGTGTCTGAAGGACACGAGTTCTTGCAACCTAAGGGTCTTGAGGCCGGGGGATTCCAGATCAGCATGGTTTGCAGACCTAGACTCCACAGAACACTGTGTATCATCTGGAGAGGACACCAGCAAGCAACCAGGTGCAGACTGCCTGGAAACAATGAGACAATGAGACAATACCTGTTGACACTGTGGTTAAAATATCATTTCTTTGTGTGCATTCGTGATGGGCAGTGTTGGTGGAGATGCCTGGATGGGCGCGAAAGATACTTGGGCTCTACAACCGCCAGCATCAAGACTGAGAAGTGACCACCAGCAGGATGGTGAGCACATTAGCTGCCCAACCTGCAATCACGGAATCCCAAACCTGGAACACTGTTGGGACTGCCTTCTTCAGTCCACGTTGCTTAGTCCCAGGAGAAGAGAAAATTCTGCAGGGGACTAGAAGAAAGCCCTGCCCACATCCTCTCACCTGGCCACAGAGTTCAGCAGGCCTTATGTTTTGTGGAGTGGGTTTAAGTTCATGTTTCAAGGCACACCAAACCCACGAAGCTTAAACACAACATATTTGGCCCAGAAACCACACACTCTGAATGGAAGGCATGGAGAGCCTCTGCAGAGGACGAGCATACAGGAGAGTGGACAGCCACAACACAACAGCAGAGGGCATGGCACAAACACCTGAGACTCTCTCAAGTGCCACCCCTTGGGACTCCAGGAGCTCTTTTTCCTAAAGAAATTATCTTCAGGGTAGATAACAGAATACGACTTTGGAATACAGAGAAGACAGAGACCTGTTGTAGATTCAAGTTGTATTCCTGAAACTGGCCCGAAAGTCTGTTCTGATGGCTTCAAGTGGGGAAAGGTTCTCCTCCACCATGCTCCGTGCTTGCTTCTGTGAACTCCAAATAGATGAGTCCATCCTGCGCTATATGAGAAAAGCCGACTTACCATTAAATGTCTCGAATTGTGGACCAGGGAATTGATTTGAACCTGGATTTCTGTGTATTGGGAGATGTTTGAGGACAGCTTCAAAAGCCTCCAAAGCTGGTTCAAAATTCTTTACATAAGACGTCTGAGATGTATGACTCATGATCTTGTCATGGAGGTGCATATGTGTCTTGGAATTTATCCTATTATCTCCGGTATTGTATTTGCTGGCAGACTTCTGTGTAGGGGTCTTTTAAGTAAGGTTGTTTATTAATTAATTAATATTGATAGGTAAAGAGTTAACTTATCCAGTTTGGACGGTTTGTTACTTTGATTCTCTAAGCTTTTGTTTTTTTATGGTATTTTCTCTGAATTTTGCTTCCGTGAGTGCTATTCCTCACAAGCTCCTTAACTTCTGTGGGACTCTTTTAAGGGCGTAGACAGGGCTTATGGGACAGTTGGATGGTTGGTGCTTTAGACGTCAGGGAGCTCTGGCCAAAGACAAAAGCCCATTGGAGAGGAGCACACTTAGAATCCACAATTTGAATGCTGACCCATAGCTGTTGGCGGAGAAACAGAGAGTGTCTGAAGGACACGAGTTCTTGCAACCCAAGGTTCTTGAGGCCCGGGGATTCCAAATCAGCATGCTTTGCAGATAGACTCCAGATAACATTCTGTATCTCCTGGAGAGGACACCAGCAAGCAGCCAGGTGCAGACAGCCTGGAAACCATGATCAGAGACAATACCTGTTGACACCGTGGTACGATTCTTATTTCTTTCTGTGCATTCCTGATGGGCAGTGTTGGTGGAGATGCCTCGATGGGCTCCAAAGTAACTTGGGCTCTAGACCACCAGCATCAAGCCTGAGAAGTGGCCACAACCAGGAAGGTGAGGACATTGGCTGCCCAACCAGCAAGCACGGATTCCCAAACCTGGAACACTGTTGGGTCGGCCTTCTTCAGGCCACGTTGCTTCGTCCCAGGAGAACAGAAAATCCTGCAGGGGACAAGAAGAATGCCCTGCCCACATCCTCTCACCTAGCCACAGAATTCAGCAGGCCTTAAATTTTTGGAGTGGGTTGAAAGTCACGTTTCCAGGCACACCAGACCCACGAAGCTTAACCTCACCATAGTTGGCACAGACACCACACACTGTGAATGGAAGGCAAGGAGAATCTCTGCAGAGGACGAGCCCACAGGAGAGTGTACAGCCACAACACAACCCCAGAGGGCATGTCACACACACCTGAGACTCTCTCAAGTGCCAGAACTTGCGCTCTCCATGATCTCTTCTTCCTAAAGAAATTAGCTTCAGCGTAGATAAGAGAATGCGCGTTTCGAATACAGAGAAGATAGAGACCTTTTGTAGATTCACGTTGTATTCCTGAGACTGGCCCGAAAGTCTTTTCCGATGGCTTCCCATGGGGATTGGTTCTCTTCCATCACGCTCCCTGCTTGCTCCTGTGAGCTCCAAACAGATGAGTCCATCCTGGGCCTAAGCTTCCAGGGTGTAGGGTCTGCCTTTCATGTTTGGTCAGCTGGGAAAATGGGGAGGCATTTATGGCATGATTTCTGGAGATGCAAGCAGAACTCGTGTCCTCATTATTGAAGACTCAATATATGTATTTGGTATGGTTGTGGGTGTTACCTCTTAGCTTTCCTCGGAGGGCGGGGGGCTCTTTTCCTGGTCAGAAGCATCCTGATAGGGTAAGAGGACCATGAACATGTGTTTGGCGTGGAGTTCTCCTTCTGAATCTGCTTGTACTCCTGACTCTTTCTTGACCTTAAGTGTGTAAGATGGAATTGTGGATTCTTGCCCTTCTCAGGAGTCCAGAGGGGTGGTGGTGACAGTGACGGTCAAAGACTACAAATTCGGCCATGGAGAAGGTGACCCCAAATACCCTCAGAAACTGTCTTGGGGAAATAGCCAGGCGGCTCCAGCGGTTTGGAGTGATTTTGATACTCCTGGCTGACCCAGAACTACTCCAGCCTGGTGAAGTGATGAGGCATGGTTTGGTGAGGAGTGGTTTCTAGGACCTCAGAGTTTTGTAACGTCACAGAAGCTGACTTCACGAAAGCAGCAATCCCATTCTCCTGACATATGAGTCCTATGGCTTTAAGTAGAATGATATGAGAATGAACAAGAAAGCCCTGTTAGCCTGATCATGACACAGGTAGTCTTTTCTGTTTCTTGCCCACTTCCCCTTTCTATACAACGAGAAAAGAAAACGATGTTCTGTATACCATTCTTTAGACCAACATTTCTCCAGAGAGAGCAAGGTGTTCCTATTTCCACTGAAATTTCTAGAGATCTCAATCAACAGCGCGGCCTCTTGGGTACAATTATGTCTCTGGGAGCTTTGATATCCTTGGGTGAAGGGTCCATTCTTAGCTTCTATTCCCTATGGTTTCTCAGGTGTAAGGTCTGCCTGTGGTACTTGTTTAGCTTTGAAGGGGAGGGAAGGAAGAAGGGAAGGAAAGTCACAATTCCAGGAAATTTGCCAGGGCATGGAAGTCTTGTGCTGTCCCTGTCCTTATCTGCTAGTGTCCTGAAACAACAGTCCTAAGGGGGGAAGGCTCTGTCTACCTGACATTACCTTAAACACCGTTGTAAAGGCTTCATGGAGAGTGAAAATCTACATGATCTCTACCCCTAAAGAAAGAGCCCTGGGCAGCACTCCTTGTCATCATTAGTTAATGCTACATGCCATAGACATGGGGAGAGCCATGTTGAGCAACGGTCTTTATTCAGATGAAAATGAACGGCCAACATCGTTGGCCTGCCATGCCCACTCTAGCATCACTGTGGAAGGAGCCGAGATACTCTTTTAAAGATAAAGATGATTATGAAGATGGTAATAAAGAAGATGATTTCCAAATGAAAATGCAAGCCGACCAAGGGAAATATCTTATGGCTTCACTCCTATGTGGCTCCTGAGGAATACCATGGACATGAGAAGTCGTAAGGGAAAACGGAAGAAGAAGAATTCAGACAGGGAGATGCACCAGGAGACACTCAGGACTTTGGGGTCCAAGCTGAGGGTTACAGGAGCATAAGTCCTGCCATAAAGAGGGAACTCGTTCATGGGTATTGAGGTGGTGTGGCATTATATGAGGATGAGCATTTGGTGGTTTATGCAATTGAGGCATCAGGGAACACTATGTCACAAACCGTAGGACGGATGAAAGGCTGGCTTGCCGAATATAAGAAAATATAGTAAATAGAAAGCAAAACAGGTCGTTACACGTGGAGATCAAGAAAGAAAGAGAAGAGAAATATATTCTAGTTTTATTATCTTACTGATTAGAATTGTATGCAATTGGCTTTCTAAGAGGTCCCTATGTGAATTAGGTCTTTGGACATTGTAAATTAGAGTCTTCTCTCTTCGTACATTTTGGGAATAGATGAGAAAAGCCGACATTGCCATTAAATGTCTCGAACTGTTGACCAGGGAATTGATTTTAACCTGGCTTTCTGTGTGTGGCGAGATGTTTGTGGATGGCTTCAAAAGCCTCCAAAGCTGCGTCAAAAGTCTTTACATGAGACGTCACAGATATATGACTCATGATCTTGACATGGTAGTGAATATGTGTCTTGGAATTTATCCTTTTCTCTCCGGTATTGGATTTGCTGGCAGATTTCTGTGTAGGGGTCTTTAAGGAAGGTTGTTTATTAATTAATTAATTCTTGATAGGTAAGGAATTAACTTATCCAGTTTGGACGGTTTGTTACTTTGATTCTCTAAGCTTTTGGTTTTTTTTTTATGGTATTTTCTCTGAATTTTGCTTCCGTGAGTGCTATTCCTCACAAGCTCCCTAACTTCTGTGGGACCCTTTTAAGAGTGTCTGTATGTGTGTGTGTGCTTGTGTGTGTCTGTGTGTGTGTTGTACCAAACGCTAAAAATGATATTTTAAGAGATATGAAGCTGTTCTATTCCAGATCACAATTCACCTACAAACACAGTGGAAACTCACGTTACATCCCATTCAGCCACATTTCCTGCATTGAATGTCCCATTTGATCCACTTTTAGAGAGGCAGATTCTGACTAGTCTGCCTGGAACAAACACCAAATTTTGTGTGCCTGGTTAGAGTCTCATTGCCTGTCCCTTTTCTTGATTTTCACATGTTTCTTTACTTCTATGAGTGAGTGAAATCGTACGGTAGTTGTCTTTCTATGACTAACAGATATGCCACAGCCCACTGCTCTCTCCTTTCTGCCATTGTCACAAGGAGCAAGAATGCCTCCGTGCTTATGGCTCTATAAGGGTCCACAGTGCATTTGGGGTAACGGGACACGTTAGAAGTGTCTAGGAACTCCAGGCTTGCCTTCAGCCAACAGCACAACCAGAAGATGACCACATCAGTGCAAACATGGCATAAATGGACCTGAAGCCTAGAAATCATACTCCACGGCAAAAGAGAGAAGAAGTCACAGAGATCATGGGAGAAGGGCGTAGACAGGCTTATGGGACAGCTGGACGGTTGGTGCTTTAGAAGGCAGGGAGCCCTGTCCCAAGAAAATGGTCCATTGGAGAGGAGCCAACTTAGAACCCACAATTTGAATACTGACCCATAGCCGTTGACGGAGAAACAGAGAGTGTCTGAAGGACTCGAGTTCTTGCAACCCAAGGTTCTTGAGGCCTGGCAATTCCAGATCAGCATGCTTTGCAGACATAGTCTCCAGATAACATTCTGTATCTCCTGGAGAGGACACCAGCAAGCAGCCAGGTGCAGACAGCCTGGAAACCATGATCAGAGACAATACCTGTTGATACCGTGGTACGATTCTTATTTCTTTCTGTGCATTCCTGATGGACAGTGTTGGTGGAGATGCCTCGATGGGCTCCAAAGTAACTTGGGCTCTAGACCACCAGCATCAAGCCTGAGAAGTGGCCACAGGCAGGAAGGTGAGGACATTAGCTGCTCAACCAGCAATCACGGATTCCCAAACCTGGAACACTGTTGGGTCGGCCTTCTTCAGGCTATGTTGCTTCATCCCAGGAGAACAGAAAACCCTGCAGGGGACAAGAAGAATGCCCTGCCCACATCCTCTCACCTAGCCACAGAATTCAGCAGGCCTTAAATTTTTGGAGTGGGTTGAAAGTCACATTTCCAGGCACACCAGACCCACGAAGCTTAACCTCACCATAGTTGGCACGGACACCACACACTGTGAATGGAAGGCAAGGAGAATCTCTGCAGAGGACGAGCCCACAGGAGAGTGTACAGCCACAACACAACCCCAGAGGGCATGTCACACACACCTGAGACTCTCTCAAGTGCCAGAACTTGCGCTCTCCATGATCTCTTCTTCCTAAAGAAATTAGCTTCAGCGTAGATAAGAGAATGCGCGTTTCGAATACAGAGAAGATAGAGACCTTTTGTAGATTCACGTTGTATTCCTGAGACTGGCCCGAAAGTCTTTTCCGATGGCTTCCCATGGGGATTGGTTCTCTTCCATCACGCTCCCTGCTTGCTCCTGTGAGCTCCAAACAGATGAGTCCATCCTGGGCCTAAGCTTCCAGGGTGTAGGGTCTGCCTTTCATGTTTGGTCAGCTAGGAAAATTGGGAGGCATTTATGGCACGATTTCTGAAGATTCAAGAAGAAATCGTGTCCGCATTATTGAAGACTCGAGATATGTATGGGTATTATGATATGTATGGGTATTACCTCTTAGCTTTCCTCGGAGGGCGGGGGGCTCTTTTCCTCGTCAGAAGCATCCTGATAAGGTATGAGGGCCACGAACATGTGTTTGGCGTGGAGTTCCCCGTGTGAGTCTGCTTGTACTCCTGACTCTTTCTTGACCTTACGGGTATAAGATGGAATTGTGGATTCTTGCCCTTCTCAGGAGTCCAGAGGGGTGGTGGTGACAGTGACAGTCAAAGACTACAAATTCAGGCATGGAGAAGGTGACCTCAAATAGCTTCAGAAACTGTCTTGGGGAAATAGCCAGGCGGCTCCAGCGGTTTGGAGTGATTTTGATACTCCTCGCTGACTCACAACTACTCCAGCCCAGTGAAGTGATGAGGCGTGGTTTGGTGATGAGTGGTTTCTAGGACCTCAGAGATTTGTGACGTCACAGAAGCTGACTTCACTGAAGCAGCAATCCCATTCTCATGCTATGCTTTAAGTAGAATGACATGGGAAGGAACAAGAAATAGCCCTGTTAGCCTGATCATGAACTCAGGTGGTCTTTTCTGTTTCTTTCCCACTTACCCTTTCTGTACAAAGAGAACAGGAAACGATGTTCTGTATACCATTCTTTAGACCAACATTTCTCCAGAGAGAGCAAGGTGTTCCTATTTCCACTGAAATTTCTCGAGATCTCAATCAACAGTGCGGCCTCTTGGGTACAATTATGCCTCTGGGAGCTTCGATATCCTTGGGTGAAGGGTATTTTTAGCTAATATTCTCTATGGTTTCTCAGCTGTAAGGTCTGCCTTTGGTACTTGGTTAGCTTGGAAAGTAAGGGAAGGAAGAAGGGAAGGAAAGTCACAATTCCAGGAAAGTTGCTAGGGCAGTGAATCGTTGTGCTGTCCATCTCCTTATTTGCTAGTGTCCTGAAACACCAGTCCTAAGGGATGAAGGCTCTGTCTACCTGAGATTACCTTAAACACTGTTGCAAAGGCTTCACGGAGAGTGAAACTCTGCATGATCGCTCCCCCTAAAGAAAGAGCCCTAGGGAGCACTCCTTGTCATCATTAGATAATGCTACATGGCATAGACATGGGGAGAGCCATGTTGAGCAACGCTCTTTATTCAGATGAAAATGAACGGCCAACATCGATGGCCTGCCATACCCACTCCAGCATCACTGTGGAAGGAGACGAGATACCCTTTCAAGGGCTTGTGGATAATGGTGATTATGATGATGATAATAAAGAAGATGATTTCCAAATGAAAATGCAAGCCAACCAAGGGAAATATCCTATGGCTTTACTCCTATGTGGCCCATGAGGAATATCATGGACATGGGTAGTAGTAAGGGATAACAGAAGAGAAGAAATCAGACCGGGAGATGCACCAGGAGACACTCAGGACTTTGGATTCCAAGCTGAGAGTTACAGGAGGATAAGTCAGGCCAGAAAGAGGGAACAGGATAATGGGTTTTGAGGTGGTGTGGCATTATATGAGGATGAGCACTTGGTGGTATATGCAATTAAGGCATCAGGGAACACTATGTCAAAAACCGTATAATGGATGAAGGGCTGGCTTGCCGAATGTAAGAACATAGAGTAAATAGAAAGCAAAACAGGTCGTTACACGTGGAGATGAAGAAAGAAAGAGAAGAGAAATGAATTCTAGTTTTAGTATCTTACTGATTAGAATTGTATGCAATTGGTTTCCTGTAAGGTTCTTATATGAATTGGGTCTTTGGACATTGTAAATTAGTCTTCCCTCTTCCTACATTTTGGGAATAGATGAGAAAAGCTGACATTACCATTAAATGTCTCGAATTGTTGACCAGGAAATTGATTTGAACCTGGCTTTCTGTGTGTTGGGAGATGTTGGAGGACTGCTTCAAAAGCCTCCAAAGCTGCGTCAAAAGTCTTTACATGAGACGTCACAGATGTTTGACTCATGATCTTGTCATGGTAGTGCGTATGTGTCTTGGAATTTATCCTTTTCTCTCTGGTATTGGATTTGCTGGCAGACTTCTGTGTAGGGGTCTTTTAAGTAAGGTTGTTTATTAATTAATTAATTCTTGATAGGTAAGGAGTTAACTTATCCAGTTTGGACGGTTTTTTACTTTGATTCTCTAAGCTTTTGTTTTTTTATGGTATTTTCTCTGAATTTTGCTTCCGTGAGTGCTATTCCTCACAAGCTCCCTAACTTCTGTGGGACCCTTTTAAGAGTGTGTGTGTGTGTGTGTGTGTGTGTGTGTGTGCGTGTTGTACCAAACGCTAAAATTGATATTTTAAGAGATATGAATCTGCCCTATTCCAGATCACAATTCACCTACAAACACAGTGGAAACTCACGTTACATCCCGTTCAGCCACATTTCCTTCATTGAATGTCCCATTTGATCCACTTTTAGAAAGGCAGATTCTGACTAGCCTGCCTGGAACAAACAGCAAATTTTGTGTGCCTTGTTGGAATCTAATTGCCTGTCCCTTTTTCTTGCTTTTTCACAGGTTTCTTTATGTCCATGAGTGAGTGAAATCGTATGGTAGTTATCTTTCTCTGACTGACAGATATGACACAGCCCAATCCTCTCTCGCTTTCCGCCACATGTCACAAGGAGAAAGAATGCCTTCTTGCTTATGGCTCCATAAGAGTCCGCAGTGCATCTGGAGGACAGGGAGACTCTAGAAGTGTCTGGGAGCTCTAGGCTTGTCTTCAGCCATCAGCACCACCAGAAGATGACCACATCAATGGAAACATGGTATAAATGGACCTGAAGCCTAGAAATCACACTCCACAGCGAAAGAGAGAAGAAGTCACAGAGACCAAAGGGGAAGGGTGTAGACAATGCTTATGTGAGAATGGGAGTGTTGGTGTTCAGGAGGCAGGGATCCATGGCCAGAGACAAAGGCCCAATGGAGAGGAGCACACTTAGAACCCACAATTTCATTCTTGACCCATAGCTGTTGGCGGAGAAACAGAGAGTTTCTGAAGGACACAAGTTCTTGCAACCCAAGGTTCTTGAGCCCTGGCGATTCCAGATCAGCATGCTTTGCAGACATAGACTCCAGATAACATTCTGTATCTCCTGGAGAGGACACCAGCAAGCAACCAGGTGCAGACAGCCTGGAAACCATGATCAGAGACAATACCTGTTGCCACCGTTGTACGATTCTTATTTCATTCTGTGCATTCCTGATGGACAGTGTTGGTGGAGATGCCTCGATGGGCTCCAAAGTAACTTGGGCTCTACAATCGCCAGCATCAAGACTGAGAAGTGGCCACAGGCAGGAAGTTGAGGACATTCGTTGCCAACCAGCAATCACAGATCCCCAATCCTGGAACACTGTTGGGACGGCCTTCTTCAGGCCACGTTGCTTCGTCCCAGGAGAACATAAAATCCTGCAGGGGACAAGAAGAATGCCCTGCCCACATCCTCTCACATAGCCACTGAATTCAGCAGGCCTTAAATTTTTTGGAGTGGGTTGAAAGTCACGTTTCCAGGCACACCAGACCGACGAATCTTAACCTCACCATATTTGACACAGACAACACACAGTCTCAATAGAAATTCAGATTAAAATTGTATGCTATTTGTTTCCTTCAAGGTCCTTATCTGAATTGGGTCTTTGGACATTGTTAATTAGTTTTCCCTCTTTCTGCATTTTGGGAATAGATGAGAAAAGCTGACATTACCTTTAAATGCCTCGAATTGTTTACCCGGGAATTGATTTGATCCGCCTTTCTGTGTTTTGGGAGATATATGGGGACCGCTTCAAAAGCTTTCATCATTATCTGAGACGTCAGATATGTATGACTCATGATCTTGTCATGGTAGAGTGTATGTGTCTTGGAATTTATCCTTTTCACTCGGGTATTGGATTTGATGGCAACCTTGTGTGGAAGGGTCTTTTAGGTAAGGTTGTTTAATTAATTAATTAATTAATTAATTAATTAATTAATTCTTGATAGCTAAGGAGTTAACTCATCCAGTTTGGATGGTTTGTTACTTTGATTCTCTTAGCTTTTGTTTTTTATGGTATTTTTCTGAATTTTGCTTCCATGATTGATAATCTCCACTTGCTCCCTTACTTCTGTGGTACTCTTTTAAGGGTGTGTGTGTGTGTGTGTGTGTGTGTGTATTTCACAAAATGCTAAAAATTATATTTTAAGAGATATGAAGCTGCTCTATTCCAGATCACAATTCACCTTCAAAAACAGTGGGAACTCACATTACATTCCGTTCGGCCCCATTTCCTGCATTGAATGTCCCATGTTATCCACTTTAGAAATGCAGATTCTGACTAGCCTGCCTGGCACAAACACCAAATTTTGTGTGCCTGGTTAGAGTCTAATTTCCTGTCCCTTTTTCTTGCTTTTTCACCGGTTTCTTTACGTCCATGAATGTGAAATCCTATGGTAGTTGTCTTTCTGTGACTGACAGATATGACAGAGCCCAATGCTCCCTCCCTTTCTGCCACATGTCACAAGGAGCTAGAATGCCTTCTTGCTTATGGCTCCATAGGAGTCCACAGTGCATTTTGAGGACAGGGTGATGGGAGAAGTGTCTGGGAGCACCAGCATTGTCTTCAGCCATCAGCTCAACCAGAAGATGACCACATCAATGTAAACATGGCATAAATGGACCTGAAGCCTAGAAATCACACTCCACAGTGAAAGGGAGAAGAAGTCACAGAAACCATCTGAGAAGGGCATAGATAGGGCTTATGGGAGAATTGGACGGTTGGTGCTTCAGTGAGCAGGGAGCCTTGGCTAAAGACAAAGGCCCAGGGGCGAGGAGCACACTTAGAACCCACAATTTGAATGTTGACCCATAGCTGTTGGCAGAGAAAAGGAGAGTGTCTGAATGACATGAGTTCTTGCAACCCAAGGGTCTTGTGGCACAGGGATTCCAGATCAGTATGTTTGCAGACATAGACTCCAGACACCACTGCATATGCCCCGGAGTGGACACCAGCAAACAACCTGGTGCAGAGAGCCTGGAAACCATGATCAGAGATAATACCTGTTCACACCGTGGTAAGATTATTATTGTGTGCACTTGTGATGGGCAGTGTTGGTGGAGATGCCTCGATAGGCGCCAAAGATACTTGGGCTCTACGACCGCCAGCATCAAGAGTGAGAAGTGGCCACAGAGAGGACGGTGAGGACATTAGCTGCCTAATCTGCAATCACGGATTCCCAAACCTTCAACACTGTTGGGACTGCCTTCTTCAGGCCAGGATGCTTATTCCCAGGAGAACAGAAAATCCTGCAGGGGACTGGAAGAAAGCCCTGCCCACATCCTCTTACCTGGCCACAGAATGAAGCAGGCTTGAAGTTTTGGGGAGTGGGTTGAAAGTCACGTTTCACAGGCACACCAGACCCACGAAGCTTAAACTCAACATATTTGGCCCAGACACCACACACTCTGAATGGAAGGCAAGGAGAGCCTCTGCAGAGGACGAGTGCACAGGTGAGTTGGCAGGGACAACACAACCTCAGAGGGTATGTCACATACACCTGAGACTCCCTCAAGTGCCATCCCTTGGGCACTCCATGATCTCTTCTTCCTAAAGAAATTATCTTCAGGGTAGATAACAAAATACGTGTTTGGAATACAGAGAAGAGAGATACCTTTTGTAGATTCACGTTGTATTCCTGAATCTGGCCCGAAAGCCTTTTCTGATGTCTTCACGTGGGGAATGGTTCTCTTCCAACATGCTCTGTGCTTGCTCCTGTGAGCTCCAAACAGATGAGTCCGTCCTGGGCCTAAGCTTCTTGGGTGTAGGGTCTGCCTTTAGTCTTTGGTCAGCTGGGAAAATTGGGAGGCATTTATGGCACGATTTCTGGAGATGCAAGAAGAACTAGTGTCCTCAATGTTGGAGACTCCAGACATGACTTTGGTATGGTTGCAGTTGTTAACTATGAGCTTTCCTCAGAGGGCGGGGGGCGCTTTTGCTGGTCACAAGCGTCCTGATAGGGTGTGAGTACCATGAACGTGTGTATCGCTTGTAATTCCCCGTGTTAGGCTCTTTTTACTCCTTGTACGGGCCTGATTAGCCAGAGGAACTGTAAACCCCAGATATAGGGGCGGGCCAGGCCAGATAGCCATATCCAATTAGTGGGGTGCACATATATTCACTGTGGTGGGTTGAAATTCATTGGCCACTTGTGTGTTGACCGGACTCATCCACTTCTATAAAGGTTAGTCTGTGAGTCTGAGTGGGGCGAGAATTTGAAGATATTAGAATAGCCATTGGAAAAGTAGGAGGAGTTAGAATAGCCATTGGCGAAATGGAGGAGTTAGAATGGCAGTTAGAATAGCAGTTAGAATAGCCATTAGGGTAGCCTTGGGAGCCATTAGGGTAGTCATAGGAGTGATAGAGTTAGGGTCATCGGGAGCAGCGCCGCCCCAAGCCGCAGCCCCGCCGCTGGTGGCCTTGCCACCACCAGCTGCAGCCCCGCCGCCAGGGACCTCGCCGCCCTGAGCTGCAGTCCCTCCGCGATCAGCCTCGCCACCTCCAGCAGACTCGCTGCCCCAGATGCGGACCCGCTGCCAGCGCCCTCGCTGCTCTGAGCTTCGACTAGGTCTGGAGTGGTTTGGTCTGGAGCGGCCTCGCCAGAGCAGTGTGATTCCAGGGAGCGGCCTCGTTGGCATGCGGCCCGTCCTTGAGCGGCCTCATCCAGAGCGGCCTCTTCATCGTCAGAAGCGGCGTCACCAGTGTGTGGCCTCTTCCGGGGAGTGGCATTTTTAGAGTGGCATCATGGGGAGCAGAGTCTGTGTTGTCGGGGTTGTCATCCTAGTCATCCTCGCCCAGAGCAGCAGTGGAAGCGGCGCTGCCTCGAGCTGTAACACGAGCGAGTGGCACCGCCCCGGGCAATGCCCAGAGTAGCAGAGGCAGCGGCACCACCTCAAAAGGTACCACCTCAAATGGTACCACCCCGTACTCCGACCAGAGCAGCATTGACAGCGGCGCCACCACCAGCAGCACCGCCCCGTGCACCAGAGCAGCAGCAGCAATGGCGCCACCTCGAGCTGTAATAGTAGCGGTGCCGCCCCTGCACCACCCAGAGCAGCAGCGGCAGTGGCGCCACCTCCAATGGCTTTGCCTGTGCACCGCCCATAGCAGCAGCAGACAGCGGCACCACCGCAAGCAGCACCTCCCAGAGCAGCAGCTGCAGCAGCGCTGCCACGAGCGATGCCTCCCTGAGCCAGAGTATCAGCAGCAGTGCCGCCACAAGCAGCCACGCGGCCTCAGGCAGTGCCACCATCAGGAGCAGCCTCTCAGGAGCCAAGGGTGCAGCCTCGCTGGGAGTGGGTCTGTGGTATGGTGAGGGTGAGGCAGGGAGCCTCCAGGAGTGACCCCAGTGAATGGGAGGCGGTGGTCCCCAGTAAGACTTGGGCACTTAATAGTAAGTTTGGTTTCTAATGCAGTTTGGTTTCTAATGCAGTTTGAATTCTGATGCAGTTTGGTTTCTGATGCAGATTGGTTTCTGATACAATTTGGTTTCTGATGCATGGCGTGAAATAAACCTTTGTTTGATTCTCCCTTTGTGTCAGTCTCTTTCCTTTGATCTAGACCCTAACACCACGAAGCTTAAAATCAACATATTGGGGCCAGACACCACACACTCTGAATATAAGGCAAGGAGAGACTCTGCAGAGGACAGGGCCACAGGAGATTGGAAAGCCAAAACACAACCACAGAGGGCATGTCACACACACCTGAGACTCTCTCAAGTGCCAGCCATTGGGCACTCCATGAGCTCTTCTACCTAAAGAAATTATCTTCAGGGTAGATAACAGAATGCATGTTTTGAATACCGAGAAGACAGAGACCTTTTGTAGATTCACGTTGTATTCCTGAAACAGGACCGGAAGCCTTTTTAGATGGCTTCCCATAGGGATTGGTTCTCTTCAAACATGCTCTGTGCTTGCTCCTGTGAGCTCCAAACAGATGAGTCCATCCTGGGCCTAAGCTTCCAGGGTGTAGGGTCTGCCTTTAATGTTTGGTCAGCTGGGAAAATTGGGAGGCATTATTGGAAGGATTTCTGGAGATGCAAGAAGAACTCGTGTGCTCACTGTTGAAGACTCCAGACATGACTTTGACAGGGTTGCGGGTGTTAACTCTGAGCTTTCCTCAGAGGGCAGGGGGGCGCTTTTCCTGGTCAGAAACATCCTGATAGTGTGTGAGGACCATGAACATGTGCATGACGTGGAGTTCCACGTGTGAGGCTGCTTCTACGCCTGATTCTGTCTTAACCTTATATGATTAAGATTGTGAATTTTTGCCATTCTCAGGAGTCCAGAGGGGTGGTGGTGCCAGTCACGGTCAAAGACTACAAATTCGGCCATGGAGAAGGTGACCCAAAATCGCTTCACAAACCGTCTTGGTGAAATTCCCAGGCGGCTCCAGCGGTTTGGTGTGATTTTGATACTCCTGTCTGACCCAGAACTACTCCAGCAAGGTGAAGTGATGAAGTCTGGTTTACTGAGGAGTGGTTGCTACGATCTCAGAGCGTTGTGATGCCACAGAAGCTGACTTCTCTGAAGCAGCAATCCCATTCTCATGACCTATGAGTCCTATGGCTTTAAGTAGAAAGACGGGGGAAGGAACAAGAAGAGACCTGTTAGCCTGATCATGATCTCAGGTGGTCTTTTCTGTTTCTTTCATACTTCCATTTTCTATACAAAGAGAAAAGAAAACGATGTTCTGTATACCATTCTTTAGACCAATATTTCTCCAGAGAGAGCAAGGTGTCCCTATTTCCACTGCAATTTCTAGAGATCTCAATCAACAGCGAGGCCTCTTGGCTACCATTAGGTCTCTGGTAGGTTGCATATCCTTGGGTGAGAGGGTCCATTCTTAGCTTCTGTTCCCTATGGTTTCTCAGATGTAAGGTCTGCCGTTGGTTTTAGGTCAGCCTTGAAGGTGAGGGAAGGAAGTAGGGATAGGAAAGTCACAATTCCAGGAAAATTGCCAGGGCAGGAATGCGCTGTGCTGTCCGTGTCCTTATCTGCTAGTGTCCTGAAACACCAGTCCTAAGGGATGAAGGCTCTGTCTACCTTACATTACCTTAAACAGCATTGCAAAGGATTCATGGAGAGTGAAACTCTGCATGATAGCTACCCCTAAAGAAAGAACACTGGTCAGCACTCCTTGTCATCATTAGTTAATGCTACATGCCATAGACATGGGGAGAGCCATGTTGAGCAACTCTCTTTATTCAGATGAAAATGAATGGCCAACATCGATGGCCTGCCATGCCGACTCTAGCATCACTGTGGAAGGAGCCGAGATACCCTTTTAAGGGCTAGTGGATAAAGATGATTATGAAGATGATGATAAAGAAGATGATTTCCAAAGGAAAATGCAAGCCGACCAAGGGAAATATCCTATGGCTTCGCGCCTATGTGGCCCAGGAGGTATACCATGGACATGATTATTAGTAAGGGAAAACGGAAGGAGAAGAAGTAAGACACACCAGGAGAGACTCAGGACTTTGGTGACCAACCTTAGGGTTACAGGAGGATAAGACCTGCCTTAAGGAGGGAACTAGTTAATGGGTATGGAGGTGGTGTGGCATTATTTGTGGATGAGCACTTGGTGGTATATGCAATTAATGAATCAGGGAGCACTACGTAAAAAACGTAGGATGGATGAAAGGCTGGCTTGCCGAATATGAGAAAAAATAGTGAATAGAAAGCAAAACAGGCCGTTTCACGTGGAGATGAAGAAAGAAAGAGAAGAGAAATGAATTCTAGCTTTATTATCTTACTGATTAAAATGGTATGCAATTGGTTTCCTATAAGGTCCTTATCTGATTTGGGTCTTTGGACATTGTAAATTAGAGCCTTCTCTCTTCCTACATTTTGGGAAAAGATGAGAAAAGCTGACATTACCAATAAATGTCTCAAATTGTGGACCAGGGAATTGATTTGAACCTAGCTTTCTGTGTGTTCGGGGATGTTTGAGGACTGCTTCAAAAGCCTCAAAAGCTCCTTCAAAAGTCATTACCTGAGAAGTCACATATGTATGACTCGTGATCTTGTCATGGTAGTGCGTATGTGTCTTGGAATTTATCTTTTTTACTCCGGTATTGGATATGCTGGCATACTTGTGTGGAGGGGTCTTTTAGGTAAGGTTGTTTAATTAATTATTTAATTCTTGGTAGGAAGGAGTTCACTTATCCTGTTTGGACGGGTTGTTACTTTGATTCTCACACACGTTACAT
This sequence comes from Meles meles, assembly GCF_922984935.1. Lineage (NCBI taxonomy): Eukaryota > Metazoa > Chordata > Mammalia > Carnivora > Mustelidae > Meles > Meles meles. Next base: position 15,120,354 of record NC_060088.1, read on the forward strand.
CCTGTTCGGCCACAGTTCGTGCATTGAATGTCCCATTTGATCCACATTTAGAAACACAGGTTTTGACTATCCTGCCTGGAACAAACACCAGATTTTATGTGCCTGGTTTGAGTCTCATTGCCTGTCCATTTTCTTGCTTTTTCACATGTTTCTTTACTTCCATGAGTGAGGGAAATTGTATGGTAGTTGTCGTTCTGTTACTGACAGGTATGTCACAGCCCAATGCTCTCTCCATTTACGCCACATGTCACAAGGAGCAAGAATGCCTTGCTTATGGCTCCATACGATTCTGCAGTGCACTTCGAGGACAGGTATATGGTAGAAGTTTCTGGGAGCTCCAGGCTTGTCTTCAGCCATCAGCACAACCAGAATATGACCACATCAATGTAAACAAGGCATAAATGGACCTGAAGCCTAGAAATCACACTCCACATCGAAAGAGAGGAGAAGTCACAGAGACCATGGGAGAAGGATGTAGAGAGGGCTTATGGGAGAATTGGACGGTTACTGCTTTAGAGGGCAGGTAGCCATGGCCACAGACAAAGGCCCAGGGGAGAGGAGCACACTTAGAACCCACAATTTGAATGTTGAATCATAGCTGTTGGCGGAGAAAAGGAGAGTGTCTGAAGGACATGGTTTCTTGCAACCCAAGGGTCTTGAGGCCCTGGGATTCCAGATCAGCCTGCTTTGCAGACATAGACTACAGAGCACACTGTGTATCTCCTGAAGAGGACACCAGCAAGCAACCAGGTGCAGACAGCCTGGAAAGCATGATCAGAGAAAATACCTGTTGACACTGTCGTAAGATTATTATTTCTTTGGGTGCATTCGTGATGGGCAATGGTGGTGGAGATGCCTCGATGGGCGCCAAAGATACTTGGGCACTTCAACCGCCAGCATCAAGACTGGGAAGTGGCCACAGAGAGGACGGTGAGGACATTAGCGGCCCAACGTGCAATCATGGATTCCCAAACCTGGAACACTGTTGGGACAGCCTTCTTCAGGCCACGTGGCTTAGTCCCAGGAAAACAGAAAATCCTGCAGGGGACTAGAAGAAAGCCCTGCCCATATCATCTCACCTGGCCACAGAATTCGGCAGGCCTTAAGTTTTGTGGAGTGGGTTGAAAGTCATGTTTCACAGACACACCAGACCCAAGAAGCTTCACCTGATCATATTTGGCCCAGACACCACACACTCTGAATGGAAGGCAAGGAGAGCCTCTGCAGAGCACGAGCCCACAGGAGAGTGGACAGCCACAACACAACACCAGAGGGCATGTCACACACACCTGAAACTCTCTCAAGTGCCAGCACTTGGGCACTTCATGACCTCTTCTTCCTAAAGAAATTACTTTCAGGGTAGTTAACAGAATGCGCATTTCGAATACAGAAAAGACAGTGACCTTTGGTAGATTCACGTTGTATTCCAGAAACTGTCCAAAAGCCTTTTCAGATGGCTTCACATGGGGATTGGTCTCTTCCAACATTGCCCATGCTGGCTTCATTGAGCTCCAAATAGATGAGTCCATCCTGGACCTAAGCTTTTAGGGTGTAGGGTCTGCCTTTAATTTTCAGTCAGGTGGGAAATTTGGGAGGCATTTATGGCACGATGTCTGGAGATGCAAGAAGAACTCGTGTTCTCACTGTTGAAGACTCCAGACATGTCTTTGGTATGGTTGCACTGTTAACTCCGAACTTTCCTCGGAGGGTGTGGGACGCTTTTCCTGATAAGAAGCATCCTGATAGGGTATGAGGACCATAAACATGTGTATGGCGTGGAGTTCCCCTTGTGAGGCTGCTTGTACTCCTGACCCTTTCTTGACTTTACGTTGGTAAGATGGAATTGTGGATTCTTGACCTTCGCAGGAGTCCAGAGGGGTGTTGGTGATAGTCATGGCAAAAGACTACAAATTCGGCCATGGAGATGGTGACCCCAAATCGCTTCACAAACTGTCTTGGGTAAATACCTAGGAGGGTCCAGCGGTTTGGGTGATTTTGATACTCCTGGCTGACCCAGAACTACTCCAGCCAGGTGAAGTAATGAGGCCTGGTATAGTGAGGAGTGGTTGCTTGGACTTCAAAGCTTTGTGACGTCACAGAAGCTGACTTCACTGAAGCAGCAATCCCATTCTCATGACACATGAGTCCTATGGCATTAAGTAGAAAGTCCTGGGAAGGAATAAGAAAGATCCCTGTTAGCCTGATCATGCACTCAGGCGTTCTTTTCTGTTTCTTTCCCACTTCCCCTTTCTATACAAAGAGAAAATAAAACGATGTTCTGTATACCATTCTTTAGACCAACATTTCTCCAGAGAGAGCAAGGTGTTCCTATTTCCACTGCAATTTCTAGAGATCTCAATCAACAGAGAGGCCTCTTGGCTACCATTAAGTCTCTGGGAGGTTGTATATCCTTGAGCTAGAGGGTTCATTCTTAGCTTCTGTTCTCTATGGTCTCTCGGGTGGAAGGTCTGCCTTTGGTGCTTGGTCAGCATGGAAGGTGATGGAAGGAAGAAGGGAAGGAAAGTCACCATTCCAGGAAAATTGCCAGGGCAGGGATGCGTTGTGCTCTCCGTGTCCTTATCTCCTATTGTCCTGAAACACCAGTCCTAAGGGATGAAGGCTTGTCGACCTGACATTACCTTAAACACCGTTGCAAAGGCTTCATGGAGAGTGAATTTCTGCATGATCGCTACCCCTAAAGAAAGAGCCCTGGTCAGCACTCCTTGTCATCATTAGTTAATGCTACATACCATAGTCATGGGACTATGTTGAGCAACTCTCTTTATTCAGATGAAAATGAAGGGCCAACAACAATGGCATGCCTTGCCCCCTCCAGCATCACTGTGGAATGAGCTGAGATACCCATTTAAGGGCTAGTGGATAAAGATGAATATGAAGATGATGATAAAGAAGATGGTTTCCAAATGAAAATCCAAGTCGTCCAAGGGAAATATCCTATGTCTTCACTGCTATGTGGCCCATGAGGAATAACATGACATGAATAGTAGTAAGGGAAAAAGGAAGGAGAAGAAGTTAGAGAAGGAGACGCAAGAGGAGAGACTCAGGACTTTGGGGACCAAGTGGAGGGTTAAAGGAGGATAAGACGTGTCATAAAGAGGGAAATGGATAATGGGTATGGAGGTGGTGAGGCATTATATTAGGATGAGCACTTGGTGGTATATGCAATTAAAGAATCAGGGAACACTATGTCAAAAATCGTAGGATGGATGAAAGCCTGGCTTGCCGAAATTATGAAAAAATAGTGAATAGAAAGCAAAAGAGGCCCTTTCACATGGAGCTAAAGAAAGAAAGAGAAGAGAAATGAATTCTAGTTTTATTATCTTTTTTTTTTTTTTTTTTTTTTTTTTTTTTTTTTTTTTTTCTCATTTTATTTATTTTTTCAGCGTAACAGTATTCATTCTTTTTGCACAACACCCAGTGCTCCATGCAAAACGTGCCCTCTCCATTACCCACCACCTGTTCCCCCAACCTCCCACCCCTGACCCTTCAAAACCCTCAGGTTGCCCCAACCTCCCACCCCTGACCCTTCAAAACCCTCAGGTTGTTTTTCAGAGTCCATAGTCTCTTATGGTTCGCTTCCCCTCCCCAATGTCCATAGCCCGCTCCCCCTCCCCCAATCCCACCTCCCCGCAGCAACCCCCAGTTTGTTTTGTGAGATTAAGAGTCATTTATGGTTTGTCTCCCTCCCAATCCCATCTTGTTTCATTTATTCTTCTCCTATCTCCTACCCCCCCATGTTGCTTCTCCATGTCCTCATATCAGGGAGATCATATGATAGTTGTCTTTCTCCGATTGACTTATTTCACTAAGCATGATACGCTCTAGTTCCATCCACATCGTCGCAAATGGCAAGATTTCATTTCTTTTGATGGCTGCATAGTATTCCATTGTGTATATATACCACATCTTCTTGATCCATTCATCTGTTGATGGACATCTAGGTTCTTTCCATAGTCTGGCTATTGTAGACATTGCTGCTATAAACATTCGGGTACACGTGCCCCTTCGGATCACTATGTTTGTATCTTTAGGGTAAATACCCAGTAGTGCAATTGCTGGGTCATAGGGTAGTTCTATTTTCAACATTTTGAGGAACCTCCATGCTGTTTTCCAGAGTGGTTGCACCAGCTTGCATTCCCACCAACAGTGGAGGAGGGTTCCCCTTTCTCCACATCCTCTCCAGCATCTGTCATTTCCTGACTTGTTCATTTTAGCCATTCTGACTGGTGTGAGGTGATATCTCATTGTGGTTTTGATTTGTATTTCCCTGATGGCGAGTGACGTGGAGCACTTTTTCATGTGTCTGTTGGCCATCTGGATGTCTTCTTTGCAGAAATGTCTGTTCATGTCCTCTGCCCATTTCTTGATTGGATTGTTTGTTCTTTGGGTGTTGAGTTTGCTAAGTTCCTTATAGATTTTGGATACTAGCCCTTTATCTGATATGTCGTTTGCAAATATCTTTTTGATTAAAATTGTATGCAATTGGTTTCCTATAAGGTCCTTATATGAATTGGGTCTTTGGACATTGTAAATTAGAGTCTTCCCTCTTCCTACATTTTGGGAATAGATGAGAAAAGCCCACATTACCATTAAATGTCTTGAATTGTCTACCAACAAATTGATTTGTACCTGGCTTTTTGAGTGTTTGGAGATGTTTGAGGACAGCTTCAAAAGCTTTCGTCATTACTTGAGACGTCAGATATGTATGACTCATGATCTGTCATGGTTGTGCTTATGTGTCTTGGAATTTATCCTTTCTCTCTGGTATTGGATTTGCTGACACACTTGTGTGTAGGGGTCGTTTAGGTAAGGTCTTTTTATTAATTAATTCATTAATAAATTAATTAATTCTTGATAGGTAAAGAGTTAACTTCTCCAGTTTGGACAATTTTTTACTTTGATTCTCTAAGATTTTTTTTTTTTTTTAGTTATTTTCTCTGAATTTTGCTCCCATGAGTGATATGCTTCACTTGCTCCCTAACTTCTGTGGGACTCTTTTAAGGGTATGTGTCTCTCCGTGTGTGTGTGTGTGTGTGTGTGTGTGTGGGTGGGTGGGTGTGTTTCAGAAAACGCAAAAATTATATTTTAAGAGATATGAATCTGTTCTATTCCAGATCACAATTCATCTTCAAACACAGTGGAAACTCCCGTTACATCCCGTTTGGCCACATTTCCTGCATTTAATATCCCATTTGATCCACTTTTGAAACGCATATTCTGACTAGCCTGCCTGCAACAAACACTAAATTTTGTGTGCCTGGTTCGAGTCTTATTGCCTGTCCCTTTTTCTTGCTTTTTCACAGGTTTCTTTACATCCATGAGTGAGTGAAATTGTATGGGAATTGTCTTTCTGTGACTGACAGATATGTCACAGCCCAATGCTCTCTCCCTTTCTGCCACGTGTCACAAGGAGCTATAATGCCTTCTTGCTTATGGCTCATAGGAGTCCGCAGTGCATTTGGAGGACAGGGAGATGGTGGAAGTGTCTGGGAAATCCAGGCCTGTCTTCAGCCATCAGCACAACCAGAAGATGACCACATCAATGGAAACATGGCATAAATGGACCTGAAGCCTTGAAATCACACTCCATGAGAGAAGAAGTCACAGAGACCATGGGAGAAGGGCGGAGACTGGGAATATGGGAGAATTGGACAGTTGGTGCTTCAGAGGGCAGGGAGCCATGGCCAAAGACAAAGGCCCAGGATAGAGGAGCACACTTAGAACCCACAATTTGAACGTTGACCCATAGCTTTTGGTGGAAAAAAGTATAGTGTCTGAATGACATGGGTTCTTGAAACCCAAGTGTCTTGAATCCTGGGGATTCCAGATCTGCATGTTTGCAGATATAGACTCAAGACAACAGTGCATATGTACCAGAGAGTACACCATCAAGCAACCTGGTGCAGACAGCCTGGAAACCGTGATCAGAGACCATAACTGTTGACACTGCGGTAAGATTATTATTTCTTTCTGTGCACTTGTGATGGGCATTGGTGGAAATGCCTCAATGGGCACCAAAGATACTTGGGCTCTACGACTGCCAGCAACAAGACTGAGTAGTGGCCACAGGCAGGACGATGAGGACATTAGCTGCCCAACCTGCTATAATGGATTCCCAAACCTGGAACACTGTTGGGACTGCCTTCTTCAGGCCACATTGCTTAGTCCCAGGAGAACTGAAAATCATGCAGGGGACTAGAAGAAAACCCTGCCCACATCCTCTCACCTGGCCACTGAATTCAGCACTCCTTATGTTTTGTGGAGTGGGTTGAAAGTCACGTTTCACAGGCACACCAGACCCACGAAGATTAACCTCACCATATTTGGTCCAGACACCAAACACTCTGAATGGAAGACAAGCAGAGCCTCTGCAGAGGACGAGCCCAAAGGAGAGTGGACAGCCACAACACAACCCTGAGGGCATGTCACACACACCTGAGGCTCTCTCAAGTGCCAGCCCTTGGGCACTCCATGAGATCTTCTTCCTAAAGAAATTATCTTCAGGGTAGATAACAGAATATGCATTTCAAATACAGAGAAGCCAGAGACCTTTTGTAGATTCATGTTGTATTTCTGAAACTGGCCCAAAAGCCTTTTCCGATGGCTTCACATGGGGATTGGGTCTCTTCCAACATGCTCCATGCTTTCTCTGTGAGCTCCAAATAGATGAGTCCATTCTGGGCCTAAGCTTTTAGGGTGTAGGGCCTGCCTTTAATCTTTGGTCAGTTCGGAAAATTGGGAGGCATTTATGGCATGATTTGTGGAGATGCAAGAAGAACTCGTGTTCTCACTGTTGAAGACTCCAGACATGTCTTTGCTATGGTTGCGGGTGTTAACTCTGAGTTTCCTCGGAAGGCGGGGGGCGGTTTCCCTGGTCAGAAGCATCCTGATAGGGTGTGTTGACTGAACATGTATATGGCATGAATGCCATGTGTGAGGCTGCTTGTACTTCTTGTCAGGGCCTGATTATCCAGAGGAACTCTAAACCCTGGATATAGGTGCGGGCCAGGCCACATAGCCGTATCCAATTAGTGGAGTGCGCATATATTAACTTGGTGAGTTGAAATCTCATTGGCCACCTGTGTGTGGGTCGGGCTCAACCACCTCTATAAAGGTTAGTCTGTGAGGCTGGGTGTGGGGAGACGTAGGGGTTGTTAGAATAGCCATTGGAGATGTAGGAGAAGTTAGAATAGCCATTGGATAAGTAGGAAGAGCAGTTGGAGAAGTAGAAGATGTTAGAATAGCCATTGGAGAAGTATTAGGAGTTAGAATGGAAGTTAGAATAGCAGTTAGAATAGCCATTAGGGTAGACTTTGTGAGCCATTAGGGTAGTCATAGGAGTGATAGCGTCAGGGTCATCGAGAGCAGCGCTGCCCCAAGGCGCGGCCCCACCGCCGGTGGCCTCGCTGGACCCAGTTGCAGCCCCGCCGCCAGGGACTTCGCTGCCCTGAGTTGCAGCCCCACCGTGACCAGCCTCGCTGCCTCCAGCAGCCTCACAGCCCCCAGCTGTGGCCCCGCTGCCAGAGGCCTCGCTGCTCCAAGCCGTGACCAGGGCTGGAGTGGCCTGGTCTGGAGCGGCCTCGTCAGAGCGGCGTCATTCCAGGGAGCGGCCTCGTTGGCATGCGGCCCCTCCTTGAGCGGCCTCGTCCAGAGCGGCCTCTTCATTGTCAGAAGCAGCCTCGTCCGGGGAATGGCCTTGTTGGAGTGGCTTCATGGGGAGCAGAGTCTGTGTCGTCAGGGCTGTCGTCCTTGTCATCCTCGCCCAGAGCAGCATCGGAAGCGGTGATGCCTCAAGCTTTAACACGAGCGGCGCTGCCCCGTGCACCGCCCAGAGCAGCAACAGCAGCGGGGCCACCGCCAGCAGCACCACCCATGCATCAGAGCAGCGGCGGCAGTGGCAGCGGCGCCGCCTTGAGCTGTAACATGAGTGGCGCCGCGCCGTGCACCGACCAGAGCCGCAGCCGCAGCGGCGCCACCTCGAGTGGCATCGCCCCGTGCACCACCCAGAGCAGCAGCAGCAGCCGCGACACCACGACTGGATCGTCCCTAGCACCAGAGCAGCAGTGGCAGCGGCGTCATCACCCAGAGGAGCAGCGGCAGCGGCGCTGCCAAAAGCGATGCCACCCTGAGCCAGAGTATCAGCAGCAGTGCCGCTGCAAGCAGCCATGCCGCCTTGGGCAGTGCCACCATCAGGAGCAGCCTCTCAGGAGCCAACTGTGCAGCCACGCTGGGAGTGGGTCTGTGGTATGTTGAGGGTGAGGCAGGGAGCCTCAGGAGGGACCCCAGTGACTGGGAGGCGGTGGTCCCAGTAAAACTTGGGGACTACCGATCAGTTTGGTTTCTAATACAGTTTGGTTTCTAAAGCAGTTTGGTTTCTGATGGAGTTTGGTTTCTGATGCATTTTGGTTTCTGATGCAGTTTGGTATCTGATGCAGTTTGGTTTTGATGCATGGCGTAAAATAAAACTTTGCTTGATTTTTGCCTTCTGTCAGACTCATTCCTTTGATCACGGACCCTAACACCACGAAGCTTAAATTCACCATATTTGCCGCAGGCACCACAACCTCTGAATGGAAGGCAAGGAGAGCCTCTGCAGAGGACGAGTCCACAGGAGATTGAACAGACAAAACACAACCCCAGAGGGCATGTCACACACACCTGAGACTCTCTCAAGTTCCAGGCTTCGTGCACTCTATGAGCTCTAATTCCTAAAGAAATTATCTTCAGGGTAGATAACAGAATGCACGTTTCGAATACACAGAAGACAGAGACCTTTTGTTGATTCACTTTGTATTCCTGAAACTGGACCAAAAGCCTTTTCCGATGAATTCACATGGGGATTGGTTCTCTTCCAACATGCACCGTGTTTGCTCCTTTGAGCTCCAAACAGATGAGTCCCTCCTGGGCCTAAGTTTCTAGGGTGTAGGGTCTGCCTTTAATGCTTGGTCAGCTGGGAAAATTGGGAGGCATTTATGGCACAATTTCTGGAGATGCAAGAAGAACTCATGTCCTCACTGTTGAAGACTCCAAACATGTCTTTGGTATGGTTGCGGGTGTTAACTCTGAGCATTCCTCGGAGGGCGGGGGCACTTTACCTGGTCAGAAGCATCCTGATAGGGTATGAGGACCATGAACATGTGTATGGGGTGGAGTTCCCCGTGTGAGACTGCTTGTACTCCTGACTCTTCCTTGACCTTACATGGGTAAGATGGAATTGTGGATTCTTGCCCTTCCCAGGAGTCCATAGCGGTGGTGGTGACAGTCACGGCCAAAGACTAGAAATTTGACCATGGAGAAGGTGACCCAAATCACTTTACAAACTGTCTTGGTGAAATCCCCAGGTGACTCCAGATGGTGGAGTGATTATGTTACTCCTGGCTGACCCATAACTAATCCAGCCAGATGAAGTGATGAGGCGTGGATTGGTGAGGAGTGGTTTCTAGGAACTCAGAGCTTTGTGACGTCACAGAAGCTGACTTCATTGAAGCAGCAATCCCATTCTCACGACATATGAGTCCTATGGCTTTAAGTAGAAAGACGGGAAGGAACAAGAAAGAGCCCTGATACCTGACCATGAACTCAGGTGGTCTTTTCTGTTTCTTTCCCAATTCAAATTTCTATACAAAGAGAAAAGAAAACGAAGTTCTGTATACCATTCTTTAGACCAACATTACTCCAGAGAGAACAAGGTGTTCCTATTTCCACTGCAATTTCTAGAGATCTCAATCAACAGCGCGGCCTCTTGGCTACCATTAGGTCTCTGGGAGGTTGGATATCCTTGGGTGAGAGGGTCCATTCTAAGCTTCGGTTCCTATGGTTTCTCGGGTGTAAGGTCTGCCTTTGGTGCTTGTTCAGCTTGGAAGGTGAGGGAAGGAAGAAGGGAAGGAAAGTCACAATTCCAGAAAAATTGTCAGGAGAGTGATGCGTTGTGCTGTCTGTATCATTGTCTGCTAGTGCCTGAAACACCGGTCCTAAGGGATGAAGGCTCTGTCTACCTGACATTACCTTAAACACCTTTGCAAAGGCTTCATGGAGAGTGAAACTCTGCATGATCGCTACCCCGAAAGAAAGAGCCCTGGTCAGCACTCCTTGTCATCATTAGTTAATGCTGCATGCCATAGTCATGGGGAGAGCCATGTTGAGCAATTCTCTTTATTCAGATGAAAATGAACGGCCAACATCGATGGCCTGCCATGCCGACTCTAGCATCACCGTGGAAGGAGCCAAGATACCCTTTTAAGGGCTAGTGGATAAAGATGATTATGAACATGATGATAAAGAAGATGATTTCCAAATGAAAATGAAAGCCGACCAAGGGAAATATCCTATGGATTCACTCTTATATAGCGCAGGATGTATACCATGGACATGAGTATTAGTAAGGGAAAACGGACGGAGAAGAAGTCAGACAGGGAGACGCAACAGGAGAGACTCAGGACTTTGGTACCAAGCTGAGGGTTACAGGAAGATAACACCTGCCACAAAGAGGGAACTGGTTAATGGGTATGGAGGAAATGTGGCAGTATATGAGGATGAGCACTTGATGGTATTTGCAATTAAAGAATCAGGGAGCACTATGTGAAAAACGTAGGATGGATGAAAGGCTGGCTTGCCGAATATCAGAAAAAATAGTGAATAGAAAGCAAAGAGGTCGTTTCACATGGAGATGAAGAAAGAAAGAGAGGAGAAATGAATTCAAGCTTTATTATCTTACTGATTAAAATCGTATGCAACTGGTTTCCTATAAGGTCCTTATCTGAATTGGGTCTTTGGACATTGTCAGTTAGAGTCTTCGCTCTTCCTACATTTTAATAATAGATGAGAAAAGTCGACATTACCATTAAATGTGTCGAATTGTGGACTAGGGAATTGATTTGAACCTGGCTTTCTGTGTGGTGGGAGATGTTTGTGGACTGCTTCAATAGCCTCCAAAGGTGCTTCAAAAGTCATTACCTGAGACGTCAAATATGTATGATTCATGATCTTGTCATGGGAGTACATATGTGTCTTGGAATTTATCCTTTTCTCTAAGGTATTGGATTTGTGGCATACTTGTGTGGAGGGTTTTTTTAGGTAACGTTGCTTAATTAATTAATTAATTAATCTTGATAGGTAAGGAGTTACCTTATCCAGTTTGGATGGCTTGTTACATTGATTCCCTAAGCTTTTGTTTTTTATGGTATTTTGTGTGAATTTTGCTTCAATGAGTGCTATTCCTCACTTGCTCCATACCTTCTGTGGGACTCTTTTAAGTGTGTGTGTGTGTTTGTGTGTGTGTGTGTGTGTGTGTGTGTGTTTCACCAAACGCTAAAAATGATATTTTAAGAGGAATGAATCTGCTCTATTCCAGATCACAATTCACCTTCAAACACAATGGAGACTCACGTTACATCCTGTTTTCCCACATTTATGTATTGAATGTCCCATTTGATCCAATTTAGAAATGCAGATTCTGACTTGCCTCCTTGGAACACACAACAAATTTTGTGTGCCTGGTTAGAGTCTAATGGTCTGCCCCTTTTTATTGCTTTTTCCCATGAGTGAGTGAATTCGTATGGTATTTGTCTTTCTGTGACTGACAAATACGACAAAACACAATGCTCTCTCCAATTCTGCCACATGTCGCAAGGAGCAAGAATGCCTTTTTGCTTATGGCTCCATAAGAGTCTGCAGTGCATTTCGAGGACAGGGAGATGGTAGAAGTGTTTGGGAGCTCCAGGCTTGCCTTCAGCCATCAGCACAACCAGAAGATGAGCACATCAAAGGAAACATGGCGTAAATGGACCTGAAGCGTAGAAATCACACTCCACAGCGTAAGAGAGAAGAAGTCACAGAGACCATGGGAGAAGGTTGTAGACAGGGCTTATGGGAGAAAGGACGGTTGGTGCTTCAGAGGGTAGGGATCCCTGGCCAAAGACAAAGGCCCAGGTGAGAGGAGCACACTTAGAACCCCCAATTTGAATGTTGACCCTTAGCTCTTGGCGGAGAAAAGGAGAGTGTGTGAAGGACATGAGTTCTTGCAACACAAGGATCTTGAGGCACTGGCATTGCAGATCAGCATGCTTTGCAGACATAGACTCCAGAGAACACTGTGTATCTCCTGGAGAGGACAGCAGCAAGCAACCTTGTGCAGACAGCCTGGAAACCATGATCAGAGACAATACCTGTTGACACCATGGTAAGATTATTATTTCTTTGTATGCATTCTTGATGGGCAGTGCTGGTGGAGATGCCTCGATGGGAGCCAAAGATACTTGGTCTCTCAAATCTATGGTCAAATAATCTTTGACAGTACAGGAAAAAATATACAATATAAAAAGACAGTCTCTTCAATAAATGGTGCTGTGAAAATTGGACATCTATATGTAGAAGAATGAAACTCGACCATTCTCTTACACCGTACACAAAGATAAACTCGAAATGGATAAAAGACCTCAACATGAGACAGGAATCCATCAGAATCCTAGAGGAGAACTTAGGCAGTAACCTCTTCGATATCAGCCACAGAAACTTCTTTCAAGATATGTCTCCAATGGCCGAGGAAAAAAAAAGCGAAAATGAACTTTTGGGACGTCATCAAGATTAAAAGCTTCTGCACAGCAAAGGAAACAGTCAACCATACAAAAAGGCAACCCACGGAATGGGAGAAAATATTTGCAAATGACAGTACAAACAAAAGGTTGATATCCAGGCTCTATAAAGAACTTCTCAAACTCAACACACACAGAACAGATAATCATATCAAAAAATGGGCAGAAGATATGAACAGACACTTCTCCAACAAAGACATACAAATGGCTATCAGACACATGAAAAAATATTCAGCATCACTAGCCATAAGGGAGTTTCAAATTAAAACAAAATTGAGATACCACCTGACACCAGTTAGAATGGCCAAAATTAGCAAGACAGGAAACAACTGTGTTGGAAAGGATGTGGAGAAAGGGGAACCCTCTTACACTTTTGGTGGGAATGCAAGTTAGTGCAGCCACTTTGGAGAACAGTGTGGAGATTCCTGAAGAAATTAAGAATAGAGCTTCCCTATGACCCTGCAATTGCACTGCTGGTTATTTACACCGAAGATACAGATGTAGTGAAAAGAAGGGCCAACTGTACCCCAATGTTTATTGCAGCAAGAGGACGGTCGCCAAACTGTGGAAAGAACCAATATGCCCTTCAACTGATGAATGGATAAGGAAGATGTGGTCCATATACACAATGGAGTATCATGCCTCTATCAGAAAGGATGAATACCCAACTTTTGTAGCAACATGGACGGGACTGGAAGAAATTATGCTGAGCGAAATAAGCCAAGCAGAGAGAGTCAAGTATCATATGGTTTCACTTATTTGTGGAGCATAACAAATAACATGGAGGACATGGGGAGATGGAGAGGAGACGGAGTTGTGGGAAATTGGAAGGGGAGGTGAACCTTGAGAGACTATAGCTCTGAAAAACAACCCGATGGTTTTGAAAGGGCGGGGATATGGGAAGTTGAGTCTCCAGGCATGTCTTTGTTATGGTTGCGGGTGTTAACTCTGAGCTTTCCTCTTAGGGTTGGGGGACCTTTTCCTGTTCAGAAGCATTATGATAGGCTGTGAGGACCATGACCATGTGTATGGCGTGGAGTTCCCCTTGTGAGGCTGCTTGTACTACTCTTTCTTGACCTTACATTGGTAAGATGGAATTGTGGATTCTTGCCTTTCTCAGAAGTCCAGAGGGGTGGTGGTGACAGTCAAGGGGAAAGACTACAATTTCAGCCATGGTGAATGTGACCACAAAAGGGTTCACAAACTATCTTGAAGAAATACCAAGGGGGTTCCAGCGGTTTGGAGTGATTTTGATACTCCTGGCTGATCCAGAACTACTCCAGCCAGGTGAAGTGATGAGGCGTGCTTTGGTGAGGAGTGGTTGCTATGTCCTCAGAGCTTTGTGACATCACAGAAGCTGACTTCACTGATGCAGCAATTCCTTTCTCATGACATATGAGTCCTAAGGCTTTAAGTAGAAAGACTTGGGAAGGAACAAGAAAGAGCCCTGTTAGCCCGATCATGAACTCAGGTGGTCTTTTCTGTTTCTTTCCCAATTCAAATTTCTATACAAAGAGAAAAGAAAACGATGTTCTGTATACCATTCCTTAGACCAACATTTCTCCAGAGAGAGCAAGGTGTTCCTGTTTCCACTGCAATTTCTAGAGATCTCAATCAACAGCGAGGCCTCTTGGCTATCATTAGGTCTCTGGGAGGTTAGATAGCCTTGGGTGAGAGGGTCCATTCTTAGCTTCTGTTTCCTATGGTTTCTTGGGTGTAAGGTCTGCCTTTGGGCTTGGTCAACTTGGAAGGTGCTGGAAGGAAGAAGGGAAGGAAAGTCACAATTCCAGGAAATTTGCCAGGGCAGGGATGCGTTGTGCTGTCTGTGTCCTTATCCGCTAGTGTCCTGAAACACCAGTCCTAAGGATGAAGGCTCTGTCTACCTGACATTACCTTAAACACCATTGCAAAGGCTTCATGGAGAGTGAAATGTTGCATGTTCGTTATCCCTAAAGAAAGAGCCATGGACAGCACTCCTTGTTCATTAGTTAATGCTACATGTGATAGTCACGGGGAGAGCCATGTTGAGCAACGCTCTTTATTCAGATGAAAATGAACGGCCAACATCGATGGCCTGCCATGCCCACTCTATCGTAACTGTGGAAGGAACCGAAATACACCTTTTATGGCTTGTGGATAAAAATTATTATGAAGATGATGTTAAAGATGATTTCCAAGTGAAAATGCAAGCAGACCAAGAGAAATATCCTATGGCTTCACTCATATTTGACCCATGCAGAATACCATGGACATGAGTATTAGTAAGGGAAAACGGAAGGAGAAGATGTCAGAAAGGGAGACGCACCTGGAGAGACTCAGGACTTTGGGGACCAATCTGAGGTTTACAGGGAGATAAGACATGCCATAAAGAGGGAAATGGATAATGGGTATGGAGGTGGTGTGGCATTTTATGAGGATGAGCCCTTGGTGGTATATGCAGTTAAAGAATCAGAGAGTACTATGTCAAAAATGTATGATGTATGAAAGGCTGTCTTGCCGAATATAAGAAAAAATAGTGAATAGAAAGCAAAACAGGCCATTTCCCATGGAGATGAAGAAAGAAAGAGAAGAGAAATGAATTCTTGTTTTATTACTTACTGATTAAAATTGTAGGCAATTGGTTTCCTATAAGGTCCTTATGTGAATTGGGTCTTTGGACATTGTAAATTCGAGTCTTCCCTCTTCCTACATTTTGGGAATAGATGGGAAAATCTGACATTACCAATAAATGTCTCGAATTGTGGACCAGGGAATTGATTTGAACCTGGCTTTCTGTGTGTTGGGAGATGTTTGAGGAATGCTTCAAAAGCCTCCAAAGCTGCTTCAAATGTCATTACCTGAGAGGTCAGATATGTCTGACTCATGATCTTGTCATGGTAGTGACGTTCTTGGAATTTATCCTTTTCTCTCCGCTATTGCATTTACTGGCAACTTCTGTGGAGTGGTGTTTTAGGTAATGTTGTTTCTTGATGGATAAGGAGTTAACTTATCCAGATTTAACGGTTTGTTACTTTGACTCTCCTACTTTTTTTTATGGTATTTTCTCTGAATTTTGCTTCCATGAATGCTATCCCTCACTTGCTCCCTAAATTCTGTGGGACTCTTTCATGTGTGTGTGTGTGTGTGTGTGTGTGTGTGTGTGTGTGTGTCTGTGTGTCTGTGTTTCACAAGACGCTAAAAATTACGTTTTAAGAGATATGAGGATGCTCTAATCCAGATCACAATTCACCTTCAAACAGAGTGGAAACTCACATTACATCCCATTCATGAAAATTTCCTGCATTGAATGTCACATTTTATCCACTATTAGAAACGCAGATTCTGACTATCCTGCCTGGAACAAACACCAAATTTTGTGTGCCTTTCTAGATTCTAATTGCCTGTCCCTTTTTCTTGCTTTTTCACATGTTTCCTTACTTCCAAGAATGAGTGAAATCGTAAGGGATTTGTCTTTCTGTGACTGATAGAGATGACACAGCCCAATGCTCTCTCACTTTCTGTCACATGTTGCAAGGAGCAAGAATGATTTCTTGCTTATTGCTCCTAAGAGTATGCAGAGAATTTGGAGGAAAGGGAGATGGTAGAAGTGTCTGGGAGCTCCAGGCTTTTCTTCAGCCATCAGCACAACCAGAAGATGACCACATCAGTGTAAACATGGCATAAATGGACCAGAAGCCTAGAAATCACACTCCACAGTGAAAGAGAGAAGAAGTCATAGAGACCATGGTAGAAGGGTGTAGACTGGGCTTATTGGAGAATTATACGGTTGCTTCTTCTGAGCGTAGGATATCTGGCCAAAGACAAAGGCCCAGGGGAGTGGAGCGCAATTAGAACCCACAATTTAAATGTTGACCCATAGCTATTGGCGGAGAAAAGGTTAGTGTCTGAAGGAAATGAGTTTTTGCAACCCAAGGGTCTTCAGGTCCTGGGATTCCAGAACAGCATGCATTGCAAACATAGACTCCAGAGAACACTGTTTATCTCCTGGAGAGGACACCAGCAAGCAACCAAGTGCAGACAGCCTGGAAACCATGATCAGAGACAATACCTGGTGACACCGTGGTAAGATTATTATTTCTTTGTGTGCATTTGTGATGGGCAGTGTTGGTGGAGATGCCTTGATGGGCGCCAAAGATACTGGGGCTCTCAACTCTGTGGTCAAATAATCTTTGACAAAACAGGAAAAAATATACAATATAAAAAGACAGTCTCTTCTACAAATGGTGCTGGGAAAACTGGACAGCAATATGTAGAAGAATGAAACTCAACCATTCTCTTACACCGTACACAAAGATAAACTCTAAATGGATAAAAGACCTCAACGTGAGACAGGAATCCATCAGCATCCTCGAGGAGAACATAGGCAGTAACCTCTTTGATATCAGCCACAGCAACTTCTTTCAAGACATATCTCCAAAGGCCAAGGAAACAAAAGTGGAAATGAACTTTTGAGACTTCATCAATATCAAAATCTTCTGCACAGCAAAGGAAACAGTCAAAAAACAAAAAGGCAACCCACGGAATGGGAGAAGATATTTGCAAATGACAATACAGGCAAAAGGTTGATATCCAGGATCTATAAAGAACTTCTCAAACTGAACACACACAAAATAGATAATCCGATCAAAAAATGGGCAGAGGATATGAACAGACACTTCTCCAACAAAGACATACAAATGGCTATCAGACATATGAAAAAATATTCATTATCACTAGCGATCAGGGAGATTCAAGTTAAAACAGAATCAGATAGATTGGCCAAAATTAGAAATACAGGAAACAACGAGTGTTGGAGAGGATGTGGAGAAAGGGGAACCCTCTTACACTGTTGGTGGGAATGCAGGTTAGTGCAGCCACTTTGCAGAACAGTGTGGTGGTTCCTAAAGAAATTAAGAATAGAGCTTCCCTATGACCCTGCAATTGCACTGCTGGGTATTTACCCCAAAGATGTTTATTTCATTACCCCAAAGATGCAATGTTTATTGCAGCAATGGCTACGTTCGCCAAACTGTTGAAAGAACCAAGATGCCCTTCAATGGATGAATGGATAAGGAAGATATGGTACATATACACAATGGAGTATTATGCCTCCATCAGAAAGGAGGAATACCCAACTTTTGTAGCAACATGGACGGGACTGGAAGAGATTATGCTGAGCGAAATAAGTTAAGCAGAGAGAGTCAAGTGTCATATGGTCTCACTTATTTGTGGAGCATAACAAATAACATGGAGGACATGGGGAGATGGAGAGGAGAGTGAGTTGAGGGAAACTGGAAGGGGAGATGAACCATGAGAGACTATGGACTCTGAAAAACAACCAGAGGGTTTTGAAGGGGCGGGGTGTGGGAGGTTGAGAAACCAGGTGGTGGGTAATAGGGAGGGCACGTACTGTATGGAGCACTGGGTGTGACGCCAAAACAATGAACACTGTTATGCTGTAAAAAAACAAACAAAAAAAATTAAAGCAAAAAAAAAAAAAAGATACTTGGGCTCTACTATCGCCAGCATCAAGACTGAGAAGAGGCCACAGAGAGGACGGTGAGGATACTAGCTGCCCAACCTGCAATCATGGATTCCCAAACCTGGAACACTGTTGGGACAGCCTTCTTCAGGCCAGGTTGCTTAGTCCCAGGAGAATAGAAAATCCTTCCGGGGACTAGAAGAAAGCCCTGACCACATCTTCAAACCTGGCTACAGAATTCAGCAGGCTTTAAGTTTTAGGGAGTGGGTTGAAATTCACTTTTTTTTTCCCCCTTTTTATTAATTTTTTCAGCGTAACAGTATTCATTCTTTTTGCACAACACCCAGTGCTCCATGCAAAACGTGCCCTCCCCATCACCCACCACCTGTTCCCCCAACCTCCCACCCCTGACCCTTCAAAACCCTCAGGTTGTTTTTCAGAGTCCATAGTCTCTTATGGTTCGCCTCCCCTCCCCAATGTCCATAGCCCGCTCCCCCTCTCCCAATCCCACCTCCCCCCAGCAACCCCCAGTTTGTTTTGTGAGATTAAGAGTCATTTATGGTTTGTCTCCCTCCCAATCCCATCTTGTCGATAGGAGAAGAATCAATGAAACAAGATGAAATTCACTTTTCACAGGCACACCAGACGCACGAAGCTTAACATCACCGTATTTGGCCCAGACACCAAACACTCTGAATGGAAGGCAAGGAGAGACTCTGCAGAGGACGAGCCCACAGGAGAGTGAACAGCCACAACAGAACCTCAGAGGGCATGTCACACACACATGAGACTCTCTCAAGTGCCAGCCGTTGGACACTCCATGAGCTCTTCTTCCTAAAGAAATTATCTTCAGGGTAGATAAGAGAATGCTTGTTTCGAATACAGAGGAGACAGAGACCTTTTGTAGATTCACGTTGTATTCCTGAAACTGGCCGAAAGCCTTTTCCGATGGCTTCCCAAGGGGATTGGTTCTCTTCCAACATGCTCCGTGCTTGCTCCTGTGAGCTCCAAACAGATGAGTCCATCCTGAGTTAAGCTTCTAGGGTGTAGGGTCTGCCTTTAATGTTTGGTCAGCTGGGAAAATGGGGAGGCATTTATGGCACGATTTCTGGAGATGCAAGCAGAACTCGTGTCCTCATTATTGAAGACTCCAGATATGTATTTGGTATGGTTGTGGGTGTTACCTCTTAGCTTTCCTCGGAGGGCGGGGGGCTCTTTTCCTGGTCAGAAGCATCCTGATAGGGTAAGAGGACCATGAACATGTGTTTGGCGTGGAGTTCCCCGTGTGAGGCTGCTTGTACTCCTGACTCTTTCTTGACCTTACGTGTGTAAGATGGAATTGTGGATTCTTGCCCATCTCAGGAGTCCAGAGGGTTGGTGTTGACAGTCACGGCCAAAGACTACAAATTCGGCCATGGAGAAAGTGACCCCAAATCGCTTCACAAACTGTCTTGGTGAAATACCCAGGCGGCTCCAGCGGTTTGTAGTGATTTGATAAACCTGGCTGATGCAGAACTACCCCAGCCAAGTATGTGATGAGGCGTGGTTTGGTGGGGGGGGTGGGAGGTTGAGGAACCAGGTGATGGGTAATAGAAGGGCACGTACTGCATTGAGCACTGGGTGTGATGCCAAAACAATGAACACAGTTAATGCTGTAAATAACAAGTAAAACAATAAAATATAAAGAAAAGAAGATAATTTCCAAATGAAAAAGCAAGCAGACCAAGGGAAATATCTCATGGCTTCACTCTTATGTGGCCCATGAGGAATACCATGGACATTAGTAGTAGTAAGGGAAAACGAAAGGAGTAGAGGTCAGATAGGGAGACGCACCAGGAGAGACTCAGGACATTGGGGACCAAGCTGAGGGTTACAGGAGGTTAAGACATGCCATAAAGAGGGAACTGGATAATGATTATGGAGGTGGTGTGGCATTATATGAGGATGAGTACTTGGTGGTATATGCAATTAAAGAATCAGGGCACACTATGTCAAAAAACATAGGATGGATAAAGGCTGGCTTGCCAAATATAAAAAAAAATAGTGAATAGAAAGCAAAACAGGCCGTTTCTCATGGAGATGAAGAAGGAAAGAAAAGAAATGAATTCTAGTTTTATTATCTTACTGATTAAAATTGTATGCAATTGGTTTCCTGTAAGTTCCTTATCTGAAGTGGGTCTTTGGAGATTGGAAATTAGAGACTTCCCTCTTCCTACAATTTGGGAATATATGAGAAAAACCGATATGACCATTAAATATCTCGAATTGTGGACCAGAGAACTGATTTGAACTTGGCTTTCTGTGTTTTGAGAGATGTTTGAGGACTGCTTTAAAGTTTTCATCATTACCTGAGATGTCAGATATGTATGACTCATAATCTTGCTAGTGCGTATCAAGTGATAGATATCAAGTGCGTATCAAGTGATAGATATCAAGTGTGTATCATGTGAGAGATACGTCTTGGTAGTGTTTATGTGTCTTGAAATTTATCCTTTTCTCTCCAGTATTCGATTTTCTGGCATACTTGTGTGTAGGGGTGCTCTAGGTATGGTTGTTTAATTAATTGATTAATTAATTCTTGAAAAGTAAGTAGTTAATTTATCCAGTTTGGATGATTTGCTACTTTGATTCTCTAAGCTTTTTATTTTTTATTTTTTATTTTTTTGGCATTTTCTCTGAATTTTGCTTCCATGAGTGCTATTCCTCACTTGGTCGCTAACTTCTGTGGGACTCTTTTAAGTGTGTGTGTGTGTGTGTGTGTGTGTGTGTTTCTGTGTGTGTGTGTGTGTGTGTGTGTATTTCACAAAATGCTAAAAATGATATTTTAAGAGATATGAAGCTGCTATATTCCAGATCACAATTCACCTTCAAAAACAGGGAAACTCACGTTACATCCCGTTCTTCCACATTTCCTGCATTGAATGTCACATTTGAACCACTTTTAGAAATGCAGACTCTGACTAGCCTGCCTGAGACAAACACCAAATTTTGGGTACCTGGTTAGTGTCTAATTGCCAGTAACTTTTTCATGCATTTTCACATGGTTCTTTACTTCCATGAGTGAGTGAAAACGTATGGTAGTTGTCTTTCTGTGACTGACAGATATGACACAGCCCAATGCTCTCTCCCTGTCCACCACATGTCACAAGGAGCAAGATTGCCTTCTTCCTTAGGGCTCCATACCATCTGCAGTGCTTTTAGAGGACAGGGAGTCGGTAGAAATGTCTGGGAGCTCCAGGCTTGTCTTCAGCCATCAGCAAAACCAGAAGATGACCTCATCAATGGAAACACGGCATAAATGGACCTGAAGCCTAGAAATCACACTCTACAGCGAAAGAGAAGAAGTCACAGAGACCATGGGAGAATTGTGTAGACAGGGCTTATGGGAGAATTGGATGGTTGGTGCTTCAGAGGGCAGGGAGCCATGGCCAAAGACAGAGGACCAGGGGAGAGGAGCACACTTAGAACTGACAATTTGTATGTTTACCCATAGCTGTTGGCGGAGAAAAGGAGAGAGTCTCAAGGACATGAGTTCTTGCAACCCAAGGGTCTTGAGGACCGGGGAATCAACATAAATATGCTTTGCCGACATAGACTCCTGAGAACACTGTGTATCTCCAGGAGAGGACACCAGCAAGCAACCAGGTGCAGACAGCCTGGAAACCATGATCAGAGACAATACCTGTTGACACCATGGTAAGATTATTATTTCTATGTGTGCATTGATGTGCAGTGTTGTTGGAGATGCCTCGATGGTCGCCAAAGATACTTGGGCTCTACAACCACCAGCATCAAGACTCAGAAGTGGCCACAGGCAGGACGGTGAGGACATTAGTTGCCCAACATGCATTCACGGAAGAGCAAACCTGGAACACTGTTGGGACTGCCTTCTTGAGGCCACGTTGCTTTGTCCCAGGAGAACAGAAAATCCTGCAGGGGACTAGAAGAAAGCCCTGCTCACATCCTCTCACCTGTCCACAGATTTCAGCAGGCCTTAAGTTTTGGAGAGGGGGTTGAAAGTCATATTTCACAGGCACAGCAGACCCACAAAGCTTAATCTCACAATATTTGGCACAGACATCACACACTATGAATGGAAGGCAAGGAGAGCCTCTCAGAGCACAAGCCCACAGGAGAGTGGACAGCCACCACACAACACCACAGGGCATGTCACACACACCTGAGATTCTCTCAAGTGCCAGCCCTTGGGTCATGAGGCCGGGGGAGTCCAGATCAGCATGCTTTGCAGACATAGACTCCAGAGAATATTGTGTATCTCTGGGAGAGGACACTAGCAAGCAACCAGGTGCAGACAGCCTGAAAACCATGATCAGAGACAATACCTGTTGACACCGTGGTAAGATTATTATTTCTTTGTGTGCATTCGTGATGGGCAGTGTTGGTGGAGTTGCCTCGATGGGCGCGAAAAATACTTGCGTTCCACATCCGCCAAGATCAAGACTGAAAAGTGGACACCAGCAGGACGGTGAGCACATTAGCTGCCCAACCTACAGTTACGGAATCCCAAACCTGGAACACTGTTGGGACTGCCTTCTTCAGGCCATGTTGCTTAGTCCCAGGAGAACAGAAAATCCTGCGCAGGAGAACAGAAGAAAGCCCTTCCCACATCCTCTCACCTGGCCACAGAATTCAGTAGGCCTTACATTTTGTGGAGTGGATGTAACTTCACGTTTCACAGGCACACCAGACCCACGACTTAAGCTCAACATATTTGGCCCAGACACCACACACTCTGAATGGAAGACAAGGAGAGACTCTGCAGAGGAAGAGCCCACAGGAGAGTGGACAGCCACAGCACAACAGCAGAGGGCATGTCACACACACCTGAGACTCTCTCAAGTGCCAGCCCTTGGGCACTGCATGAGCTCTTCTTCCTAAAGAAATGATCTTCAGGGTAGATAACAGAAGGCGCGTTTCGAATACAGAGAAGACAGAGACCTTTTGTAGATTCACATTGAATTTCTGAAACTGACCCGAAAGCCTGTTCCAATGGCTTCACGTGGGGAATGGTTGTCTTCCAACATGCTCCGTCCTTGCTCCTGTGATCTCCAAACAGATGAGTCCATCGTGGACCAAAGCTTCTAGGCTGTAGGGTCTTCCTTTAATATTTCGTCAGGTGGGGAAATTTGGGAGGGGTTTATGGCAGTATTTCTGGAGATGCAAGAAGAACTCGTGTCGTCACAGTTGAAGACTCCAGAAATGTCTTTGGTATGGTTGCCGGTGTTAACTCTGAGCTTTCCGCTTAGGGTTGGGGGCGCTTCTCCTGGACAGAAGCATCATGATAAGGTGTGAGGACTATGAACATGTGTATGGCGTGGAGTTCCCCGTGTGAGGCTGCATTTACTCCTGACTCTTTCTTAACCTTACATGGGTAAGATGGAATTGTGGATTCTTGCCCTTCCCAAGAGTCCAGAGGCGTGGTGGTGACAGTCACGTCCAAAGACTACAAATTCGGTGATGGTGAAAGTGACCCCAAATCGCTTCTCGTATTCTCTTGGCGAAATACCCAGGCGGTTCCAGCAGTTTGGAGTGATTTTGATACTCCTCGCTGACCCAGAACTACTCCAACCAGGTGAAGTGATGAGGCGTGTTTTGTTGAGGAGTGGTTTCTAGGACATCAGAGCTTTGTGACATCACAGAATCTGACTGCACTGAAGCAGCAATCCCATTCTCATGACATAGGAGTCCTATGGCTTTAAGTAGAAAGACCTTGGATGGAGCAAGAAAGAGACCTGTTAGCCTGACATGAACTCCGGTGGTCTTCTCTGTTTCTTTCCCACTTCCACTTTCTATACAAAGAGAAAAGAAAACGTTGATCTGTATACCATTCTTTAGACCAACATTTCTCCAGAGAGAGCAAGGTGTTCCTATTTCCACTGCAATTTCTAGAGATCTCAATCAACAGCGAGGCCTCTTGGCTACCATTAGGACTAGGGAGAATGGATATCCTTAGTTGATAGGGTCCATTCTTAGCTTCGGTTCTCTATGGTTTCTCCTTTCTAAGGTCTGCCTTTGGTGCTTGGCGAGCTTGGAAGGTGATGGAAGGATGAAGGGAAGTAAAGTCACCTTTCCAGGAAAAACCAGGGCAGGGATGCATTGTTCTCTCCGTGTCCTTATTTGCTATTGTCCTGAAAGAGCAGTCCTAAGGGATGAAGGCTTGTCGAATTGTCATTACCTTAAACACCATTCCAAAGGGTTCATGGAGAGAAATTCTGCATGATCTCTACCCCGAAAGAAAGAGCTCTGTTCAGCCCACCTTGTCATCATTAGTTAATGCTACATGCCATAGTCATGGGGAGAGCCATGTTGAGCAACTCTCATTATTCAGATGAAAATGAACGGCCACCATCGATGGCCTGCTATGCCCACTCTAGCTTCACTGTGGAAGAAGCTGAGATACCCTTTTAAGGGCCAGTGGATAAAGATGATTATGAATATGATGATAAAGAAGATGATTTCCAAATGAAAATGAAAGCCAACCAAGGGAAATATCCTATGGCTTCACTCCTATGTGGCCCATGTGCAGTATCATGGACTTGAGTAGTAGTAAGGGAAAATGGGAGGAGAAGAAGTCAAACAGGGAGTCACAACAGGAGAGACTCAAGACTTTGGGGACCAAGCTGATGGTTACAGGAGGATAAGTCTGCCATAAAGAGGGAACTGGTTAATGGGTATGGAGGTGTGTGGCATTATATGAGGATGAGTACTTGGTGGTATATGCAATTAAAGAATCAGTGAACACTATGTCAAAACACGTAGGATGGATGAAAGGCTGGCTTGCCGAATATCAGAAAAAAATAGTGAATAGAAAGCAAAACAGGCCATTTCACATGGAGATGAAGAAAGGAAGAGAAGAGAAATGAATTCTAGTTGTATTATCTTACTGATTAAAATGGTATGCAATGTTTTCCTATAACGTCCTTATCTGAATTGGGTCTTTGGGCATTGTCAATTAGAGTGTTTCCTCTTCCTACATTTTGGGAATAGATGAGAAAAGCCGACATTACCATTAAATGTCTCAAAGTGTGGACCAGGGAATTGATTTGAACCTGGCTTTCTGTGTGTTGGAGATGTTTGAGGACTGCTTCAAAAGTTTTCATCAACACCTAAAACATCAGATATGTATGACTGATGATCTTGTCATGGTAGTGCGTATGCGTCTTGGAATTTATCCTTTTTTCTCCAGTATTGGATTTTCTGGCAGAGTTGTGTAGCTGTCTTTAGTTAAGGTTGTTTAATTAATTAATTAATTCTTGATATATAAGGAGTTAATGTATCCAGATTGGACGATTTGATACTTTGAGTCTCTAAGCTTTTGGTTTTTATGGTACTTTCTCTGAGTTTTGCTTCCATGAGTCATATTCCTCACTTGCTCCCTAACTACTGTGGGACTCTTTTAAGTGTGTGTGTGTTTCACAAAACGCAAAAAAAATGATATTTTAGGAGATTGAAGCTGCTCTATTCCAGATCACAATTCACCTTCAAACAGTGTGGAAACTCACGTTACATCCGGTTCGGCCACATTTCCTGCATTGAATGTCCCATTTGATCCACTTTTAGAAAGGCAGATTCTGACTAGCCTGCCTCTAACAAACACCATATTTTGTGTGCCTTGTTGGAGTCTAATTGCCTGTCCCTTTTTCTTGCTTTTTCACATGGTTTTTACTCCCATGAGTGAGTAAAATCGTATGGTAGTTATCTTTCTGGGACTGACAGATATGACACAGCCCAATCATCTCTAATTTCTGCCACATGTCACAAGGAGCAAGAATGACTTCTTGCTTATGGCTCCATAAGAGTCCGCAGTGCATCTGGAGGACAGGGACACTCTAGAAGTGTCTGGGAGCTCTAGACTTGTCTTCAGCCATCAGAACCTCCAGAAGATGACCACATCAATGGAAACATGGCATAAATCGACCTGAAGCCTAGAAATCACACTCCACAGCGAAAGAGAGAAGAAGTCACAGAGACCATGGGAGAATTGTGTAGACAGGGATTATGGGAGATTTGGACGGTTGGTGCTTTGGAGGGCAGGGAGCCATGGCCAAAGACAAAAAGGCCCAGGGGAGAGGAGCACCTTAGAACCCACAATTTGAATGTTGACCCATAGGGGTTGGCAAAGAAAAGGAGTGTGTCTGAATGATACGAGTTCTTGCAACCTAAGGGTCTTGAGGTCTGGGGATTCCAGATCAGCATGCTTTGCAGACATAGACTCCAGTGAACACTGTGTATCTCCTGTAGAGGACACCAGCAAGCAACCAGGTACAGACAGCCTGGAAGCCGTGATCAGAGACAATACCTGTTGACACCGTGATAAGATAATTATTTCTTTGTGTGCATTCGTGATGGGCAGTGTTGGTGGAGATGCCTCAATGGGCGCGAATGATACTTGGGCCCTACAACCGCCAGCATCAAGACTGAGAATTGGCCACAGGCAGGATGGTAGGACATTAGCTGCCCAACCTGCAATCATGGAATCCCAAACCTGGAACACTGTTGGGACTGCCTTCTTCAGGCCAAGTTGCTTCGTCCCAGGAGAACAGTAAATCCTGCACGGGACTAGAAGAAAGCCCTGCCCACTTCCTCTCACCTGGTCACAGCGTTCAGCAGGCCTTAAGTATTGTGGAGTGGGTTTAAGTTCAGGTTTCACAGGCACACCAGACCCACGAAGCTTAAACTCAACATATTTGGCCCACACACCACACACTCTGAATGGAAGGCAAGGAGAGCCTCTGCAGAGGACGAGTCCTCAGGAGAGTGGACAGTCACAACACAAGACCAGAGGGCATGTCACACACACCTGAGACTCTCTCAAGTGCCAACCCTTGGGCATTCCATAAACTCTTCTTCCTAAAGAAATTATCTTCAGGGTAGATAACAGAATGCGCATTTCGAATACAGAAAGACAGAGACGTTTTTTAGATTCACGTTGTATTCCTGAAACTGGCCCAAAAGTCTGTTCCGATGGCTTCACATCGGGAATGGTTCTCTTCCATCATGCTCCGTGCTTGCTCCTGTGAGCTCCAAACAGATGAGTCAGTCCTGGGCCTAAGCTTCTAGGTTGTAGGGTCTGCCTTTAATATTTGCTCAGGTGGGAAATTTGGGAGGAATTGATGGCAGTATTTCTGGAGATGCAAGAAGAACTCGTGTCCTCACAGTTGAAGACTCCAGAAATGTCTTTGGTAGGGTTGGGGGTGTTAACTCTTAGCTTCCCTCTTAGGATTGGGGGCGCTTTTCCTGGACAAAAGCATCCTGAAAAGATGTGAGGACCATGAACATGTGTATGGGGTGGAGTTCCCCTTGTGAGGATGCTTGTACTTCTGACTCTTTCTTGACCTTATATGGGTAAGATGGAATTGTGGATTCTAGCCCTTCCCCGGAGTCCAGAGGGGTGGTAGTGACAGACACATCGAAAGACTACAAATTCGGCCATGGAGAAGGTGACCCCAATTCGCTTCACACACACTCTTGGTGAAATACCCAGGTGGCTACAGCGGTTTGGAGTGATTTTGATACTCTTGGCTGACCCAGGGCTACTCCAGCCAGGTGAAGTGATGAGGCATGGTTTGGTGCGGAGTGGTTGCTAGGAACTCAAAGATTTGTGACATCACAGAAGCTGACTGCACTGAAGTAGCAATCCCATTCTCATGACATATGAGTCCTATGGCTTTAAGTAGAAAGACCTGAGAAGGAACAAGAAAGAGCCATGTTAGTCTGATCATGAACTCAGGTGGTCCTTTCTGTTTCTTTCCCTCTTCCACTGTCTATACCAAGAGAAAAGAAAACGATGTTCTGTCTACCATTCTTTAGATCAACATTTCTCCAGAGAAAGCAAGGTGTTCCTATTTCCAATGCAATTTCTAGAGATCTCAATCAACAGGGAGGCCTCGTGGCTCCCATTAAGTCTGGGAGGTTGGATATCCTTGGGTGAGAGGGTCAATTCTTAGCTTCTGTTCTCTGTGGTTTTTCGGGTGTAAGGTCTGCCTTTGGTGCTTGGTCAGCTTGGAAGGTCCCAGGAGAGCAGGAAATCCTGCAGTGGACCAGAAGAAAGCCCTGCCCACATCCTCTCACCTGGCCACAGAATTCAGCAGGCCTTAAGTTTTGTGGAGTGGGTTGAAAGTCACGTTTCACAGGCACACCATATTTGGCCAAGACACCAAACACTCTGAATGGAAGGCAAGGAGAGCCTCTGCAGAGGACCAGCCCTCAGGAGAGTGGACAGCCACAAACAACCCCAGAGGGCATGTCACACACACATGAAACTCTCTCAAGTGCCAGTCCTTGGGCACTCTATGAGCTCTTCTTCCTAAAGAAATTATCTTCAGGGTAGAAAACAGAATGCATGTTTCGAATACAGAGAAGACAGAGACCTTTTGTAGATTCACATTGTATTCCTGAAACTGGCCCGAAAGCCTGTTCCGATGGCTTCATGTGGGGAATGGTTCTCTTCCATCATGCTCCGTCTTGCTCCTGTGAGCTCCAAACAGATGAGTCCGTCCTGGGCCTATGCTTCTAGGTTGTAGGGTCTGCCTTTAATATTTGCTCAGGTGGGAAATTAGGGAGGCATTTATGGCATGATTTCTGGAGATGCAAGAAGCACTCGTGTCCTTACATTTGAAGACTCCAGAAATGTCTTTGGTAGGGTTGGGGGTGTTAACTCTGAGCTTCCCTCTTAGGGTTGGGGGCGCTTTTCCTGGACAGAAGCATCCTGATAATATGTGAGGACCATGAACATGTGTATGGGGTGGAGATCCCCGTGTGAGGCTGCTTGTACTCCTGACTCTTTCTTGACCTTACATGGGTAAAATGGAATTGTGGATTCTTGCCCTTCCCCGGTGTCCAGAGGGGTGTTGGTGACAGTCGCGTCCAAAGACTACAAATTCGTACATGGAGAAGGTTACCCCAAATCGCTTTACACACTCTCTTGGTGAAATACCCAGGCGGCTCCATCGGTTTGGAGTGATTTTGATACTCTTGGCTGACGTAGAACTACTCCAGCCAGATTAAGTGATGAGGCATGGTTTGGTGAGGAGTGGTTGCTAGGAACTCAGAGCTTTGTGACATCACAGAAGCTAACTGCTCTGAAGCACAATCCCATTCTCATGACATATGAGTCCTATGGCTTTAAGTAGAAAGACCTGGGAAGGAACAAGAAAGAGCACCTGATTGTAAACTCACGTTGTCCTTTCTATTTCTATTTCGTTCCCTCTTCCACTTTCTGTACAAAAAGAAAAGAAAACGATGTTCTGTCTACCATTCTTTAGACCAACATTTCTCCAGAGAGAGCAAGGTGTTCCTATTTCCACTGAAATTTCTAGAGCTCTCTATCAACCGTGAGGCCTCTTGTCTCCCATTAGTTCTCTGGAAGGTTGGATATCCTTGGGTGAGAGGGTCCATTTTTAGGTTCTGTTCTCTTTGGTTTCTCGGGTGTAAGGTCTGCCTTTGGTGCTTGGTCAGCTTGGAAGGTGAGGAAAGGAAGAATGGAAGGAAAGTCACCATTCCAGGAAAATTGCCGGGGCAGGGATGCATTGTTCTCTCCGTGTCCTTATCTGCTATTGTCCTGAAAGAGCAGTCCTAAGGGATGAAGGCTTGTCGACCTGTCATTACCTTAAACACCGTTGCAAAGGCTTCATGGAGAGTGAAATTCTGCATGATCGCTACCCGGAGTGAAAGAGCCCTGGTCAGCACTCCTTGTCATCATTAGTTAAGGCTACATGCCATAGTCATGGGGAGAGCCATGTTGAGCAACTCTCTTTACTCAGAGGAAAATGGACGGCCAACATCGATGGCCTACCATGCCCACTCTAGCATCACTGTGGAAGAAGCTGAGATACCCTTCTAAGGGGTAGTGGATAAAGATGATTATGAAGATGATGATAAAGAAGATGATTTCCCAATGAAAATGAAAGCCGACAGAGGGAAATATCCTATGGCTTCACTCCAATGTGGCCCATGAGCAATATCATGGACATGAGTATTAGTAAGGGAAAATGGAAGGAGCAGAAGCAGACAGGGAGTCACACCAGGAGAGACTCAGGACTTCGGCGACCAAGCTGTGGGTTTCAGGATGATAAGTCCTGCCATAAAGAGGGAAATGGTTAATGGCTATGGAGGTGGTGTGACATTATATGAGGATGAGTACTTGGTAGCATATGCAATTAAAGATTCAGGGAACACTATGTCAAAAAAGGTACAATGGAAAAAAGTCTGGCTTGCCGAATATCATAAAAAAAATAGTGAATGGAAAGCAAAACAGGCCGTTTCACATGGAGATGAAGAAAGAGAAGAGAAATGAATTCTAGTTTTATTATCTTACTGATTAAAATGGTATGCAATTTTTTCCTATAAGGTCCTTATCTGAATTGGGTATTTGGGTATTGTCAATTAGAGTCTTTCTTCTTCCTACATTATAGGAATAGATGAGAAAAGCCGACATTACCATTAAATGTCTCGAATTGTGAACCAGGGAATTTATTTGAACCTGGCTTTCTGTGTGTTGGGAGATGTTTGAGGACTGCTTCAAAATCTTTCGTCAACAATTAAGACGTCAGACCTTAGACGTTAGACCATGACTCATGATCTTGTCATGGTAGTGTGTATGTGTCTAGGAATTTATCCTTTTTCTCTCCGGTATTGGATAATCTGGCAGAGTTGTGTGTAGGTGTCTTTAGGTAAGGTTGTTTAATTAATTAATTAATTAATTCTTGATCGATAAGGAGTTACTGTATCCAGATTGGACGGTTTGATACTTTGTGTCTCTGACATGTTGTTTTTTATGGTACTTTCTCTGAGTTTTGCTTAAATGAGTCCTATTCCTCACTGGCTACCTAACTACTGTTGGACTATTTTAAGTGTGTGTGTG
Source organism: Meles meles (assembly GCF_922984935.1). Lineage (NCBI taxonomy): Eukaryota > Metazoa > Chordata > Mammalia > Carnivora > Mustelidae > Meles > Meles meles. The sequence continues at coordinate 15,151,309 of NC_060088.1, forward strand.
TGTGTGTGTGTGTGTGTGTGTGTGTGTGTTTCACAAAACGCAAAAAATGATATTTTAGGAGATATGAAGCTGCTCTATTCCAGATAACAATTCACCTTCAAACACTTGGAAATTCAAGTAACAACGGATTCAGCCACATTTCCTGCATGGAATGTCCCATTTGATCCACTTTTAGAAAGGCAGATTCTGATTAGCCTGCCTGGGACAAACACCAAATTTTGTGTGCCTTGTTGGATTCTAATTGCCTGTCTCTTTTTTTTTTGCTTTTTCACATGGTTTTTACTCCCATGAGTGAGTAAAATCGTACAGTAGTCGTCTTTCTGTGACTGACAGATATGACACAGCCCAATCCTCTCTCGCTTTCCACCACATGACACAAGGAGCAAGAATGCCTTCTTGCTTATGGCTCCATAAGAGCCCGCAGTGCATCTGGAGGAAAAAGAGACTCTAGAAGTGTCTGGGAGCTCTAGGCTTGTCTTCAGCCATCAGCACCACCAGAAGTTGATCACATCAATGGAAACATGGCATAAATGGACCTGAACCCTACAAATCACACTCCACAGTGAAAGAGAGAAGAAGTCACAGAGACCATGGGAGAATTGTGTAGACAGGTCTTACGGGAGAACTTGAGGGTTGGTGCTTCAGAGGACGGGAGGCCATGGGAAAGACAAAAAGGCACAGGGGAGAGGAGCACCTTAGAACCCACAATTTGAATGTTGACCCATAGGTGTTGGCGGAGAAAAGGAGAGTGTCTGAATGACACGAGTTCTTGCAACCTAAGGGTCTTGAGGCCGGGGGATTCCATTCAGCATGCTTTGCAGACATAGACTCCACAGAACACTGTGTATCTCCTGGAGAGGACACTAGCAAGCAACCAGGTACGGACAGCCTAGAAACCGTGATCAGAGACAATACCTGTTAACACTGTGGTAAGATTATTATTTCTCTGTGTGCATTCGTGATGGGCAGTGTTGATGCAGATGCCTCGATGGGCGTGAAAGATACTTGGGCACTACAACCGCCAGCATCAAGACTGAGAAGTGGCCACAGGCAGGATGGTGAGGACATTAGCTGCCCAACCTGCAATCATGGAATCCCAAACCTGGAATACTGTTGGGACTGCCTTCTTCAGGCCAAGTTGCTTTGTCCCAGGAGAACAGGAAATCCTGCGGGGGACTAGAAGAAAGCCCTGCCCACTTCCTTACACCTGGCCACAGAATTCAGCAGGCCTTAAGTTTTGTGGAGTGGTTTTAAGTTCAGGTTTCACAGGCACACCAGACCCACGAAGCTTAAACTCAACATATTTGGCCTGACCCCACACACTCTGAATGGAAGGCAAGGAGAGCCTCTGCAGAGGACCAGCCCTCAGGAGAGTGGACAGCCACAAACAACCACAGAGGGCATGTCACACACACATGAAACTCTCTCAAGTGCCAGTCCTTGGGCACTCTATGAGCTCTTCTTCCTAAAGAAATTATCTTCAGGGTAGAAAACAGAATGCATGTTTCGAATACAGAGAAGACAGAGACCTTTTGTAGATTCATGTTTTATTCCTGAATCTGGCCTGAAAGCCTGTTCCGATGGCTTCACGTGGGGAATGGTTCTCTTCCATCATGCTCCGTGCTTGCTCCTGTGAGCTCCAAACAGATGAGTCCGTCCTGGGCCTAAACTTCTAGGTTGTAGGGTCTGCCTTTAATATTTGCTCAGGTGGGAAATTAGGGAGGCATTTATGGCATGATTTCTGGAGATGCAAGAATAACTCGTGTCCTCACAGTCGAAGACTCCAGAAATGTCTTTACTAGGGTTGTGGGTGTTAACTCTGAGCTTCCCTCTTAGGTATGGGGGTGCATTTCCTGGACAGAAGCATCCTGATAAGATGTGAGGACCAAGAACATGTTTATGGGATGGAGTTCCGCTTGTGAGGCTGCTTGTACTCCTGACTCTTTCTTGACCTTATATGTGTAAGATGGAATTGTGTATTCTTGCCCTTCCCCGGAGTCCAGAGGGTTGGTGGTGACAGTCACGTCCAAAGACTACAAATTCGGCCATGGAGAATGTGACCCCAAATCGCTTCACATACACTCTTGGTGAAATACCCAGGTGGCTACAGCGGTTTGGAGTGATTTTGATACACCTGGCTGACCCAGAACTACTCCAGCCAGGTGAAGTGATGAGGCATGGTTTTTTTGTGGAGTGGTTGCTAGGAACTCAGAGCTTTGTGACATCACAGAAGCTGACTGCACTGAAGTAGCAATCCCATTCTCATGACATATGAGTCCTATGGCTTTACGTAGAAAGACCTGGGAAGGAACAAGAAAGAGCCCTGTTAGCCTGATCATGAACTCAGGGGGTCCTTTCTGTTTCTTTCCCACTTCCACTTTCTATACAAAGAGAAAAGAAAATGATGTTCTGTATACCATTCTTTAGACCAACATTTCTCCAGAGAGAGCAAGGTGTTCCTATTTCCACTGCAATTTCTAGAGATCTCAATCAACAGCGAGGCATCTTGGCTTCCATTAGGTCTCTGGGAGGTTGGATATCCTTGGGTGAGAGGGTCCATTCTTAGGTTCTGTTCTCTTTGGTTTCTCGAGTGTAAGGTGTGCCTTTGTTGCTTGGTGAGCTTGGAAGGTGATGGAAGGAAGAAGGGAAGGAAAGTCACAATTACAGAAAAATTGCCAGGGCAGGGATGCATTGTTCTCTCCATTTCCTTATCTGCTATTGTCCTGAAATAGCAGTCCTAAGGGATGAAGTTTTGTCGACCTGTCATTACCTTAAACACCATTCCAAAGGCTTCATTGAGAGTGAAATTCTGCATGATCGTGACCCTGAAAGAAAGAGCCCTGGTCAGCTCTCCTTGTCATCAAAGTTAATGCTACATGCCATAGTCATGGGGAGAGCCATGTTGAGCAACTCTCTTTATTCAGATGAAAATGAACGGCCAACATCGATGGCCTGCCATGCCCAAGCTAGCATCACTGTGGAAGGATCTGAGATACCCTTCTAAGGGGTAGTGGATAAAGATGATTATGAAGATGATGATAAAGAAGATGATTTCCAAATGAAAATGAAAGCCGACCGAGGGAAATATCCGATGGCTTCAATCTTATGTGGCCCATGAGCAATATCATGGACATGAGTAGTAGTAAGGGAAAACTGAAGGAGAATAAGTCAGACAGGGAGTCACACCAGGAGAGACTCAGGAATTTGGGGACCAAGCTGTGGGTTACAGGAGGATAAGTCCTGTCATAAAGAGGGAACTGTATAATGGGTATGGAGGTGGTGTGGCAATATATGAGGATGAGTACTTGGTAGCATATGCAATTAAAGAATCAGGGAACACTATGTCAAAAAACGTAGGATGGAAGAAAGTCTGGCTTGCCGAATATCAGAAAAAAATAGTGAATAGAAAGCAAACAGGCCATTTCACATGGAGATGAAAAAAGAAAGAGAAGAGAAATGAATTCTAGTTTTATTTTCTTACTGATTAAAATGGTATGCAATTGGTTTCCTATAAGGTCGTTATCTGATTTGGGTCTTTGGACATTGTCAATTAGAGTGTTTCCTCTTCCTACATTTTGGGAATAGATGAGAAAAGCCGACATTACCATTAAATGTCTCGAATTGTGGACCAGGGCATTGATTTGAACCTGGCTTTCTGAGTGTTGGTAGATGTTTGAGGACTGCTTCAAAAGCTTTCATCAACACCTAAGACATCAGATATGTATGACTCATGATCTTGTCATGGTAGTGCGTATGTGTCTTGGAATTTATCCTTTTCTCTCTGGTATTGGATTTTCTGGTAGAGTTGTGTGTAGGTGTCTTTAGTTAAGGTTGTTTAATTAATAATTACTTAATTCTTGATAGATAAGGAGATAACGTATCCAGATTGGACGATTTGATACTTTGAGTCTCTAAGATTTTTTTTATGGTACTTTCTCTGAGTTTTGCTTCCATGAGTCATATTCCTCACTTGCTCCCTAACTACTGTGGGACTCTTTTAAGTGTGTGTGTGTGTGTGTGTGTGTGTGTGTGTGTGTGTGTTTCACAAAAGGAAAAATATGATATTTTAGGAGATATGAAGGTGCTCTACTCCCGATCACAATTCACCTTTAAACACTGTGAAACTCACGTTACATCCCATTCGGCCACATTTCCTGCATTGAATGTCCCATTTGATCCACTTTTAGAAAGGCAGATTCTGACTAGCCTGCCTGGGACAAACAACAAATTTTGTGTGCCTTGTTGGAGTCTAATTGCCTGTCTCTTTTTCTTGCCTTTTCACATGGTTTTTACTCCCATGAGTGAGTAAAATTGTATGGTAGTTGTCTTTCTGGGACTGACAGATATGACACAGCCCAATCCTCTCTCGCTTTCCACCACATGTCACAAGGAGCAAGAATGCCTTCTTGCTTATGGCCCCATAAGAGTCCGCAGTGCATCTGGAAGAAAGGGAGACTCTAGAAGTGTCTGGGAGCTCTAGGCTTGTCTTCAGCCATCAGCACCACCAGAAGATGACCACATCAATGGAAACATGGCATAAATGGACCTGAAGCCTAAAAATCACACTCCACAGTGAAAGAGAGAAGAAGTCACAGAAACCATGGGAGAATTGCGTAGACAGGGCTTATGGGAGAATTGGAAGGTTGGTTCTTCAGAGGGCAGGGAGCCATGGCCAAAGACAAAAAGGCCCAGGGGAGCGGAGCATCTTAGAACCCCAATTTGAATGTTGACCCATAGGTGTTGGCGGAGAAAAGGAGAGTGTCTGAATGACACGAGTTCTTGCAACCTAAGGGTCTTGAGGCCGGTGGATTCCAGATCAGTATGCTTTGCAGACATCGACTCCAGAGAACACTGTGTATCTCCTGGAGAGGACACCAGCAAGCAACCAGGTACAAACAGCCTGGAAACCGTGATCAGAGAAAATACCTGTTGACACAGTGTCAAGATTATTATTTCTCTGTGTGCATTCGTGATGGACAGTGTTCGTGGAGATGCCTCGATGGGCACGAAAGATACTTGGGCTCTACAACCGCCAGCATCAAGACTGAAAAGTGGCCACAGGCAGGACGGTGAGGACATCAGCTGCCTAACGTGCAGTCACGGAATCCCAAACCTGGAAGACTGTTGCGACTGCTTTCTAAAGGCCACGTTGCTTAGTCCCAGCAGAACAGGAAGTCCTGCAGGGGACTAAAAGAAAGCCCTGCCCACATCCTCTCACCTGGTACAGAGTTCAGAAGGCCTTACGTTTTGTGGAGTGGGTTGAAGTTCACGTTTCACAGGCACACCAGACCCACGAAACTTAAACTCATCATATTTGACCAGAGACCACACATTCTGAATGGAAGGCAAGGAAAGGCTCTGCAAAGGACGAGCCCACAGGAGAGTAGACAGGCACAACACAACACTAGAGGGCATGTCACACACACCTGAGACTCTCTCAAGTGCCAGCCCTTGGGCACTCCATGAGCTCTTCTTCCTAAAGAAATTGTCTTCAGGGTAGGTAACAGAAGGCGCCTTTTAAATACAGAGAAGACAGAGACCTTTTGTAGATTCACGTTGTATTCCCGAAACTGGCCCAAAAGCCTGTTCCGATAGCTTCACGTGGGGAATGGTTCTCTTCCATCATGCTCCGTGCTTGTTACTGTGAGCTCCAAACAGATGAGTCCGTCCTGGGCCTAAGCTTCTAGGTTGTAGGGTCTGCCTTTAATATTTGCTCAGGTGGGAAATTTGGGAGGATTTATGGCACGATTTCTGGAGATGCAAGAAGCACTCGTGTCCTTACATTTGAAGACTCCAGAAATGTCTTTGGTATGGTTGGGGGTGTTAACTCTGAGCTTCCCTCTTAGGGATGGGGGCGCTTTTCCTGGACAGAAGCATCCTGATAATATGTGAGGACCATGAACATGTGTATGGGGTGGCGTTCCCCGTGTGAGGCTGCTTGTATTCCTGACTCTTTCTTGACCTTACTTGGGTAAGATGGAATTGTGGATTCTTGCCCTTCCCCGGAGTCCAGATGGGTGTTGGTGACAGTCACGTCCAAAGACTACAAATTCGGTCATGGAGAAGGTGACCCCAAATCGCTTTACACACTCTCTTGCTGAAAATCCCAGGCGGCTCCAGCGGTTTGGAGTGATTTTGATACTCCTGGCTGACCCAGGACTACTCCAGCCAGGTGAAGAGATGAGGAGTAGTTTGGTGAGGAGTGGTTGCTAGGACCTCAGAGCTTTGTGACATCACAGAAGCTGACTGCACTGAAGCAGCAATCCCATTCTCATGACATATGAGTGTTATGGCTTTAAGTAGAAAGACCTTGGAAGGAACAAGAAAGAGCCCTGTTAGCCTGATCACAAACTCAGGTGGTCCTTTCTGTTTCTTTCCCACTTCCACTTTCTATACAAATAGAAAAGAAAACGATGTTCTTTATACCATTCTTTAGACCAACATTTCTTCAGAGAGAGCAAGGTGTTCCTATTTCCACTGCAGTTTCTAGAGATCTCAATCAACAGCGAGGCCTCTTGGCTACCATTGGTCTCTGGGAGCTTGGATATCCTTGGGTGAAAGGGTCCACTCTTAGCTTCTGTTCTCTATCGTTTCTTGGGTGTAGGATCGGCCTTTGGTACTTGGTCCGCTTGGAAGTTGATGGAAGGAAGAAGGGAAGAAAGTCACCATTCCAGGAAAATTGCCAGGGCAGGGATGCGTTTTGCTCTCCGTGTCCTTATCTGCTATTTTCCTGAAAGAGCAGTCCTAAGGGATGAAGTCTTGTCGACCTGTCATTACCTTAAACACCATTGCAAAGTCTTCATGGAGAGTGAAATTCTGCATGATTGCTACCCCGAAAGAAAGAGCCCTTGTCAGCATTCCTTGTCATCATTATTTAATGCTACATGCCATAGTCATGGGGAGGGCCATGTTGAGCAACTCTCTTTATTCAGATGAAAATGAACGGCCAACATCGATGGCCTGCCATGGCCAATCTAGCATCACTGTGGAAGGAGTCAAGATTTCCTTTTAAGGGCTAGTGGATAAAGATGATTATGAAGATGCTGATAAAGAAGATGATTTCCAAATGAAAATGAAATCTGACCGAGGGAAATATCCGATGGCTTCAATCCTATGTGGCCCATGAGCAATATCATGGACATGAGTAGTAGTAAGTGAAAATGGAAGGAGCAGAAGTCAGACAGGGAGTCACACCAGGAGAGACCTAGGACTTTGGGGACCAAGCTGATGGTTACAGGAGGATAAGTCCTGCCATAAAGAGGGAACTGGTTAATGGGTATGGAGGAGGTGTGACATTATATGAGGATTAGTACTTGGTGGTATATGCAATTAAAGAATATAGGAACACTATGTCAAAAAAGGTAGGATGGATGAAAGGCTGGCTTGCCGAAATTAAGAAAAAATAGTGAATAGAAAGCAAAACAGGTCGTTTCACGTGGAGATGAAGAAAGAAAGAGAAGAGAAATGAATTCTAGTTTTATTATTGTAATGATTACATTGTATGCAATTGGTTTCTATATGGTCCTTATGAGAATTGCGTCTTTATACATTGTAAATTAGAATCTTCCCTCTTCCTATATTTTGGGAATAGATGAGAAAAGCCGACATTACTATTAAATGTCTCGAATTGTGGACCAGGGAATTGATTTCAATCTGGCTTTCTGAGTGTTGGACATGTTTGAGGACTGCTTCAAAAGCTTTTGTCAACACCTGAGACGTCAGATATGTATGACTCTTGATCTTGTCATGGTAGTGCGTATGTGTCTTGGAATTTATCCTTTTCTCTCCAGTATTGGATTTGCTATAAGACTTGTGTGGAGACGTCTTTTAGGTAAGGTGTTTAATTAATTATTTACTTACTTACTTACTTAATTCATTCTTGATAGGTAAGTAGTTACCTTATCCAGTTTGGACCGTTTTTACTTTGATTCTCTAAGCTTTTGTTTTTTATGGTATTTTCTCTGGAATTCTCTGGTATTTCTATGGAATTTTGCTTCTGTGAGTGTTTTCCTCTCTTGCTCCCTAACTTCTGTGGACTCTTTTAAGAGTGTGTGTGTGTGTGTGTGTGTGTGTTTCTGTGTGAGTGAGTGTGTGTGTGTGTTTCACAAAACACTACAAATCATATTTTAAGAGATATGAAGCTGCTCTATTTCAGATCACATTTCGCCTTCAAACACTGTGGAAACTCACGTTATACCCCGTTTGGACACATTTCCTGTATTGAATGTCCCATTTGATCCACTTTTTGAAAGGCAGATTCTGATTAGCCTGCCTGGAACAAACACCAAATTTTGTGGGCCTGGTTAGAGTCTAATTTCCTGTCCCTTTTTCTGCTTTTTCACATGTTTCTTTACTTCCATGAGTGAGTGAAATTGTATGGTAATTGTCGTTCCGTGACTGAGAGATATGACACAGCCCAATGCTCTCTCCCTTTCTGCCTCTTGTCACAAGGAGCAAGAATGCCTTCTTGCTTATGACTCCATAAGAGTCCGCAATGCATCTGAAAGACAGGGAGACCGTAGAGATGTCTGCGAGCTCAGGCTTGTCTTAGCCATCAGAACAAGCAGAAGATGATGACATCAATGGAAACATGGCATAAATGTACTTGAAACCTAGAAATCTCACTCTACAAGTGAAAGAGAGAAGAAGTCACAGAGACCATGGGAGAAGGGTGTAGACAGGGCTTATGGGAGAATTGGTCGGTTGGTGCTTCAGAGGGCAGGGAGCCATGGCCAAAGACAAAGGCCCAGGGTAGTGAAACACACTTAGAACCCACAATTTGATTGTGACCCATAGCTGTTGTCGGAGAAAAGGAGAGTGATTGAATGAAATTAGTTCTTTCAAACCAAGGGTCTTGAGGCCGGGGGATTCCAGATCAGCATGCATTGCAGACATAGACTTCAGAGAACACTGTGTATCTCCTGGAGAGGGCAACAGCTGGAAACGTGGGGCAAAAAGCCTAGAAATCATGATCAGAGAGTAAGGCTGTTGACACCGTGGAAAGATTATTATTTCTTTGGGTGCAATCGTGATGTTCAGTGTTGGTGGAGATGCCTCAATGGGCGCCAAAGATACTTGGGCACTATGACCACCAGCATCCAGACTGAGAAGTGGCCACAGACAGGATGGTGAATACATTCGCTGCCCAACCTGCAATCACGGATTCCCAAACCTGGAACACTGTTGGGACTGCCTTCTTCAGGCCACGTTGCTTAGTCCCAGGGGAACAGAAAATCCTGCAGGGACTAGAAGGAAGCCCTGTCCACATCGTCTCACCTGGCTACAGAATTCAGCAGGCCTTAAGTTTTGTGGAGTGGGTTGAATGTCACGTTTCACAGGCACACCATATTTGGCCCAGACACCAAACCCTCTGAATGGAAGGCAACGAGAGCCTCTGCAGAGGACAAGCCAACAGGAGAGTGGACAGGCACAACACAACCCCAGAGGGCATCGCACACACACCTGGGACTCTTTCAAGTGCCAGCACTTGTGCACACCATGAGCTCTTCTCCTAAAGTAAATATCTTCAGGGTAGATGACAGAATGCACGTTTGGAATACAGAGAAGGTAGAGACCTTTTGTACATTCACGTTGTATTTTTGAAACTGGCCTGAAAGCCTTTTCAGAAGGCTTCACATGGGGATTGATTCTCTTGTAACATGCTCCGTGCTTTCTCCTGTGAGCTCCAAACAGATGAGTCCCTCCTGGCCCTAAGCTTCTAGGGTATAGGGTCTGAATTTAATGTTTTTTTTTTCAGCTGGGAAAATTGGGAGTCATTTATGGCACGATTTCTGGAGGTGCAAGAAGAAATCGTGTCCTCACTGTTGAAGACTCTGGACATATCTTAGGTATGGTTGCGGGTGTTAACTCTGAGCTTTCCTCGGAGTGCGTGGGGCGCTTTTCCTGGTGAGAAGCATCCTGATAAGGTGTGAGGACCATGAACCTGTGTATGGCGTCAACTTCCCCATGTGAGGCTGCTTGTACACCGGACTCTTTCTTGACCTTACATGGGTAAGGTGGAATTGTGGATTCTTGCCCTTCTCAGTAGTTCAGAGGGGTGGTGGTGAGAGTCAGGCCACAGACTACAAATTCAGCCATGGAGAAGACCCCAAATCGCTTCACAAACTCTCTTGTCTTGGGGAAATAACCAGGCAGCTCCAGCCGTTTGGAGTAATTTTGATTCTCCTGGCTGACCGAGAACTACTCCAGCCACGTCAAGTGATGTAGCGTGTTTTGGTGAAGAGTGGTTGCTAGGAACTCAGAGATTCTTGATGTCACAGAAGCTGACTTCATTGAAGCAGCAATCCCATTCTCATGACATATGAGTGCCAAGGTTTAAGTACAAAGTCATGGGAATGAACAAGAAAGAGCCTTGTTAGCCTTATCATGAACTCAGGTGGTCTTTTCTGTTTCTTTCCCACATCCACATTCTATACAAAGAGAAAAGAAAACGATGTTCAGTATTCCATTCTTTAGACCAACATTTCTCCAGAGAGATCAAGGTGTTCTTATTTCCTCTGCACTTTCTAGATATCTCAATCAATATCGAGGCCTCTTACTACCATTATGTCTCTGGGAGGTTTGATATCCTTGGGTAAGGGGGACCATTCTTAGCTTCTGTTCCCTATCATTTCTTGGGTGTAAGATCTGCCTTTGGTACTTGGTCAACTTGGAAGGTGAAGGAAGGAAGAAGAGAAGGAAAGTAACAATTCCAGGAAAATTGCCAGGGCAGGGAAAGTTTGTGCTGTCCTGTTCTTATCTGCTCATGTCCTGAAACACCAGTCCTACGGGATGAAGGCTCTGACTACCTGACATTACCTTAAACACCGTTGCAAAGGCTTCATGGAGATTGAAATTCTGCATGATGGCTACCCTGAAAAAAGAGCCCTGGTCAGCACTCCTTGTCATCATTAGTTAATGCTACATGCCATAGTCACGGGGAGAGCCATGTTGAGCAACTCTCTTTATTCAGATGACAATGAACAGCGAACGTCAATGGCCTGCCATTCCCACTCTAGCATCACTGAGGAGTCAGCGGAGATACCCTATTAAGGGCTAGTGGATAAAAATGATTATTAAGATAATGATAAAGAGGATGATTTCCAAATGAAAATGCAAGCAGACTAAGGGAAATATCCTATGGCTTCACTCCGAGGTGGCCCATGAGGAATACCATGGACATGAGTAGTAGTAATAGAAAACGGTTAGAGAAGAAGTCAGACAGGGAGACGCACGAGGTGAGACTCAGGATTTGGGGGACCAAGCTGAGTGTTACAGGAGGATAAGACATGCCATAAAGAGGGAACTGGTTAATGGGTATGGAGGTGGTATGGCATTATATGAGGGTGAGCTCTTGGTGGTATATGCAATTTAAGAATCAGGGAACAATATGTCAAGAAATGTAGGATGGATGAAAGGCTGGCTTGCCGAATGTAAGAAATAATAGTGAAAAGGAAGCAAAATAGGCCGTTTCCCATGGAGATGAAGAAAGAAAGAGAAGAGAAATGAATTCTAGTTTTATTATCTTACTGACTAAAATTGTATATAATTGGTTTCCTATAAGGTCCTTATCTGATTGGGTCTTTGGACATTGCAAATAGTCTCGAATTGTGGACCAGGGAATTGATTTGAACCTGGCTTTCTGTGTGTTGGGAGATGTTTGAGGACTGCTTCAAAAGTCTCAAAAGCTGCTTCAAAAGGCATTACCTGAGACGTCGTATATATATGACTCATTATCTTGTCATGGTAGTGCGTATGTGTCTTGGAAATTTGCATTTTCTCTCCGGTATTGCATTTGCTGGCAGACTTCAGTGGAGGGGTCTTTTAGGTAAAGTTGTTTAATTAATGATTTATTAATTCTTGATAGATAAGTAGTTAACTTATCCATTTTGGACGGTTTGTTACTTTGATTCTCTAAGCTTTTGTGTTTTATGGTATTTTCTCTGAATTTTGCTTCCATGAGTGCTATTCCTCACTTGCTCCTTTACTTCTGTGGGACTCTTTTATGTGTGTGTGTGTGTGTGTGTGTGTGTGTGTGTGTGTGTGTGTGTGTGTTTGTGTGTGTGTTTCACAAAACGCTAAAAATGATATCTTAAGAGATATGAAGCTGCTCATTCCAGATCACAATTAAACTTCAAGTACTGTGGAAACTCACTTTACATCCCATTCGGCCACATTTCCTGCATTGGACGTCCCATTTGATCCAATTTTAGAAATGCAGATTCTGACTAGCCTGCCTGGAATATCTCCAAATTTTGTGTGCCTTTTTGGGGTCTAATTGCCTGTCCATTTTTCTTGCTTTTTCACATGTTTTTTTACTTCCATGAGTGAGTGAAATTGTATAGTATATGTCTTCTCTGACTAACAGATATGACACAGCACAATGCTCTCTCCCTTTCTGCCACATGTCATAAGGAGCAAGAATGCCTTCTTGCTTATGGCTCCCTAAGAGTCCATAGAGCATTTGGAGCACTGGGTGATGGTAGAAGTGTCTGGTATTCCGGGCTGTCTTCAGCCATCAGCACAACCAGAAGATGATCACATCAATGGAAACGTGACATTAATGGACCGGAAGCCTAGAAATCACACTCCACAGCGAAAGAGAGAAATCACAGAGACCATGGGAGATGGGTGTAGAACAGGGATTATGGGAGAATTGGACTGTTGGTGCTTCAGGTGACAGGGAACCATGGCCAAAGCAAAGGCCCATGGGAGAGAGCACACTTAGAACCCACAATTTGAATGTTGACCCATAGCAGTTGGGGGAGAAAAGGAGAGTGTCTGGAGGACACGAGATCTTGATACCCAAGGGACTTGATACCGGGGATTCCAGATCAGCATGATTTGCAGCCATAGACTCCAGAAAACACTGTGTATCTCCTGGAGGGGACACCATCAAGCAACCATGTGCAGACAGCCTGGAAACCATGATCAGAGACAATACCTGTTGACACCGGGGTAAGTTTATTATTTCTTTCTGTGCATTGGTGATGGGCAGTGTTGGCAGAGATGCCTCAATGGGCGCCAAAGATACTTGGGCTCTATGACCACCAACATCAAGACTGAGAAGTGGCCACAGGCAGGACGGTGAGGACATTAGCAGCCCAACCAGCAATCACGGATTCCCAAACCTGTAACACTGTTGGGACTGCCTTCTTCAGGCCACGTTGCTTAATCCCAGGAGAAGAGAAAATCCTGCAGGGGACTAAAAGAAAGCCCTTCCCACATCCTCTCAAATGGCTACAGAATTCAGCAGGCCTTAAATTTTGTGGAGTGGGTTGAAAGTCACGTTTCACAGGCACAACAGACCCATGAAGCTACACCTCACCTTATTTTTCCCAGATACCGAACACTCTGAATAGAAGGCAAGGAGAGCCGCTGCAGAGGACGAGCCCACAGGAGAGTGGACAGCCCCAAACAACCCCAGTGGGCATGTCAAAAACACCTGAGACTCTCTCAAGTGTCAGCCCTTGGGCACTCCATGAGCTCTTTTTCCTAATGAAATTATCTTCAGGGTAGATAACAGAATGCGTGTTTTGAATACAGAAAAGACAGAGACATTTTGTAGATTCACGTTTTATTCCTAAAACTGGCCCGGAAACCTTTTCTAATGCCTTCCCATGGGGATTGGTTCTCTAACAACATGCTCCGTGCTTGCTCCTGTGAGCTCCAAACAGATGAGTCCATCCTGGGACTAAGCTTCTAGGGTGTAGGTTCTGCTTTTAATGTTTTTCGGCTGGGAATATTGAGAGGCATTTATGGCACGATGTCTGGAGATGCAAGAAGAATTCGTGTCCTCACTGTTGAAGACTCCAGACATGTCTTTGGTATGTTTGCGGGTGTTAACTCTGAGCTTTCCTCGGAGGGCGGGGTACGCTTTTCCTGGTCTGAAGCATCCTTATAGGGTGTGAGGACCATGAACATGTGTATGGATGGAGTTCCCCGTGTGAGGCTGCTTGTACTCCTGACTCTGTCTTGACATTCCATGGGTAAGATGGAATTGTGGATTCTTGCCATTCTCAAGAATCCAGAGGGGTGGTGGTGACAGTCTTGGCCAAAGACTACAAATTCGGCAATGGGGAATTTGACCCTTAATCACTTCACAAACTCTCTTGGGGAAATCCCCAGGCAGCTCCATCAGTTTGTAGTGATTTGATACTCCAGGCTGACACAGAGCTACTCCAGATAGGTGAAGTGATGAGGCATGGTTTGGTGAGGAGTGGTCGCTAGGGCCTCAGAGCTTTGTGACATCACAGAAGGTGACTTCACTGAAGCAGCAATCCAGTTCTCATGACATATGAGTCCTATGGCTTTAAGTAGAAATACCTGCGAAGGAACAAGAAAGAGTCCTGTTAGCCTGATCATGAACTCAGGTGGTCTTTTCTGTTTCTTTCCCACTTCCACTTTCTATACAAAGAGAATAGAAAATGATAATCTGTATACCATTTTATAGACCAACATTTCTCCAGATAGAGCAAGGTGTTCCTATTCCACTGCAATTTCTAGAGATCTCAATCTACAGCGAGGCCTCTTGGCTCCCATTAGGTCTCTGGGAGGTTGGATATCTTTGGGTGAGAGGGTCCATTCTTAGCTTCTGTTCCCTTTGGTTTCACTGGTGTAAGGTCTGCCTTTGATGCTTGGTCAGCTTGCAAAGCGAGGGAAGGAAGAAGGGAAGGAGAGTCACAATTACAGAAAAATTGCCAGGGCAGGGATGCATTGTGCTGTCTGTGTCCTTATCTGCTAGAGTCCTGAAACACCAGTCCTAAATGTTGAAGGCTCTGTCTACCTGACACTACCTTAAACACCACTGCAAAGGCTTCATGGAGAGTGAAACTCTGTATGATCGCTACCCCTAAAGAAAGAGCCCTGGTCAGCACTCCTTGTCATCATTTGTTAATGCTACATGTCATAGTCATGGGGAGAGCCATGTGGAGCAACTCCCTTTATTCAAATGAAAATGAACGGCCAAAATCGATGGCTTGCCCACTCTAGTATCACTATGGAAGGAGCCGACATAGCCTTGTAAGGGCTAGTGGATAAAGATGATTATGAAGACGATGAAAAAGAAGATGATTTCCAAATGAAAATGAAAGCCGACCAAGGGAAATATCCTATGGCTTCACTCATATGTGGCCCATGAGGAATACCATGGACATGAGTATTAGGAAGGGAAAACGAAAGGAGAAGAAGTCAGACAGGGAGACGCACCAGGAGAGACTCAGGCTCTGGGGACAAGCTGAGGGTTACAGGAGGATAGGACATGCCATAAAGAGGGAACTGGTTAATGGGTATGGAAGTGGTATGGCATTGTATGAGGATGAGCACTTGGTGGTATATGCAATTAAAGAATCAGGGAACACTGTGTCAAAAAACGTAGGATGGATGAAAGCCTGGGTTTCCGAATATTTAAAAAAAAATAGTGGATAGAAAGCAAAACAGGTCATTTCACATGGAGATGAAAAAGAGAAGAGAAATGAATTCTAGTTTTATGATCGTAGTGATTAAAATTGTATGCAATTCGTTTCCTATAAGGTCCTTATGTGAATTGCGTCTTTGGACATTGTAAATTCGAGTCTTCCCTCTTCTTACATTTTGGAAAAGATGAGAATAGCCGACATTACACTTAAATATCTCAAACTGTGGACCAGGGAATTGATTTGAACCTCGCTTTCTGTGAGTTGTGAGATGTTTGAGAACTGCTTCAAAAGCATCAAAAACTTCTTCAAAACTCATTACCTGAGAGGTCAGATATGTATGACTCATGATCTTGTCATGGTAGTGCATATGTGTCTTGGAATTTATCCTTTTCTATCCAGTACTTCATTTGCTGGCATCCTTGTGTGGAGGGTTTTATTAGGTAAGGTTGTTAATTAATTATTTAATTAATCAATTCTTGATAGGTATGGAGTTAACGTATCCAGTTTGGACTGTTTGTTAATTTGATTCTCTAAGCTTTTGTTTTTTATGGTATTTTCTCTGATTTTGATTCCATGAGTGCTATTCCTCACTTGCTCCCTAACTTCTGTGAGACTCTTTTTTTTTTTTTTTACTTTTTTTTTTTTTTTTTTCCCTTTTTATTAATTTTTTCAGCGTAACAGTATTCATTCTTTTTGCACAACACCCAGTGCTCTATGCAAAACGTGCCCTCCCCATCACCCACCACCTGTTCCCCCAACCTCCCACCCCTGACCCTTCAAAACCCTCAGGTTGTTTTTCAGAGTCCATAGTCTCTTATGGTTCGCCTCCCCTCCCCAATGTCCATAGCCCACTCCCCCTCCCCCAATCCCACCTCCCCCCAGCAACCCCCAGTTTGTTTTGTGAGATTAAGAGTCATTTATGGTTTGTCTCCCTCCCAATCCCATCTTGTTTCATTTATTCTTCTCCTATCCCCCTACCCCCCCATGTTGCTTCTCCATGTCCTCATATCAGGGAGATCATATGATAGTTGTCTTTCTCCGATTGACTTATTTCACTAAGCATGATACGCTCTAGTTCCATCCACGTCGTCGCAAATGGCAAGATTTCATTTCTTTTGATGGCTGCATAGTATTCCATTGTGTATATATACCACATCTTCTTTATCCATTCATCTGTTGATGGACATCTAGGTTCTTTCCATAGTCTGGCTATTGTAGACATTGCTGCTATAAACATTCGGGTACACGTGCCCCTTCGGATCACTATGTTTGTATTTTTAGGGTAAATACCCAGTAGTGCAATTGCTGGGTCATAGGGTAGTTCTATTTTCAACATTTTGAGGAACCTCCATGCTGTTTTCCAGAGTGGTTGGACCAGCTTGCATTCCCACCAACAGTGGAGGAGGGTTCCCCTTTCTCCACATCCTCTCCAGCATCTGTCATTTCCTGACTTGTTAATTTTAGCCATTCTGACTGGTGTGAGGTGATATCTCATTGTGGTTTTGATTTGTATTTCCCTGATGCCGAGTGACGTGGAGCACTTTTTCATGTGTCTGTTGGCCATCTGGATGTCTTCTTTGCAGAAATGTCTGTTCATGTCCTCTGCCCATTTCTTTTTTTTTTTTTTTTTTTTTTTTTAATTTTTATTTTTATATTTTTTTTTTTATTTATTTTTTTTTCAGCATAACAGTATTCATTCTTTTTGCACAACACCCAGTGCTCCATGCAAAACGTGCCCTCCCCATCACCCACCACCTGTTCCCCCAACCTCCCACCCCTGACCCTTCAAAACCCTCAGGTTGTTTTTCAGAGTCCATAGTCTCTTATGGTTCGCCTCCCCTCCCCAATGTCCATAGCCCCCTCCCCCTCTCCCAATCCCACCTCCCCCCAGCAACCCCCAGTTTGTTTTGTGAGATTAAGAGTCATTTATGGTTTGTCTCCCTCCCAATCCCATCTTGTTTCATGTATTCTCATGTATCCTCTGCCCATTTCTTGATTGGATTGTTTGTTCTTTGGGTGTTGAGTTTGCTAAGTTCCTTATAGATTTTGGATACTAGCCCTTTATCTGATATGTCGTTTGCAAATATCTTCTCCCATTCTGTCAGCTGTCTTTTGGTTTTGTTAACTGTTTCCTTTGCTGTGCAAAAGCTTTTGATCTTGATGAAATCCCAATAGTTCATTTTCGCCCTTGCTTCCCTTGCCTTTGCCGTTGTTCCTAGGAAGATGTTGCTGCGGCTGAGGTCGAAGAGGTTGCTGCCTGCGTTCTCCTCAAGGATTTTGATGGATTCCTTTCTCACATTGAGGTCAAGTGTGTGTGTGTGTTTCACAAAACGCAAAAAATGATATTTTAAGAGATTTGAAGCTACTCTATTCCAGATCACAATTCACCTTCAAACACAATGGAAACTCTCATTACATCCCGTAGGACCACATTTCTTGCATTGATTGTCCCATTTGATCCCCTTTTAGATACGCAGATTCTGACTAGCCTGCCTGGGACAAACACCAAATTTTGTGTGTCTGGTTGGAGTATAATTGCCTGTCCCTTTTTCTTGCTTTTTCATACGTTTCTTTACTTCCATGAGTGAGTGAAATCGTATGGTAGTTGTCTTTCTGTGACTGACAGTTATGACACAGCCGAATGCTCTCTCCCTTTCTGCCTTATGTCACAAGGAGCAATAATGCCTTCTTGCCTATGGCTCCATAAGAATCCACAGTGCATTTGGAGGACAGGAAGATGGAAGAAATGTCTGGGAGCTCCAGGCCTGTCTTCAGCCATCAGCACCACAAGAAGATGACCACATCAATGGAAACATGGCATAAATGGACCTGAAGCCTAGAAATCACACTCCACAGCGAAAGAGAGAAGAAGTCAGAGAGTCAATGGGAGAAGGGTGTAGACAGGGCTTATGGGAGAATTGGACGGTTGGTGCTTCACAGGTCAGGGAGCCATGGCTAATGACAAAGGCCTAGGGGAGGGAAGCACACTTAAAACCCACATATTGAATGTTGACCCATCGATGTTGGCATAGAAATGGAGAGTGTCTGAAGGACATGAGTTCTTGAAACCCAAGGTTCTTTAGGCCCGCGGATTCCAGATCAGCATGCTTTGCAATCATATAGGCCAGAAAACACTGTATATCTCCTGGAGAGGACACCAGCAAGCAACCAGGTGCAGATAGCCTGGCAACCATGATCAGAGACTATACCTGTTGGCACCGTGGTAAGATTATTATTTCTGTGGGTGCATTCATGATGGGCAGTGTTGGTGGAGATGCTTCGATGGGTGCCAAAGATACTCAGGCTCTACGACCGCCAACATCAAGACTGAGAATTGGCCACATTCAGGAAGGTGAGGACATTAGCTGCCCAACTTGCAATCACGATTTCCCAAACCTGGAACACTGTTGGTACTGCCTTCTTCAGGCCACGTTGCTTAGTCCCAGGAGTACAGAAAATCCTGCAGGTCACTAGAAGAAATACCTGCCCACATCCTCTCACCTGGCCACAGAATTCAGCAGGCCCTATGTTTTGTGGAATGGATTGAAAGTTACATTTCACAGGCAAACCAAATTTGGCCCAGACACCAAACACTCTGAATGGAATGCAAGGAGAGCCTCTGCAGAGGACGAGCTCACAGGAGAGTGGACAGGCACAACACCACACCAGAGGGCATGTCACACACACCTGAGAATTTCTCAAGTGCCAGCCCTTGGGCATCTATGAGCTCTTCTTCCTAAATAAATTAACTTCAGGGTACATAACAGAAGGTGCGTTTCAAATACAGAGAAGACAGAGACCTTTTGTAGATTCACGTTGTATTTTGGAAACTGGCCTGAACGACTTTTCCGATGGCTTCACATGGGGATTGCTTCTCTTGCAACATGCTCAATGCTTGCTCCTGTGAGCTCCAAACAGATGAGTAGGTCCTAGGCCTAAGCTTTTACAGTGTAGGTTTTGAGTTTAATATTTGGTCTGCTGGGAAAATTGGGAGGCATTTATGGCACATTTCTGGAGATGCAAGACGAACTCGTGTCTTCACTGCTGAAGACTCCACACATGTCATTGGTATGGTTGTGGGTGTTGGCTCGGAGCTTTCCTCGGAGGGCGGGGTGCTCTTTTCCTGGTCTGAAGCCTCCGTGTAGGGTGTGAGGATCATGAACATGTGTATTACGTGGAGTTCCCCATGTGAGGCTGCTTGTACTCCTGACTCTTTCTTGACCTTACGTGGGTAAGATGGAATTGAGGATTCTTGCCCTTCTCAGGAGTCCAGAGGGGTGGTGGTGACAGTCACAGCCAAAGACTAAAAATCGGCCATGCCGAAGTTGACCCCAAATCGCTTCACAAACTGTCTTGGGGAAATTCCCATGTGGCTCCAGCAGATTGGAATGATTTTGATGCTCCTGGCTGACAAAGGACGACTGCAGCCAGGTGAAGTGATGAAGCGTGGTTTGGTGAGGAGTGGTTGCTAGGACCTCAGAGCTTTGTGACGTCACAGAAGCAGACTTCACTGAAGCAGCAATCCCATTCTCTTGACATATGAGTCCTATGGCTTTAATTAGAAAGACTTGGGAAGGAACAAGAAAGAGCACTGCTAGCATGATCATGAACTCAGGGGTTATTTTCTGTTTCCTTCCCAATCCTATTTTCTATACAAGGAGAAAAGAAAATGATGTTCTGTATAGCATTCTTTAGACCAACATTTCTCCAGAGAGAGCAATGTGTTCCTATTTCCACAGCAATTTCTAGAGATCTCAATCAATAGCGAGGCCTCTTGGCTACATTTAGGTCTCTGGGAGATTGGATGTCCTTGGGTGAAAGGGTCCATTCTTAGGTTTTGTTCCCTATGGTTTCTCAGGTGTAAGGTCTGCGTTTGGTGCTTGCTCAGCTTGGAAGTTGAGGGAAGGAAGAAGGGAAGGAAAGTCATAATGCCAGGAAAATTGCCAGGGCAGGGACACATTGTGCTGTACGTGTCCTTATCTGCTAGTGTCCTGAAACACCAGTCCTAAGAGATGAAGAATCTGTCTACCTGACACTACCTTAAACACTGTTGCAAATGCTTCATGGAGAGTGAAACTCTGCATGATGGCTACCCGAAAGAAAGAGCCCTGGTCAGCACTACTTGTCATCATTAGTTAATGCTACATGCCATAGTCATGGGGAGAGCCATGTTGAGCAACTCTCTTTATTCAGATGAAAATGAATGGCCAACATCGATGGCCTTCCATGCACAGTCTAGCATCACTGTGGAAGGAGCCGAGATACCCTTTTAAGGGCTAGTGGATAAAGATGATTATGAAGTTGATGATATAGAGATGATTTCCAAATGAAAATGCAAGCAGACCAAGGGAAATATCCTATGGCTTCACTCATAAGTGGTCCATGAGAAATACCATGGACATGAGTAGTAGTAAGGGAAAACGGAAGGAGAAGAAGTCAGACAGGGAGAAGCACCGGGAGAGACTCAGGACTTGGGACCAAGCTGAAGGTTACAGGAGGATAAGGCCTCCCATAAAGAGGGAACTGGATAATGGTATGGAGGTGTTGTGGCATTATATGAGGATGCTCACTTGGTGGTATATGCAATTAAAGAATCTGGGAACACAGTGTCAAAAAACATAGGATGGATGAAACCATGGCTAGCCGAATATAAGAAAACATAGTGAATAGAAAACAAAACAGGTCTTTTCACATGGAGATGAAGAAAGAAAGAGAAGAGAAATGAATTCTAGTTTTATTATCTTACTGATTAAAATGGTATGCCATTGGTTTCCTATAAGGTCCTTATGTGAATTTGGTCTTTGGACATTGTTAATTAGAATATTCCCTCTTCCTACATTTTGGCAATAGATGAGAAAATCCGACTTAGCATTAAATATCTCGAATTGTGGACCAGGGAATTCATTTGAACCTGGCTTTCTGTGTGTCGGGAGATGTTTGAGGACTGCTTCAAAGGCCTCAAAAGCTGCTTCAAAAGTTATTACCTGAAACAGCAGATATGTATGACTCGTGATCTTGTCATGGTAGTGCGTATGTGTCTTGGAATTTATCCTTTTCTCTCCGGTATTGGATTTGCTGGCAGACTTCTGTGTAAGGGACTCTTGGTAAAGTTGATTAATATATTAATTAACTACTTAATTACTTAATTAATTCTTGATAGTTAAGGAGTTAACTTATCCAGTTTGGACGGTTTGTTACTTTGATTCTCTAAGCTTTTTTTTTTTTTTTATGGTATTTTCTCTGAATTTTGCTTCCATGAGTGCTATTCCTCACTTGCTCCCTAACTTCTATGGGACTCTTTTAAGAGTGTGTGTGTGTTTGTTCCCAGGTGTCTTATGGTTCTTGGTGCTATAGTAAATGGAATCAATTCTCTAATTTCCCTTTCTGTATTTTCATTGTTAGTGTATAAGAAAGCCACTGATTTCTGTACATTGACTTTGTTTCCTGCAACGTTACTGAATTGCTGTATGAGTTCTAGAAGTTTGGGGGTGGAGTCTTTGTGGTTTTCCATATAAAGAATTATGTCATCTGTGAAGAGAGAGAGTTTGACTACTTCCTTGCTAATTTGTATACCTTTTATTTCTCTTTGTTGTCTGATTGCCATTGCTAGAACTTCTAATACTATGTTGAACAAGAGTGGTGAGAGTGGGCATCCTTGTTGTGTTCCTGATCTCAACGGGAAGGCTGCAAGCTTTTTCCCATTGAGGATGGTAATTGCTGTTTGTCTTTCATAGATAGATTTTACGAAGTTCAGGAATGTTCCCTCAATCCCTATACTCTGAAGCGTTTTCATCAGGAACGGATGCTGGATTTTGTCAAATGCTTTTTCTGCATCAATTGAGAGGACCATGTGGTTCTTCTTTCTTCTCTTATTGATTTGTTCTATCACATCGATTGATTTGTGAATGTTGAACCAACATTGGAACCCAGGGATGAATCCCACCTGGTCATGGTGGATAATCTTTTTAATGTACTTTTGGATTTTGTTTGCTAGGATCTTGTTGAGAATCTTAGCATCCATACTCATCAATGATATTGGTCTGAAATTCTCCTTTTTGTTAGGGTCTTTGCCTGGTTTGGGGAAGAGGGTAATGCTGGCTTCATAAAAAGAGTCTGGAAGTTGTCCTTCTGCTTCAATTTTTTGGAACAGCTTCAGGAGGATTGGTATTATTTCTTCTTTGAAAGTTTGATAGAATTCCTCAGGGAATCCGTCAGGTCCTGGGCTCTTGTTTTTTGGGAGGTTTTTGATCACTGCTTCAGTCTCATTACTAGATATCGGTCTATTCAGGTTGTCAATTTCTTCCTGGTTCAATTTTGGGAGTTTGTAGTTTTCCAGGAATGCATCCATTTCATCTACATTGCTTAGATTATTGGCATATAATTTTTGGTAATAATTTCTGATGATTGTTTCTATTTCCTTGGTGTTAGTTGTGATCTCTCCCTTTTCATTCATAATTTTATTAATTTGGGGTTTCTCTCTTTTCTTTTGGATTAGTGTGTCCAATGGTTTATCGATCTTATTGATTCTTTCAAAAAACCAGCTTCTAATTTCATTGATACTTTCTATGGTATCTCTCGTTTCTACCTCATTGATCTCTGCTCTAGTCTTGATTATTTCCCTTCTTGCATGTGGAGTTGGCTTGATTTGTTGTTGATTCTCCAGTTCTTTAAGGTGTAGAGACATCTGGTGTATTCTGGATTTTTCATTTTTTTTTTTTTTTGATGGAGGCTTGGATGTCTATGTATTTCCCCCTTAGAACTGCCTTTACTGTATCCCGTAGGTATTAGACCAAAGTGTCTTCATTCTCGTTGGTTTCCATGAATTGTTTAAGTTCATCTTTGATCTCCGGTTGATCCAAGCATTCTTAAGCAAGGTGGTCTTTAGCTTCCAGGTGTTTGAGTTCCTTCCGAACTTTTCCTTGTGATTGAGTTCAAGTTTCAAAGCATTGTGATCTGAGAATATGCAGGGATTAATGTCAGTCTTTTGGTATCGGTTGAGTCCTGCTTTGTGACCCAGTATGTGGCCTATTCTGGAATAAACCTAACCAAAGTGGTAAAGGACCTGTACTCGAGGAACTACAGAACACTCATGAAAAAAATTGAAGAAGACACAAAAAGATGGAAGACTGTTCCATGCTCTTGGATTGGAAGAATAAACATTGTTAAAATGTCTATACTGCCTAGAGCAATCTATACTTTTAATGCCATTCTGATCAAAATTCCACCGGTATTTTTCAAAGAGCTGGAGCAAATAATCCTAAAATTTGTATGGAATCAGAAGAGACCCCGAATTGCTAAGGAAATGTTGAAAAACAAAAACAAAACTGACGGCATCACGTTACCCCGATTTCAAGCTTTACTACAAAGCTGTGATCACCAAGACAGCATGGTACTGCAATAAAAACAGACACATAGACCAGTGGAACAGAGTGGAGAGCCCAGATATGGACCCTCAACTCTATGGTCAAATAATCTTCGACAAAACAGGAAAAAATATTCAATGGAAAAAAGACAGTCTCTTCAATAAATGGTGCTGGGAAAACTGGACAGCGATATGTAGAAGAATGAAACTCGACCATTCTCTTACACCGTACACAAAGATAAACTCGAAATGGATAAAAGACCTCAGTGTGAGACAGGAATCCATCAGAATCCTAGAGGAGAACATAGGCAGTAACCTCTTCGATATCAGCCACAGCAACTTCTTTCAAGATATGTCTCCAAAGGCCAAAGAAACAAAAGCAAAAATGAACTTTTGGGACTTCATCAAGATCAAAAGCTTATGCACAGCAAAGGATACAGTCAAAAAAAAAAAAAAAAAAAAGACAACCCACGGAATGGGAGAAGATATTTGCAAATGACAGTACAGACAAAATGTTGATATCCAGGATCTATAAAGAACTTCTCAAACTCAACACACACAAAACAGATAATCATATCAAAAAATGGGCAGAAAATATGAACAGACACTTCTCCAACGAAGACATACAAATGGCTATCAGACACATGAAAAATGTTCATCATCACTAGCCATCAGGGAGATTCAAATTAAAACCACATTAAGATACCACCTGACACCAGTGAGAATGGTCAAAATTAGCAAGACAGGAAACAACGTGTGTTGGAGAGGATGTGGAGAAAGGGGAACCCTCTTACACTGTTGGTGGGAATGCATGTTAGTGCAGTCACTTTGGAGAACAGTGTGGAGATTCCTCAAGAAATTAAGAAAAGCGCTTCCCTATGACCCTGCAATTGCACTGCTGGGTATTTACCCTAAAGATACATATGTAGTGAAAAGAAGGGCCATCTGTACCCCAATGTTTATTGCAGCAATGGCTAGTGTCGCCAAACTGTGGAAAGAACCAAGATGACCTTCAACGGATGAATGGATAAGGAAGATGCGGTCCATATACACAATGGAGTATTATGCCTCCATCAGAAAGGATGAATACCCAACTTTTGTAGCAACATGGACGGGACTGGAAGACATTATGCTGAGCGAAATAAGTCAGGCAGAGAGAGTCAAGTATCATATGGTTTCACTTATTTGTGGAGCATAACAAATAACATGGAGGACATGGGGAGATGGAGAGGAGAGGGAGTTGAGGGAAATTGGAAGGGGAGAAGAACCATGAGAGACTATGGACTCTGAAAAACAACCCAAGGGTTTTGAAGGGGTGGGGGGGTGGGAGGTTGAGGAACCAGGTGGTGGGTAATAGAGAGGGCACGTACTGCATCGAGCACTGGGTGTGATGCCAAATCCATGAACACTGTTATGCTGAAATAAAACAAATAAAAAAAAGTGTGTGTGTGTGTGTGTGTGTGTGTGTGTGTTTCACAAAATGCTAAAAATGGTATTTTAAGATATATGAAGCTGCTCTATTCCTGATCACAATTCACCTTCAAACACAGTGGAAACTCATGTTACATCCTGTTCGGCCACATTTCCTGCATTGACTGTCCCATTTGATCCACTTTTACAAACGCAGAGTCTGACTATCCTGCCTGGAACAAACAACAAAATTAGTGTACCTTGTTAGAGTCTAAGTGCCTGTCCTTTTTCCTTTCTTTTTCACAGGTTTCTTAACTCCCATGAGTCAGAGAAATCGTATGGTAGTTGTCTTTCTGTGACTGACGGATATGACACAGCCCAATGCTCTCTCCCTTTCTGCCACATATCACAAGGATCAAGAATGCCTTCTTGCTTCTGGCTCCATAAGAGGCCGCAGTGGATTTGTACTCCTGACTCTTTCTTGACATAACGTCGGTAAGATGGAGTTGTGAATTCATGCCCTTCTCAGGAGTTGAGAGGGGTGGTGGTGACAGTCACGGCTGAAGACAACAAATTCGGCTATGGAGAAGGTGACCCCAAATAGCTTCACAAACTGTCTTGGTGAAATACCCAGGTGGCTCCAGCGGTTTAGAGTGATTTTGATACACCGGGCTGACCCAGAACTACTCAAGCCAGGTGAATTGATGAGACTTTGTTCGGTGAGGAGTGGTTGCTAGGACCTCGGAGATTTGTGACGTCATAGAAGCTGACTTGACTGAAGCAACAATCCCATTCTCATGACATATGAGTCCTATGGCTTTAAGTAGAAAGTCCTGGGAATGAAAAAGAAAGAGCCCTGTTAGCCTGATCATGAACTCGGGTGGTCTTTTCTGTTTCTTTCCCACTTCCACGTTCTATACAAAGAGAAAAGAAAACGATGTTCTGTATACCATTCTTTAGACCAACATTTCTCCAGAGAGAGCAAGGTGGTCCTATTTCCACTGCAAGTTCTAGAGATCTCAATCAACCACAAGGCCTCTTGGTTACCATTAGGTCTCTGGGAGCTTAGATATCCTTGGGTGAGAGGGTCCATTCTTAGGTTCTGTTCTCTATGGTTTCTCGGGTGTAAGGTCTGCTTTTGGTGCTTGGTTAGCTTGGAAGGTGAGTGAATGAAGAAGGGAAGGAAAGTCACGATTCCAGGAAAATTGCCAGGGCAGTGAAGCATTGTGCTGTTGGTGTCCTTATCTGCCAGTGTCCTGAAACACCAGTCCCAAGGGATGAAGGATCTGTCAGCCTGACATTACCTTAAACAGCATTGCAAAGGCTTCATGGAGAGTGAAATTCTGCATGAACACTACCCGTAAAGAAAGAGCCCTGGTCAGCACTCCTTGTCATCAGTAGTTAATGCTCCATGCCATAGATATGGGGAGAGCCATGTTGAGCAACTCTCTTTATTCAGATGAAAATGAATGGCCAACATCGATGGCCTGCCATGCCCACTCTAGCATCACTGTGGAAGGAGCAGAGATACCCTTTTAAGGGCTCATGAATAAAGAGGATTATGAAGATGGTGATAAAGATGATGATTTCCAAATGAAAATGCAAGCAGACCAAGGGACATGTCCTATGTGTAGACTCATATGTGGCCCAGGAGGAATACCATGGACATGAGTAGTAGTAAGGGAAAAGGGAAGGAGAAGAAGTCAGACAGGGAGACGCAGCAGGAGAGCCTCAGGACTTTGGGGACCAAGCTTGGTTACAAGAGGATAAGACATGCCACAAAGAGGGAACTGCTAATGGTATGGAGGTGGTGTGTCATTATATGAGGTTGAAATTGGTGGTATATGCCATTAAATAATCAGGTAACACTATGACAAAAAACGTAGGAAGGATGAAAGCCTGGTTGCTGAAAGTAGGAAAAAATAGTGAATAGAAAGCAAAACAGGCTGTTTCACATGGATATGAAGAAAGAAAGAGAAGAGAAATGAATTCTAGTTTTATTATCTTACTGATTAAAATGGTATGCCATTGGTTTCCTATAAGGTGCTGATGTGAATTGGGTCTTTGGACATTGTAAATTTGAGTCTTCCCTTTTCATACATTTTGGGAATAGGTGAGAAAGCCAACGTAACATTTAATGTCTCAACTTGTGGACCAGGGAATTGATTTGAACCTGGATTTCTGTGTGTTGGGAGATGTTTGAGGACAGCTTCAAAAGCCTCCAAAGCTGCTTCAAAAGTCATTACCTGAGACGTCAGATATGGATGACCCATGATCTCGTCATGGTAGTGCGTAGGTGTCTTGGAATTTATTCTTTTCTCTAAGGTATTAGATATGCTGGCATCCTTGTGTGGAGGGGTCTTTTCGGTATTGTTGTTTAATTAATTCATGAATTCTTGAATAGGTAAGGAGTTAACTTATACTGTTTGGACAGGTTGATACTTGGATTCCCTAAGCTTTTGTTTTTTCATGGTATTTTCTCTGAATGTTGCTTCCATGAGTGCTATTCCTCACTCGCTCCCTAACTTATGTGGGACTCTTTTAAGTGTGTTTGTGTGTTTGTGAGTGTTTCAGAAAACGCTAAAAATGATATTTTAATAGATACGAAGCTGCTCTATTCTAGATCACAATTCACCTTCAAACACAGTGGAAACTCACGTTACACCCCATTCGGCCACAATTCCTAAATGGTATTTCACATTTGATCCACTTTTAGATACGCAGATTCTGACTAGCCTGCCTGGATCAAGCACCAATTTTGAGTACCTGGTTCGAGTCTCATTGCCTGTCCATTTCTCTTGCTTTTTCCCATGTTTCTTTACTTCCATGAGTGAGTGATATTGTATGGTAGTTGTGTTTCTGTGACTGACAGATATGACAGAGCCCATTGCTCTCTCTCTTTCTGCCACATGTCACAAGGAGCAAGAATGTCTTCTTGCTTATGGCTCCATGAGATTCCGCAGTGCATCTGGAAGACAGGGAGACTGTAGCGGTGCCTGCGAGCTCAGGCTTGTCGTAGCCATCAGCACAACCAGAAGATGACCACATCAATGGAAACATGGCATAAATGGACCTGAAGACTAGAAATCGCCCACCACAGTGAAAGAAAGAAGAAGTCACAGAGACTAAGGAAGAAGCATGTAGACAGGGCTTATGGGAAAATTGGACGTTTGGTGCTTTAGAGGGCAGGGATCCATGGCCAAAAACAAAG
The DNA here is from genome assembly GCF_922984935.1 of Meles meles. Taxonomy (NCBI): domain Eukaryota; kingdom Metazoa; phylum Chordata; class Mammalia; order Carnivora; family Mustelidae; genus Meles; species Meles meles. The sequence continues at coordinate 15,179,708 of NC_060088.1, forward strand.
GCCCAGGGGATAGGAGCCCACTGAGAACGCACAATTTGAATGTTGACACATAGTGTTTGGTGGAGAAAGGGAGAGTGTCTGAATGACACAAGTTCTTGCAACCAAAGGATCTTGAGGGTCAGGGATTCCCGATCAGCATGCGTTGCAGACATAGACTCCAGAGAAAACTGTGTATCTCTTGGAGAGGACACCATCAAGCAACCAGGTGCAGACACCCTGGAAACCATGGTCAGAGATAATACCAGGAGACACCGTGGTAATATTATTATTCTTTGTGTGCATTGGTGCTGGACAGTGTTGGTGGAGATGCCTCGATGGGCGCCAAAGATACTTGGGCTCCACCACCGCCAGCATCAAGACTGAGAAGTGGCCGCAGGCAGGACCGTGAGGACATTAGCTGCACAACCTGCAATCACGGATTCACATACCTGGAACACCGCTGGGACTGCCTTCTTCAGGCCACGTTGCTTAGTCCCAGGAGAACAGAAAATCCTGCAGGGGACTAAAAGAAAGCCCTGCCCACATCCTCTCACCTGGCCACAGAAGTCAGCAGGCCTTAAGTTTTCTGGAGTGGGTAGAAAGTCACATTTCACAGGCACACCAGACCCACGAAGGTAACCTCACAATATTTGGCCCAGACACCAACCTCTGAACAACGAGAGCCTCTGCAGAGGTCGAGTCTACAGGAGAGTGGACAGCCACAACACAACCCCAGAGGGCATGCCAAACACAGCGGAGACTCTCTCAGGTGCCAGCCCTTGGGCACTCCATGAGCTCTTCTTCCTAAAGAAATGATCTTCAGGGTAGATAACAGAAGGCGCGTTTCGAATACAGAGAAGACAGAGACCTTTTGTAGATTCATGTTGTAATCCTGAGATTGGCCTGAAAGCCTTTTCCACTGGCTTCCCATGGGCATTGGTTTCTTCCAACATGTTCCGTGCTTGCTCCTGTGAGCTCCACATAGATGAGTCCGTCCTGAGCCTAAGCTTAGGGTGTAGGGTCTGCCTTTCATGTTTGGTCAGCTGGGAAAATGGGGAGGCATTTATGGCATGATTTCTGGAGATGCAAGGAGAACTTGTGTCCCCGTTGGTGAAGACTCCAGACAGGTCATTGGTATGGTTGCGGGTGTTAACTCTGAGCTTTCCTCGGAGGGCAGGGGGGCGCTTTTCCTGGTTAGAAGCATCCTGATAGGGTGTGAGGATGAGGAATATGTGTATTGCCTGGAGTTCCCCGTGTGAGGCTGCTTGTACTCCTGACTCTTTCTTGACCTTACGTGGGTAAGATGGAATTGTGGATGTGGATGTGTATGTGGACTCCCTTCTCCGGAGTCCAGAGGGGTGGTGGTGCCAGTCACGGCCAAAGCCTGGAAATTCGGCCATGGAGAAAGAGAACCCATATCGCTCCACAAACTGTGTTGGGGAAATCCCCAGGTGGTTCCAGCGGTTTGGAGAGATTTTGATACTCCTGGCTGACCCAGGACTACTCTAGCCAGGTGAAATGATGAGCCATGGATTGGTGAGCTATTGTTGCTAGGAGCTCAGAGCTTTGTGACGTCACAGAAGCTGACTTCACTGAAGCAGCAACCCCATTCACAAGACACATGAGTCCTATGGCTTTAATTAGAAAACTTGGGAAGGAACAAGAAAGAGCCCTGTAAGCCTAATCATGAGCTCAGGGGGTATTTTCTGTTTCTTTCCCTCTTCCACTTTCTATACAAAGAGAAAAGAAAAAGATGTTCTGTATACCACTCTTTAGGCCAACATTTCTGCAGAGAGAGCAAGTTGTTCCTATTTCCAATGCAATTCTAGGGATCTCAATCAACAGCGCGGCCTCTTGGCTCCCATTAGGTCTCAGGGAGGTTGGATATCCTTATGTGAGAGTGTCCATTCTTAGATTCTGTTCCCTATGGTTTCTCGGGTGGAAGGTCTGTCTTTGGTGCTTGGTCAGCTTGGAAGGTGAGGAAAGGAAGAAGGGAAGGACAGTCACAATTCCAGGAAAATTGTCAGGGCAGGGATGCGTGTCCTTATCTGCTCGTGTCCTGAATCACCAGTCCTAAGGAATGAATGTTCTGTTTACCTGAATTTTAAACGCCTTTGCAAGGGCTTCATGGAGAGTGAAATGCTGCATGATCGCTACCACGAAAGAAAGAGCCCTGGTCAGCACTCCTTGTCATCAGTAGTTAATGCTACATGCCATAGATATGTGGAGAGCCATGTTGAGCAACTCTCTTTATTCAGATGAAAATGAACGGCTAACATCGATGGCCTGCCATGCCCACTCTAGCATCACTGTTGAAGGAGCAGAGATACACTTTTAGGGCTAGTGAATAAAGAGGATTATGAAGATGATGATAAAGATGATGATTTCCAAATGAAAATGGAAGCAGCCCAAGGGATATATCCTATGGGTTCACACACATGTGGCCCAGGAGGTATACCATGGACATGATTAGTAGTAAGGCTAAACAGAAGGAGAAGAAGTCAGACAGGGAGACGCACCAGGAGAGACTCAAGACGTTGGGGACCCAGCTTGGTTACAGGAGGATAAGACATGCCATAAAGGGGGAACTGGTTAATGGGTATGGAAGCTGTGTTTAATTATATGAGGTTGAAATTGGTGGTATATGCCATTAGAGAATCAGGGAACACTATGACAAAAAACGTAGGATGGATGAAAGCCTGGCTTGCTGAAATTAAGTAAAAATAATGAATAGAAAGCAAAACAGGCCATTTCACATGGATATGAAGAAAGAAAGAGAAGAGAAATGAATTCTAGTTTTATTATCTTACTGATTAAAATGGTAAGCCATTGGTTTCCTATAAGGTGCTGATGTGAATTGGGTCTTTGGACATTGTAAATTTGAGTCTTCCCTCTTGCTACATTTTGGGAATAGGTGAGAAAAGCCGGCGTACCATTAAATGTCTTGAATTGTGGACCAGGGAATTGATTTGAACCTGGATTTCTGTGTGTTGGGAGATGTTTGAGGACAGCTTCAAAAGCCTCCGAAGCTGCTTCAAAAGTCATTACCTGAGAGGTCAGATATGGATGACCGATGTTCTCGTCATGGTAGTGCATAGGTGTCTTGGAATTTATCCTTTTCTCTAAGGTATTGGAATTGCTGGCATAGTTGTGTGGAGGGGTCTTTTCGGTATGGTTGTTTAATTAATTCATGAATTCTTGATAGGTAAGGAGTTAACTTATACGGTTTGCACGAGTTGATACTTTGATTCTCTAAGCTTTGGTTTTTTTATGGTATTTTCTCTGAATGTTGCTTCCTTGAGTGATATTCCTCACTTGCTCCCTAACTTCTGTGGGGCTCTTTTAAGTGTGTGTGTGTGTTTGTGTGTGTGTGTGTGTGTGTGTTTCAGAAAACGCTAAAAATGATATTTTAAGAGATATGAAGCTGCTGTATTTCAGAACACAATTCACCTTCAAATACTGTGGAAACTCATGTTACACCCCATTCGGCCACAATTCCTGCATGGAATATCCCATTTGATCCACTTTTAGATACGCAGATTCTGACTAGCTTGCCTGGAACAAACACCCAATTTTGTGTGCCTCATTTGAGTCTCATTGCCTGTCCCTTTTTCTTGCTTTTTCCCATGTTTCTTTACTTCCATGATTGAGTGATATTGTATGGTTGTTGTGTTTCTGTGATTGACAGATATGACAGAGCACAATGCTCTCTCCCTTTCTGCCACATGTCACAAGGAGCAAGAATGTCTTCTTGCTTATGGCTCCATGAGAGTCCACACTGCATCTGGAAGACAGGGAGACCGTCGCGGTGTCTGTGAGCTCAGGCTTGTCTTAGCCATCAGCACAACCAGAAGATGACAATATCAATGGAAACATGGCATAAATGGACCTGAAGACTAGAAATCGCCCACCACAGTGAAAGAGAGAAGAAGTCACAGAGACTAAGGAAGAAGAATGTAGACAGGGCTTACGGGAGAATTGGACGGTTGGTGCTTCAGAGGGCAGGGAGCCATGGCCAAAAACAAAGGCCCAGGGGAGAGGAGCCCACTGAGAACCCACAATTTGAATGTTGACACATAGCGCTTGGTGGAGAAAGGGAGAGGGTCTAAATGACCCAAGTTCTTGCAACCAAAGGATCTTGAGGATCGGGGATTCCCGATCAGCATGCTATGCAGACATAGACTCCAGAGAAAACTGTGTATCTCTTGGAGAGGACACCATCAAGCAACCAGGTGCAGACACCCTGGAAACCATGGTCAGAGACAATACCAGATGACACCGTGGTTATATTATTATTCTTTGTGTGCATTGGTGGTGGACAGTGTTGGTGGAGATGCCTCGATGGGCGCCAAAGATACTTGGGTTCCACCACCGCCAGCATCAAGACTGAGAAGTGGCCGCAGGCAGGACCGTGAGGACATTAGCTGCACAACCTGCAATCACGGATTCCCAAACCTGGAACACTGTTGGGACTACCTTCTTCAGGCCACGTTGCTTAGTCCCAGGAGAACAGAAAATCCTGCAGGGGACTAAAAGAAAGCCCTGCCCACATCCCCTCACCTGGCCACAGAATTCAGCAGGCCTTAAGTTTTGTGGAGTGGGTAGTAAGACACGTTTCACAGGCACACCAGATCCACGATGTTAACCTGGGCAAAACCCAATATTTGGCCCAGACACCAAACCCTCTGAATGGAAGGCAACGAGAGCCTCTGCAGAGGACGAACCGACAAGAGAGTGGACAGCCACAACACAACCGCAGAGGGCATGTCACACACACCTGAGACTCTCTCAAGTGCCTGCCCGTGGGCACTCCATGAGCTCTTCTTCCTAAAGAAATGATCTTCAGGGTAGATAACAGAAGGCGCGTTTCAAATACAGAGAAGACAGAGACTTTTTGTAGATTCACGTTGTAACCCTGAGATTGGCCCGAAAGCCTTTTCAGATGGCTTCCCATGATGACTGGTTCTCTTCCAACATGCTCCGTGCTTGCTCCTGTGAGCTCCACATAGATGAGTCCGTCCTGAGCCTAAGCTTAGGGTGTAGGATCTGCCTTTCATGTTTATTCAGCTGGGACAATGGGGAGGCACTTATGGCACGATTTCTGGAGATGCAAGAAGAACTTGTGTCCTCATTGTTGAAGACTCCAGACAGGTCATTGGTATGGTTGCGGGTGTTAACTCTGAGCTTTCCTCGGAGGGCAGGGAACGCTTTTCCTGGTCAGAACCATCCTGATAGGGTGTGAGGATGAGGAATATGTGTATTGCCTGGAGTTCCCCGTGTGAGGTTGCTTGTACTCCTGACTCTTTCTTGACCTTACGTGGGTAAGATGGAATTGTGGATGCTTGCCCTTCTCCGGAGTCCAGAGGGGTGGTGGTGACAGTCACGGCCAAAGACTAGAAATTTGGCCATGGAGAAAGGACCCCAAATCTCTCCACCAACTCTCTTGGGGAAATCCCCAGGCGGCTGCAGCGGTTTGGAGAGATTTTTATACTCCTGGCTGACCCAGGACTACTCCAGCCAGGTGAAGTGATGACGCTTGGTTTGGTGAGCTGTGGTTGCTAGGACCTCAGAGCTTTTTGATGTCACAGAAGCTGATTTCACTGAAGCAGCAATCACATTCTCCCGACATAGGAGTCCTATGGCTTTAAGTAGAAAGACCAGCGAAGGAACAAGAAAGAGCCCTGTTAGCCTCATCATGAGCTCAGGGGGTCTTTTCTGTTTCTTTCCCTCTTCCACTTTCTATACAAAGAGAAAAGAAAACGATGTTCTGTATACCATTCTTTAGACCAACATTTCTCCAGAGAGAACAAGGTGTTCCTATTTCCACTGCAATTTCTAGAGATCTCAATCAACAGCGAGGCCTGTTGGCTCCCATTAGGTCTCAGGGAGTTTGGATATCCTTATGTGAGAGAGTCCATTCTTAGCTTCTGTTCCCTATGGTTTCTCGGGTGGAAGGTCTGTCTTTGGTGCTTGGTCAGCTTGGAAGGTGAGGAAATGAAGAAGGGAAGGACAGTCACAATACCAGGAAAATTGTCAGGGCAGGGATGAGTGTCCTTTTGTGCTCATGTCCTGAATCACCAATCCTAAGGGATGAAGGCTCTGTCTGGCTGACATTACCTTCAACTCCGTTGCAAGGGCTTCATGGAGAGTGAAATGCTACATGATCTCTACCCCGAAAGAAAGAGCCCTTGTCAGCACTCCTTGACATCAGTAGTTAACACTACATGCCATAAACATGGGGAGAGCCATGTTGAGCAACTCTATTTATTCAGAAGAAAATGAACGGCCAACATCGATGGCCTGCCATGCCCACTCTAGCATCACTGTGGAAGGAGCAGAGATACCCTTTTAAGGGCTCGTGAATAAAGCTGATTATGAAGATGATGATAAAGATGATGATTTCCAAATAAAAATACAAGCAGACCAAGCGACATATCCTATGGGTTCACTCATATGTGGCCCAGGAGGAATACCATGGACATGAGTAGTAGTAAGGGAAAAGGGAAGGAGAAGAAGTCAGACAGGGAGACTCAGCAGGAGAGCCTCAGGACTTTGGGGACCAAGCTTGGTTCCTGGAGGAGAAGACATGCCATAAAGAGGGAACTGGTTACAGGGTATGGAGGTGGTTTGGCATTATATGAGGGTGAAATTGGTGGTATATGCCATTAAAGAATCAGGGAACACTATGACAAAAAACGTAGGATGGATGAAAGCCTGGCTTGCCGAAATTAAGAAAAAATAGTGAATAGAAACCAAAACAGGTCGTTCACATGGATATGAAGAAAGAAAGAGAAGAGAAATGAATTCTAGTTTTATTATCTTACTGATTAAAATTGTATGCCTTTGGTTTCCTATAAGGTGCCGATGTGAAATGGGTCTTTGGACATTGTAAATTCGAGTCTTCCCTCTTCCTACATTTTGGGAATAGGTGAGAAAAGCCGACGTAGCATTAAATGTCTCGAATTGTGGACCAGGGAATTGATTTGAACCTGGATTTCGGTGTGTTGGGAGATGTTTGAAGACAGCTTCAAAAGCCTCCAAAGCTGCTTCAAAAGTCATTACCTGAGACGTCAGATATGGATGACCCATGATCTCATCATGGTAGTGCGTAGGTGTCTTGGAATTTATCCTTTTCTCTAAAGTATTGGATTTGCTGGCATAGTTGTGTGGAGGGATCTTTTCGGTAAGGTTTTTTAATTAATTCATGAATTCTTGATAGGTAAGTAGTTAACTTATACTGTTTGGACGGGTTGATACTTTGATTCCATAAGCTTTTGGTTTTTAATGGTATTTTCTCTGAATGTTGCTTCCATGAGTGCTATTCCTCACTCGCTCCTTAACTTATGTGGGACTCTTTTAAGTGTGTGTCTGTGTGTGTGTGTGTGTGTTTCAGAAAACGCTAAAAATGATATTTTAAGAGATATGAAGCTGCACTATTCCAGATCACAATTCACCTTCAAACACGTTGGAAGCTCACGTTACACCCAATTCGGCCACAATTCCTGCATGGAATATCAAAGTTGATCCACTTTTAGATACGCAGATTCTGACTAGCCTGCCTGGATCAAACACCCAATTATGTGTGCCTGGTTCGAGTCTCATAGCCTGTCCCTTTTTCTTGCTTTTTCCCATGTTTCTTTACATCCAAGAGTAAGTGATATTGTATGATAGTTGTCTTTTTGTGACTGACAGATATGACAGAGCCCTATGCTCTTTCCCTTTCTGCCACATGTCAGAAGGAGCAAGAATGTCTTCTTGCTTATGGCTCCATTAGAGTCCGCAGTGCATCTGGAAGACAGGGAGACCATAGTGGTGCCTGCGAGCTCAGGCTTGTCTTAGCCATCAGCACAACCAGAAGATGACCACATCAATGGAAACATGGCATAAATGGACCTGATGCCTAGAAATCGCACTCCACAGTGAAAGAGAGAAGAAGTCACAGAGACCATGGCAGAATGGTGTAGACAGGGCTTATGGGAGAATTGGATGGTTGGTGCTTCAGAGGGCAGGGAGCCATGGCCAAAAACAAAGGCCCAGGGGAGAGGAGCCCACTGAGAACCCACAATTTGAATGTTGACACATAGCGCTTGGTGGAGAAAGGGAGAGTATCTGAATGACACACGTTCTGGCAACCGAAGGATCTTGAGGGTCGGGGATTCCCGATCAGCATGCTATGCAGACATAGACTCCAGAGAACACTATATCTCCTGGAGAGGACACCATCAAGCAACCAGGTGCAGACACCCTGGAAACCATGGTCAGAGACAATACCAGATGACACCGTGGTAATATTATTATCCTTTGTGTACATTGGTGATGGACAATGTTGGTGGAGATGCCTCGATGGGCGCCAAAGATACTTGAGCTCCACCACCGCCAGCATCAAGACTGAGAAGTGGCCACAGGCAGGACCATGAGGAAATTAGCTGCTCAACCTGCAATCACGGATTCCAAAACCTGGAACACTGTTGGGACTGCCTTCTTCAGGCCTCGTTGCTTAGTCCCAGGAGAAGAGAAAATCCTGCAGGGGACTAAAAGAAAGCCCTGCCCACATCCCCTCACCTGGCCACAGAATTGAGCAGGCCTTAAATTTTGTGGAGTGGGTAGAAAGTCACGTTTCACAGGCACACCAGACCCACGAAGGAAAGAGCCCGAAAGAAAGAGCCCTGGTCAGCACTCCTTGTCACCAGTAGTTAATGCTACATGCCATAGACATGGGGAGAGCCATGTTGAGCAACTCTCTTTATTCAGATGAAAATGAACGGCCAACATCGATGGCCTGCCATGCCCTCTCTAGCATCACTGTGGAAGGAGCAGAAATACCCTTTTAAGGGATAGTGAATAAAGAGGATTATGAAGATGATGATAAATATGATGATTTCCAAATGAAAATGGAAGCAGCCCAAGGGACATATCCTATGTGTTCACTCATATGTGGCCCAGGAAGAATACCATGGACATGAGTAGTAGTAAGGGAAAATGGAAGGAGAAGAAGTCAGACAAGGAGATGCAGCAGGAGAGCCTCAAGACTTTGGGGACCAAGCTTGGTTCCAGGAGGGGAAGGCATGTAATAAAGAGGAAAATGGACAATGGTATGGAGGTGGTGTGGCTTTATATGAGGAAGAGCATTTGGTGGTATATGCAATTAAAGAATCAGGGAACAGCATGTCAAAAAACGTAGGATGGATGAAAGGCTGGCTTGCCGATTGTAAGAAAATATAGTGAATGGAAAGCATAACAGGTAGTTCCATGTGGAAATGAAGAAAGAAATGGAAGTGAAATGAATTCTAGTTTGATTATCTTACTGATTAAAATTGTATGCAATTGGTTTCCTATTAAGGTCCTTATCTGGGCGACTGGGTTGCTCAGTGGGTTAAGCCGCTGCCTTTGGCTCAGGTCATGATCTCAGGATCCTGGGATCGAGTACCACATCGGGCTTTCTGCTCAGCGGGGAGCCTGCTTCCCTCTCACTCTCTCTCTTTCTCTCTCTTTGCCTGCCTCTCCATCTACTTGTGATCTATCTCTGTCAAATGAATAAAATAAAAAAATCTAAAAAAAAAAAGGTCCTTATCTGAATTGGGCCTTTGGACATTGTAAATTAGAGTCTTCCCTCATACTACATTTTGGGAAAAATGAGAAAAACCGACATTACCATTAACTGTCTCGAATTGTAGACCAGGGAATTGATTTGAACCTGGCTTTCTGTGTGTTGGGAGATGTTTGAGGACTGCTTCAAAAGCCTTTGTCAACACCTAAGACGTCAGATATGTATGACTCATTATCGTGTCATGGTAGTGCGTATGTGTCTTGGAATTTATCCTTTTCTCTCCGGTATTGGATTTCCTGGCAGACTTCTGTGTAGGGGTCTTTTAGGTAAGGTTGTTGAATTAATTATTAATTAATTCTTGATAGGTAAGGAGTTAACTTATCCAGTTTGGAATGTTTGTTACTTTGATTCTCTAAGATTTTGATTTTTATGGTATTTTCTCTGAATTTTGCTTCCATGAGAACTATTCCTCACTTACTCCATAACTTCTGTTGGAGTCTTTTAAGTGTCTGTATGTGTGTGTCTGTGTGTGTTTCACAAAGCGCTAAAAATGATATTTTAAGAGATATGAAACTGCTCTATTTCAGATCACAATTCACCTTCAACCATAGTTCCAAATCACGTTACATCCCATTCGGCCACATTTCCTGCATTGAATGTAATATTTGATCCAATTTCCGAAACGCAGATTCTGACTAGCTTGCCTGGAACAAACACCAAATTTTGTGTGCCTGTGTAGAGTATAATTGCCTGTCCCTTTTTCTTGCTTTTTCACATGTTTTTTTACTTCCAGGGATGAGTGAAATCGTATGGGAGTTGTCTTTCTATAACTGACAGATATGACACAGCCCAAACCTCTCTCCCTATCTGCCACATGTCACAAGGAGCAAGAATGCCTTCTTGCCTATGGCTCCATAAGAGTCCGCAGTGCATTTGGAGGACAGGGAGATGGTAGAAGTGTCTGGGAGCTCCAGGCTTTTCTTCAGCCATCACCACAACCAGAAGATGACCACAACAATGTAAACATGGCATAAATGAACCTGAACCTAGAAATCACAGTCCACAGCAAAAGAGAGAAGAAGTCACTGAGACAATGGTTGAAGGGTGTGGACAGGGCTGAGGGGAGAATTGGACGCTTGGTTCTTCAGAGGGCAGGGAGCCATGGCCAAAGACAAAGGCCCATGGGAGAGGAGCACACTTAGAACCCACAATTTGAATATTGACCCATAGCTGGTGGAGGAGAAAAAGAGAGTGTCTGAAAGACAGGAGTTCTTACAACTCTGGGGTCTTGAGGCCCTGGAATTCCAGATCACCATGCTTTGCAGACATAGACTCCAGAACTGTAGAACACTGTGTATCTCCTGGAGGGGACACCAGCAAGCAACCAGGTGCAGACACCCTGGAAACCATGATCAGAGACAATACCTGTTGACACCGTGATAAGATTATTATTTCTTGGGGTGCATTCTTGATGCGCAGTGTTGGTGGAGATGCCTCGATTGACGCCAAAGATACTTGGGCTCTACCACCGCCAGCATCAAGACTGAGAAGTGGCCACTAGCAGGACGGTGAGGACATTAGCAGCACAAGCTGTAATCACGGATTCCCAAACCAGGAATACTGTTGCCACTGCCTTCTTCAGGCCTCGTTGCTTAGTCTCGGGGAACACAAAATACTGCAGGGGAGTAGAAGAAAGCCCTGCCCAGATCCTCTCACCAGGTCACAGAATTCAGCAGGTTTTAAATTTTGTGGAGTGGGTTTAACTTCACGTTTCACAGGCACAATATTTTTGATAGGTAAGGAGTTAATTTATACTGTTTGGACGGGTTGATACTTTGATTCTCTAAGCTTTTGTTTTTTTATGGTATTTTCTCTGAATTTTGCTTCCATGAGTGCTATTCCTCACTTGCTCCCTAATTTCTGTTGGACTCTTTTAAGTGTGTGTGTGTGTGTGTGTGTGTGTGTGTGTGTGTGTGTGTGTGTGTGTTTGTGTGTGTGTGTTTCAGAGAACACTAAAAATGATATTTTAAGAGATTCAGCTGCTGTATTCCAGATCACAATTCACCTTCAAACACAGTGGAAACTCACGTTACACCCCATTTGGCCACAATTCCTGCATGGAATATACCATTTGATCCCCTTTTAGATACGCAGATTCTGACTAGCCAGCCTGGAACAAACACCAAATTTTGTGTGACTCATTCGAGTCTCATTGCCTCTTCCTTTTTCTTGCTTTTTCACATGTTACATTACTTCCATGAGTGAGTGATATTGTATGGTAGGTGTCTTTCTGTGACTGACAGATATGACAGAGCCCAATGCTCTTTCCCTTTCTGCCACATGTCACAAGGAGCAACAATGCCTTCTTTCTTATGGCTCCATAAGAGTCCGCAGTGCATCTGGAAGAAAGGGAGACCGTAGAGCTGTTTGCGATCTCAGGCTTAGCCATCAGCAAAACCAGAAGTAGACCACACCAATGTAAACATGGCATAATGGACCTGACCCTAGAAATCACACTCCACAGCGAAAGAGAGAAGAAGTCACAGAGACCATGGCAGAAGTGTGTACACAGGGCTTAGTGGAGAATTGGACGGTTGGTGCTTCAGAGGGCAGGGAGTCCAAGGAGAACAGAAAATCGTGCAAGGGACTAAAAGAAAGGCCTGCCCACATCCTATCACCTGGCCACAGAAGTCAGCAGGCCTTAAGTTTTCTGGAGTGGGTAGAAAGTCACATTTCACAGGCACACCAGACCCACGAAGGTAACCTCACAATATTTGGCGCAGACACCAAACCTCTGAACAACGAGAGCCTCTGCAGAGGTCGAGTCTACAGGAGAGTGGACAGCCACAACACAACCCCAGAGGGCATGCCGAACACAGCGGAGACTCTCTCAGGTGCCAGCCCTTGGGCACTCCATGAGCTCTTCTTCCTAAAGAAATGATCTTCAGGGTAGATAACAGAAGGCGCGTTTCGCATACAGAGAAGAGAGAGACCTTTTGTAGATTCACGTTGTTACCGTGAGATTGGCCCGAAAGCCTTTTCTGATGGCTTCCCATGGGGATTGGTTCTCTTCCAACAAGCTCCGTGCTTGCTCTTGTGACCTCCATATAGATGAGTCCGTCCTGAGCCTAAGCTTAGGGTGTAGGGTCTGCCTTTCATGTTTGGTCAGCTGGAAAAATGGGGAGGCACTCATGGCACGATTTCTGGAGATGCAAGAAGAACTTGTTTCCTCGTTGTTGAAGACTCCAGACAGGTCGTTGGTATGGTTGCGGGTGTTAACTCTGAGCTTTCCTCAGAGGGCAGGGGGCACTTTTCCTGGTCAGACGCATCCTGATAGGGTGGGAGGATCATGAAGATGTGTATTGCCTGGAGTTCCCCGTGTGAGGCTGCTTGTACTCCTGACTCTTTCTTGACCATAGGTGGGTAAGATGGAATTGTGGATGCTTGCCCTTCTCCGGAGTCCAGAGGAGTGGTGGTGACAGTCACGGCGAAAGACTAGAAATTCGGCCATGGAGAACGTGACCCCAAATCGCTCCACAAACTGTCTTGGGGAAATCACCAGGCGGCTCCAGCGGTTTGGAGAGCTTTTGATACTCCTGGCTCACCCAGGACTACTCCAGCCGGGTGAGTGATGACGCGTGGTTTTGTGAGCAATGGTAGCTAGGACCTCAGAGCTTTGTGACGTCACAGAAGCTGACTTCACTGAAGCAGCAACCCCATTCACAAGACACATGAGTCCTATGGCTTTAATTAGAAAGACTTGGGAAGGAACAAGAAAGAGCCCTGTTAGCCTGATCATGAGCTCAGGGGGTCTTTTCTGTTTCTTTCCCTCTTCCACTTTCTATACATAGAGAAAAGAAAACGATGTTCTGTATACCATTCTTTAGACCAACATTTCTCCAGAGAGAGCAAGGTGTTCCTATTTCCACTGCAATTTCTAGAGATCTCAATCAACAGCGAGGCCACTTGGCTCCCATTATGTCTCTGGGAGGTTGGATATCCTTGGGTGAGAGGGTCCATTCCTAGCTTCTGTTCCCTATGGTGTCTTGGGTGGAAGGTTTGCCTTTGGTGCTTGGTCAGCTTGGAAGTTGAGGAAAGGAAGAAGGGAAGGACAGTCACAATTCCAGGAAAATTGTCAGGGCAGGGATGCGTGTCCTTATCTGCTCGTGTCCTGAATCACCAGTCGTAAGGGATGAAGGCTCTGTCTGCCTGACATTACCTTCAACTCCGTTGCAAGGGCTTCATGGAGAGTGAAATGCTGCATGATCGCTACCCTGAAAGAAAGAGCCCTTGTCAGCACTCCTTGTCATCAGTAGTTAATGCTACATGCCATAAACATGGGGAGAGCCATGTTGAGCAACTCTCTTTATACACATGAAAATGAACGGCCAACATCGATGGCCTGCCATGCCCACTCTAGCATCACTGTGGAAGGAGCAGAGATACCCTTTTAAGGGCTCATGAATAAAGAGGATTATGAAGATGATGATAAAGATGATGATTTCCAAATGAAAATGCACGCAGACCAAGGGATATATCCTATGGGTTCACACACATGTGGTCCAGGAGGAATACCATGGACATGAGTAGTAGTAAGGGAAAACAGAAGGAGAAGAAGTCAGACAGGGAGACGCACCAGGAGAGACTCAGGACGTTGGGGACCAAGCTTGGTTATAGGAGGATAAGACATGCCATAAAAGGGAAACTGGTTAATGGTATGGAGGTGTTGTTTCATTATATGAGGTTGAAATTGATGGTATATGCCATTAAAGAATCAGGGAACACTATGACAAAAAACGTAGAATGGATGAAAGCTTGCTTGCCGAAATTAAGGAAAAATAGTGAATAGAAAGCAAAACAGGCCGTTTCACATGGATATGAAGAAAGAAAGAGAAGAGAAATGAATTCTAGTTTTATTATCTTACTGATTAAAATGGTATGCCATTGGTTTCCTATAAGGTCCTGATGTGAATTGGGTCTTTGGACATTGTAAATTCGAGTCTTCCCTCTTCCTACATTTTGGGAATAGGTGAGAAAAGCCGACGTAGCATTAAATGTCTCGAATTGTGGACCAGGGAATTGATTTGAACCTGGATTTCTGTGTGTTGGGAGATATTTGAGGACAGCTTCAAAAGCCTCCAAAGCTGCTTCAAAAGTCATTACCTGAGACGTCAGATATAGATGAACCATGATCTCGTCATGGTAGTGCGTAGGTGTCTTGGAACTTATCCTGTTCTCTAAGGTATTGGATGTGCTGGCATAGTTGTGTGGAGGGGTCTTTTCGGTATTGTTGTTTAATTAATTCATGAATTCTTGGTAGGTAAGGAGTTAACTTATACTGTTTGGCCGGGTTGATACCAAAAAGCTTTGTTTTTTTATGGTATTTTCTCTGAATGTTGCTTCCATGAGTGCTATTCCTCACTAGCTCCCTAACTTCTGTGGGACTCTTTTAAGTGTCTGTGTTTGTGTGTGTGTTTCAGAAAATGCTAAAAATGATATTTTAAAAGATATGAAGCTGCTGTATTCCAGATCACATTTCACCTTCCAACACAGTGGAAACTCACGTTATACCCCATTTGGCCACAATTCCTGCATGGCACTTCCCATTTGATCCTTTTTTAGATACGCATATTCTGACTAGCCTGCCTGGATCAAACACCCAATTTTGTGTGCCTCGTTCGAGTCTCATTGCCTGTCCCTTTTTCTTGCTTTTTCCCATGTTTCTTTACTTCCAAGACTGAGTGATAGTGTATGGTTGTTGTGTTTCTGTGATTGACAGATATGACAGAGACCGATGCTCTTTCCCTTTCTGCCACATGTCAGAAGGAGCAAGAATGTCTTGTTGCTTATGGCTCAATAAGAGTCCGCAGTGCATCTGGAAGACAGGGAATCTGTAGCGGTGTCTGCGACCTCAAGCTTGTCTTAGCCATCAGCACAACCAGAAGATAACCACATCAATGGAAACATGGCATAAATGGACGTGAAGACTAGAAATCGCACTCCACAGTGAAAGAGAGAAGAAGTCACAGAGACCATGGAAGACGGGTGTAGACAGGTCTTATGGGAGAATTGGACGGTTGGTGCTTCAGAGGGCAGGGAGCCATGGCCAAAAACAAAGGCCCAGGGGAGAGGAGCCCACTGAGAACCCACAATTTGAATGTTGACACATAGCGCTTGGTGGAGAAAGGGAGAGTGTCTGAAATACACAAATTCTTGCAACCGAAGGATCTTGAGGGTCGGGGATACCAGATCAGCATACTGTGCAGACATAGACTCCAGAGAACACTATATCTCCTGGAGAGGACACCATCAAGCAACCAGGTGCAGACACCCTGGAAACCATGGTCAGAGACAATACCAGATGACACCGTGGTAATATTATTATCCTTTGTGTGCATTGGTGATGGATAGTGTTGGTGGAGATGCCTCGATGGGCGCCAAAGATACTTGGGCTCCACCACATGGGGAGAGCCATGTTGAGCAACTCTCTTTATTCAGATGAAAATGAACGGCCAACATCGATGGCCTGCCATGCCCACTCTAGCATCACTGTGGAAGGAGCAGAGATACCCTTTTACGGGCTCAAGAATAAAGAGGATTATGAAGATGATGATAAAGATGATGATTTCCAAATAAAATTGCAAGCAGACCAAGGGACATATCCTATGGGTTCACACACATGTGGCCCATGAGGAATACCATGGACATGAGTAGTAGTAAGGGAAAACAGAAGGAGAAGAAGTCAGACATGGAGACGCACCAGGATAGACTCAGGACTTTGGGGACCAAGCTTGGTTACAAGAGGATAAGACATGCCACAAAGAGGGAACTGGTAATGGTATGGAGGTGGTGTGTCATTATATGAGGTTGAAATTGGTGGTATATGCCATTAAAGAATCAGGGAACACTATGACAAAAAAACGTTGGATGGATGAAAGTCTGGCTTGCCGAAATTAAGAAAAAATAGTGAATAGAAAGCAAAACAGGCCGTTTCACATGGATATGAAGAAAGAAAGAGAAGAGAAATGAATTCTAGTTTTATTATCTTACTGATTAAAATGGTATGCCATTGGTTTCCTATAAGGTCCTGATGTGAATTGGGTCTTTGGACATTGTAAATTCGAGTCTTCCCTCTTCCTACATTTTGGGAATAGTTGAGAAAAGCCGACGTACCATTAAATGTCTCGAATTGTGGACCAGGGAATTGATTTGAACCTGGATTTCTGTGTGTTGGGAGATGTTTGAAGACAGCTTCAAAAGCCTCCAAAGCTGCTTCAAAAGTCATTACCTGAGACGTCAGATATGGATGACCCATGATCTCATCATGGTAGTGCGTAGGTGTCTTGGAATTTATCCTTTTCTCTAAAGTATTGGATTTGCTGGCATAGTTGTGTGGAGGGGTCTTTTGGGTATGGTTGTTTAATTAATTCATGAATTCTTGGTAGGTAAGGAGTTAACTTATACTGTTTGGACGGTTTGATACCTTGATTCTCTAAGCTTTTGTTTTTTTATGGTATTTTCTCTGAATGTTGCTTCCATGAGTGCTATTCCTCACTTGCTCCCTAACATCTGTGGGACTCTTTTAAGTGTCTGTGTTTGTGTGTGTGTTTCAGAAAACGGTAAAAATGATATTTTAAGAGATATGAAGCTGCTGTATTCCAGATCACAATTCACCTTCAAACACAGTGGAAACTCATGTTACTCCCCATACGGCCACAATATGCAGATTCTGACTAGCCTGCTTGGATCAAACACCCAATTTTGTGTGCCTGGATCGAGTCTCATTGCCTGTCCCTTTTTCTTGCTTTTTCCCATGTTTCTTTACTTCCATGATTGAGTGATATTGTATGGAAGTTGTGTTTCTGTGATTGACAGATATGACAGAGCCCAATGTGGGTTTTAACTCTGAGCTTTCCTCGGATGGCAGGGGGCGCTTTTCCTGGTCAGAAGCATCCTGATAGGGTGTGAGGATCATGAATATGTGCATTGCCTGGAGTTCCCCGTGTGAGGCTGCTTGTACTACTGACTCTTTCTTGACCTTACGTGGGTAAGATGGAATTGTGGTTGCTTGCCCCTCTCCGGAGTCCAGAGGGGTGGTGGTGACAGTCATGGCCAAAGACTAGAAATTCGGTCATGGAGAAAGGGACCCCAAATCGCTCCACCAACTCTCTTGTGGAAAGCCCCAGGCGGCTCCAGCGGTTGGAGAGTTTTTGATACTCCTGGCTGGCCCAGGACTACTCCTGCCAGGTGAAGGGATGAGGCATGGTTTGGTGAGCAATCGTTGCTAGGAGCTCAGAGCTTTCTGACGTCACAGAAGCTGACTTCACTGAATCAGTAACCCAATCTCAAGACATATGAGACCTATGACTTTAATTAGAAAGACTTGGGAAGGAACAAGAAAGAGCCCTGTTAGCCTGATCATGAGCTCAGGGGGTCTTTTCTGTTTCTTTCCCTCTTCCACTTTCTATACAAAGAGAAAAGAAAACGATGTTCTCTATACCATTCTTTTGAACAACATTTCTCCAGAGAGAGCAAGGTGTTCCTATTCCACTGCAATTTCTAGATATCTCAATCAACAGCGAGGCCTGTTGGCTCCCATTAGGTCTCTGGGAGGTTGGATATCCTTATATGAGAGGGTCCATTCTTAGCTTCTGTTCCCTATGGTTTCTCGGGTTGAAGTTCTGTCTTTGGTGCTTGGTCAGCTTATAACTTGAGGAAAGGAAGAAGGGAAGGACAGTCACAATACCAGGAAAATTGTCAGGGCAGGGATGCGTGTCCTTTTGTGTTCATGTCCTGAATCACCAGTCGTAAGGGATGAAGGCTCTGTCTGCCTGACATTACCTTCAACTCCGTTGCAAGTGCTTCATGGAGAGTGAAATGCTGCATGATCTCTACCCCGAAAGAAAGAGCCCTTGTCAGCACTCCTTGTCATCAGTAGTTAATGCTACATGCCATAGACATGGGGAGAGCCATGTTGAGCAACTCTCTTTATTCAGATGAAAATGAACGGCCAACATCAATGGCCTGCCATGCCCTCTCTAGCATCACTGTGGAAGGAGCAGAGATAGCCTTTTAAGGGCTCGTAAGTAAAGAGGATTATGAAGATGATGATAAAGATGATGATTTCCAAATGAAAATGCAAGCAGACTAAGGGACATATCCTATGGGTTCACTCCTATGTGGCCCAGGAGGAATACCATGGACATGAGTAGTAGTAAGGGAAAATGGAAGGAGAAGAAGTCAGACAGGGAGACTCAGCAGGAGAGCCTCAGGACTTTAGGGACCAAGCTTGGTTCCAGGAGGAGAAGACATGTAATAAAGAGGAAAATGGACAATGGGTATGGAGGTGGTGTGGCTGTATATGAGGAAGAGCTGTTGGTGGTATATGCAATTAAAGAATCAGGGAACAGCATGTCAAAAAACCTAGGATGAATGAAAGGCTGGATTGCTGATTATAAGAAAATATAGTGAATGGAAAGCATAACAGGTAGTTCCATGTGGAAATGAAGAAAGAAATAGAAGTGAAATGAATTCTAGTTTGATTATCTTACTGATTAAAATTGTATGCAATTGGTTTCCTTTTAAGGTCCTTATCTGGGCGACTTTGTTGCTCAGTGGGTTAAGCCGCTGCCTTTGGCTCAGGTCATGATCTCAAGGTCCTGGGATCGAGTACCGCATCGGGCTTTCTGCTCAGCGGGGAGCCTGCTTCCCTCTCACTCTCTCTCTTTCTCTCTCTTTGCCTGCCTCTCCAACTACTTGTGATCTATCTCTGTCAAATGAATAAAATAAAAAAATCTAAAAAAAAAAAAAAAAACGGTCCTTATCTGAATTGGGCCTTTGGACATTGTAAATTAGAGTTTTCCCTCATACCACAATTTGGGAAAAATGAGAAAAACTGACATTACCATTAACTGTCTCGAATTGTAGACCAGAGAATTGATTTGAACCTGGCTTTCTGTGTGTTGGGAGATGTTTGAGGACTGCTTCAAAAGCTTTTGTCAACACCTAAGATGTCAGATATGTATGACTCATGATCGTGTCATGGTAGTGCGTATGTGTCTTGGAATTTATCCTATTCTCTCCGGTATTGGATTTCCTGGCAGACTTCTGCGTAGGGGTCTTTTAGGTAAGGTTGTTGAATTAATTATTAATTAATTCTTGATAGGTAAGGAGTTAACTTATCCAGTTTGGAATGTTTGTTACTTTGATTCTCTAAGATTTTGATTTTTATGGTATTTTCTCTGAATTTTGCTTCCATGAGGACTATTCCTCACTTAGTCCACAACTTCTGTTTGAGACTTTTAAGTGTCTGTGTGTGTGTGTGTGTGTGTGTGTGTGTGTGTTTCACAAAACGCTAAAAATGATATTTTAAGAGATATGAAGCTGCTCTATTTCAGATCACAATTCACCTTCAACCATAGTTCCAAATCACGTTACATCCCATTCGGCCACATTTCCTGCATTGAATATAATATTTGATCCAATTTCCGAAACGCAGATTCTGACTAGCCTGCCTGGAACAAACACCAAATTTTGTGTGCCTGTCCCTTTTTCTTGCTTTTTCACATGTTTTTTTACTTCCAGGAATGAGTGAAATCGTATGGGAGTTGTCTTTCTATAACTGACAGATATGACACAGCCCAAACCTCTCTCCCTATCTGCCACATGTCACAAGGAGCAAGAATGCCTTCTTGCCTATGGCTCCATAAGAGTCCGCAGTGCATTTGGAGGACAGGGAGATGGTAGAAGTGTCTGGGAGCTCCAGGCTTTTCTTCAGCCATCACCACAACCAGAAGATGACCACAACAATGTAAACATGGCATAAATGAACCTGAACCTAGAAATCACAGTCCACAGCAAAAGAGAGAAGAAGTCACTGAGACAATGGTTGAAGGGTGTGGACAGGGCTGAGGGGAGAATTGGACGCTTGGTTCTTCAGAGGGCAGGGAGCCATGGCCAAAGACAAAGGCCCATGGGAGAGGAGCACACTTAGAACCCACAATTTGAATATTGACCCATAGCTGGTGGAGGAGAAAAAGAGAGTGTCTGAAAGACAGGAGTTCTTACAACTCTGGGGTCTTGAGGCCCTGGAATTCCAGATCACCATGCTTTGCAGACATAGACTCCAGAACTGTAGAACACTGTGTATCTCCTGGAGGGGACACCAGCAAGCAACCAGGTGCAGACACCCTGGAAACCATGATCAGAGACAATACCTGTTGACACCGTGATAAGATTATTATTTCTTGGGGTGCATTCTTGATGCGCAGTGTTGGTGGAGATGCCTCGATTGACGCCAAAGATACTTGGGCTCTACCACCGCCAGCATCAAGACTGAGAAGTGGCCACTAGCAGGACGGTGAGGACATTAGCAGCACAAGCTGTAATCACGGATTCCCAAACCAGGAATACTGTTGCCACTGCCTTCTTCAGGCCTCGTTGCTTAGACCCGGGGAACAGAAAATACTGCAGGGGAGTAGAAGAAAGCCCTGCCCAGATCCTCTCACCTGGTCACAGAATTCAGCAGGTTTTAAATTTTGTGGAGTGGGTTTAAGTTCACGTTTCACAGGCACAATATTTTTGATAGGTAAGGAGTTAATTTATACTGTTTGGACGGGTTGATACTTTGATTCTCTAAGCTTTTGTTTTTTTATGGTATTTTCTCTGAATTTTGCTTCCATGAGTGCTATTCCTCACTTGCTCCCTAACATCTGTGGGACTCTTTTAAGTGTGTGTGTGTGTGTGTGTGTGTGTGTGTGTGTGTGTGTGTGTGTGTGTTTCAGAGAACACTAAAAATGATATTTTAAGAGATTCAGCTGCTGTATTCCAGATCACAATTCACCTTCAAACACAGTGGAAACTCACGTTACACCCCATTTGGCCACAATTCCTGCATGGAATATACCATTCGATCCCCTTTTAGATACGCAGATTCTGACTAGCCAGCCTGGAACAAACACCAAATTTTGTGTGACTCATTCGAGTCTCATTGCCTCTTCCTTTTTCTTGCTTTTTCACATGTTTCATTACTTCCATGAGTGAGTGATATTGTATGGTAGTTGTCTTTCTGTAACTGACAGATATGACAGAGCTCAATGCTCTTTCCCTTTCTGCCATATGTCACAAGAAGCAAGAATGCCTTCTTGCTTATCACTCCATAAGAGTCCACAGAGCATCTGGAAGAAAGGGAGACCGTAGAGCTGTTTGATATCTCAGGCTTGTCTTAGCAATCAGAAAAACCAGAAGATGACCACACCGATGTAAACATGGCATAATAGACCTGACCCTAGAAATCACACTCCACAGCGAAAGAGAGAAGAAGTCACAGAGACCATGGCAGAAGGGTGTAGACAGGGCTTATGGGAGAATTGGACGGTTGGTGCTTCAGAGGGCAGGGAGTCCAAAGAGAACAGAAAATCCTGCAGGGTCTAAAAGAAAAGCCTGCCCACATCCTATCCCCTGGGCACACAATTCAGCAGGCCTTAAGTTTTCTGGAGTGGGTAGAAAGTCACATTTCACAGGCACACCAGACCCACAAAGGTAACCTCACAATATTTGGCGCAGACACCAAACCTCTGAACAACGAGAGCCTCTGCAGAGGTCGAGCCTACAGGAGAGTGGACAGCCACAACACAACCCCAGAAGGCATGCCAAACACAGCGGAGACTCTCTCAAGTGCCAGACCTTGGGCACTCCATGAGCTCTTCTTCCTAAAGAAATGAACTTCAGGGTAGATAACATAAGGTGTGTTTCGAATACAGAGAAGACAGAGGCCCTTTATAGATTCACGTTGGAATCCTGAGATTGGCCTGAAACCTTTTTCCGATGGCTTCCCATGGGGATTGGTTCTCTTCCAACAAGCTCCGTGCTTGCTCCTGTGAGCTCCACATAGATGAGTCCGTCCTGAGTCTAAGCTTAGGGTGTAGGGTCGGCCTTTCATGTTTGGTCAGCTGGGAAAATGGGGAGGCATTTATGGCATGATTTCTGGAGATGCAAGGAGAACTTGTGTCCTCGTTGTTGAAGACTCCAGACAGGTCGTTGGTATGGTTGCAGGTGTTAACCCTGAGATTTTCTCGGAGGGTGGGGGGGCGCTTTTCCTTGTTAGAAGCATCCTGATAGGGTGTGAGGATCATGAATATGTGTATTGCCTGGAGTCCCCCGTGTGAGGCTGCTTGTACTCCTGACTCTTTCTTGACCTTACGTGGGTAAGATGGAATTGTGGATGCTTGCCTTTCTCCGGAGTCCAGAGGGGTGGTGGTGACAGTCACGGCCAAAGACTAGAAATTCGGCATTGGAGAAAGGGACCCCAAATCGCTCCACCAACTGTCTTGGGGAAATCACCAGGCGGCTCCAGAGGTTTGGAGAGATTTTGATACTCCTGGCTGACCCAGGACTACTCCAGGAAGGTGAAGTGATGAGGCGTGGTTTGGTGAGTTGTGGTTGCTAGGACCTCAGAGCTTTGTGACGTCACAGAAGCTGACTTCACTGAAGCAGCAACCCCATTCTCAATATATGAGTCCAATGGCTTTAATTAGAAAGACTTGGGAAGGAACAAGAAAGAGCCCTGTTAGCCTGATCATGAGTTCAGGGGGTCTTTTCTGTTTCTTTCCCTCTTCCACTTTCTATACAAAGAGAAAAGAAAACCATGTTTTGTATACCATTCTTTCGACCAACATTTCTCCAGAGAGAGCAAGGTGTTCCTATTTCCAGTGCAATTTGTAGAGGTCTCAATCAACAGCGAGGCCACTTGGCTCCCATTATGTCTCTGGGAGGTTGGATATCCTTGGGTGAGAGGGTCCATTCCTAGCTTCTGTTCCCTATGGTTTCTCGGGTGGAAGGTCTGCCTTTGGTGTTTGTTCAGCTTGGAAGGTGAGGAAAGGAAGAAGGGAAGGACAGTCACAATTCCAGGAAAATTGTCAGGGCAGGGATGCGTGTCCTTAACTGCTCGTGTCCTGAATCACCAGTCCTAAGGGATGAAGGCTCTGTCTGCCTGACATTATCTTAAACTCCGTTGCAAAGTCTTCATGGAGAGTGAAATGCTGCTTGATCGCTACCCCGAAAGAAAGAGCCCTGGTCAGCACTCCTTGTCATCAGTAGTTAATGCTACATACCATAGACATGGGGAGAGCCATGTTGAGCAGCTCTCTTTTTTCAGATGAAAATGAACGGCCAACATCGATGGCCTGCCATGCCCTCTCTAGCATCACTGTGGAAGGAGCAGAGATAGCCTTTTAAGGGCTCGTAAGTAAAGAGGATTATGAAGATGATGATAAAGATGATGATTTCTAAATGAAAATGCAAGCAGACCAAGGGACATATCCTATGGGTTCACTCCTATGTGGCCCAGGAGGAATACCATGGACATGAGTAGTAGTAAGGGAAAATGAAAGTAGAAGAAGTCAGACAGGGAGACGCAGCAGGACAGACTCAGGACTTTGGGGACAAAGCTTTGTTCCAGGAGGAGAAGACATGCCATAAAGAGGGAACTGGTTACAGGGTATGGAGGTGGTTTGTCATTATATGAGGGTGAAATAGGTAGTATATGCCATTAAAGAATCAGGGAACACTATGACAAAAATCGTAGGATGGATGAAATCCTGGCTTGCCGAAATTAAGAAAACATAATGAATAGAATGCAAAACAGGCCAGTTCACATGGATAGGTAGAAAGAAAAAGAAGAGAAATGAATTCCAGTTTTATTACCTTACTGATTAAAATGGTATGCGATTGGTTTCCTATAAGGTGCTGATGTGAATTGGGTCTTTGGACATTGTAAATTCGAGTCTTCCCTCTTCCTACATATTGGGAATATGTGAGAAAAGCCGACATACCATTAAATGTCTCGAATTGTGGACCAGGGAATTGATTTGAACCTGCATTTCTGTGTGTTGGGAGATGTTTGAGGACAGCGCCAAAAGCCGCCAAAGCTGCTTCAAAAGTCATTACCTGAGACGTCAGATATGGATGACCCATGATTTAGTCATGGTAGTGCGTAGGTGTCTTGGAATTTATCCTTTACTCTAAGGTATTGGATTTTCTGGCATAGTTGTGTGGAGGGGTCTTTTTGGTATGGTTGTTTAATTAATTCATGAATTCTTGATAGGTAAGGAGTTAACTTAGACTGTTTGGACAGGTTGATACTTTGATTCCCTAAGCTTTGTTTTTTTATGGTATTTTCTCTGAATGTTGCTTCCATGAGTGTTATTCCTCACTTGCTCCCTAACTTCTGTGGGACTCTTTTAAGTGTGTGTGTGTGTGTGTGTGTATGTGTGTGTGTGTTTCAGAAAACGGTAAAATTGATATTTTAAGAGATATGAAGCTGTTGTATTCCAGATCACAATTCACCTTCAAACACGGTGGAAGCTCATGTTACACCCCATTCAGCCACAATTCCTGCATGGAATATCCCATTTGATCCTCTTTTAGATACACAGATTCTGACTAGACTGCATGTATCCAACACCCAATATTGTGTCCCTTGATCGGGTCTCATTGCCTGTCCCTTTTTCTTGCTTTTTCCCATGTTTCTTTACTTCCAAGAGTGAGTGATATTGTATGGTAGTTGTCTTTCTGTGACTGACAGATATGACAGAGCCCAGTGCTCTCTCCCTTTCTGCCACATGCACAAGGATCAAGAATGTCTTTTCGCTTATGGCTCCATTAGAGTCCACAGTGCATCTGGAGGACAGGGAGACCGCAGTGGTACCTGCGAGCTCAGGCTTGTCTTAGCCATCAGCACAACCAGAAGATGACCACATCAATGGAAACATGGCATAAATGGACGTGAAGACTAGAAATCGCACTCCACAGTGAAAGAGAGAAGAAGTCACAGAGACCATGGCAGAAGGGTGTAGAAAGGGCTTATGGGAGAATTGGACGGTTGGTGCTTCAGAGGGCAGGGAGCCATGGCCAAAAACAAGGCCCAGGGGAGAGGAGCTCACTTAGAACGCACAATGTGAATGTTGACACATAGCAGTTGGTGGAGAAAGGGAGAGTGTCTGAATGACACACGTTCTGGCAACCGAAGGATCTTGAGGGTCCGGGATTCCCACTCAGCATGCTTTGCAGACATAGACTCCAGAGAACACTGTGTATCTCCTGGAGAGGACACCGTCAAGCAACCAGGTGCAGACACCCTGGAAACCATGGTCAGAGACAATACCAGATGACACCGTGGTAATATTATTATTCTTTGTGTGCATTGGTGATGGACAGTGTTGGTGGAGATGCCTCGATGGGCGCCAAAGATACTTGGGCTCCACAACCGCCAGCATCAAGACTGAGAAGTGGCCGCAGGCAGGACCGTGAGGACATTAGCTGTTCAACCTGCAATCACGGATTCCCATACCTGGAACACTGTTGGGACTGCCTTCTTCAGGCCACGTTGCTTATTCCCAGGAGAACAGAAAATCCTGCAGGGGACTAAAGAAAGCCCTGCCCATATCCTCTCACCTGGCCGCAGATTTCAGCAGGCCTTACGTTTTGTGGAGTGGGTAGAAAGTCACGTTTCACAGGCACACCAGACCCACGAAGGTACCCTGGACAAAACAGTATTTGGCCCAGACACCAAACCCTCTGAATGGAAGGCAATGAGAGCCTCTGCAGCGGACGAACCGACAGGAGAGTGGACAGTCATAACACAACCCCAGAGGGCATGCCGAACACAGCAGAGACTCTCTCAAGTGCCAGCCCTTGGGCACTCCATGAGCTCTTCTTCCTAAAGAAATGATCTTCAGGGTAGATAACAGAAGGCGCGTTTCGAATACAGAGAAGACAGAGACCTTTTGTAGATTCACGTTGTAATCCTGAGATTGGCCCGAAAGCCTTTTCCGATGGCTTCCCGTGGCGATTGGTTCTCTTCCAACATGCTCCGTGCTTGCTCCTGTGAGCTCCACATAGATGAGTCCGTCCTGAGCCTAAGCTTAGGGTGTAGGGTCTGCCTTTCATGTTTGGTCAGCTGGGAAAATGGGGAGGCATTCATGGCATGATTTCTGGAGATGCAAGAAGAACTTGTGTCCTCATTGTTGAAGACTCCAGACAGGTCTTTGGTATGATTGCGGGTGTTAACTCTCAGCCTTCCTTGGATGGCGGGGGACGCCTTTCCTGGTCAGAGGCATCTTGATAGGGTGTGAGGATCATGAATATGTGTATTGCCTGGAGTTCCCCGTGTGAGGCTGCTTGTACTCCTGACTCTTTCTTGACCTTACGTGGGTAAGATGGAATTGTGGATGCTTGCCCTTCTCCGGAGTCCAGAGGGGTGGTGGTGACAGTCACGGCCAAAGACTAGAAATTCGGCTATGGAGAACTTGACCCCAAATCGCTCCACAAACTGTTTTGGGGAAATCCCCAAGCGGCTCCAGCGGTTTGGAGAGATTTTGATGCTCCTGGCTGACCCAGGACTACTCCAGCCAGGTGAAGTGATGACGCTTGGTTTGGTGAGCTGTGGTTGCTAGGACCTCAGAGCTTTGTGACATCACAGAAGCTGACCTCACTGAAGCAGCAACCCCATTATGAAGACATATGAGTCCTATGGCTTTAATTAGAAAGATTTGGGAAGGAATAAGAAAGAGCCCTGTTAGCCTGATCATAAGCTCAGGGGGTCTTTTCTGTTTCTTTCCCTCTTCCACTTTCTATACTAAGAGAAAAGAAAACGATGTTCTGTATACCATTCTTTCGACCTACATTTCTCCAAGAAAGCAAGGTGTTCCTATTTCCACTGCAATTTCTAGAGATCTCAATCAACTGCGAGGCCTGTTGGCTCCCTTTAGGTCTCTGGGAGGTTGGATATCCTTATATGAGAGGGTCCATTCTTAGGTTCTGTTCCCTATGGTTTCTCGGGTGGAAGGTCTGCCTTTGGTGCTTGGTTAGCTTGGAAGTTGAGGAAAGGAAGAAGGGAAGGACAGTCACAATTCCAGGAAAATTGTCAGGGCAGGGATGCGTGTCCTTAACTGCTCGTGTCCTGAATCACCAGGCCAAAGTGATGAAGGCTCTGTCTGCCTGACATTACCTTCAACTCCGTTGCAAGGACTTCATGGAGAGTGAAATGCTGCTTGATCGCTACCCCGAAAATAAGAGCCCTGGTCAGCACTCCTTGTCATCAGTAGTTAATGCTACATGCCATAGACATGGGGAGAGCCATGTTGAGCAACTCTCTTTATTCAGATGAAAATGAATGGCCAACATCGATGGCCTGCCATGCCCTCTCTAGCATCACTGTGGAAGGACCAGAGATACCCTTTTAAGGGCTCGTGAATAAAGAGGATTATGAAGATGATGATAAAGATGATGATTTCCAAATGAAAATGCAAGCAGACCAAGGGACATATCCTTTGGGTGCACTCATATGTGGCCCAGGAGGAATACGGTGGACATGAGTAGTAGTAAGGGAAAATGGAAGGAGAAGAAGTCAGACAGGGAGACGCAGCAGGAGAGACTCAGGACTTTGGGGACCAAGTTTGGTTCTAGGAGGAGAAGACATGCCATAAAGAGGGAACGTGTTACAGGGTATGGAGGTGGTTTGGTATTATATGAGGGTGAAATTGGTGGTATATGCCATTAAAGAATCAGGGAACACTATGACAAAAAACGTAGGATGGATGAAAGCCTGGCTTGCCGAAATTCAGAAAAAATAGTGAATAGAAAGCTAAACAGGCCGTTTCACATGGATATGAAGAAAGAAAGAGAAGAGAAATGAATTCTAGTTTTATTATCTTACTGATTAAAATGGTATGCCATTGGTTTCCTATAAGGTGCTGATGTGAATTGGGTCTTTGGACATTGTAAATTCGAGATTTCCCTCTTCCTACAGTTTGGGAATAGATGAGAAAAGCCAACATTACCATTAAAAATCTCGAACTGGGGTGCAGGAAATTGATTTGAATCTGGCTTTCTATGTGTTGTGAGTTGTTTGAGGACTGCTTCAAAATCCTCCAAAGCTGCTTCAAAAGTCATTACATGAATGTCAGATATGTATGACTCATGATCTTGTCATGGTAGTGCGTAGGTGTCTTGGAATTTATCCTTTTCTCTAAGATAGTGGATTTGCTGGCATATTGTGTGGAGGGGGTCTTGTAGGTAAGGTTGTTTAATTAATTCATGAATTCTTGATAGGTTAGGAGTTAACTTATACTTTTGGACGGGTTGATACTTTGATTCTCTAACTTTTTTTTTTATGGTATTTTCTCTGAATTTTGCTTCCATGAATGCTATTCCTCACGTGCTCCGTAACTTCTGTGCAACTCTTTTAAATGTTTGTGTGTGTGTGTAAGAAAACGCTAAAAATGATATTTTAGGAGATATGAAGCTGCTCTATTCCAGATCACAATTCACCTTCAAACACAGTTGAAACTCATGTTACACCCCATTCGGCCACAATTCCTGCATTGAATATCCCATTTGATCCAATTTTAGAAAGGCAGATTCTGACTAGCCTGCTTGGAACAAACACCAAATTTTGTGTGCCAGGTTCGGGTCTCATTTCCGGTCCCTTTTTCTTGCTTTTTCCCATGATTCTATACTTCCATTAGTGAGTGATATTGTACAGTAGTTGTCTTTCTGTGACTGACAGTTATGACAGAGCCCAATGTTCTCTCCCTTTCTGCCACATGTCACAAGGAGCAAGAATGCCTTCTTGCTTATGGCTCCATAAGAGTCTGCAGTGCATCTGGAAGTCAGGGAGACCGTAGAGGTGTCTGCAAGCTCAGCCTTGTCTTAGCCATCAGCACAACCAGAAGATGACCACATCAATGGAAACATGGCATAAATGGATCTGAAGCCTAGAAATCCCACTGCACAATTCAAAGAGAGAAGTCACAGAGACCATGGAAAAAGAGTGTAGACAGTTCTTATGGGAGAATTGGACCATTGGTGCTTCAGAGGGCAGGGAGCCATGGCCAAAATCAAAGGCCCATGGGGGAGGAGACCACTTAGAACCCACAATTTGAATGTTGATCCATAGTTGTTGGAGGAGAAAGGGAGAGTGTGTGAATGACACAAGTTCATGCAAGCAAACGATCTTGAGGTTTGGGGATTCCAGATCATCATGCTATGCAGAAGTAGACTCCAGAGAACACTGTGGATCTCCTGGAGAGGACACCATCAAGCCACCACTTGCAGACACTCTGGAAACCATGATCAGAGACAATACCAATTGACACTGTAGTAATATTATTAATCATTGTGTGCATTGTTGATGGACAATGTTGGTGGAGATGCCTTGATGGGCGCCAAAGATACGTGGTTTGTACGCACGCCAACATCAAGACTGAGAAGTGGCCACAGGCAGGAAGGGGAGGACTTTAGCTGCACAACCTGCAATCACGAATTCCCAAACCTGGAACACTCTTGGGACTGCCTTCTTCAGGCCACGTTGCTTAGTCCCAGGAGAACAGAAAATCCTGCAGGGGCTAGAAGAAAGCCCTGCCCACAACCTCTCACTTGGCCACAGATTTCAGCAGCCCTTAAGTTTCGTGGAGTTTGTAGAAAGTCATGTTTCACGGGCACACCATCCAACGAATGTACCTCATAATATTTGGCCCAGACACCAAACCCTCTGAATGGAAGGCAACGAGATCCGTGCAGAGGACGAGCCCCCAGGAGAATGGACAGCCACAACACAACCACAGAGGACATGTCACACACACCCGAGACTCTCTCAAGTGCCAGCCCTTGGGCACTCGATGAGCTCTTCTTCCTAAAGAAATGATCTTCAGGGTAGATAACAGAAGGCGCATTTCGAATACAGAGAAGACAGAGAGCTTTTGTAGATTCACGTTGTAATCCTGAGATTGGCCTGAAACCCTTTTCTGACGGCTTCCCATGGGGATTGGTTCTCTTCCAACATGCTCCATGCTTGCTCCTGTGAGCTCCACATAGATGAGTCCGTCCTGAGCCTAAGCTTAGGGTGTAGGGTCTGCCTTTCATGTTTGGTCAGCTGGGAAAATGGGGAGGCATTTATGGCACGATTTCTGGAGATGCAAGAAGAACTTGTATCCTCATTGTTGAAGACTCCAGACAGCTCTTTGGTATGGTTGCAGGTGTTAACTCTGAGCTTTCCTCGGAGGGCGTGGGGCGCTTTTCCTGGTCTGAAGCATCCTGATAGGGTGTGAGGACCATGAATATGTGTATGGCGTGGAGTTTCCCATTTGAGGCTGCTTGTACTCCTGACTCTTTCTTGACCTTACGTGGGTAAGATGGAATTGTGGATGCTTGCCCTTCCCCGGTGTCCAGAGGGGTGGTGGTGACAGTCACGTCCAAAGACTAGAAATTCGGCCAGGGAGAAAGTGACCCCAAATCACTCCACAAACTGTCTGGGGGAAATACACAGGTGGCTTCAGCAGTTTGGAGTGATTTTGATACTCCTGGCTGACCAAGGTCTACTCCAGGCAGGTGAAGTGATGAGGCATGGTTTGGGGAGTAGTGGTTGCTAGGACCTCAGAGCTTTGTGACATCACAGAAGCTAACTTCACTGAAGCAGCAACCCCATTCTCAAGACACATGAGTCCTATGGCTTTAATATTAGAAAGACTTGGGAAGGAACAAGAACGAGCCCTGTTAGCCTGATCATGAGCTCAGGGGGTCTTTTCTGTTTCTTTCCCACTTCCACTTTCTATACAAAGAGAAAAGAAAACCATGTTCTGTATACCATTCTTTAGACCAACATTTCTCCAGAGAGAACAAGGTGTTCCTATTTCCACTGCAATTTCTAGAGATCTCAATCAACAGCCAGGCCTTTGGCTACCATTAGTTCTCTGGGAGGTTGGATATCCTTGGGTGAGAGGGTCCATTCTTAGGTTCTGTTCCCTATGGTTTCTCGGGTGGAAGTTCTGCCTTTGGTGCTTGGTCAGCTTGGAAGGTGAGGAAAGGAAGAAGGGAAGGACAGTCACAATTCCAGGAAAATTGTCAGGGCAGGGATGCGTGTCCTTATCTGCTCGTGTCCTGAATCACCAGGCCAAAGTGATGAAGGCTCTGTCTACCTGACATTACCTTAAACTCCGTTGCAAGGGCTTCATGGAGAGTGAAATTCTGCATGACCACTACCCCTAAAGATAGGGCCCCGGTCAGGACTCCTTGTCATCAGTAGTTAATGCTACATGCCTTAGACATGGGAAGAGCCATGTTGAGCAACTCTATTTATTCAGATGAAAATGAACGGCCAACATCGATGGCCTGCCATGCCGACTCTAGCATCACTCTAGAAGGACCCGAGATACCTTTAAAGAGCTCGTGAATAAAGATGATTATGAAGATGATGATAAAGATGATGATTTCCAAATAAAAATGAAAGCAGACCAAGGGACATATCCTATGGGTTCACTCATATGTGGCCCATGAGGAATACCTTTGACATGAGTAGTAGTAAGGGAAAACAGAACAGAAAAAGTCAGACGGACAGATGCACCAAGAGAGACTTAGGACTTTGTGTACCAAGCTTGGTTACAGGAGGATAAGACATACCATTAAGAGGGAACTGGTTAATGGGTATGGAGGTGGTGTGGTATTATATGAGGATGAGCACTTGGTGGTGTTTGCAGTTAAGGAATCAAGGAACACTATGTCAAAAAACGTCAGAAGGTTGAAAGACTGACTTGCCGAATATAAGAAAAATAGTGAATAGAAATCAAAACAGGTCGTTCCACATCTAGGTGTAGAAAGAAAGAGAAGAGAAATGAATTCTAGTTTGATTGTCTTACTGATTAAAACTGTATGCAATTGGGTTCCTCTAAGGTCCTTTTGTGAATTGTGTCTTTGGACATTGTAAATTAGAGTCTTCCCTCTTCCTACATTTTGAGAATAGATGAGAAAACCGACATTACCATTAAAATCTCGAACTGGGGAGCAGGGAATTGATTTGAACCTGACTTTCTCTGTGTTGGGAGATGTTTGAGGACTGCTTCAAAAGCCTCAAAGCTGCTTCAAAAGTCATTACATGAAAGTCAGATATGTATGGCTCATGATCTCGTCATGTTAGTGTGTATGTGTCTTGGAATTTATCCTTTTCTCCAAGGTAATGGATTTGCTGGCATACTTGTGTGGAGGGGTCTTTAGGTACGGTTGTTTAATTTATTCATGAATTCTTCATAGGTAAGGAGTTAACTTATATTGTTTGGACGGGTTGATATTTTGATTCTCTAAGCTTTTCTTTTATTATAGTATTTTCTCTGAATTTTGCTTCCATGAGCGCTATTCCTCACTTGCTCCCTAACTTCTGTGGGACTATTTTAAGTGTGTGTGTGTGTGTGTGTGTGTGTGTGTGTGTGTGTGTGTGTGTGTGTGTATGTGTGTGTGTGTGTTTCAGAAAACGCTAAAAATGATATTTTAAGAGATATGAAGCTGCTCTATTCCAGATCACAATTCACCTTCAAACACAGTGGAAACTCTTGTTACATCCCGTTTGGCCACATTTCCTGCATTGAATGTCCTATTTGATCCACTTTCTGAAACGCAGATTCTGACTAGCCTGCCTGAAAATACACCAAATTTTGTGTGCCTGGGTAGAGTCTAATGGCCTGTCAATTTTTCTTGCTTTTTCACACGTTTCTTTACTTCCAAGAACGAGTGAAATCGTAAGGGAGTTGTCTTTCTGTGACTGACAGATAGGACACAGCCCAATGCTCTCTCCCGTTCTGCCACATATCACAAAGAGCAAGAATGCCTTCTTCTTATGGCAACATAAGAGTCCGCAGTGCATTTGGAGGACAGGGAGATGGTGGAAGTATCTGGAATCTCCAGGCTTTCTTCAGCCATCAGCACAACCAGAAGCTGACCACATCAATGTAAACTTGGTATAAATGCACCTGAAGCCTAGAACTCACACTCCAGCGAAAGAGAGAAGAAGTCACAGAGACCATGGGAGAAGGGTGTAGACAGGGTTTATGGGAGAATTGGACGGTTGGTGCTTCAGAGGGCAGTGAGCCATGGCCAAAGACAAAGGCCCAGGGAAGAGGAGCACACTTAGAAACCACAATTTGAATGTTGACCCATAGCTGTTGGTGGAGAAAAGGAGAGTGTCTGAATGACATTTGTTCTTGCAAACCAAGGGTCTTAAGGCCCGGGGATTCCAGATCAGCATGCATTACAGACCTAGACTCCAGAAAACACTGTGTATCTCCTGGAGAGGACACCAGCAAACAACCTGGTTCAGACAGCCTGGAAACCATAATCAGAGACAATACCTGTTGACACAGTGTCAAGATTATTATTTCTTTGGGGGCATTCGTGATGGGCAGTGTTGGTGGAGATGCCTCGTTGGGCACCAAAGATACTTGTGCTCTACGACCGCAAGCATTAAGAATGAGAAGTGGCCACAGACAGGACGTTGGGGTCATTAGCTCCCCAACCTGCAATCACGGATTCCCAAACCTGGAACACTGTTGGGACTGCCTTCTTCAAGCCATGTTGTTTAGTCCAATAAGAACAGAAAATCCTGCAGGGGACTAGAAGAAATCCCTGCCCTCATCCTCTCACCTGGCCAGAGAATTCAGCAGGACTTATGTTTTGTGGATTGGGTTGAAAGTCTCATTTCACAGGCACACCAGACCCACGAAGCTTACCTTACCATAATTGGCCCAGACACCAAACACTCAGAATGGAAGGCAAGGAGAGCCTCTGCAGAGGACGAGTCCACAGGAGAGGGGACAGCCACAACAACCCCAGAGGGCATGTCACACACACCTGAGACTCTCTCAATTGTCAGAACTTGGACACACCATGAGCTCTTCTTCCTAAAGAAATTATCTTCAGCGTAGATAACAGAATTTGTGTTTGGAAAACAGAGAAGACAGAGACCTTTTTTACATTCACGTTATATTCCTGAACCTGGCCCGAAAGCCTATTCCGATGGCTTCTCATGGGTATTGGTTCTCTTCCAACATGCTCCGAGCTTGCTCCTGTGAGCTCCAAACAGATGTGTCCGTCCTGGGCCTACGCTTATATGGTGTAGTGTCTGCCTTTAATGTTTGCTCAGCTGGGAAAATTGGGAGACATTTATGGCACGATTTCTGGAGATGAAAGAAGACCCCATGTCCTCACTGTTGAAGACTCCACATGTCTTTGGTATGGTTGCGTGGGTTAACTCTGAGCTTTTCTCAGAGGGCTGGGGGCGCATTTCTTTGTCAGAAGAATCCTAATAGGGTGTGAGGACGATGAACATGAGTATGTCTTGGAGTTCCCCGTGTAGGCTGCTTGTACTCCTGACTCTTTCTTGACCTTACCTGGGTAAGATGGAATTGTGGATTCTTGCCCTTCTCAGGAGTCCAAAGGGGTGGTGGCGACAGTCATGGCCAAAGACTAGAAATTTGGCCATGGAGGAGGTGACCCCAAATGGCTTCACAAATTCTCTTGGGGCAATACCCCGGCAGCTTCAGGAGTGACTTTTATACTCTTGTCTGTCCCAGATATACTGCAGCCAGGTGAAGTGATGAGACATGGTTTGGTAAGGAGTGGATGCTAGGAGCTCAGAGCTTTGTCATGTCACAGAAGCTGACTTCACTGAAGCAGAAATCCCATTCTCACGACATATCTGTTCAATGACTCTAAGTATAAAGACTTGCAAAGGAAAAAGAAAGAGCCCTGTTACCCTGATCATGAACTCAGGTGGTCTTTTCTGTTTCTTTCCCACTTACACTTTCTATACAAAGAGAAATGAAAATGATGTTCTGTATACCATTCTTAACACCAACATTTCTCCAGAGAGAGCAAGGTGTTCCTATATCCACTGCAATTTCTAGAGATCTCAATCAACAGCGAGGCCTCTTGGCTACCATTAGGTCTCTGGGAGGTTGGATGTCCTTGGGTGAGAGGGTCCATTCTTAGCTTCTGTTCCCAATGGTTTCTCGGGTGTATGGTATTCCAGTGGTGTTTGGTCAGCATGGAAGATGAGGGAAGGAAGAAGGGAAGGAAAGTCACAATTCCAGGAAAATTGCCAGGGTATAGATGTGATGAGCTGTACGTGCCCTTTTCTTCTAGTGTCCTGAAACACCAGTCTCAATGGATGAAGGCTCTCTCTACCTGACATTACCTTAAACACCGTTGCAAAGGCTTCATTGAGAGTGAAAAGCTGCATGCTCGCTACCGCTAAAGAAAGAGCCATGGTCAGCAGTACTTGTCATCATTAGTTAATGCTACATGCCATAATCATGGGGAGAGCCATGCTGAGCAACTCTCTTTATTTAGATGAAAATTAATGGGCAACATTGATGGCCTCCCATGCCCTTCTAGCATTACTGTGGAAGGAGCTGAGATACCCTTTGAAGG
Source organism: Meles meles (assembly GCF_922984935.1). Taxonomy (NCBI): domain Eukaryota; kingdom Metazoa; phylum Chordata; class Mammalia; order Carnivora; family Mustelidae; genus Meles; species Meles meles. Next base: position 15,215,487 of record NC_060088.1, read on the forward strand.
GCTAGTGGATAAAGATGATTATGAAGTTGATGATAAAAAAGGTGATTTCCAAATGAAAATGCAAGCAGACCAAGGGAAATACGCTATGGCTTAACTCCTTTGTGACCCATGAGGAATAACTTGTACATGAGTAGTAGTAAGAGAAAACGGAAGGAGAAGAAGTCAGACAGGGAGACGCACCAGGAGAGACTCAGGACTTTGGGGACCAAGCTGAGGGTTCCAGGAAGGTAAGACCTGCCATAAAGAGGGACTGGCTATTGGGTAGGGAGGTGGTGTGGCATTTTATGAGGATGAGCACTTGGTGGTATCTGCAATTAAAGAATCAGGGAACACTATGTCAAAAAATGGAGGATGGATGAAAGGCTGGCATGCCGAATATAAGAAAATATAGTGAATATAAAGCAAAACAGGTCGTTTCACGTGGAGATGAAGAAAGAAATAGAAGAGAAATGAATTCTAGTTTTATTTTCGTATGGATTAAAATAGTATGCTATTGGATTCCTATAAGGTCCTTATCTGAATTGGGTCTTTGGACATTGTCAATTAGAGTCTTCCCTCTTTCTACATGTTGGGAAAGATGAGAAAAGCTGACAATACCATTAAATTTCTCGAATTGTGGACAAGGGAATTGATTTGAACCTGGCTTTCTGTGATTTGTGAGATGTTTGATGACTGCTTCAAAAGCCTCAAATCGGCTTCAAAAGTCATTACCTGAGACGTCAGATATGTATGACTCATGATCTTGTCATGGTGGAGCGTATGTGTCTTGGAATTGATCCTTTTCTCTACGGTAGTGGATTTGCTGGCAGACTTCTGTGTAGGGGTCTTTGAGGTAAGGTTGTTTAATTAATTAATTAATTAATTAAATCAATCAATCAATCAATCAATTAATTAATTAAATTAATTAATTAATTGATTTTTGTGTGGTAAGGAGTTAACTTATCCAGTTTGGACAGTTTGTTACTTTGATTCTCTAAGCTTTCGTTTCTTATGGTATTTTCTCTGAATTTTGCTTCCATGAGTGCTATTCCTCACTTGCTCCCTGGCTTCTGTTGGACTCTTTTAAGAGTGTGTGTGTCTGTGTGTGTGTGTGTGTGTTTAACAAAATGCTAAAAATGATATATTAAGAGATATGAATGTGCTCTATTCCAGATCACAATTCACTTTCATCACAGTGGAAACTCACGTTACATCCTGTTCGGCAAAATTTCCTGCATTGAATGTACTATTTGATTCACTTTTAGAAAGGCAGATTCTGACTTGCCTGCCTGGATCAAACACCAAATTTTGTGTGCCTGGTTAGATTCTAATTGCCTGTCCCATTTTTTGCTTTTTCACATGTGTCTTTACTTCCATGAGTGAGTGAAATCATATGGGAGCTGTCTTTCTGTGACTGACAGATAGGACACAGCCCAATGCTTTCTCCCTTTTTGCCACATGTCACAAGGAGGAAGAATGCCTTCTTGCTTTTGGCTCCATAAAAGTCCGCAGTGCATTTTGAGGTCAGGGAGATGGTAGAAGTGTCTGGGAACTCCAGGCTTGTCTTCAGCCCTCAGCACAACCAAAAGTTGACCACATCAATGTAAACATGGCATAAATGGACCTGAAGCCTAGATATCACACTCGACAGCAAAAGAGAGAAGAAGTCACAGAGACCATGGGATAAGGGTGTAGACAGGCCTATGGGAGAATTGGACAGTTGGTACTTCAGAGGGCAGGGAGCCATGGCCAAAGTCAAAGGTCCACTGGAGAGAAGCACACTCAGAAGCCACCATTTGAATGTTGACCCATAGCTGTTTTCAGAGAAAAGGGAGAGTCTGAATGATATGAGATATTGCATACCAAGGGTCTTGAGGCCCAGGGATTCCAGATCAGCATGCTTTGCAGACATAGACTCCAGAGAACACTGTGCATTTCCTGGAGAGGACACCAGCAAGCAACCAGGTACAGACAGCCTGGAAACCATTATCAGAATCAGTACCTATTGACAGATGGGTAAGATTATTATTTCTCTGGGTGCATTCGTGATGGGCAATATTGGTGGAGATGCCTAGATGGGCGCCAAAGATACTTGGTCTCTATGACCACCAGCATCAAGAATGAGAAGTGGCCACAGGCAGGACGGTGAGGACATTAGCTACACAACGTGCAATCACGGATTCCCAAACCTGGAACACTGTTGGGACTGCATTCTTCAGGCCAGGTTGCTTAGTCCCAGGAGAAAATAAAATCCTGCAGTAGAGTAGAAGATAGCCCTGCCCACATCCTCTCACCTAGTCACAGAATTCAGCAGGCATTATGTTTTTTGGAGTGGGTTGAAAGTCTCCTTTCACAGGCACACCAGACCCACGGAGCTTAAACTCACCATAATTGGCCCAGAAACCACACACTCTGAATGGAAGGCAAGGAGAGCCTCTGCAGAGGACAAGCCCACAGGAGAGTGGACAGCCACAACACAACCCCAGAGGGCATGTCACACACAGCTGAGATCTCTCAACTGCCAGCCCTTGGGCACACCATGAGCTCTTGTTCCTAAAGAAATTTTCTTCAGGGTAGATAACGCAATGCACGTTTCAAATATAGAGAAGACAGAGACCTTTTGTACATTCACGTTGTATTCCTGAATCTGGCCTGGAATCTTTTTCAGATGGCTGCAAATGGGGATTGGTTCTCTTCCAGCATGCTCCGTGCTTGCTCCTTTGAGCTCCAAACAGATGAGTCCGTCCTGGGCCTAAGCTTCTAGGGTGTAGGGTCTGCCTTTAATGTTTGGTCAGCTGGGAAAATTGGGAGGTATTTATCACACGATTTCTGGAGATGGCTTTTATGCCAGTTTCAGGAATACAACATGAATTGACAAAAGGTCTCTCTCTTCTTTGTGTTCGAAAAGTGCATTCTGTTATCTACGCTGAAGATAATGTCTTTAGGAAGAAGAGCTTATGGAGTGCCCAAGGTCTGGCACTTGAGAGAGTCTCAGGTGTGTGTAACATGCCCTCTGGGGTTGTGTTGTGGCTGTCCACTCTCCTGTGGGCTCGTTTTCTGCAAAGGCTCTCCTTGCCTTCATTCAGGGTGTTTGGTGTCTGGGCCAAGTATGGTGAGTTTAAGCTTCGTGGGTGTGTTGGGCCTGTGAAACGTTACCTTAAACCAACTCCACATAACTTAAGGCCTGCTGAATTCTGTGGCCAGGTGAGAGGATGTAGGCAGGGCTTTCTTCTAGTCCCCTGCAGGATTTTCTGTTCTCCTGGGACTAAGCAACATGGCCTGAAGAAGGCAGTTCTAAGAGTGTTCCAGGTTTGGGAATCCGTGATTGCAGGCTGGGCAGCGAATGTCCTCACTGCCCTGCCTGTGGCCACTTCTCAGTCTTGTTGGTGGCGGTCGTAGAGCCCAAGTATCTTGGGCACCCATCGAGGCATCTCCACCAACACTGCCCATCACGAATGCACACAAAGAAATAATAATTTTACCACGGTGTCAACAGGTATTGTCTCTGATCATGGTTTCCAGGCTGTCTGCACATGGTTTCTTGCTGGTGTCATCTCCAGGAGATACACAGTGTTCTGCAGTACTGGCGTCTATGTCTGCAAAGCAGGCTGATCTGGAATTCCCAGGCCTTAAGACCCTTGGGTTGAAAGTACTCATGTCATACAGACACTCTCCTTTTCTCCGCCAACAGCTATGGGTCTACATTCAATTTGTTGGTTCAAAGTGTGCTCCTTTCCCCTTGGCCTTTGTCTCTGTCCATGGCTCCCTGATATCTGAAGCACCAACCGTCCAATTCTCCCATAAGCCCTGTCTACACCCGACTCCCATTGTCTCTGTGACTTCTTCTCTCTTTGGCAGTGGAGTTTGATTTCTAGGCTTTAGGTAAATTTATGCCATGTTTCCATTGATGTGGTCCAATTCTAGTTGTGAAGATGGTTGAAGTCAAGCCGGGAGCACCCAGGCACCATCACCCTGTCCTCCATATGGACTGCGGAATCTTATGGACCCATAAGCAAGAAGGCATTCTTGCTCCTTGTGACATGTGGCAGAAAGGGAGAGAACATTGGGCTGTGTCATATCTATCAGTCACAGAAAGACAACTACCATACTATTTCACTCACTCATGGAAATAAAGAATCATGTGAAAAAGCAAGAAAAAGAGATAGACTCTAACCAGGCACACAAAATTTGGTCTTTGTTCTAGACAGGCTAGTCAGAATCTGCCTGTCTAAAAGTGGATCAAATGGGACATTCAATGCAGGAAATGAGGCCAAATGGGATGGAATGTAAGTTTCCACTGTGATTGAAGGTGAATTGTGATCTGCAATAGAGCAGCTTCATATCTCTTAAAATGTCATTTTAAGCATTTTGTGAAACACACACACTAACACAGACACACTCTTAAAAGAGTCCCACAGAAGTTAGGCAGCAAGTGAGAGATAGCCATCATGGAAGCAAAATTCAGAGAAAATACCATAAAACAAAAGCTTAGAGAATCAAATTAACAAACCGTCCAAACTGGATAAGTTAACTCCTTACCTATCAAGAATTAATTAATTAATTAATTAATTAATTAATTAATTATAAAACTTTACCTAAAGGACCCCTACACAGAAGTCTGCCAGCAATCCAATACCGGAGAGAAAAGGATAAATTCCAAGACACATACGCACTACCATGACAAGATCATGTGTCATACATATCTGACGTCTCAGGTAATGACTTTTGAAGCAGGCTTTGAGGCTTTTGAAATAGTCCTCAAAAATCTCCCAACACACAGAAAGCCACGTTCAAATCAATACCCTGGTCCACAATTCGAGACATTTAATGGTAATGTGGGGTTTGCTCATTTATTTCCAAAATGTAGGAAGAGGAAAGGCTCTAATTTACAATGTCCAAAGACCTAATTCACATAAGGACCTTATAGGAAACCAATTGCATACAATTTTAATCAGTAAGATAATAAAACTGAATTCATTTCTCTTCTCTTTCTTTCTTCATCTCCATGTGAAAAAGCCTCTTTTGCTTTCTATTCACAATTTTTTCTTATTCACCAAGCCAGGCTTTCATCCATCCTAATTTTTTGACAGTGTTCCCTGATTCTTTAATTGCATATACACCATGGGATCATCCTCATAAAATGCCACACCATCTCAATACCCAATAACCAGTTCCCTCTTTATGGCAGGTCTTTTCCTAATGTAACCCTCAGCTTGGTCCCCAAAGTCCTGAGTCTCTCCTCATTCCCCTCACTGTCTGACTTCTTCACCTTCCGTTTTTTCTTACTACTACTCATGTCCATGGTATTCCTCATGGGCCACATATGAGGGAACACATAGGATATTTCCCCTGGTCTGCTTGCATTTTATTTTGGAAATCATACTCTTTATCATCATCATCATAATCATCTTTACCCACTAACCCTTAAAAGGGTATCTTGGCTCCTTCCAAAGTGATGCTAGATTGGGCATGGCAGGCCATCGATGTTGTTCGATCATTTTCATCTGAATAAAGAGAGTTGCTCAAAATAGCTCTCCCCATGACTATGGCATGTAGCATTAACAAATGATGACAAGGAGTGCTGACCAGGGCTCTTTCTTTCGGGGTAGCGATCATGCAGAATTTCACTCTCCTTGAAGCCTTTGCAATGGTGTTTAAGGTAATGTCAAGTAGACAGAGCCTTCATGCCTTAGGAGTGGTGTTTCAGGACATGAGCAGATAAGGACACCGACAGCACAAGGCATCCCTGCCCTGGCAATTTTCCCTGGTATTGTGATTTTCCTTCCTTTCTTCCTTCCCTCATCTTCCAATCTGACCAAGCACCAAAGGCAGACCTTCCAGGGAAAAAAAGCTAAGAATGGACCCTCTCACCCAAGGATATCAAACCTCCCAGAGACCTAATGAAAGCCAACAGGTCACGCTGTGGATCGAGATCTCTAGAAATTGCAATGGAAATAGGAATACCTTGCTCTCTCTGGAGAAATGTTGATCTAAAGAATGGTATAGAGAACATCTTTTTCTTTTCTCTTTGTAAAGAAAGTGGAAGTGGGGGGCTCCTGGGTGGCTCAGTTGTTATGCATCGGCCTTCAGCCCAGGTCATGATCCCAGAGACATGGGATTGAGCCTCACATGGGGCTCCCCGTTAAGCGGGAACTTGCTTCTCCCTCTCCCACTCCCCCTTCCTGTATTTCCCCTCTCATTGTGTCTGTCTCTGTCAAATAAATAAAATCTTTAAAAAAAAAAAGAAAGTGGAAGTGGGAAAGAAACAGAAAAGACTGGGTGAGTTCATGATCAGACTAACAGGGCTCTTTCTTATTCACTCGCAGGTCTTTCTACTTAAAGCCCTAGGACTCATATCATGAGAATTGGATTGCTGCTTCAGTGAAGTCAGCTTCTGGACGTTATAAAGCTCTGAAGTCCTAGCAACCACTCCTCACTAAATCACGCCGCATCACTTCACCTGGCTGGAGTAGTTCTGGGTTAGCCAGGAGTTTCAAAATCACTCCAAACTGCTGGAGCTGCCTGGGTATTTCACCAAGACATTTTGTGAAGCGATTTTGAGTCACCTTCTCCATGGCCGAAATTCTAGTCTTTGGCCGTGACTGTCACCACCAGCCCTCTGGACTGCTGAGAAGAGCAGGAATCCACAATTCCTTCTTACCCACATAAGGTCAAGAAAGAGTAATGAGTACAAGCAGCCTCACACGGGGAACTCCACGCCATACACATGTTCATGGTCCACACATCCTATCTGGATGCTTCTAACCAGGGAAAAGCGCCACCCGCCCTCTGAGGAAAGCTCAGAGTTAACAAGCGCAACCATAACAAAGACCTGTCTGGAGTCTTCAACAGTGAGGACACGAGTTCTTCTTGCATCTCCAGAAATCGTGCCATAAATGCCTCCCAATAATCCCAGCTGACTAAACATTAAAGGCAGACCCTACACCATAGACGCTTAGGCCCAGGACGGACTTATCTGTTTGGAGCTCACAGGAGCAAGCACGGAGCATGTTGGAAGAGAACCAATCCCCATGGGAAGCCATCGGAAAAGGCTTTCGGGCCAGTTTCAGGAATACAACGTGAATCTACAAAAGGTCTCTGTCTTCTCTGTATTCGAAACGCGCATTCTGTTATCTACCCTGAAGTTAATTCCTTTAGGAAGAAGAGCTCATGGAGTGTCCAAGGGCTGGCTCTTGAGAGAGTCTCAGGTGTGTGTGACATGCCCTCTGGGGTGTGTTGTGGCTGTCCACTCTCCTGTGGGCTCGTCCACTGCAGAGTCTCTCCTTGCCTTCATTCAGGGTGTTTAGTGTTTGGGACAAATATGGTGTTCCTGTGAAACGTGACTTTCAAACCACTCCACAAAACTTAAGGCCTGCTGAATTCTGTGGCCAGGTGAGAGGATGTGGGCAGGCCTTTCTTTTAATCCCCTGCAGGATTTTCTTTTCTCCTGGGTCTAAGCAACGTGGCCTGAAGAAGGAAGTCCCAACAGTGTTCCAGTTTTGGGAATCCGTGATTGCAGGTTGGGCAGCTAATGTCCTCAGTGTCCTGCCTGTGGCCACTTCTCAGTCTTGATGCTGGCGGTCGTAGAGCCCAAGTATCTTTGGCGCCCATCGAGCCATCTCCACCCACACTGCCCATCACCAATGCACACAAAGAAATAATAATCTTACCACGGTGTCAACAGGTATTGTCTCTGATCATGGTTTCCAGGCTGTCCGCACTTGGTTGCTTGCTGGTGTCCTCTCCAGGAGATACACAGTGTTCTCTGGAGTCTATGTCCGCAAATCATGCTGATCTGGAATCCCCGGGCCTCAAGTCCTTGGGTGGCAAGAACTCGTGTCATTCAGACACTCTCCATTGCTCCGCCAACAGCTATGGTTCAACATTCAAATTGTGGGTTCTAAGTGTGCTTCACTCCCCTGGGCCATTGTCTTTGGCCATGGCTCCCTGCCCTCTGACGCACCAACCATCCAGTTTTCCCATAAGCTCAGTCTACACACTTCTCCTATCGTCTCTGTGGCTTCTTCTCTCTTTTGCTCTGCAATGTGATTTCTAGGCTTCAGGTCCATTTATGCCATGTTTCCATTGATGTGCTCATCTTCTGGTTGTGCTGATGGCTGAAGACAAGCCTGAGCTTGCAGACAATTCTATCTTCTCACTATCTTCCAGATGCACTGCGTTCCCTTATGGAGCATTAAGTAAGAATGCATGCTTGTTCCTTGTGACATGTGGCAGAAAGGGAGAGAGCACTGGGCCATGCCATATCTGTCAGTCACAGAAAGACAAAGACCATACAATTTCACTCACTCATGGAAGTAAAGAAACATGTGAAAAAGCTAGAAAAAGGGACAGGAAGATAGACTCTAACCAGGCACACAAAATTTGGTGTTTTTTTCAGGCAGGATAGTCAGAAACTGCCGTTCTAAAAGTTGATCAAATGGTACATTCAATGCAGGAAATGTGGCCGAAAGGGATGTAACATGAGTTTCCACTGTGTTTGATGGTGAATTGTGATCTGGAAAAGAGCAGGTTCATATCTCCTAGAATATCATTTTTAGCATTTTGTGAAACACACACACACACACACACACACACACACACACACACACACACACAAACAAACACTTTAAAGGGTCCCAAGGAAGTTAGAGACTATGGGAGGAATAGCACACATGGAAGCAACATTCAGAGAATATACCATAAAAGAACAAAAGCTGAGAGAATTAAAATAACATACAGTCCAAACTGGAAATGTTAACTCCTTACCTATCAAGAATTAATTAATTAATTAATTAATTAAACAACCTTATCTAAAATACCCCTACCCAAAACTCCCAGGAAATCCAGTACTGGAGTGAAAAGTATAAATTCCAAGAAACATACACACTACCATGACAAGATCATGAGTCATACATATCTGACCTCTCCGGTAATGAGTTTTGAAGCAGCTTTTGAGGCTTTAGAAGCAGTCCGCAAACATCTCCCAACACACAGAAAGCCAGGTTGAAATCAATTCCCTGGTCCACAATTCGAGACTTTTATTGATAATGTCGGCTTCTCTCATCTATTCCCAAAATGTAGGGAGAGGTAAGACTCTAATGTACAATGTACAAAGACCCAATTCATATAAACACTTTGTAGGAAACAAATTGCATACAATTTTAATCAGTAAGATAATAAAATTAGAATTCATTTCACTTCTCATTCTTTCTTCATCTCCACGTGAAACGAAATGTTTTGGTTTCTATTCACTATTTTTTCTTATATTCGGCAAGCCAGGCTTTCATCCATCCTGTGTTTTTTGACATAGTGTTCCCTGATTCTTTAATTGCATATACCACCAAGTGCTCATACTCATATAATGCCACACCACCTCCATACCCATTAACCAGTTCCCTCTTTATGGCAGGTCTTATCCTCCTGTAGACCTCACCTTCGTCCCCAATTCCTGAGTCTCTCCTCGTTCGTCTCCCTGTCTGACTTGTTTTCTTTCCATTTCCCCTTACTACTACTCATGTCCATGGTATTCCTCATGGGCCACATATGAGTGAAGCCAAAGGATATTTCCCTTGGTCTGCTGGCATTTTCATTTGGAAATCATCTTCTTTATCATCATCTTCATAATCATCTTTATCCACTAGCCCTTAAAAGTGTATCTCGGTTTCTTCCACAATTATAATAGAGTGGGTATGGTAGACTATACATGTTGGACGTTCATTTTCATCTAAATAAATAGAGTTGCTCAACATGCCTCTCCCCGACTATGGCATGTAGCATTAACTAATGATGCCAAAGGGTGTTGACAAGGGCACTTTCTTTAGGGGTAGACATCATGCAGTTTTTCACTCTCCATGAAGCATTTGCAACGGTGTTTAAGGTAATGTCAGGTAGACAGAGCCTTCATCCCTTTGGACTGGTGTTTCAGGACATTAGCAGATATGGACACAGACAACACAACGCATCCATGCCTTGGCCATTTTCCTGGAATTGTGACTTTCCTTCCCTTCTAGCTTCCCTCAACTTCCTAGCTGACCAAGCACCAAAAGGTGACCTTACACCCGAGAAACCATAGGAAACAGAAGCTAAGAATGGACGCTCTCACCCAGAGACATCAAACCTCCTAGAGTCCTAATGGTAGCCAAGAGGCCTCGCTGTTGATTAAGATCTCTAGAAATTACAGTGGAAATAGGAACACCTTGCACTCTCTGGAGAAATGTTAGTCTAAAGTATGTTATACAGAGCATCGTTTTCTTTTCTCTTTGTATAGAAAGTGGAAGTGGGAAAGAAACAGAAAAGACCACCTGAGTTCGTGATCAGGCTAACATGTTTGTTTATTGTTCCTTCCCAGGTCTTTCTACTTAGAGCCATAGGACTCATATGTCATGAGAATGGGATTGCTGCTTCAGTGAAGTCAGTTTCTGTGACGTCACAAATTTCTGAGGTCCTAGCAACCACTCCTAACCAAACCACGCCTCATCATGTCACCTGGTTGGAGAAATCTGGGTCAGCCAGGAGTATCAAAATCACTGCAACCCACTGGAGCCGACAGGGTATTTCCCGAACACTCTTTGTGAAGGGATTTGTGGTCACCTACTCCATGGCCGAATTTGTAGTCTTTGGCCGGACTGTCAGCACCACAACTCTGGACTCCTGAGAAGGGCAAGAGTCCACAATTCCATCTTACCCACGTAAGGACAAAAAGAGTCAGGTGTACAAGCAGCCTCACACAAGGAACTCCATGCCATACACATGTTCATGGTACTCACACCCTATCCGGATGCATCTGACCAGGAAAAGCGCCCCCCGCCCTCAGAGGAAAGCTCAGAGTTAACAGCTGCAACCATACCATAGACCTGTCTGGAGGCTTCAACATTGAGGACACGAGTTCTTTATGCATCTCCAGAAATCATGCCATAAATGCCTCCCAATTTTCCCAGCTGACCAAACATTAAAGGCAGACCCAATACCCTATAAGTTTAGACCCAGGACGGACTCTTCTGTTTGGAGCTCAAAGGAGCAATCACGGAGCCTGTTGGAAGAGAACCACTCCCCATATGAAGCCATTGGAAAAGGCTTTCGGGCCAGTTTCAGGAATACAACGTGAATCTACAAAAGGTCTCTGTCTTCTCTGTATTCGAGAAGCACATTCTGTATTCTACTCTGAAGATAATTTCTTTAGGAAGAAGAACTCATGGAGTGCCCAATGGCTGGCACTTGAGAGAGTCTCAGGAGTGTGTGACATGCTCTCTGGGGTTGTGTTGTGGCTCTCCACTCACCTGTGGGCTCGTCCTCTGCAGAAGCTCTCCTTGCCTTCCATTCAGAGTGTTTGGTTTCTGGGCCAAATATGGTGAGGTTAAGCCTCTTTGGTATGGTACGCCAGTGAAACTTGACTTTCCACCTATTCTAAAAAAAATAGGACCTGCTGAATTCTGTGGCGAAGTGAGAAGATGTGGGCAGGGCTTTCTTCTAGTCCCCTGCAGAATTTCCTGTTCTCCTGGGAATAAGCAATGTTGCCTGAAGAAGGCAGTCCCAACAGTGTTCCATGTTTAGGAATCCGTGATTGCATGCTAGGCAGCTAATGTCCTCACCGTCCTGCCTGTGGCCACTTCTCAGTCTTGATGCTGGCATACATAGAGCCCAAGTATCTTTGGCGCCCATCGAGCCATCTCCACCAACACTGCCGAACACAAATGAACACAATGAAATACTAATCTTACCAGGATGTTAACTGGGATTTTCTCTTATCATTGTTTCCAGGCTGTCTCCACCTGGTTCCTGGCTTGTGTCCTCTCTAGGAGATACACAGTGTTCTCTGGAGACTATATCTGGACAGCATGCTGACCTGGGATCCCTGGACCTCAAGACCCTTGGGTTCAAGAACTCCTGTCATTCAGACACTCTCCTTTTCTCCGCCAACAGCTATGGTTCAACATTCAAATTGTGGGTTCTAAGTGTGCTCCTCTCCCCTGGGCCTTTGTCTTTGTCCATGGCTCCCTCCCCACTGAAGCACCTAGGGTCCAATTCTCCTATAAGCCCAGTCTACACCCTTCTCCAATGGTCTCTGTGACTTCTTCTCTCTTTCACTGTGAAGTGTGATTTCTAGGCTTCAGGGCCATTTATGGCATTTTTCCATTGATGTGGTCATCTTCTTGTCGTGCTGATTGCTGAAGACAAGCCTGGAGCTCAAGGAAACTTCTACCCTCTCCCTGTCCTCCAAATGCCCTGTGGACACTTATGAAGCCATAAGCAAGAAGGCATTCTTGCTCCTTGTGACATGTGGTAGAAAAGGAGAGAGCTTTGGGCTGTGTCATATCTGTCAGTCACAGAAAGACAACTACCATACGATTTCTCTCACTCATGGAAGTAAAGAAACATGTGAAAAAGCATGAAAAAGGGACAGGCAATTAGACTCTAACAAGGCACAAAAATTTTGTGTTTGTTCCAGGCAGGTTAGTCAGAAACTGCCGTTCTTAAAATGGAGCAAATGGTACATTCAACGCAGGAAATGTGGCCGAAAGGGATGAAACATGAGTTTCCACTGTATTTGACGGTGAATTGTGATCTGGAAACGAGCAGCTTCATATCTCCTAGAATATCATTTTAGGCGTTTTGTGAAACAGACACACACACACACACACACACACACACACAGAGAGAGTCTTAAAAGTGTCCCACAGAAGTTAGGGTGCAAGGGAAGAATAATACTCATGGAAGCAAAATTCAGAGAATATTCCATAAAATAAAAAAGATTAGAGAATCAAAGTAACAAACTGTCCAAACTGGATAAGTTAAATCCTTACCTATGAAGAATTAATTAGGTAATTACTTACTTAATTAATTAAACAATCTTACTTAAAAGACCCCTTCAAAAAAGTATGCTAGCAAAACCAATAGCGGAGAGAAAAGAATAAATTCCAAGACACATACGCACTACTATGACAAGATCATGAGTCATACATACCTGACGTTTCAGGTAATGCCTTTTATTTTTAAATATTTATTTATTTGACAGAGATAGATCACAAGTAAGCAGAGAGGCAGGAGAGAGAGAGGAGGAAGCAGGCTCCCCGCTGAGCAAAGAGCCTGACGTGGGGCTCCATCCAAGGACACTGAGATCATGATTTGAGTTGAAGGCAGAGGCTTAACCCACTGAGCCACCCAGGTACCCCTCAGGTAATGACGTTTGAAGTAGCTTTTGAGGCTTTTGAAGCAGTCCCCAAACATCTCCCAAAAAACAGAAAGACAGGTTCTAATCAATTACCTGATCCACAAAACGAGACATTTAATGGTAATGTCGGCTTTTCTCATCAATTCATAAATTTAGGAAGAGGGAAGAATTTAATTTACAATGTCCAAAGACCCAATTCACATAAGGAACTTATAGGAAACCAATTGCATACAATTTTTATCAGTAAGATAATAAAGCTAGAATTCATTTCTCTTCTCTTTCTTTCTTCATCTCCACGTGAAACGACCAGTTCTGCTTTCTATTCATTATATTTTCTTATGTTCTGCAAGCCAGCCTTTCATCCATCCTGCGTTTTTTAACATCGTGTTCCCTGATTCTTTAATTGCATATACCACCAAGTGCTCATCCTCATATAATGCCACACCACCTCCATACCCATTAATCAGTTCCCTCTTTATAGTATGTCTTATCTTCCTGTAACCCTCAGCTTGGTCCCCAAAGTCCTGAGTCTCTCCTGGTGGGGCTCCCTGTCTGACTTCTTCTCCTTCCATTTTCCCTTACTATTGCTCATGTCCAAGGTATTCCTCATGGACCACATATGAGTGAAGCCAAAGGATATTTCCCTTGGTCTGCTTGCATTTTCATTTGGAAATCACGTTTTTTAGCATCATCTTCAATATCATCTTTATCCACCAGCCCTTAAAAGGGTACCTCGGCTCCTTACACAGTGATGCTAGTATGGGCATGGCAGGCCATCGACGTTGACCATTTATTTTCATCTGAATAAGAGAGTTGCTCAACATGGCTGTCCCCATGACTGTGGCATGCAGTCTTAACTAATGATGACAAGGAGTGCTGACCAGGGCTCTTTCTTTCGGGGTAGCCATCATGCAGAATTTCTCTCTTTGCAACCTTTGCAACGGTGTTTAAGGTAATGTCAGGCAGAGAGAGCCTTCATCCCTTGGGAGTGGTGTTTCAGGACACTAGAAGATAAGGACACGGACAGCACAACCCATCCCAGCCTTGGAAATTTTCCTCGAATTGTGACTTTCCTTCCCTTTTTACTTCCCTCACCTTCCACGCTGAACAAGCACCAAAGGCAGACCTTACACACGAGAAAAAATATGGAACAGAAGCTAAGAATGGACCCTCTCACCCAAGGATATCAAATCTCCCACAGACCTAATGTTAGCCAAGAGGCCTCGCTGTTGATTAAGATTTCTAGAAATTGCAGTGGAAATAGGAACACCTTGCTCTCTCTGGAGAAATGTTGGTCTAAAGAATGGTATACAGAACATAGTTTTCTTTTCTCTTTGTATAGAAAGTGGACGTGGGAAAGAAACAGAAAAGACCTCCTGAGTTCATGATCAGACTAACAGGGCTCTTTCTTGTTCCTTCCCAGGTCTTCCTACTTAAAGCCATAGGACTCATATGTCATGAGAATGGGATTGCTACTTCAGTGAAGTCAGCTTCTGTGACATCACAGAGCTCTGAGGTCCTAGAAACCACTCTTCACCAAACCACGCCTCATCATTTCACCTGGCAGTGAAGTTTGGTGTTTATCAAAATCACTCCAAACCACTAGAGCCGCCTGGGTATTTCACAAGGTCAGTTTTTGAAGCGATTTGGGGTCACTTTCTCCATGGCCAAATTTGTAGTCTTTGGCCATGACTGTCACCACCACCCCTCTGGACTCCTGAGAAGGGCAAGAATCCACATTTCCATCTACCCACGTAATGTCAGGAAAGAGTCAGGAGTACAAGCAGCCTCACACGTGGAACTCCATGCCATATACATGTTCATGGTCCTCACACCCTATCAGGATGCTTCTGACCAGGAAAAGTGCCACCTGCCCTCCAAGTAAAGCTCTGAGTTAACACACACAACCATACCAAGACATGTCTGGAGTCTTCAACAGTGAGGACATGAGTTCTTATTGCATCTCCAGAAATTGTCCCGTAAATATCTCCCAATTTTCCCAGCTGACCAAACATTAAAATCAGATCCTACACCCTAGAAGCTTAGGCCCAGGGTGGACTCATCTGTTTGGAGCTCACAGGAACAAGCACGGAGCATGTTGGAAGAGAACCAATCCCCATGTGAAGCCATCAGAAAAGGCTTTCGGCCAGTTTCAGGAATACAACGTGAATCTACAAAATGTCTCTGTCTTCTCTGTACTTGATACGCGCCTTCTGTTATCTACCCTGAAGATAATTTCTTTAGGAAGAAGAGCTCATGGAGTGCCGATGAGCTGGCACTTGAGAGAGTCTCAGGTGTGTGTGACATGCACTCTGCGGTTGTGTTGTGGCTGTCATTCTCCTGTGGGCTCACCCTCTGCAGAAGCTCTCCTTGCCTTCCATTCAGAGAGTTTGGTGTCTGGGCCAAATATCATTTGCCTGTGAAACGTGACTTTCAACCCACTCCACAACACTTGAGGCCTGCTCTATTCTGTGGCCAGGTGAGAGGATGTGAGCAGGGCTTTCTTCTCATCCCCTGAAGGATTTTCTGTTCTCCTGGGACTAAGCAAAGTGACCTGAAGAAGGCAGTCCCAACAGTTTTCCAGGTTTGGAAATCCGTGATTGCATGTTGGGCAGCTAATATCCTCACCGTCCTCCCTGTAGCCATTTCTCAGTCTTGATGCTGGCGGTCGTAGAGCTCAAGTATCTTTGGCGCCCATCTAGGCATCTCCACCAATACTGCCCGTCTCGAATGCACCCAAAGTAATAATAATCTTACCACGAGTCCACAGCTATTGTCTTTGATTATGGTTTCCAAGCTGTCTGCACCTGGTGGCTTGCTGGTGTTCTCTCCAGGAGATACACAGTGTTCTCTGGAATCTATGTCTGCAAAGCATGCTGATCTGGAATCCCTGAGCCTCAAGACCCATGGGTTGCAAAACCTCATGTCCTTCGGACACTCTCTTTTTCTACGCCAACGGCTATGGTTCAACATTCAAATTGTGGATTCTAAGTGTGCTCCTCTCCCCTGGGCCTTTGTTTTTGTCCTTGGCTCCCTGCCCTCTGAAGCACCAACCATCCAATTCTCCTATAAGCCCCGTCTAAACCCTTCTCCCATGGGCTCTGCGAATTCTTCTCTCTTTCGCTGTGGAGTGTGATATCTAGGCTTCAGGTCCATTTATGCCATGTTTACATTGGTGTGGTCATCTTCTGGTTGTGCTGAAGGCTGAAGACAAGCCTGAGCTCGCAGAAAGATCTACCGACTCTCTTTCTTCCAGATGCACTATGGACTGTTGTGGAGACATATGCAAGAAGGCATCCCTGTTCCTTGTGACATGTGTCAGAAATGTAGAGAGCATTGGACTGTGTCATATCTGTCAGTCACAGAAAAACATCTACCATACGATTTCACTCACTCATGGAAGTAAAGAAACATGTGAAAAAGCAAGAAATAGGGACAGGCAATGAGACTCTAACGAGGAACACAAAATTTCGTGTATGTTCAAGGCAGGCTAGTCAGAAACTGTCTTTCTAAAAGTGGATCAAATGGCCATTCAATGCAGGAATTGTGGTCGAATTGGGTGTAATGTGAGTTTCCACTCTGTTTGAAGGTGAATTGTGATCTGGAATAGAGTAGCTTCATATCTCTTAAAATATCAATTCAGAGTTTTCTGAAACCCCCCCCACACACACCCACACACACACACACTTAAAAAGGTCCCACACAAGTTAGTGCGCAAGTGAGGGATAGCAGTCATGGAAGCCAAATTCAGACAAAATACCATAAAAAACAAAAGCTTAGAGAATCAAAATAACAAACTGTCCAAACTGGATAAATTAACTCCTTTCCTATCAAGAATTAATTAAATAATTAAGTAATTAATTAACATCCTTACCTAAAACGCTACTCCACATACGTATGCCAGCAAATCCAGTACCAGAAAAAAAAGGATAAATTCCAAGACACCTACCCATTACCATGACAAGATCATGAGTCATACATATCTGATCTCTCAGGTAATGATATTTGAAGCAGCTTTTGAGGCATTTGAAGCAGTCCTCAAACATCTCCCAGCACACAGAAAGCCAGGTTCAAATCAATTCCCTGGTCAATACAGGAGGAGGGAAGACTAATTTACAATGTCCAAAGACACGATTCACATAAGGACCTTATAGGAACCCAATTGCATACCATTTTACTCAGTAAGATAATAAAACTAGAATTCATTTATCTTCTATTTCTTTCTTCATCTCCAAGTGAAACGACCTGTTTTGCTTTCTATTCACTATTTTTTCTTATATTCGGCAAGCCAGGCTTTAATACATCCTACGTTTTTTGACTTAGTGCTCCCTGATTATTTAATTGCATATAACACCAGGGGCTCATAATCATATAATGCCACACTAGCTCCATACCCATTAACAAGTTCTCATATTATGGTATGTCTTATCATCCTGTAACTCAGATCTTGGGCTCCAAAATCCTGAGTCTGTCCTGGTGCATCTCCCTGTCTGACTTCTTCTCCTTCCGTTTTCCCTTAACACTACTCATGTCCCTGGTATTCCTCATGGGCCACATATGAGTGAAGCCATAGAATATTTCCCTAGGACTGTTTGCGTTTTCATTTGGATATCATCTCCTTTATCATCATCTTCATAATCATCTTTATCCACTAGCCCTTAAAAGGGTATCTCAGCTCCTTCCCCAGTGATGTTAGATCTGGCATGGCAAGTCATCGATGTTGGCCATTCATTATCTTCTGAATAAAGAGAGTTGTCCAATATTTCTCTCCCCATGACTATGGCATGTAGCGTTAACTAATGATGACAAGGAGTGCTGACCAGGGCTCTTTCTTTATGGGTAGCTCTCATGCAGAGTTTCAAACTCCATGAAGCCTTGGCAATGGTGTTTAAGGTAATGTCAAGTAGACAGAGCCTTCATCCCTTAGGATTGCTGTTTCAGGACACTAGTAGATAAGCACACGGACAGCACAATGCATCCCTGCCCTGGCAATTTTCCTTGATGTGACTTCCCTACCCTTCTTCCTTCCCTCACCTTCAAATCTGACCAAGCATCAAGGGCAGACCTTACACCCGAGAACCCATAGGAAACAGAAGCTAAGAATGGACACTCACACCCAAGGATATCAAACCTTCCAGAGGACATCTCTAGAAATTGCAGTGGAAATAGGAACACCTTGCTCTCTCTGGAGAAATATGGGTCTAAAGAATGGTATACAGAGCATCATTTACTTTTATCTTTGTTTAGAAAGTGAAAGTGGGACAGAAACAGAAAAGACCACCTGAGTTCATGATCAGGCTAAAAGGGCGCTTTCCTGTTCCTTCCCAGGCCTTTTTACTTAAAGCCATAGGACTCATATGTCATGAGAATGGGATTGCTTCTTCAGTGAAGTCAGCTTCTGTGACGTCACATAGCTCTGAGGCCCTAGCAACCACTAGTCATCAAAGCACGCTTCATCACTTCACCTGGCTGTAGTAGTTCTGGGTTAGCCAGGAGTATCAAGATCACTCCAATCCGCTGAGCCACCTGGGTATTTCCCCAAGTCAGTGAGTGAAGCGATTTGGGGTCACCTTCTCCATGGCCGAATTTGTAGTCTTTGGCCGGGACTGTCACCACCACCACTCTGGACTCCTGAGAGGGTCAAGAATCTAGAATTCCTTCTTACACACGTAAGGTCAAGAAAGAGTCAGGAGTACAAGCAGCATCACACGGGGAACTCCACGCCATACACATGTTCTTTGTCCTCACCTTCAGGATGCTTCTGACCAGAAAAAGCATCCCCATCCCACCGAGGAAAGCTCAGAGTTAACACCGGCAACCATAACAAAGACTTGTCTAGAGTCTTCAACAGTGAGGACAAGAGTTCTTCTTTCATCTCCAGAAATCGTGCCCTAAATGCCTTCCAATTTTGCCAGCTGACCAAACATTAAAAGCAGACCCTACACCCTCGAAGCTTAGGTCCAGGAAGGACTCATCTGTTTGGAGCTCACAGGAGCAAGCACGGATCATGTTGGAAGAGAACCACTCTCCATGGGAAGCCATCTGAAAAGGCTTTCAGGAACGTTTCAGGAATACAACATGAATCTACAAAGGGTCTCTGTCTTCTCTGTATTCGAAAGGCACCTTCTGTTATCTACCCTGAAGATAATTTCTTTAGGAAGAAGAGCTCATGAAGTGCCCAAATGGTGGCACTTGAGAGAGTCTCAGGTGTGTGTGACATGCCCTCTGTGGTGGTGTTGTGGCTGTCCAGTCTCCTGTGGGCTCGTCCTCTGCAGACGCTCTCCTTGCCTTCAATTATTCAGAGTGTTTGGTGTATGGGCCAAATATGGTGAGGTTAAGCTTCGTATGTCTGGTGAGCCTGTTAAACTTGACTTTCAACCAACTCCACAAAACTTAAGGCCTTCTGAATTCTATGGCCAGGTGAGAGGACGTGGGCAGGGCTTTCTTCTAGTCCCCTGCAGGATTTTCTATTCTGCTGTGACTAAGCAACTTGTCCTGAAGAAGGTAGTCCCAACAGTGTTCCAGGTTTGGGTATCTCTGATTGCAGGTTGGGCAGTTAATGTCCTCAGTGTCCTGCCTGTGGCCACTTCTCAGTCTTGATGCTGATGGTCTTTGGGCGCAAGTTCTTTGGCACCCATCGAGGCACCTCCACCAACACTGCCAATCACCAATGCACTCAAAGAAATAATAATCTTACCACGGTGTCAACAGGTATTGTCTCTGATCATGGTTTCCAGGCTGTCTGCACCTGGTTAATGGCTGGTGTCCACTCCAGGAGATACACAGTGTTCTGCAGTTCTGGAGTCTATGTCTGCAAATCATGCTGAAGTGGAATCCCCGGCCTCAAGACCCTTGGGTTGCAAGTACTCATGTCATTCAGAGACTCTCCTTTTCTCCACCAACAGCTATGGGTGAACATTCAAATTGTGGGTTCTAAGTGTGCTCCTCCCCCTGGGCCTTTGTCTTTGACCATGGATCCCTGCCCTTTGAAGCACCAACCGTCCAATTCTCCCATAAGCCCTGTCTACATCCTTCTCCCATGGTTTCGTGATTTCTTCTCTCTTTCACGTGGAGTGTTGTTTCTAGGGTCAGGTCCATTTATGCCATACTCACATGGATGTGGTCATCTTCCGGTTGTGCTGATGGCTGAAGAAAAGCCTGGAGATCCCAGGCACGTCTACCATTTCCCTGTCCTCCAAATGCACTGCGGACTCTTATAGAGCCATAAGCAAGAAGGCATTCTTGCTCCTTGTGACCTGTGACAGAAAGGAAGAGAGAATTGGGCTGTATCATATCTGTCAGTCATAGAAAGTCAAGTACCATACGATTTCACTCACTCATGGGAGTAAAGAAACAAATGAAAAAGCAAGAAAAATGGACAGGCAATTACAGTCTAACCAGGCACACAAAAGTTGGTGTTTATTCCTGGCAGGTTAGTCAGAATCTGCCTTTATATATGTGGATCAAATGGGACATACAATGCAGGAATTGTGGCTGAATGGGGTGTAACGTGAGTTTCCACTGTGTTTGAAGGTGAATTGTGATCAGCAATAGAGCAGCTTCAGATATCTTAAAATATAATTTTCAGCGTTTTGTGAAACACACACACACACACACACACAGATACACACACACACTCTTAAAAGGGTCCCACAGAAGTTAGGGAGCTTGTGAGGAAAAGCACTCATGGAAGCAAAATTCAGAGAAAATACCATAAGAAAAAAAAAAAAAAAAAAGCTTAGAGAATCAAAGTAACAAACCATCCAAACTGGGTAAGTTAACTCCTTACCTATCAAGAATTAATTATTTAATTAAACAACCTTACCTAAAAGATCCCTCCACACAAGTATGCCATCAAATTCAATACCAGAGAGAAAAGGATAAAATCTGACACATACGCACTACCATGACAAGATCATGAGTCATACATATCTGACGTCTCAGGTAATGACTTTTGAAGCAGCTTTGGAGGCTTTTGAAGCAGTCCTCAAACATTCTCCAACACACAGAAAGCCACGTTCAAATCAATTCCCTGGTCCACCATTCGAGACATTTAATGGTAATGTAAACTTTTATCAACTATTCAAAAATGTTGGAAGAGGGAAGATTCTAATTGACAATGTCCAAAGACCCAATTCACATAAGGACTTTATAGGAAACCAATTGCATACAATTTTAATCAGTAAGTTTAATCAAAACTAGAATTCATTTCTCTTCTTTTTCTTTCTCAACCTACATGTGAAACGGCTTGTTTTGCTTTCTCTTCACTATTTTTTCGTATATTCGGCAAGCCAGTCTTTCATCCATCTAACGTTTTTTGACATAGTGTTACCTGATTCTTTAATTGCATATACCAAGAAGGTATCATCCTCATATAATGCCACACCATCTCACTACCCATTAAACAGTTCCATCTTTACACCATGTCCTATCCTCCTCTAACAGTCAGCTTTGTCCCCAGGGCCCGATTCTCTCCTGGTGTGTCTCCCTGTTTGAATTCTTCTTCTTTCATTTTCCCTTACTACTACTCATGTCCATGGTATTATTCAAGGGCCATATATGAGTAAAGCCATAGGATATTTCCCTTGGTCTTCTTGCATTTTCATTTGGAAATCATCTTCTTTATCATCATCTTCATAAGCATCTTTATCCACTAGCCCTTAAAAGGGTATATCTGCTCTTTCCACAGTGATGCTATAGTGGGCATGTCAGGCCATCGATGTTGGCCCTTCATTTTCATCTGAATAAAGAGCATTGCTCAACATGCCTCTCCCCATGTCTATGGAATGTAGCCTTAACTAATAATGACAAGGAGTGCTGACCATGGCTCTTTCTTTCGGGGTAGCGATCATGCAGAGTTTCACTCTCCATGAAGCTTTTGCAATGGTGTTTAAGGTAATGTCAGGTAGACAGAGCCTTCATCCCTTGGGACTGGTGTTTCAGGAAACTAGCAGATAAAGACACGGACAGCACAACGCATCCCTGCCCTGGCAATTTTCCTGGAATTATGACTTCCCTTCCCTTCGTCCTTCCCTCAACTTAAAAGCTGACCAAGCACCAAAGGCAGACCTTACACCCTAGAAACCATAGGGAATAGAAGCTAAGAATGGACCCTCTCACCCAAGGATATCAAACCTGCCATAGACCTAATCATGGCCAAGAGGCCTCGCGGTTGATTGAGATCTCCAGAAATTGCAGTGGAAATAGGAACACATTGCTCTCTCTGGAGAAATGTTGGTCTAAAGAATGGTATGCAGAACATCGTTTTCTTTTCTCTTTGTATATAAAGTGGAAGTGGGAAAGAAACAGAAAAGACCCCCTGAGTTCATGATCAGGGTAACAGAGCTCTTTCTTGTTCCCTCAAAGGTCTTTCTACTTAAAGCCATAGGACTCATATGTCATGAGAATGGGATTGCTGCTTCAGTGCAGTCAGCTTCTGTGATGTCAAAAAGCTCTGAGGTCCTAGCAACCACTCCTCACCAAACCACGCCTCATCACTTCACCTGGCTGGAGTAGTTCTGGGTCAGCCAGGAGTATCAAAGTCACTCCAAACCACTGGAGCCGCCTGGGGATTTCCCCAAGAGAGTTTGTGAAGTGATTTGGGGTCACCTTCTCAATGGCCGAATTTGTAGTATTTGTACGTGACTGTCACCACCACCCCTCTGGACTCCGGGGAAGGGCAAGAATCCACAATTCCATCTTACCCATGTAAGGTCAAGAAAGAGTCAGGAGTACAAGCAGCCTCACACGGGGAACTCCTCGACATACACAAGCTCATGGTCCTCAGACCTTATCAGGGTGCTTCTGTCCAGGAAAAGCGCCCCCAACCCTAAGAGGAAAGCTCAGAGTTAACACCCGCAACCATACAAAAGATATTTCTGGAGTCTTCAACTGCGAGTATACGAGTTCTTCTTGCATCTCCAGAAATCGTGCCATGAATGCCTCCCAAATTTTCCACCTGACCAAACATCAAAGGCAGAACCTACACCCTAGAAGCTTAGCGCAGGACGGACTTATCTCTTTGGACCTCACAGGAACAGTCATGGAGCATGTTGGAGGAGAACCTTTCCCCACCTGAAGCCATCAGAAAAGGCTTATGGGCCAGTTTCAGGAATACAACGTGAATCTACAAAAGGTCTCTGTCTTCTCTGTATGCTAAAGGTGCATTCTGTTATCTACCCTGAAGATAATTTCTTTAGGAAGAAGAGCTCCTGGAGTGCCCAAGGGCTGGCATTTGAGAGAGTCTCAGGTGTGTGTGTCATGCCCTATGTGGTTGTGTTGTGGCTGTCCACTCTCCTGTGGGCTCGTCCTCTGCAAAGGCTCTCCTTGCCTTCCATTCACAGTTTGTGGTGTCAGGGGCAAATATGTTTCTTCTAGTCCCCATGCGGGATTTTCTGTTCTCCTGGGACTAAGCATCTCGGCCTGACTAAGGCAGTTCCAACAGTGTTCCAGGTGTGGGAAACCGTGATGCAGGTTGGGCAGCTAATGTGCTCACCGTCCTGTCTCTAGCCAGTTCTCAGTCTTGATGCTGGCGGTCGTAGAGCCCAAGTATCTTTGGCGCCCATCCAGGCATCTCCACCAACACTGCCCATCAAAAATGCACACAAAGAAACAATAGTCTTACTACGGTGTCAACAGGTATTGTCTCTGATCATGTTTTCCAGGCTGTCTGCACCTGGCTGCTTGCTGGTGTCCTCTCCAGGAGATACACAGTGTTCTCTGGAGTCTATGTCTGAAAAGCATGCTGATCTGGAATCCCCGGGCCTCAAGTCCTTGAGTTGCAAGAACTCGTGTCCTTCAGATACTCTCCTTTTCTCTGCCAACAGCTATGGGTCAACATTCAAACTGTGGGTTCTAAGTGTTCTCCTCTCACCTGGGCCTTTGTCTTTGTTCATGGACCCCTGCCCTCTGAAACACCAACCGTCCAATTCTCCCATAAGACCTGTCTACTCCCTTCTCCCATGGTCTCTATGGCTTCTTCTCTTTTCTCTGTGGAGTGTGATTTCTAGGCTTCAGGTCCATTTATGCCATGTTTACATGGATGTGGTCATCTTCTGGGTGTGCTGATGGCTGAAGAGAAGCCTGAAGCTTCCAGAAACTTCTAACATCTCCCTGTCCTCCAAATGCAGTGCCCACTCTTGTGGAGCCATAAGCAAGAGGGGATTTTTGCTCCTTGTGACATGTGGCGGAAAGGGAGAGAGCATTGGGCTGCGTCATATCTGTCAGTCACAGAAAGACAATGACCATACGATTTCACTCACTCCTGGAAGTAAAGAAACACGTGAAAAAGCAAGAAAAAGGGACAGGCAATTCGACTATAACCAGGCACACAAAATTTGGTGTTTATTTCAGGCAGGCTACTCAGAATCTGCATTTCTAAAATTGGATCAAATGGGACATTCAAGGCAGGAAATGTGGCTGGACGGGATGTAACGTGAGTTTCTACTGTGTTTGAAGGTGAATTGTGATCTGGAGTAGAGCAGCTTCATATCTCTTAAAATATCATTTTTAGCGTTTTGAGAAATCACACACACACACAAACACACACACACACACACACTTAAAAGGGTCTCACAGAAGTTAGGGAGCAAGTAGGAATAGGACTCATGGAAGTAAAATTCAGAGAAAGTACCATAAAAAGATAAAGCTTAGAGAATCAAGTATCAAGATGAGAAAGCCGACATTACCATTAAATGTCTCGAATTGTGGACCAGGGAATTGATTTGAACCTGACTTTCTGTGTGTTGGGAGATGTTTGAGGACTGCTTCAAAAGCCTCAAAATCGGCTTCAAAAGCCTCAAAATCGGCTTCAAATGTCAGTACCTGAAATGTCAGATATGTATGACTCATGATCTTGTCATGGTAGTGCATAAGTGTCCTGGAATTTAGCGTTTTCTCTCAGGTATTGGATTTGCTGGCAGACTTCTCTGTAGGAGTCTTTTAGGTAATGTTGTTTAAATAATTATTTAATTAATTAACTAATTCTTGAAAGATAAGGAGTTAACTTATCCATTTTGGATGGTTTGTTACTTTGATTCTGTAAGCTTTTGTATTTTATGATATTTTCTCTCAATTTTGATTATATGAGTGCTATTCCTCACTTGCTCCCTAACTTCTGAGTGATTCCTTTAAGTGTGTGTGTGTGTGTATGTGTGTGTGTGTGTGTCTGTTTCACAAAATGCTATGTTTCAGTAAACGCTAAAAATGATATTTTAAGAGATATGAAGCTGCTCTATTCCAGATCACAATTCACCTTCAAACACAGTGGTAATTCACGTTACATACCGTTGCGCCAAATTTCCTGTATTGAATGTCCCATTTGATCCACTTTTAGAAATGCAGATTCTGACAAGCCTGCCTGCAACAAACACCAAATTTTGTGTGCCCGGTTAGAGTCTAATTGCCTGTCCCTGTTTCTTGCTTTTTCACATGTTTCTTTACTTCCATGAGTGAGTGAAGTCGCATGGGAGTTGTCTTTTTGTGAGTGACAGATATGACACAGCCCAAGATCTTTCCCTTTATGCCCCATGTCACAAGGAGCAAGAATGCATTCTTGCTTATGGCTTCATAAGAGTCCGCAGTGCATTTGGAGTACAGGGAGATGGTAGAAGTGTCTGGGATCTCCAGGCTTGTCTTCAGACATCAGCACAACCAGAATATGTCCACATCAATGGAAACATGGTATAAAAGGACCTGAAGCATAGAAATCACAGTCCACACTGAAAGAGAGAAGATGTCACAGAGACCATGGGAGATGGTGTAGACAGGGCTTAGTGGAGAATTGGACAGTTGATGCTTCAGAAGGCAGGAGCCATAGCCAAAGACAAAGGCACAGTTGAGTGGAGCACAAATAGAACCCATAATTTGAATGTTGACCCATAGCTGTAGTGGAGAAAAGGAGAGTGTCTGTAGCTCACGAGTTCTTGCAACCTAAGGGTCTTGAGGCCCAGGCATTCCAGATCAGCATGCTTTTCAGACATAGACTCCAGAGAACACTGTGTATCTCCTGGAGAGGACACCAGCAAGCAAGCAGGTGTAGAAAGCTTCGAAACCATGATCAGAGAAAATACCTGTTGACACCGTGGTAAGATTATTATTTCTTTGTGTGCACTTGTGATGGGCAGTGTTGGTGGAGATGCCTCGATGGGCGCCAAAGGTACTTGGGCTCTACGACCGCTAGCATCAAGACTGAGAAGTGGCCACAGGCAGGACAGTGAGGACATTAGCTGCCCAACCTGCAATCACGCATTCCCAGTCCTGGAACACTGTTGAGACTGCCTTCTTCAGGCCACGTTGCTTAGTCCCAGGAGAACAGAAAATCTTGCAGGAGACTAGAATCAAACCCTGCCCACATAATCTCATCTGGCCACAGAATTCAGCAGGCTTTAAGTTTTGTGGAGTGGGGTGAATGTTACGTTTCACAGGCACACCAGACTCACGAAGCATATCCTCACCATATTTGGTCCAGACACAAACACTCTGAATGGAAGGCAAGGAGAGCCTCTGCAGAGGACGAGCCCTCAGGCGAGTGGACAGTCACAACACAGCTCCACCAGTCATTTCACACACACCTGAGACTCCCTAAAGTGCCAGCCGTTGGGCACTCCATGCGTTCTTCTTCCTAAAGAAATTAAGTTCACTGTAGATAACAGAATACGCATTTGGAATACAGAGAAGACAGAGACCTTTTGTAGATTCATGTTATATTCCTGAAACTGGCCCGAAAGCCTTTTCTGATGGCTTCCCATGGGGATTGGTTCTTTTCCAACATGCTCTGTGCTTGCTCCTGTGAGCTGCAAACAGATGAGTCCATTTTGTGCCTAAGTTTCTAGGGTTTAGGGCCTGCCTTCAATCTTTGGTCAGCTGGGAAATTGGGGAGGCATTTATGGCACGATTTCTGGAGAATCATGAAGAACTCTTGTCCTCACTATTGATGACTCCAGACACGTCTTTGGTATGGTTGCGGGTGTTAACTCTGAGCTTTCCTTGGAAGGCGGGTTGCACTTTTCCTGGTCAGAAGCATCCTGATAGGGTCTGAGGACAATGCACATGTGTATGGCCTAGAATTCCCCGTGTGAGGCTGATTGTACTCCTTGTAGGGGCCTGATTAGCCAGAGGAACTGTAAACCCCGGATATAGGGGCATGCCAGGCCAGATTGACGTATCCAATTAGTGTGGTGTGCATATATTAACTGTGGTGAGTTGAAATCTCATTGGCCACCTGTGTGTTAGCTGGGCTCAACCATCTCTATAAAGATTAGTCTGTGAGGCTGGGTGGGGCTAGAAGTAGGAGGTGTTAGAATAGCCATTGGAGAAGTAAGAATATTTAGAATAGCTATTGGAGAAGTAGGAGGAGTTAGAATAGCCATTGGAGAAATAGGAGGAGTTAGAATAGCGGTTGGAGAAGTAGGAGGAATTAGAATGGCAGTTAGAATAGCAGTTAGAATAGTCATTCTGGTAGCCTTTGGGAGCCATTAGGGTAATCATAGGAGTGATAGCATCGGGGTCATCAGGAGCAGTGCCATCCTAAGTCGCGGCCCTGCCGCTAGTGGCCTCACTGCCCCCAGCTGCAGCCCCGCCGCCAGGGACCTCGCCCCCCTGAGCTTTAGCCCCACCTTGACCAGCCTCGCCACCTCCAGCAGTCTCACCACCCCCAGCTGCAGCACCACTGCCAGCGGCCTCGCAGCTCTGAGCTGCGACCAGGGCTGGAGTGGCCTGGTCCAGAGCGTCCTCGCCAGAGCGGCATCATTCCAGGGAGCGGCCTTGTTGGCATGCAGCCCCATCCTTGAGCGGCTTCGTCCAGAGTGGCCTCTTACATCAGAAGCGTCCTCGTCTGGTGTGTGGCCTCTTCCGGGGAGTGGCCTTGTTGGAGTGGCATCATGGGGAGCAGAGTCTGTGTCGTTGGGGTTGTTGTCCTTGTCATCCTCGCCCAGAGCAGCCACGGAAGCGGCGCCGCCTCGACCTGTAACACAAGCAGTGCCGCCCCGTTCCCTGCCAGAGCAGCAGCGGCAGCGGCGCAACTGCCAGTAGCACTGCCCCGTGCATCAGAGCAGCAGCAGCGGCGCCACCTCGAGCTGTAACAGGAGCGGCACCGCCCAGTTCACCGCCCAAAGCAGCAGCAGAAGCGGCGCTACCGTGAGCAACACCACCCAGAGCAGCGGTGGCAGAGGCACCACCGCGAGCAGCACCACCCCATGCACCGCCCAGACCAGCAGCGGCAGCAGCGCCACCTCAAGCAGCATCACCCCGTGCACAGCCCAGAGCAGCAGCGGCAGTGGCGACACCACCAGCAGCACCGCCCTGTGCACCAGAGCGGCAGCGGCAGCGGTGCCGCCGCGAGCTGTAACATGAGCAGCGGCGCCCCATGCACTGCCCAGAGCAGCATTGGCAGCAGCGCCACCTCAAATGGCATTGCCCTGTGAACTGCCCAGAGCAGGAGCAGGCAGTGGTGCCACCGCAAGCATCACCGCCCAGAGCAGCAGTGGCAGAAGCGCTACCGCATGCGACACCACCCTGAGCCAGAGTATCAGCAGCAGCGCCGCCGCATGCAGCTACGCCGCCTCAGGCAGTGCTGACATCAGGAGCAGCCTCTCAGTAGCCAACGGTGCAGCCATGCCAGGAGTGGGTTTGTGGTACGGTGAGGGTGAGGCAGGGATCCTCCAGGTGGGACCCCAGTGACTAGGAGGTGGTGGTCCCAGTAAGACTCGGGCACCTACCTGCCAGTTTGGTTTCTCATGCAGTTTGGTTTCTCATGCAGTTTGGTTTCTAATGCAGTTTGGTTTCTGATGCAGTTTGGTTTCTGATGCAGTTTGGTTTCTGATGCATGACGTGAAATAAAACTTTGCTTGATTTTCGCTTTGTGTCAGTCTCATTCCTTTGATCACAGACCCTAACATTGGGGGCTCGTTCAGGATCAAAGAATGAGAAATGAGCCAGCATCAGAACTTATGGCAAAAGCCTCCAGAGTTGTTAGCATTTTATCTGTCTGTCTGGTTGGAGCTCCAGAGTATGGCCCACTGGGGAGAAGCTGGACGCAGCCATGCTTCCCAGAGCTGGAGTGGATGCGGGGATGCCCCATCCCTCTGCTGGTAGATCGACAGGGGGTTTGAGTCCCCCTGGGCAGTCGGGGGTTCGAGTCCCCCTAGATGGTCAGGGGATTTGAGTCCCCCTGTATGGTCACCAGGGGGTTCAAGTCCCCCGGTATGGTCACCAGGAGGTTTGAGTCCCCCTGGATGGTCAGAAGGTTCGAGTCCCCCTACGCAGTCATCAGGGGTTGAGTCCTCCAAGGTGGTCAACGGGGGTTCGAGTCCCCCGAGGTGGTCATCAGGGGTTCGAGTCCCCCTTTCCGGTCATGGGGTTTGAGTCCCCCTAGGAAATCCCCACTGGTGGCAGGACCGCTGGGCCTGTGGTTGTCCTTGTCTTGTCTTTTTGTTGTTTGCTGTGTTGTTTGTTATGTTTGAAGGAATGGGGCAAGCAAAGAGTAAGGGGACTCTGACTTTCATCCCTCTGTTCCTCATAATAGATGTGGGGCTTCTCCCTCATTCATTTCATGTGTTAAAGGCTATCACTAGAGCCACCTCGTGTTAGTCTAACTCAGGACAGAGACTTTAAGGAATATTCCCAAGCAGCTGCCGAAACTCCCTTTGTTTCGGGGAATTCCTTGCCTTCTCTGGCCCGACGTGGACTGCCTAGCCCCTCCCCCTCGCTGGCGGGAAACATGGCTTCTGCAGTGGAATGGGCCCAGATGGAACATGAAATCTGTTAGCAAAGAGATGACTGAACTGATGGTTAATTGTCTGTCTCAGGGTTTTAATGGGTAATTGTTAAAGTATCTTTCAGAGTCTTTGGCAACCTGAAGCTTTGAAGTTTAGCTTGGATGTCAAATGGGATGAAGTGCTAGGGTGCTGGTTGCTGGAACTGGGTTTGTGCTTTTGAAATCTGTTAGTAAACAAGTTGTGTGTTTAACAGCTGTCATAACAGTTCACAAGTACTAATATGTGAATGGTTTCCTCTTTGCCCACCTAGAATGTAAATGAGATCTATTTTGCTCATGAGGTTTTCCCTGATTTGCTAAGTTACTCAGGAAGTACTACTAATCAATGATAAACCTTGGGTTACATTTGGGTAAATGCTGTAACAACTCCAGAGTTTCTATACATTTCCTAAAGCTTTAATGTTTTGATAATGGTCGTCATTTGATATTTAACCATAACTATTCTGAGGTTTTTTTGTCATTTGTAATTGTTTTAATTCTCTTGTAAGATGAATTCCGCCTTAAAGGAAATTCATATGGGAGACTTTCAGAACAAATGCAGTATGTGATATATTGAAATCCTGGAACTGAATTTCTAGAAGTAAAAGTTGCACTCAGACTAAACCAGAATTAGTACAGTGACTTAAGGTAAGAATGAGTCTCCAGGAGCTTTCCTAGAAAGGCTTATTAAAGCCAATAAAATGTATAGCCTGATCGACCCTGAGGAACCCGAAAATCAGGGGGCAGTGAATCTTGATATTGCCAGTCAGTCAGTCCCAGATACAAGGAGGAAACTTCAGGAAATTGGAGGATTTGAAGGGTAGAATCTGAGTTATTGGGAATAGGAGAAAGGATGTTTAAAAACAGGGATGCACAGGAGGATGAAAAACAGACAAAAAGCTGGTTAAGGTTTTGGCATTACATGAGATAGGTAGGGGATAGTAAGTGCAAGGAAAGCCTAAGCACAGAGAAGGCAGGTGGGAAGACTTAAGTTCAGATCAGTGTGCTTAATGCAAGGAAAAAGGACACTGGGCCAGGTAGAGCCCCAAAAGGGAAGACAGCAATGCTGGCCCCCAGATTAAAAATTGAAGAGGAGAGGAAATCAATTGATTTTTTTGGTGGACATGGGAGCCCAGTTTTCATCATTACTTGAACCTATGGGAAAACTATCTGGAGAGGAAGTTTGGGTACAAGGAGGAAATGGCACAGAGAGACATAAATGGACAACAGAAAGGACTTTAAATTTGGCCTCGGGAGTAGTTAAACATCGATTTTTGGTCCTCCCTAATGCCCCATATAACTTGATGGGAAGAGA
This sequence comes from Meles meles, assembly GCF_922984935.1. Taxonomy (NCBI): domain Eukaryota; kingdom Metazoa; phylum Chordata; class Mammalia; order Carnivora; family Mustelidae; genus Meles; species Meles meles. The sequence continues at coordinate 15,246,702 of NC_060088.1, forward strand.
TCTCCTCCACAAGTTATGAGCTGGCATTCAGTTCTCGGAAGGAGACATGACCGTAACCTTGAGACAACCCACTGTACAGGTGCTTATGGAACCACTAGATGAATACCTCCTTTACGAGCCAGTCTCAAAACCAGAGGAGACAAAGGCGGGGAGCCTTCTCCAAATACTACAGGTCAAGTTTCCCGAGGTCTGGGCAGAAGGGAAGACCCCTGGCCTGGTCAGGGGACAAACTCCAGTGGTGGTACAATTAAAGGCGACGGCTATGGCTGTTCACAATCGGCAGCACCCCCTTTCCTGGGAAGCAAAGGAAGGGATCAAAAAACACATTAACCACCTCCGAGGAGAAGGGATCCTAGTTCCTTGCAAATCTCCATGGAACACACCTTTGCTGCCCGTCAAAAAGGCCAAGACTGGGGAGTACAGACCCGTTCAGGACTTGTTGGAAGTTAATAAACAGGTTGAAGATATCTACCCGATGGTGCCTAACCCCTATACCCTACTCTCTCTCCTGGGCCCCCAAAGAACTGTGTATACTGTCTTAGATCTCAAGGATGCATTTTTCTGCATATCTTTAGTAAGGGAATCTCAACCCCTTTTTGCTTTTGAGTGGTCCAACCCACAGGAAGGATTCCAAGGCCAGCTCACCTGGACAAGACTTCCTCAAGGATTCAATAATTCACCCACCATTTTTTTTTTTTTGACAAGGCACTACGTGAGGATTTGCGTGAGTACAGAACCTCCAACCCAGGAGTCACTCTGCTACAGTATGTTGATGACTTGCTAGTAGCCGCTGAGGACTATGAGTCATGTTTGTGAGGGACAAGAGCTCTTTTGCAGACTGCAGGAAAAAGGTTATTGGGTGTCAGCAAAGAAAGCACAGCTCTGTCAGAGCCATGCAACTTATCTAGGCTTTGCTCTTCATGAGGGAGTGCATTCACTGTCTGAGTCCAGGAAACAGGTGATCACCGGATACCCCCGCCCCATCACGTTCCGACATCTGAGGAAGTTTCTTGCATGGTGGGCTACTCTAGGCTGTGGATACTGCAGTTTTCGGAGATTGCCCAACCTCCATACTAACTGGCAAAGGGGGGGGGGCTCAGTATGATAGAGTAGACAGCTGAGGCAGAAGGAGCATTTTGGGAATTACAAACAGTTGTACTGAGTGCCCCAGCATTGGCCATCCCAGATGTTACCAAGCCCTTCCACTTGTAGGTGGATGAAAAAGCAGGGGTGGCCAAAGGATTTTGACTCAGACTCTGGGGCCTTGGCAAAGGCCAGTAGCCTATCTTAGCAAGAAACTAGATCCAGTAGCGGCTGGGTTCCCCTCTTGCCTCTGCATAATTGCTACCATGGCCCTCCTGGTCAAGGATGCAAGTAAATTGACTCTGGGTCAAAATCTCATTTTGACCACCACACACGCCATCGAGGGCCTTTTCCGGACTCCACCAGACCGATGGATGACAAACGCCTGAGTGATGGGGTATCAGACCCTCCTCTTCAACAAACCAAGAGTGACCATCCGGCCCTGGCTGTGCTAAATGCAGCCACGCTGCTGCCAGAGGAGCTGGTTGACCATTCACATGATTGTGGAGAGGTCCTAACCCAAGTTGCAGGAATAAAGCTGGATCTCAGAGACATTGCCCTCCCAGATGCTGAGATGACTCTGTTCACAGATGGGAGTAGCTACATGGTCAATGGAAAGAGTTATGTGGGGGCTGCGGTAGTTTCTCCTGTGCAGAGACTCTGGACAGCAGCCCTGCCACATGGACCTTCAGCACAAAAAGCGGGGCTGATTGCACTCACTAAGGCACTGCAGATTGTCAAAGGTAAAACCGCCAATATCTATACGGACAGCAGGTACGCCTTTTCTACTCTTCATATACATGGGGCTATTTATAAAGAAAGGGGGCTATTAACAGCAGAAGGAAAAGGAATTAAAAACAGAGGAGAAGTATTGGCTCTCCTCCAGTCTATTTGGGACCCAAAAGAGGTGGCCATTATGCATTACCTGGGACACCAAAAGGGTACTGATGTGATATCAAAAAGAAACCAATTAGCAGATCATGCCACAAAGCAAGCAGCCCGAGAAACAGAGCAAGAACTGGTAACACTCCCGGCTCCAGGCTTACCAGAAAAACCGAAATCTTCAGATGAAGCTTTAAAGTATTTACAGAAATGGGTTAAATTGAACTATGAAGGGGACTGGGCTAAGACTGAAGCAGGAAAAATAATTCTTCCTCGAAGACTAGATAAGAAGTTAGTAGACCAGATACATCAGGGTACTCATTTGGGGATACGCAAACTCAAGGAGCTTATAGGCAAGCAGTTCCAGATTTCTAAATTAGGGCGTATGGTTCAGGATGTAGTTGATAGATGTGCTCAATGCCAGGCAGGCAGTTAGTGTGGGAAGAATGAAAATGGGAAAAAGAAAAGAAAAAGAGGTTAGGAACCAGGAATTTATTGGGAAATAGATTTTACAGAAATGACCTGGAAACGGGCACAAGTACATGTTAGTTTTTGTAGATACATTTAATGCCATACCACCTCCCTACCCAATAACCAGTTCCCACTTTATGGCAGGTCTTATCCTCCTGTAACCTTCAGTTTGGTCCCCAAAGTCCTGAGTCTCTCCTGGGGCGTCTCCCTGTCTGACTTCTTCTCCATCCGTTTCACTTACTACTACTCATGTCCATGGTATTCCTCATGGGCCACTTAGGAGTGAAGCCATAGGATATTTAACTTGGTCTGCTTGCATTTTCATTTGGAAATCAACTTTTTTTTATCAAAATCTTCATAATCATCTTTATCCACTAGCCCTGAATAGGGTATCTCGGCTCCTTCCACAGTGATGCTAGAGTGGGCATGGCAAGCCATCTATGTTGGCCGTTCCTTTTCATCTGAATAAAGAGAGTTGCTCAACATGGCTCTCCCCATGATTGTGGCATGTAGCATTAACTAATGATGACAAGGAGTGCTGAACAGGGCTCTTTCTTTCGGGGTAGCGATCATGCAGAGATTCACTCTCCATGAAGCCTTTGCAACGGAATTTAAGGTAATGTCAGGTAGAAAGAGATTTAATCATGTAGGACTAGTGTTTCAGGACACCAGCAGATAAGGACACGGAAAGCACAATGCATCCATGCCCTGGCAATTTTCCTGGAATTGTGACTTTCCTTCACTTCTTCCTTCCCTCACCTTCCAAGCTGACAAAGCCCCAAAGGCAGATCTTCCACCCGAAAAACCATAGGGAACAGAAGCTAAGAATAGACACTCTTACCCAGGGATATCAAACCCCTGAGAGACCTAATGGTGCCCAAGATGCCTCGATGTTGATTGAGATCTCTAGAAATTGCACTGGAAATAGGAACACCTTGCTCTCTCTGGAGAAATGTTGGTGTAAAGAATGGTATACAGAACATCGTTTCCTTTGTTCTTTGTATAGAAAGTGGAAGTGGGAAAGAAACAGAAAAGACCACCTGAGTTCATGATGAGGCTAACAGGGAGCTTTCTTGTTCCTTCCCAGGTCTTTCTACTTAAAGCCATAGGACTCATATGTCATGAGAATGGGATTGCTGCTTCAGTGAGGTCAGCTTCTGTGATGTCAAAAAGCTCTGAGGTCCTAGCAACCACTTCTCACCAAAGCATGCCTCACCACTTCACCAGGCTGGAGTAGTTCTGGGTCAGCAAGGAGTATCAAAAGTACTCCAAACCGCTGGAACCACCTGGGTATTTCCCCAAGAGAGTTTGTGAAGCGATTTGGGGTCACCTTCGCAATGGGCGAATTTGTATTTTTTGGCCGTGACTGTCACAACCACCCCTCTGGACTGCTGAGAACGGCAAGATTCCACAATTTCATCTTACCCACGTAAGGTCAAGATAGAATCAGGAGTACAAGCAGCCTCACACAGGGAACTCCACACCATACACATATGCATGGTCCGCACACCCTATTAGGATGCTTCTGACCAGGAAATGCTCCCCCAGCCCTCCGAGGAAAGCTCAAAGTTAACACCCGCAACCATACCAAAGACATGTCTGGAATCTTCAACAGTGAGGACACGAGTTCTTCTTCATCTCCAGAAATCGTGCCATAAATGCCTCCCAATTTTCCCAGCTGACCGAACGTGAAAGGCAGACCCTACACCCTAGAAGCTTAGGCCCAGGACGGACTTATCTGTTTGGAGCTCACAGGAGCAAGCACGGAGCATGTTGGAAGAGAACCAATCCCCATGTGAAGCCTTTAGAAAAGGCTTTTGGGCCAGTTTCAGGAATACAATGTGAATCTACAAAAGGTCTCTGTCTTCTGTGTATTCAAAACGCGCATTCTGTTATCTACCCTGAAGATCATTTCTTTAGGAACAAGAGCTCATAGGAACAAGGCTGGCACTTGAGAGACTCAGGTGTGAGTGACATGCCTTCTGGGGTTGTGTTGTGGCTGTACACTCTCCTGTGGGCTCGTCCTCTGCAGAGGCTCTCCTTGCCTTCCATTCAGAGTGTTTGGTGTCTGGGCCAAATTTGCTGTGCCTGTGAAACGTGACTTTCAACCCACTCTACAAAACTTAAGGCCTGCTGAATTCTGGGGCCAGGTGAGAGGATGTGGGCAGGGCTTTCTTCTAGTCCCCTGCAGGATTTTCTGTTCTCCTGGGACTAAGCAACGTGGCCTGAAGAAGGCAGTCCCAACAGTGTTCCAGGTTTGGGAATCCATGATTGCAGGTTGGGCAACGAATGTCCTCACCGACCTGTCTGTGGCCACTTCTCATTCTTGACGCTGGTGGTCATAGAGCCCAAGTATCTTTAGCGCCCATCGAGGCATCTCCACCCACACTGACTATCAAGAATGCACTCAAAGAAATAATAATCTTACCACAGTCTCAACAGGTATTGTCTCTGATCATGGTTTCCAGGCTGTCTGCACCTGGTTGCCTGCTGGTGTCCTCTCCAGGAGATACACAGTGTTCTACAGTTCTGGAGTCTATGTCTGCAAAGCATGAGGATCTGGAATCCCAAGGATTCAAGGCCCCAGAGTTGTAAGAACTTGTGTCATTCAGACACTCTCCTTTACTCCGCCAAAAGCTATGGGTCAACATTCAAATTGTGGGTTCTAAGTGTGCTCCTCTCCCCTGGGCCTTTGTCTTTGGCCATGGCTTCTTGCCCTCTGAAGGACCAACCGTCCAATTCTGCCCTAAGTCCTGTCAACACCCTTCTCCCATGTACTATATGACTTCTCTCTTTCACTGTGGACTGTGATTTTTAGGGTTCAGGCCCATTTATGCCATGTTTACATTGATGTTGTCATCTTCTGGTTCTGCTAATTGAAGAAGAGAAGCCTGGAGCTCCCAGACACTTCTACCATCTCCCTGTCCTCCAAATGCACTGCGGACCCTTATGGAGCCATAAGCAAGAAGACATTCTTGCTCCTGTGCCATGTGGCAGAGTGGGAGAGAACATTGTGCTGTGTCATATCTGTCAGTCACAGAAAGACAACTCCCTTACGATTTCACTCATTCTTGGAAGTAAAGAAACATGTGAAAATGCAAGAGAAAGGGACAGGCATTTAGAGTCTAACCAGGCACACAAAATTTGGTGTGTGTTCCAGGCAGGCAAGTTAGAATCTGCATTTCAGAACATGGATCAAATAGGACATTCAATGCAGGAAATGTGGCCGAACGGGATGTAACGTGAGATTCCACTGTGTTTGAAGGCAAAATGTAATCTGAAATAGAGAGCTTCATATCTCTTAAAATATCTTTTTTAGTGTTTTGTGAAACACACACACACACACACACACACTTAAGAGTCCCACAGAAATTAGGGAGCAAGCGAGGAATAGCACTCATGGAAGCAAAATTCAGGAAAATACCATAAAAAATACAAAAGCTTAGAGAATCAAAGTATCAACCCGTCCAAACAGTATAAGTTAACGCCTTACCTATCAAGAATTAATTAATTAATAAATTAAAAAACCTTACCTAAAAGACCCCTCCACAAAAGTATGCCAGCAAATCCAATACCTTAGAGAAAAGGATAAATTCCAAGACACATACGCACTACCATGACAAGATCATGAGTCATACATATCTGACGTTCATGTAATGAATTTGAAGCAGCTTTTGAGGCTTTTGAACCAGTCTACAAATATCTTCCAAAACACAGAAAGCCAGGTTCAATTCAATTCCTGCTCCCAATTTCAAGACTTTTAATGGTTATGTCGGCTTTTCTCATCTATTCCCATAATGTAGGAAGAGGGAACACTCTAATTTACAATGACCAAAGACCCAATTCACATAAGGACCTTATAGGAAACCAATTGCATACAATTTTAATCAGTAAGATAATCACACTAGAATTCATTTTTCTTCTCTTTCTTTCTTCACCTACATGTGAAACGATCTGTTTTGATTTCTATTCACTATTTTTTCTTATATTCAGCAAGCCAGGCTTTCATCCGTCCTACGTTTGTTGTCATAGTGTTCCCTGATTCTTTAATTGCATATACCACCAAGGGATCATAATCACATAATGCCACAGTAGCTCCATACCCATTAACCAGTTCCCTCTTTATCGCAGGTCTTATCTTCCTGGAATCCTCCAGCTTGGTCCTTCTCTCTTTCACTGTGGAGTGTGATTTCTAGGCTTCAGGTCCATTTATGCCGTGTTTCCATGGATGTGGTGATCTTCTGGTTGGGCTGATGACTGAAGACAAGCCTGGAGCTCCCAGACACTTCTACCATCTCCCTGTCCTCCAAATGCACTGCGGCCTCTTATGGAGCCATAAGAAAGAAGGCATTTTTGCTCCTTGTGACATGTAGCAGAATGGGAGAGAGCATTGGGTTGTGTCATTTCTGTCAGTCACAGAAATACAATTACCATACGATTTCACTCACTCATGGAAGCAAGGAAACATGTGGAAAAGCAAGGAAATGTGACAGGCAATTAGACTCTAACCAGGCACACAAAATTTGGTGTTTGTGCCTGGCAGGCTAGTCAGAATCTGTGTTTCTTAAAGTGGATCAAATGGGTCATTCAATGCAAGAAATGTGGCCAAACATGATGTAACGTGAATTTCCAATGTGTTTGAAGGTGAAATATGATCTGGAATAGGGCAGCATCATATCTATTAAAATATCATTTTTAGCGTTTTGTGAAACACGCACACACACACACACACACACACACTCACACACACACACACAAACTTCAAAATGTCCCTCAGAATTTAGGGAGTAAGTGAGAAGTAGCACTCATGGAAGCAAAATTCAGAGAAAATACCATAAAAAACACAAGCTCAGAGAATCAACGTAACAAACCATCCAAACTGGATAAGTTGCCTTACCTTCAAGAATTTATTTATTTATTTGTTTGTTTGTTTATTTATTTATTTATTAATATTTTAAACAACATTACCTAATATACCCCTCCACTCTAGTATGCCAGCAAATCCAATACTGGAAAGAAAAGGATAAATTCCAAGACACAGACGCACTACTATGACAAGATCATAAGACATACATATCTGAAGTCTCAGGTAATGCATTTTGAAGCAGCTTTTGAGGCTTTTGAAGCAGTCCTCAAACATCTCCCAACACACAAAAAGCCAGGTTGAAATCAATTCCCTGGTCCAAAATTCGAGACATTTATTGGTAATGTTGGATTTCCTCATTTATTCCCAAAATATAGGAAGAGGGAAGACTCTAATTTACAATGTCCAAAGACCCAATTCACATAAGGACCTTATAGGAAACCAACTGCATACAATTTTAATCATAAGATAATAAAAGTAGAATTCATTTCTCTTCTCTTTCTTTCTTCATCTCTATGTGAAACGGCCTGTTCCTTACTATTCACTATTTTTTCTTATATTCGCCATTCACAGCCGAGGACTACAAATTCGGCTATGGACAAGGTGACCCCAAATCGCTTCACAAAATGTCTGGGGGAAATACCCAGGCAGCTAGAGCGGTTTGGAGTGATTTTGATACTCCTGGCTGACCTAGAACTACTCCAGAGTGACGTGATGAGGCATGGTTCGGTGAGGACTGGTTTCTAGGACCTCAGAACATTGTGATGTCACAGAAGCTGATTTCTCTGAAGCATCAATCCCATTCTCATGGCATATGAGTCCTAAGGCTTTAGGAAGAAAGACCTGGGAAGGAACAAGAAAGAGCCCTGTTAACCTGATCATGAACTCAGATGGTCTTTTCTGTTTCTTTTCCACTTCCACTTTCTATACAAAGAGAAAAGAAAACGATCTTCTGTACCATTCTTTAGACCAACATTTCTCCAGAGAGAGCATGGTGTTCCTATTTCCACTGCAATTTCTAGAGATCTCAATCAACAACGAGGCCTCTTGGCTACCATTAGGTCTCTGGGAGGTTGGATATCCTTGGGCTAGAGGGTCCATACTTAGCTTCTGTTCCCTATGGTGTCTGGAGTGTAAGGTCTACCTTTGGTGTTTGGTCAGCTAGGAAGCTGATGGAAGGAAGAAGGGAAGGAAAGTCACAATTCCAGGAAAATTGCCAGGGCAGGGATGCAATGTGCTGTCTGTGTCCTTATCTGCTAGTGTCTTGAAACAACAGTCCCAAGGGTTGAAGGCTCTGTCTCCCTGACATTACCTTAAATACCGTTGCAAAGGCTTCATCGAGAGTGAAATTCTGCATGATCACTAAACCTAAAGGCAGAGCCCTGGTCAGCACACCTTGTCATCATTAGTTAATGCTACATGCAGCATTCATGTGAAGAGCCATGTTGAGCAACTCTATTTCTACAGATGAAAATGAATGGCCAACATCGATGGCCTGGCAGGCCCACTCTAGCATCACTGTGGAAGGAACCGAGATACCCTTTAAGGCCTGTGGATAAAGATGTAATGGAGATGATGATAAAGAAGATTATTTCCAAATGAAAATTCAAGGAGACCAAGGGAAATATCCTATGGCTTCACTCATATATGGCCCATGAGGAAATACCATGGACATGAGTAGTAGTAAGGGAAAACGGAAGGAGAAGAAGTCAGACAGGGAGACGCACCAGGAGAGACTCAGGCTCTGGGGACCAAGCTGAGGGTTACAGGAGGATAGGACATGCCATAAAGAGGGAACTGGATAATGGGTTTGGAGGTGGTGTGGCATTATATGAGGATTAGCACTTTGTGGTATATGCCATTAAAGAATCAGGGAACACTATGACAAAAAACGTAGGATGGATGAAAGCCTGGCTTGCCAAAATTACGAAAAAATAGTGAATAGAAAGCAAAAAAAGGCCGTTTCACATGGATATGAAGAAAGAAAGAGAAGAGAAATGAATTCTAATTTAATTATCTTCCTGATTAAAATTGTATGCCATTGGTTTCCTATAAGGTCCTTATGTGAATTGGGCCTTTTTTTACATTGTAAATTCGAGTCTTCCCTCTTCCTATATTTTGGGAATAGATCAGAAAAGCCGACTTACCATTAAATGTCTCGAATTGTGGACCAGGGAATTGACTTGAACCTGGATTTCTGTGTATTGGGAGATGTTTGAGGACAGCTTCAGAACACTCCAAAGCTGCTTCAAAAGTCATTACCTGAGGGCGCCTGGGTGGCTCAGTGGTTTAAGCCGCTGCCTTCGGCTCAGGTCATGATCTCAGGGTCCTGGGATCGAGTCCCGCATCGGGCTCTCTGCTCGGCAGGGAGCCTGCTTCCCTCTCACTCTCTCTGCCTGCCTCTCTGCCTACTTGTATCTCTCTCTGTCAAATAAATAAATAAAATCTTAAAAAAAAAAAAAAAAAAAGTCATTACCTGAGACGTCAGATATGTATGACTCATGACCTTGTCATGGTAGTGCCTATGTGTCTTTAATTTATCCTTTTCTCTGGGTATTGGATTTGCTGTCATACTTGAGTGTAGGGGTATTTGAGGTAAGGTTGTTTAATTAGTTTATTAATTAATTAATAATTCTTGATAGGTAAGAGTTAATTTATCTAGTTGGGATGGTGTGTTACTTTGATTTTCTAAGCTTTTCTTTTTTTTTAAGATTTTATTTATTTATTTGAAAGACAGAGATCACAAGTAGGCAGAGAGGCAGGCAGAGAGAGAGAGAGGGAACAGGGTAGAAGCAGGCTCCCCTGCCCAATGCGGGACTCAATCCCAGGACCCTGGGATCATGACCTGAGCCGAAGGCAGCAGCTTAACCCACTGAGCCACCCAGGCGCCCCTAAGCTTTTCTTTTTTATGTTATTTTCCGAATTTTGCTTCCATGAGAGCTATTCCTCACTTGCTCCCTAAATTCTGTGGGAATCTTTTAAGTATATGTGTGTGTGTGTGTGTGTGTGTGTGTGTGTGTGTGTGTGTGTGTTTTACACAATGCTAAAAATGATATTTTAAGAGATATGAAACTACTCTATAACAGATCAAAAAACACCTTCAAACACAGTGGAAACTCACGTTCCATCCTGATCGGCCACATTTCCTGCATTGAATGTCCCATTTGATCCACTTTTAGAAATGCAGATTCTGACTAGCCTGTCTGGAACAACCAGCAAATTTTTTGTATCTGGTTAGAGTCTAACTGCCTGTCCCCTTTTCTTGCCTTTTCACATGTTTCTTTACTCCATGAGTGAGTGAAATTGTATGGTAGTTGTCTTTCTGTGACTGACAGGTATGACACAGCCCAATCCTCTCTCCCGCTACACCACATGTCAAAATGAGCAAGAATGCCTTCTTGCTTATGGCTCCATAAGAGTCCACAGTGCATCTTGAGGACAGGGAGACTAGAAATGTCTGGGAGCTCTAGGCTTGTCTTCAGCCATCAGCACAACCATAAGATGACCACATCAATGGAAACATGGCATAAATGGACCTGAAGCCTAGAAATCACACTCCACAGCAGAAGAGAGAAGAAATCTCAGAAACCATGGGAGAAGGGTGTAGACAGGGTTTATGGGAGAGTTGGCCGGTTGCTCCTTCAGAGGACAGGGAACCATGGCCAAAGACAAAGGCCTTGGAGAGAGCAGCACACTTAGAACCCACAATTTGAATATTGACCCATAGCTTTTGGCAGAGAAAAGGATATTGTCCAATGACATGAGTTCTTGCAACCCAAGGGTCTTGAGGCCAGGGGATTCCAGATCAGCATTGCAGACATAGACTCCAGAGAACACTGTGTATCTCCTGGAGAGGACACCAGCAAGCAACCACGTGCAGACAACTTGTAAACCATGATCAGAGCCAATACCAGTTAACACCGTGGTAAGATTATTATTTCTTTGTGTGCATTCATGATAGACATGATAGACATGGTGGAGATGACTCAATGGGTCCAAAAGATACTTTGCCTCTACGACAGTCAGCATCAAGACTGAGAAGTGGCCACAGGCAAGACGGTGAGGACATTTGCTGCCCAATCTGCAATCAGGAATTCCCAAACCTGGAAGACAGTTGGGACTGCCTTCTTCAGGCCAAGTTGCTTAGTCCCAGGAAACAGAAAATCCTGCAGGGGACAAGAAGAAACCCTGCGCACATCCTCTCACCTGGCCTCAGAATACAGCAGGAATTAAGTTTTGTGTAGGGGGTTGAAAGTCACGTTTCACAGGCACAGCAGGTGCACGAAGCTTAACCTCACCATATTTGGCCCAGACACCAAAAGCTCTGAATGGAAGGCAAGGAGAGCTTCTGCAGAGGACGAGCCCACAGAAGAGTGGACAACCACAACACAAGCCCCAGAGGGCTTGTCACACACACATGAGTCTCTCTCAAGTGCCAGCCCTTGGGCACTCCATGAGCTCTCCTTCCTAAAGAAATGATCTTCAGGGTAGATAACAGAAGGCATGTTTCGAATACAGAGAAGACAGAGACCTTTTGTAGATTCATGTTGTATTCCTGACACTGGCCCGAAAACCTTTTCAGATGGCTTCAAATGGGGAGTGGTTGTCTAACAACATGCTCCGTGCTTCCTCCAGTGAGCTCCAAACAAATGAGTTTGTCCTGGGACTAAGCTTCTAGAGTGTAGGGTCTGCCTTTAATGTTTGGTCAGCTGGGAAAATTGGGAGGCATTTATGGCACGATTACTGTAGATGTAAGAAGAATTCGTGTCCTCACTGTTGAAGACTCCAGACATGTTTTGATATGGTTGCGTGTGTTAACTCTGAACTTTCGTCGGATTTTGGGGGGCATTTTCCTGGTCAGAAGCATCCTGATAAGGTGTGAGGACCATGAACATGTGTATGGCATGGAGTTCCCCGTGTGAGTCAGCTTGTACTCCTGAATCATTTTTTTTTCCATTTTATTTATTTTTTTTTCAGTGTAACAGTATTCATTGTTTTTGCACAACATCCAGTGCTCCATGCAAAACGTGTCCTCCCCATTACCCACCACCTGTTCCCCCAACCTCCCAACCCTGACCCTCCAAAACCCTCAGGTTGTTTTTCAGAGTCCATAGTCTCTTATGGTTCGACTCCCCTTCCAAATTTTTTTTTTAATAAACATATAATGTATTTTATCCCCAGGGGTACAGGTCTGTGAATCGCCAGGTTTACACACTTCACAGCACTCATGACAGCACATACCCTCCCCAATGTCCATAGCCCGCTCCCCCTCTCCCAATCCCACCTCCCCCCAGCAACCCCCAGTTTGTTTTGTGAGATTAAGAGTCATTTATGGTTTGTCTCCCTCCCAATCCCATCTTGTTTCATTTATTCTTCTCCTATCCCCCTAACCCCCCATGTTGCTTCTCCATATCCTCATATCAGGGAGATCGTATGATAGTTGTCTTTCTCCGATTGACTTATTTCACTAAGCATGATACCCTCTAGTTCCATCCACGTCGCCGCAAATGGCAAGATTTCATTTCTTTTGATGGCTGCATAGTATTCCATTGTGTATATATACCACATCTTCTTTATCCATTCATCTGTTGATGGACATCTAGGTTCTTTCCATAGTCTGGCTATTGTAGACATTGCTGCTATAAACATTGCGGTACACGTGCCCCTTCGGATCACTATGTTTGTATCTTTAGGGTAAATACCCAGTAGTGCAATTGCTGGATCATAGGGTAGTTCTATTTTCAACATTTTGAGGAACCTCCATGCTGTTTTCCAGAGTGGTTGCACCAGCTTTCATCCCACCAACAGTGGAGGAGGGTTCCCCTTTCTCCACATCCTCGCCAGCATCTGTCATTTCCTGACTTGTTAATTTTAGCCATTCTAACGGGTGTGAGGTGATATCTCATTGTGGTTTTGATCTGTATTTCCCTGATGCCGAGTGATGCGGAACACTTTTTCATGGGTCTGTTGGCCATCTGGATGTCTTCTTTGCAGAAATGTCTGTTCATGTCCTCTGCCCATTTCTTGATTGGATTGTTTGTTCTTTGGGTGTTGAGTTTGCTAAGTTCCTTATAGATTTTGGATACTAGCCGTTTATCTGAAATGTCGTTTGCAAATATCTTCTCCCATTCTGTCAGTTGTCTTTTGGTTTTGTTAACTGTATCCTTTGCTGTGCAAAAGATTTTGATCTTGATGAAATCCCAATAGTTCATTTTTGCCCTTACTTCCCTTGCCTTTGCCGTTGTTCCTAGGAAGATGTTGCTACGGCTAAGATAGAAGAGGTTGCTGCCTGCATTCTCCTCAAGGATTTTGATGGATTCCTTTCTCACATTGAGGTCCTTCATCCATTTGGAGTCTATTTTCGTGTGTGGTGTAAGGAAGTGGTCCAATTTCATTTTTCTGCATGTGGCTGTCCAATTTTCCCAGCACCATTTATTGAAGAGGCTGTCTTTTTTCCATTGGACATTCTTTCCTTCTTTGTCGAAGATTAGTGACCATAGAGTTGAGGGTCTATTTCTGGGCTCTCTATTCTTTTCCACTGATCTATGTGTCTGTTTTTGTGCCAGTACCATGCTGTCTTGATGATGACAGCTTTGTAATAGAGCTTGAAGTCCGGAATTGTGATGCCACCAACTTTGGCTTTCTTTTTCAATATTCCTTTGGCTATTCGAGGTCTTTTCTGGTTCCATATAAATTTTAGGATTATTTGTTCCATTTCTTTGAAAAAATGGATGGTATTTTGATAGGGATTGCATTAAATGTGTAGATTGCTTTAGGTAGCATAGACATTTCCACAATATTTATTCTTCCAATCCAGGAGCATCGAACATTTTTCCATTTCTTTGTGTCTTCCTCAGTTTCTTTCATGAGTACTTTATAATTTTCTGTGTATAGATTCTTAGCCTCTTTGGTTAGGTTTATTCCTAAGTATCTTATAGTTTTGGGTGCAATTGTAAATGGGATTGACTCCTTAATTTCTCTTTCTTCTGTCTTGTTGTTGGTGTACAGAAATGCAACTGATTTCTGTGCATTGATTTTATATTATGACACTTTACTGAATTCCTGTACAAGTTCTAGCAGTTTTGGAGTGGAGTCTTTTGGGTTTTCCACATATAGTATCATATCATCTGCGAAGAGTGATAGTTTGACTTCTTCTTTGCCGATTTGGATGGCTTTAATTTCCTTTTGTTGTCTGATTGCTGAGGCTAGGACTTCTAGTACTATGTTGAATAGCAGTGGTGATAATGGACATCCCTGCTGTGTTCCTGACTTTAGCAGAAAAGCTTTCAGTTTTTCTCCATTGAGAATGATATTTGCGGTGGGTTTTTCATAGATGGCTTTGATAATATTGAGGTATGTGCCCTCTATCCCTACACTGTGAAGAGTTTTGATCAGGAAGGGATGCTGTACTTTGTCAAATGCTTTTTCAGCATCTATTGAGAGTATCATATGGTTCTTGTTTTTTCTTTTATTAATGTGTTGTATCACATTGATTGATTTGCAGATGTTGAACCAACCCTGCAGCCCTGGAATAAATCCCACTTGATCGTGGTGAATAATCCTTTTAATGTACTGTTGAATCCTATTGGCTAGTATTTTGGCGAGAATTTTTGCGTCTGTGTTCATCAAGGGTATTGGTCTATAGTTCTCTTTTTTGGTGGGATCCTTGTCTGGTTTTGGGATCAAGGTGATGCTGGCCTCACAAAATGAGTTTGGAAGTTTTCCTTCCATTTCTATTTTTTGGAACAGTTTCAGGAGAATAGGAATGAGTTCTTCTTTAAATGTTTGGTAGATTTCCCCTGGGAAGCCATCTGGCCCTGGGCTTTTGTTTGTTTGGAGATTTTTGATGACAGTTTCAATCTCCTTACTGGTTATGGGCCTGTTCAGGTTTTCTATTTCTTCCTGGTTCAGTTGTGGTAGTTTATATGTCTCTAGGAATGCATCCATTTCTTCCAGATTGTCATATTTGTTGGCATAATGTTCCTCATAGTATCCTGAATCATTTTTGACCTCACGTCGGTAAGATGGAATTCTGGATTCTTGCCTTTCTCAGGAGTCCAGAGGGGTGGTGATGAGAGTCATGGCCAAAGACTACAAATTCGGTCATGGAGAAGGTGACCCCAAATAGCTCCAAAAACTGTCTTGGGGAAATACCCAGGCGGCTCCAGCCGTTTGGAGTGATTTTGATACTCCTAGCTGACCCAGAAATACTCCAGCCCGGTGAAGTAATGAGGCATGGTTTGGTGAGGAGTGGTTGCTAGGACCTCAGAGCTTTGTGATGTCAAAGAAGCTGACTTCACTGAAGCAGCAATCCCATTCTCATGACATATGAGTCCTATGGCTTTAAGTAGAAATACCTGGGAAGGAACAAGAAAGAGCCCTGTTAGCCTGATCATGAACTCATGTGGTCTTTTCTGTTCCTTTCCCACTTCCACTTTCTGTACAAAGAGAAAAGGAAACGATGTTCTGTATACCATTCTTTAGACCAACATTTCTCCAGAGAGAACAAGGTGTTCTTGTTTCCACTGCAATTTCTAGAAATCTCAATCAACAACGGGGCCTCTTGGCTACCATTTGTCCTCTGGGAAGTGTGATATCCTTGGCTGAGAGGGTCCATTCTTAGTTTCTGTTCCCTATGTTTTCTCAGGTGTAAGGTCTGCATTTGGAGGATGGTCAGCTTGGAAGGTGAGGGAAGGATGAAGAGAAGGACAGTCACAATTCCAGGGAAAATTTCCAGGGCAGAGATGCGTTGTGCTATACATGTCCTTATCTGCTAGTGTCCAGAAACACCAGTCCTAAGGAATGAAGGCTCTGTCTACCTGACATTACCTTAAACACCGTTGCAATGGCTTCATGGAGAGTGACTATGCATGATCGCTACCCCTAAAGAAAGATCCCTGGTCAGCACTCCTTGTTATCATTAGTTAATGCTACATGCCATAGACATGGGGAGAGCCATGTTGAGCAACTCTCTTTATTCAGATGAAAATGAACGGTGAACATCGATGGCCTGCTATGCCCCCTCTAGCATCACTGTGGAAGGAGCCGAGATACACTTTTAAGGGCCTGTGGATAAAGATGATTATGAAGATGATGATAAAGATGATGATTTCCAAATGAAAATGCAAGCAGACCAAGGGACATATGCAATGGCTTCACTCCTATGTGGCCCATGAGGAATACCATGGACATTAGTAGTGGAAAGGGAAATTGGAACTAGAAGATGTCAGATAGGGTGACGCACCAGGAGAGACTCAGGAATTTGGGGACCAAGCTGAGGTTTACAGGAGGATAAGACATGCAATATAGAGGTATCTGGTTAATGGGTATTGAAGTGGTGTGGCATTATGCTGGAAGTGGGAAGACTCTAATTTACAATGTCCAAAGACCCAATTCAGAAAATGACCTTATAGGAAACCAATAGCATACAATATTAATCAGTAAAATAATAAAACTAGAATTTATTTCTCTTCTCTTTCTTTCTTCATATCCATGTGAAATGACCTGTTTTGCTTTCTATTCACTATTTTTTCTTATATTCAGCAAGCCAGCCTTTCATCCATCCTACGTTTTTTGACATAGTATTCCCTGATTCTTTAATTGCATATACCACCAAGAGCTCATCCTCATATAATGTCAGACCACCTCCATACCCATTCACCAGGTCCCTCTTTATGACATGTCTTATCTTCCTGTAACCCTCAGCTTGGTCCCCAAAGTCCTGAGTCTCTCCTGGTGCGGCTCCCTGTCTGACTTCTTCTCCTCCATTTTCCGTTACTATTACTCATTTCCATGGTATTCCTCATGGGCCACATAGGAGTGAAGCCATAGCATATGTCCCTTGGTCTGCTTGCATTTTCATTTGGAAAACAACTTCATTATCATCTTCTTCATAATCATCTTTATCCACTAGCCCTTCAAAGGGTATTTCGGCTCCTTCCACAGTGCTGCTAGAGAGGGCATGGCAGGCTATCGAGGTTGGCTCTTCATTTTCATCTGAATAAAGAGCATTGCTCAACATGACTCTCCCCATGACTATGGCATGTAGCATTAACTAATGATAACAAGGAGTGCTGACCAGGGATCTTTCTTTAGGGGTAGCGATCATGCATAGTCACTCTCCATGAAGCCATTGCAATGGTGTTTAAGGTAATGTCAGGTAGACAGAGCCTTCATCCCTTAGGACTGCTGTTTCCGGACCCTAACAGATAAGGACACGGAAAGCACAATGCATCCCTGCCTTGGCAAATTTCCTGGAATTGTGACTGTCCTTCCCTTCATCCTTCCTTCACCTTCCAAGCTGACCAAGCACCATATGCGGACCTTACACCCGAGAAAACATAGGGAACAGAAGCTAAGAATGGACCCTCTCACCCAAGGATATCCAAACACCCAGAGACCTAATGGTAGCCAAGATGCCCCGCTGTTGATTGAGATCTCTAGAAATTGCAGTGGAAATAGGAACACCTTGCTCTCTCTGGAGAAATGTTGGTCTAAAGAATGGTATACAGAACATCGTTTTCTTTTCTCTTTGTACAGAAAGTGGAAGTGGGAAAGAAACAGAAAAGACCACGTGAGTTCATGATCAGGCTAACAGGGATCTTCCGTGTTCCTTCCCAGGTCTTCCTACTTAAAGCCATAGGACTCATATGTCTTGAGAATGGGGTTGCTGCTTCAGTGAAGTCAGCTTCTGTGACGTCACAAAGCTCTGAGTACCTAGCAACCACTCCTCACCAAACCACGCCACATCACTTCACCAGGGTCGAGAAGTTCTGGGTCACCCAGGAGCATCAATATCACTCCAAACCGTTGGACCCGCTTGGGTATTTCCCCAAGACAGTTTGTGAAGCGATATGGGTCACCTTGTCCATGGCCAAATTTGTAGTCCTTGACCATGACTGTCACCACCACCCATCTAGACTCCTGAGAAGGGCGAGAATCCAGAATTCCATCTTACCCACGTAAGGTCAAGAAATGTCAGGAGTAAAAGCAACCTCACATGGGGAATTCCACGCCATACACATGTTCATGGTCCTCACACCTGTAGGGGCCTGATTAGGCAGAGGAACTGTAAACCCCGGATATAGGGGCGGGCCAGGCCAGATAGCCGTATTCAGTCAGAGGGGTGTGCATACATTAACTGTGGTAGGTTGAAATCCGATTGGCCACCTGTGTGTGGGCGGGGCTCAGCCACCTCTATAAAAGATGGTCTGTAAGACTGGATAGGGGTTTTTTTTTCTTTTTAGCAAGAGCCCTGCACCACCCGGTGCACCACCGCGAGCGGCAGCGGTAGCGGCGCCATAGCGAGCGGCATCGCCCGTGCACCGCCCAGAGCAGAAGCGGTAGCGGCACCACCCGGTGCACCACCGCGAGCGGCAGCAGTAGCGGCGCCATAGCGAGCGGCATCGCCCGTGCACCAGAGCAGAAGCGGTAGCGGCACCACCCGGTGCACCACCTCGAGCGGCAGCAGTAGCAGCGCCATAGCGAGCGGCATCGCTCGTGCACCGCCCAGAGCAGAAGCGGTAGCGGCACCACCCGGTGCACCACCGCGAGCGGCAGCAGTAGCGGCGCCATAGCGAGCGGCATCGCCCGTGCACCGCCCAGAGCAGAAGCGGTAGCGGCACCACCCGGTGCACCACCGCGAGCGGCAGCAGTAGTGGCGCCATAGCGAGCGGCATCGCCCGTGCACCGCCCAGAGCAGAAGCGGTAGCGGCACCACCCGGTGCACCACCGCGAGCGGCAGCAGTAGCGGCGCCATAGCGAGCGGCATCGCCCGTGCACCAGAGCAGAAGCGGTAGCGGCACCACCCGGTGCACCACCGCGAGCGGCAGCAGTAGCGGCGCCATAGCGAGCGGCATCGCCCGTGCACCAGAGCAGAAGCGGTAGCGGCACCACCCGGTGCACCACCGCGAGCGGCAGCAGTAGCGGCGCCATAGCGAGCGGCATCGCTCGTGCACCGCCCAGAGCAGAAGCGGTAGCGGCACCACCCGGTGCACCACCGCGAGCGGCAGCAGTAGCGGCGCCATAGCGAGCGGCATCGCCCGTGCACCGCCCAGAGCAGAAGCGGTAGCGGCACCACCCGGTGCACCACCGCGAGCGGCAGCAGTAGCGGCGCCATAGCGAGCGGCATCGCCCGTGCACCGCCCAGAGCAGAAGCGGTAGCGGCACCACCCGGTGCACCACCGCGAGCGGCAGCAGTAGCGGCGCCATAGCGAGCGGCATCGCCCGTGCACCAGAGCAGAAGCGGTAGCGGCACCACCCGGTGCACCACCGCGAGCGGCAGCAGTAGCGGCGCCATAGCGAGCGGCATCGCCCGTGCACCGCCCAGAGCAGAAGCGGTAGCGGCACCACCCGGTGCACCACCGCGAGCGGCAGCGGTAGCGGCGCCATAGCGAGCGGCATCGCCCCTGCACCAGAGCAGAAGCGGTAGCGGCACCACCCGGTGCACCACCGCGAGCGGCAGCAGTAGCGGCGCCATAGCGAGCGGCATCGCCCATGCACCGCCCAGAGCAGAAGCGGTAGCGGCACCACCCGGTGCACCACCGCGAGCGGCAGCAGTAGCGGCGCCACAGCGAGCGGCATCGCCCCGTGCACCGCCCAGAGCAGCAGCGGTGGCGGCGCCACCTCAAGCGGCGTCGCCCCCTGCACCGCACCGCCCAGAGCAGCAGCAGCAGCGGCGCCAACTCCAGCGGCATCGCCCCATGCACTGCACCGCCCAGAGCAGCAGCAGCAGCGGCGCCAACTCCAGCGGCATCGCCCCATGCACCGCCAAGAGCAGCAGCGGCAGCGGCGCACAGCGAGCGGCATCGCCCCGTGCACCGCCCAGAGCAGCAGCGGCAGCGGCGCCACAGCGAGCGGCATCGCCCCGTGCACTGCCCAGAGCAGCAGCGGCAGCGGCGCCACAGCGAGCGGCATCGCCCCGTGCACCGCCCAGAGCAGCAGCGGCAGCAGCACCACCGCAAGCAGCACTGCACCAGAGCAGCAGTGGCAGCCGCGCCACTGCGATGCCACGAGCGACGCCACCCTGAGCCAGAGTATCAGCAGCAGCACCACCGCAAGCAGCCACGCCGCCTCAGGCAGCGCTGCCATCAGGAGCAGCCTCTCAAGAGCCAACGGTGCAGCCATGCCGGGAGTGGGTCTGTGGTACAGTGAGGGTGAGGCAGGGAGCCTCCAGGGGGGACCCCAGCGACTGGGAGGTGGTGGTCCCCAGCAAGACTCGGGCACCTACCAGTCGGTTTGGTTTCTAATGCAGTTTGGTTTCTAATGTAGTTTGGTTTCTAATGCAGTTTGGTTTCTAATGTAGTTTGGTTTCTAATGCAGTTTGGTTTCTAATGTAGTTTGGTTTCTGATGCATGGCGCGAAATAAAACTTTGCTTGATTTTCGCTTTGTGTCAGTCTCATTCCTTTGATCACGGACCCTAACATTGGGGGCTCGTCCGGGATCAAACAACGAGAACTGAGCCAGCATCGGAACTTATGGGAAAAGCCTCCGGAGGTGTTAGGATTTTATCTGTCTGTCTGGTTGGAGCTCCAGGGTATGGCCCACCGGGGAGAAGCTGGACGCAGCCATGCTCCCCAGGGCTGGAGTGGATGCGGGGACGCCCCATCCCTCTGCTGGTAGATCGACAGGGGGTTTGATTCCCCCTGGGCGGTCAGGGGGTTCGAGTACCCCTAGGCAGTCATCGGGGGTTTGAGTCCCCCTAGATGATCAGGGGGTTCGAGTCCCCCTGGATGGTCAC
Source organism: Meles meles (assembly GCF_922984935.1). Lineage (NCBI taxonomy): Eukaryota > Metazoa > Chordata > Mammalia > Carnivora > Mustelidae > Meles > Meles meles. The sequence continues at coordinate 15,267,741 of NC_060088.1, forward strand.
CAGGGTGTTCGAGTCCCCCTGGATGGTCAGGGGGTTCGAGTCCCCCTAGGCAGTCATCGGGGGTTTGAGTCCCCCTAGATGATCAGGGGGTTCGAGTCCCCCTGGATGGTCACCAGGGTGTTCGAGTCCCCCATTCGGTCATCAGGGGTCAAGTCCCCCTAGGCGGTCAGGGGTTTGAGTCCCCCTAGGAAATCCCCACTGGTGGCAAGACCGCTGGGCCTGTGGTTTTCTTCGTCTTGTCTTTTTGTTGTCTGCTGTGTTGTTTGTTATGTTTGAAGGAATGGGGCAAGCAAAGAGTAAGGGGACTCTGACTTTCATCCCTCTGTTCCTCATAATAGATGTGGGGCTTCTCCCTCACTCATTTCGTGTGTTAAGGGCTATCACTAGAGCTAACTGGGGTTAGTCTAACTCAGGACAGAGACTTTAAGGAATATTCCCAAGCAGCTGCCAAAACTCCCTTTGTTTCAGGGAATTCCTTGCCTTCTCTGGCCCGACGTGGACTGCCTAACCCCCCCCCCTTGCTGGCGGGAAAGCATGGCATCTGAAGTGGAATGGGCCCAGATGGAACATGAAATCTGTTAGCAAAGAGATGACTGAACTGATGGTTAATTATCTGTCTCAGGGTTTTAATGGGTAATTGTTAAAGTAGCTTTCAGAGTCTTTGGCAACCTGAAGCTTTGAAGTTTAGCTTGGATGACAAATGGAATGAAGTGCTAGGGTGCTGGTTGCTGAAACTGGGTTTGTGCTTTTGAAATCTGTTAGTAAACAAGTTTTGTGCTTAACGGCTGTCGTAACAGTTCACAAGTGGCTAAAATGTGAATGGTTTTCTCTTTGCTCACCTAGAATTGTAATTGAGATCTCTTTGACTCATAAGCCTTTTCCCTGATGTGCTAAGTTACTCAGGAAGTACGGCTAAATCAATGATAAACCTTGGGTTACATTTGGGTAAATGCTGTAACTACTCCAGAGGAACCCAAAAATCAGGGGGCAGTGAATCTTGATTTTGCCAGTCAGTCAGTCCTGGATACTAGGAGGAAACTTTAGGAAATTGAAGGATTTCAAGGGAAGAATCTGATTGAGTTATTGGGAATAGGAGACAGGTGTTTAACAACAGGGATGCACAAGAGGATGAAAAACAGACAAAAAGACTTGTTAAGGTTTTGGCATTACATGAGGCAGGGAAGAAACCGGTTGGGGATAGTAAATGGAAGGAAAAGCCTAAGCACAGAAAAGGCAGGCAGGAAGACTTAGATCCAGACCAGTGTGCTTACTGTAAGGAAAAGGGTATCAGGTGTCAGCAAAGAAAGCACAGCTCTGTCAGAGCCATGCCACATATCTAGGCTTTGATCTTCATGAGGGAGTGCGTTCACTGTCTGAGTCCAGGAAACAGGTGATCACTGGATACCCCTGCCCCATCACGTCCTGACATCTGAGGAAGTTTCTTGGATGGTGGGCTACTGTAGGCTGTGGATACTGCAGTTTGTGGAGATTGCCCAACCTCCATACAAACTGGCAAAGGGAGGGCTCACTATGATAGAGTGGACAGCTGAGGCCGAAGGAGCATTTCGGGAATTACAAGCAGCTTTACTACGTGCTCCAGCATTGGCCATCCCCGATGTTACCAAGCCCTTCCACTTGGTGTGTGGATGAAAAAGCAGGGGTGGCCAAAGGAGTTTTAACTCAGACCCTGGGGCCTTGGAAAAGGCCAGTAGCCTGTCTTAGCAAGAAACTAGATCCAGTAGCAGCTGGGTTTCCCCCTTGCCTCCGCATAATTGCTGCCATAGCCGTCCTGGTCAAGGATGCAAGTAAATTGACTTTGGATCAAAATCTCATTTTGACCACCACACATGCCATCGAGGGCCTTCTCCGGACTCCACCAGGCCGAAGGATGACAAATGCCCGAGTGACGGGGTATCAGGCCCTCCTCCTCAATGAACCAAGAGTGACCTTCCGGCCCCCTGCAGTGCTAAATCCAGCCATGCTGCTGCCAGAGGAGCTGGCTGACCACCCAAATGACTGTGGGGAGGTCCTAATTCAAGTTGCAGGAATAAGGCCGGATCTCAGAGACATTCCCCTCCCGGATGCCGAGATGATTCTGTTCACAGATGGGAGTAGCTACATGGTCAATGGAAAGAAGTATGCAGGGGCTGCAGTAGTTTCTCCTGGGCAGAGACTCTGGACAGCAGCCCTGCCACATGGAACTTCAGCACAAAAAGCGGACGCTGCCATCAGCGCCCAGAGTGGGGCTGAGCGCCTGAGCTCGCCACCCGGAGTGTGCCTCTGGGGTACGCTGAGACCCGCACTTGCCGCAGGGGTCAGACAAGAGCCCTGCATTTGTTAGTTCAGTCTCACAGGCATTGGCCAAGGCCATGGGCACTAATTGGAAACTACATTGTGCCTACCAGCCTCAGAGTTCTGGGCAAGTAGAGAGAATGAACCGGACTCTTAAAGAGACCTTGACAAAACTAATTCTGGAGACTGGCGGTGGATGGGTGGATCTCCTCCCTTTTGCCCTCCTCAGGGCACGATGTACACCCTATTTAAGCAAGGTGACCCCAGTTGAAATAATGTTTGAGAGACCCCCCTCCCGTCCTCGACTGCAAGAGGTTGCCTTAGCGGAAATGACTGACCAATCTGTACTCCAGTCACTGCAGGCATTACAGTCTGTCTTAAAAAAAAAAAAAAAAAAGAGCCCACTCAGGGATCCAGACTGCCCACACTGGGATGGAGATGGAGGTGGAACCACATCCCTACTAACCCGGGGACTTGGTTTGGATACGTCGTTATCAAGTGGGAAACTTGGAGCCTCGCTGGAAGGGACCGTTTACTGTTATCTTGACCACCCCCACGGCAGTAAAAGTAGAAGGCATTAGGGCCTGGATTCATGCGGGTCATGTCAAACGAGCTGAGAATGAGGACACTCCCCAGAGATGGAAGCTGCAGGCGACAGACCCCGCTGACCATGGACTAAAGCTAAGGCTAAAAAAACCTAAATTTATTGTTGCTCCTATTGTTCCCTGTTTATGAAATGTATAGGTGGGAAAATAGATGAACAGAAATAGGAAAAAAAATGGAAAAGGTTATACAAAGCGTTGAATGGCTAACTCATCAGCCGACTGTGCACTACTGTTACTTTTTGGCCCCAATATTACATGATCAAAATAACCCCCTTACAATAGGAGAACATAGAACTGGCTGAAAAGTCAAGGATTTGACTGATTTCCAAAGAAAAAGGGGGAATGTAGGGGCCTGATTAGGCAGAGGAACTGTAAACCCCGGATATAGGGGCGGGCCAGGCCAGATAGCCGTATTCAGTCAGAGGGGTGTGCATACATTAACTGTGGTAGGTTGAAATCCGATTGGCCACCTGTGTGTGGGCGGGGCTCAGCCACCTCTATAAAAGATGGTCTGTAAGACTGGATAGGGGTTTTTTTTTCTTTTTAGCAAGAGCCCTGCACCACCCGGTGCACCACCGCGAGCGGCAGCGGTAGCGGCGCCATAGCGAGCGGCATCGCCCGTGCACCGCCCAGAGCAGAAGCGGTAGCGGCACCACCCGGTGCACCACCGCGAGCGGCAGCAGTAGCGGCGCCATAGCGAGCGGCATCGCCCGTGCACCAGAGCAGAAGCGGTAGCGGCACCACCCGGTGCACCACCGCGAGCGGCAGCAGTAGCAGCGCCATAGCGAGCGGCATCGCTCGTGCACCGCCCAGAGCAGAAGCGGTAGCGGCACCACCCGGTGCACCACCGCGAGCGGCAGCAGTAGCGGCGCCATAGCGAGCGGCATCGCTCGTGCACCGCCCAGAGCAGAAGCGGTAGCGGCACCACCCGGTGCACCACCGCGAGCGGCAGCAGTAGCGGCGCCATAGCGAGCGGCATCGCCCGTGCACCGCCCAGAGCAGAAGCGGTAGCGGCACCACCCGGTGCACCACCGCGAGCGGCAGCAGTAGCGGCGCCATAGGGAGCGGCATCGCCCGTGCACCGCCCAGAGCAGAAGCGGTAGCGGCACCACCCGGTGCACCACCGCGAGCGGAGCAGTAGCGGCGCCATAGCGAGCGGCATCGCCCGTGCACCAGAGCAGAAGCGGTAGCGGCACCACCCGGTGCACCACCGCGAGCGGCAGCAGTAGCGGCGCCATAGCGAGCGGCATCGCCCGTGCACCAGAGCAGAAGCGGTAGCGGCACCACCCGGTGCACCACCGCGAGCGGCAGCAGTAGCGGCGCCATAGCGAGCGGCATCGCTCGTGCACCGCCCAGAGCAGAAGCGGTAGCGGCACCACCCGGTGCACCACCGCGAGCGGCAGCAGTAGCGGCGCCATAGCGAGCGGCATCGCTCGTGCACCGCCCAGAGCAGAAGCGGTAGCGGCACCACCCGGTGCACCACCGCGAGCGGCAGCAGTAGCGGCGCCATAGCGAGCGGCATCGCCCGTGCACCAGAGCAGAAGCGGTAGCGGCACCACCCGGTGCACCACCGCGAGCGGCAGCAGTAGCGGCGCCATAGCGAGCGGCATCGCCCGTGCACCGCCCAGAGCAGAAGCGGTAGCGGCACCACCCGGTGCACCACCGCGAGCGGCAGCGGTAGCGGCGCCATAGCGAGCGGCATCGCCCCTGCACCAGAGCAGAAGCGGTAGCGGCACCACCCGGTGCACCACCGCGAGCGGCAGCAGTAGCGGCGCCATAGCGAGCGGCATCGCCCATGCACCGCCCAGAGCAGAAGCGGTAGCGGCACCACCCGGTGCACCACCGCGAGCGGCAGCAGTAGCGGCGCCACAGCGAGCGGCATCGCCCCGTGCACCGCCCAGAGCAGCAGCGGTGGCGGCGCCACCTCAAGCGGCGTCGCCCCCTGCACCGCACCGCCCAGAGCAGCAGCAGCAGCGGCGCCAACTCCAGCGGCATCGCCCCATGCACTGCACCGCCCAGAGCAGCAGCAGCAGCGGCGCCAACTCCAGCGGCATCGCCCCATGCACCGCCAAGAGCAGCAGCGGCAGCGGCGCACAGCGAGCGGCATCGCCCCGTGCACCGCCCAGAGCAGCAGCGGCAGCGGCGCCACAGCGAGCGGCATCGCCCCGTGCACTGCCCAGAGCAGCAGCGGCAGCGGCGCCACAGCGAGCGGCATCGCCCCGTGCACCGCCCAGAGCAGCAGCGGCAGCAGCACCACCGCAAGCAGCACTGCACCAGAGCAGCAGTGGCAGCCGCGCCACTGCGATGCCACGAGCGACGCCACCCTGAGCCAGAGTATCAGCAGCAGCACCACCGCAAGCAGCCACGCCGCCTCAGGCAGCGCTGCCATCAGGAGCAGCCTCTCAAGAGCCAACGGTGCAGCCATGCCGGGAGTGGGTCTGTGGTACAGTGAGGGTGAGGCAGGGAGCCTCCAGGGGGGACCCCAGCGACTGGGAGGTGGTGGTCCCCAGCAAGACTTGGGCACCTACCAGTCGGTTTGGTTTCTAATGCAGTTTGGTTTCTAATGTAGTTTGGTTTCTAATGCAGTTTGGTTTCTAATGTAGTTTGGTTTCTAATGCAGTTTGGTTTCTAATGTAGTTTGGTTTCTGATGCATGGCGCGAAATAAAACTTTGCTTGATTTTCGCTTTGTGTCAGTCTCGTTCCTTTGATCACGGACCCTAACAACACCCTATCAGGATGCTTCTGACGAGGAAAAGCACACCCCGCTTCCGAGGAAAGCTCAGAGTTAATGCCCAAAGCCATATCAAAGACATGTCTGGAATCTTCACAGTGAGGACACGAGTTCTTCTTGCATCTCCAGAAATCGTGCCACAAATGCCTCCCTATTTTCCCAGCTGACCAAACATTAAAGCAGACCCTACAACCTAGAAGCTTAGTCTCAGGACGGACTCAACTGTTTAGAGCTCACAGGGGCAAACACAGAGCATGTTGTAAGAGAACCAATCCCTATGTGAAGCTATTGGAAAAGGCTTTTGGGCCAGTTCCATGAATACAGCATAAATCTACAAAAGGTCCCTGTCTTCTATGTTTTTGAAATGCTCATTCTGTGATCTTCCCTGAAGATAATTTCTTTAGGAAGAAGAGCTCATGGAGTGCCCAGGGGCTAGCTCTTCAGAGAGTCTCAGGTGTGTGTGACAAGCCCTTTGGGCTTGTGTTGTGGCTCTCCACTCTCCTGTGGTCTCGTCTTCCACAGAGGCTCTCATTGCCTTCCATTCATAGTGTTTGGTGTCTGGGCCAAATATGGTGAGTTTAAGCTTCGTGGGTCCGATGTGCCTGTGAAACGTGACTTTCAACCCACTCCAAAAACAGAAGGCCTCCTGATTCTGTGGCCAGGTGAGAGGATGTGGGCAGGGCTTTCTTCAGGTCCCCTGCAGGATTTCTGTTCTCCTGGGACTAAACAACGTGCCTGAAGAATGCAGTCCCAACAGAGTTCCAGGCTTGGGAATCCGTGATTGCATATTGGCAGCTAATGTCCTCACCGTCCTGCCTGTGGCCACTTCTCAGTCTTGATGCTCACATTCGTAGAACCCAAGTATCTTTCACACCCATTGAGGCATCTCCACTAACACTGCCCATCATGAATGCACACAAAGAAATTATAATGTTACCACGGTGTCCACAGGTATTTTTCTCATCACGGTTTACCGGCTGTCTGAACCTGGTTGCTTGCTGCTGTCCTCTCCAGGAGATACACAGTGTTCTCTGGACTCTCTGTCTGCAAAGCATGCTGATCTGGAATTCCTTGGCCTCAAGGCCCTTGAGTTGCAAGAACTCGTGTCATTCACACACTCTCCTTTTCTCCACCAACTGCTATGGGTCAACATTCAAATTGTGGGTTCTAAGTCTGCTCCTCTCCCATGGGCCTTTGTCTTTGGCCATGGCTCCCTGCCCTCTGAAGCAACAACTGTACAATTCTGCCAAAAGCCCTCTCTACACAATTCTCCCATGGTCTCTGTGACTTCTTTTTTCTTTCACTGTGGAGTGTGATTCCAGGCTTCAGGTCAATTTATGCCATGTTTACATTGACATGGTCATCTTCGGGTTGTCAGATGACTGAAGACAAGCCTGGTGCTCCCAGACACTTCCACCATCTCCCTGTCTTCCAAATGCACTGAAGACTCTTATGGAGCTATATGCAAGAAGGCATTCTTGCTCCTTGTGACTTTTGACGGAAAAGGAGGGAGCATTGGGCTGTGTCATATCTGTCAGTCACAGAAAGACAACTACCATAAGATTTCACTCATTCTTGGAAGTGAAGAAACATGTGAAAAAGCAAGAATAAGGGACAGGCAATTAGGCTCTAACCAGGCACACAAAATTTGGTGTTTATTCCAGGCAGGCTAGTCAGAATCTTTGTTTCTTAATGTGGATAAAAAAGGGACATTCAATGCAGGAAATGTGGCCGAAGGGTATGTTACGTGGGTTTTCACTGTGTTTGAACGTGAATTGTGATCTGGCATAGAGCAGCTTCATATCTCTTAAAAAATCACTTTTCTCATTTTGTGAAACACACACACACACACTGACACCCCCAAACGCACACACACAAACACCTAAAGAGTCCCAAAGAAGTTAGGGAGCAAGTGAGGGATAGCACTCATGGAAGCAAAATTCAGAGAAAATACCATAAAAAACAAAAGCTTAGAGAATCAAAGTAACAAACCATCCAATCTGGATAAGTTAACTGCTTCTGTCCAGGAATAGCGCCCCCAAACCTAGGAGGAAAGCTCAGAGTTAACACACGCAACCATACCAAAGACATGTCTGTAGTATTCAACTGTGAGGACACGAGTTCTTCTGGCATCTCCAGAAATCATGCACTAAATGCCTCCCAATTTTCCCAGCTTTTCAAACATTAAAGACAGACCCTACACCCAAAAAGCTTAGGCCCAGGACGAACTCACCTGTTTGGAGCTCACAGGAGCAAGCACGGAACATGTTGGAAGAGAACCAATTCCCACATGAAGCCATCGGAAAAGGATTTCGGGCCAGATTCAGGAATACAACGTGAATCTACAAAGGTCTCTGTCTTCTCTGTATTCAAAACGTGCATTCTGTTATCTACCCTGAACATAATTTCTTAAGGAAGAAGAGCTCATGGAGTGCCCAACGTCTGGGACTTGAGAGTCTCAGGTGTGGGTGACATGTCCTCTGGTGTTGTGTTGTGGCTGTCCACTCTCCTCTGGGCTCATCCTCTGCAGAGGCTCTCCTTGCCTTCCATTTAGAGTGTCTGGTGTATGGGTCACATATGGTGTGCCTGTGAAACGTGACTTTCAACCCACTCCACAAAACGTAAGGCCTGCTGAATTCTGTGGCCAGGTGAGCGGATTTGGGCAGGGCTTTTTCTAGTCCAGTACAGGATTTTCTGTTCTCCTGGGACTAAGCAACGTACCTGAAGTAGGCAGTCCCAACAGTGTTCCAGGTTTGGGAATCGTTGATTGTAGGTTGGGCAGCTAATGACCTCACTGTCCTGACTGTGGCCACTTCTCAGTCTTAATGATGGCAGTCATAGAGCCCAAGTATCTTTGGCGCCCATCGAGGCATCTCTACCAACACTGCTCATCATGAATGCACTGAAAGAAAAATAATCTTACCGCTGTGTCAACAGGTATTGTCTCTGATCAAATTTCCACGCTGTCTGCACCTGGTTGCTTGCTGGTGTCCTCTCCAGGAGATACACAGTGTTTTCTAGAATTGATGTCTGCAAAGCATGCTGATCTGGAATCCCCGAGCCTCAAGACCCTTGGGTTGCAAGAACTCATGTCATTCAGTCACTCTCCATTTCTCCGCCAGTACCTATGGGTCAACATTCAAATTGTGGGTTCTAAGTGTTCTCCACTCCCCTGGGGCTTTGGCTTTGTCCATGGCTCCCTGCCCTCTAAAGCACCAACTGCAAAAAGCTCCCATAAGTCCTGTCTTCACCCTTCCCTCTTTCGCTGTGGAGTGTGATTTCTAGGCTTCCGGGCCATTTATGCCATGTTTCCATTGATGTCGTCATCAATGGTTGTGCTGATGGCTGAAGACAAGTCTGGAGCTCCCAGACACTTCTACCATATCCCTGTCCTCCAAATGTACTGCAGACTCCTATGGAGCCATAAGCAAGAGGGCATTCTTGTTCCTTGTGACATGTGGCAGAAAGGGAGAGAGCACTGGGCTCTGTCATATCTGTTAGTCGTAGAAAGACAACTACCATACAATTTCACTCATTCTTGGAAGTAAAGAAACATTTGAAAAAAAAACAAGAAAAAGGGACATGCAATTAGACTCTAACCAGGTACACAAAATTCGGTGTTTGTTCCAGGTAGGCGAGTCAGAATCTGCTTTTCTAAAAGTGGATTGAATGGGACATTTGATGCAGGAAATGTGGCCAAATGGGATGTAAGGTGAGTTTCCACTGTGTTTTAAGGTGAATTGTGATTTGGAATAGAGCAGCTTCATATCTCTTAAAATATCATTTTTAGTGTTTCAAAACACACACACACAAACACACACACACACACACACTGAAAAGAGTCCCACAGAATTTAGGGAGCAAGTGAGGAATAGCACTCATGGAAGCAAAATTCCGAGAAAATACCATAAAAAAACAAAAGCTTAGAGAATCAAAGTAACAAAGCGTTCACCCTGGATAAGTTAACTCCTTACCTATCAAGAATTAATTATTTAATAAATTAATTAATTAAACAAACTTAACTAAAAGACCCTTACACACAAGTATGCATCAAATCCAATACTGGAGAAAAAAGAAAAAATTCCAAGACACATATGCACTTCCATGTCAAGATCATGATTCATACATATCTGATGTCCCGGGTAATGATGAAAGCTTTTGAAGCCATCTTAAAACATCTCCCAACACACAGAAATCCAGGTTCAAATCAATTCCCTGGTCCACAGTTTGAGACATTTAATGGTAAGTCGGCTTTTCTCATCTATTCCCAAAATGTAGGAAGAGGGAAGACTCAAATTTACAATGTCCAAAGACCCAATTCACATAAGGTCCTTATAGGAAACCAATGGCATACAATTTTAATCAGTAAGATAATAAAACTAGAATTCATTTGTCTTCTCTTTCCTTCTTCATCTCCATGTGAAAGGGCCTGTTTTTCTTTCTATTCATTATTTTTTTCTTATATTCGGCAAGCCAGCCTTTCATCCATCCTAAGTTTTTTCACATAGTATTCCCTGATTCTTTAATTGCATATACCACCAAGTGCTCATCCTCATATAATGTCACACAACCTCCATACCCATTAAGCAGTTCCCTCTTTATGGCTGGTCTTATGCTCCTGTAACCCTCAGCTTGGTCCCCAAAGTCCTGAGAGTCTCCTGGTGCGTCTCACTGTCTGACTTCTTCTCCTTCTATTTTCCCTTACTACTACTCGTGTCCACGGTATTCCTCATGGGCCACATATGAGTGAAGCCATAGTATATTTCCCTTGGTCGGTTTGCATTTTCATTTGGAAATCATCTTCTTTATCATCATCTTCATAATCATCTTTATCCACTAGCCCTTAAAAGGGTATCTCGGCTACTTCCACAGTGACGCTAGAGTGGACATGGCAGGCCATGGATGTTGGCCGTTCATTTTCATCTGAATAAAGAGAGTTGCCCAACATGGATCTCCCCATGTCTATGGCATGTATCACTAACTAGTGATGACAAGGAGTTCTGACCAGGGCTCTTTCTTTTGGTGTAGCGATCATGCAGCGTTTCACTCTCCATGAAGCCCTTGCAACAGAGTTTAAGGTATGTCAGGTAGACAGAGCCTTCATCCATTAGGACTGGTGATTCAGGACATGAGCAGATGAGGACACGCATCCCTGCCATGGCAATTTTCATGGAATTGTGACTGTCCTTCCCTTCTTCCTTTCCTCAACTTCCAAGATGATCAAGCATCAAAGGCAGACCTTCCACCCGAGAAACCATAGGGAACAGAAGCTAAGAATGGACAATCTCACCCAAGGCTATCAAACATCCCAGAGACCTAATGGTAGTCAAGAGGCCACACTGTTGATTGAGATCTTTAGAATTTGCAGTGGAAATAGGAACACCTTGCTCTCTCTGGAGAAATGTTGGTGTAAAGAATGGTATACAGACATCGTTTTCTTTTCTCTTTGTATAGAAAGTGGAAGTGGGAAAGAAATAGAAAAGACCACCTGAGTTCATGATCAGGATAAAATGGCTCTTTCTTGTTCATTCCCAAGTCTTTCTATTTAAAGTGATAGGATTCATATGTCTTGAGAATGGGATTGCTGCTTCAATGAAATCAGGTTCTGTGACATCACAAAATTCTGAGGTTCTAGCAACCAATCCTCACCAAATCAATACTCATTTCTTCACCTGGCTGGAGTAGTTTTGGGTCAGCCAGGAGTATCAAAATCACTCCAAACCGCTGGAGCCACTTGGGGAATTTCCCCAAGACAGTTTGTGGAGCGATTTGGGGTCACTTTCTCTATGGCCGAATTTGTAGTCTTTGGCCGTGACTGTCACCACCACCATTCTGGACTCCTGAGAAGGGCAAGAATCCACAATTCCATCTAACCCACGTAAGGTCAAGAAAGAGTCAGGAGTACAAGCATCCTCACACTGGGAACTTCACGCCTTAGACAAGTTCATGGTCCTCACACCCTATCAGGATGCTTCTGACGAGGAAAGCACCCCCTGCCCTCCGATGAATGCTCAGAGTTAACACTCGCAACCATACCAAAGACATGTCTGGAGTTTCAACAGTGAGGATGGGTTCTTCTTACATCTCCATAAATAGTGCCATGCATGCCTCCCAATTTTCACAGCTGACCAAACATTAAAGGCAGACCCTACACCCTAGAAGCTTAGGCCCAGGACCGACTCATCTGTTTGGAACTCACAAGAGTTAACATGGAGCATGATGGAAGAGAACCAATCCCCATGTGAAGCCATAGGAAAAGGCTTCCAGGACAGTTTCAGGAAGACAACGTGAATCTACAAAAGGTCTCTGTCTTCTCTGTATTCAAACGCGCATTCAGTTATCTATCCCGAAGGTAATTTCTTTAAGAAGAAGAGCTCATGGAGGGCTTAAGGGCTGGCACTTGAGAGAGACTCAGGTGTGTGTGACATGCGCTCTGGGGTTGAGTTTTGGCTGCCCGCTCTCCTTTGTGCTCGTCCTCTGCAGAGGCTCTCCCTGCCTTCCATTCAGAGTGTTTGTTGCCTGGGATAAATATGGTGAGGTTAAACTTCTTGAGTGTGGTGTGTCTGTGAAACGTGACCTTCATCCCACTCCACAAAACCTAAATCCTGCTGAATTCTGTGGCCAAGAGAGAGGATGTGGCCATGGCTCTCTTCCAGTCCCCTGCAGGATTTTTTGTTCTCCTGGGACTAAGCAACGTGGCCTATAGAAGGCAGTAACAACAGTGTTCCAGGTATGGGAATGTGAGATTGCAGGTTGTGTAGCTAATGTCCTCAACGTCCTCTTATGGAGCCATAAGCAAGAAGGCATTCTTGCTCCTTGTGACATGTGGCAGAAAGTGAGAGAGCATTGGGCTGTGTCATATCTGTCAGTCACAGAAAGACAACTACCATACAATATCCCTCACTCATGGAAGTAAAGAAACATGGGAAAAAGCAAGAAAAAGGGACAGGCAATGAGACTCGAACCAGGCACACAAAATTTGGTATTTGTTCTAGGCAGGCTACTCAGAATCTGCGTATCCAAAAGTGGATCAAATGGGATATTCCATGCAGGAATTGTGGCCAAATGGAGTGTAACATGAGTTTCCACTGTGTTTGAAGGTGAATTGTGATCTAGAATAGAGCAGCTTCACATCTCTTAAAATATCATTTTTAGCGTTTTCTGAAACATACAGACACACACACACACACACACTTAAAAGAGTCCCACAGGAGTTAGGGAGCAAGTGAGGAATAGCACTCATGGAAGCAACATTCAGAGAAAATACCATAAAGAAACAAAAGCTTAGAGAATCAAAGTATCAACCCGTCCAAATAGTATAAGTTAACTCCTTAACTATCAGGAATTAATTAATTAATTAAACAACCTTACATAAATGACCCCTCCACAGAAATATGCTAGCAAATCCAATACCTTAGAGGAAAGGAGAAATTCCAAGACACTTACGTACTATCATGACGAGATCATGAGTCATCCATATTTGACGTCTCAGGTAATGACTTTTGAAACAGCTTTGGAGGCTTTTGAAGCTGTCCTCAAACATCTCCCAATACACAGAAATCCAGGTTCAAATCAATTCCCTGGTCCACAGTTTGAGACATTTAATGGTAAGTCGGCTTTTCTCATCTATTCCCAAAATGTAGGAAGAGGGAAGACTCGAATTTTCAATGTAAAAAAAAACCCAATTCACATAAGGACTTTATAGGAAACCAATGGCATACAATTTTAATCAGGAAGATAATAAAACTAGAATTCATTTCTCTTCTCTTTCTTTCTTCATATCCATATGAAACAGCCTGTTTTGCTTTCTATTCAATATTTTTTCTTAATTTCGGAAAGCCAGGCTTTCATCCATCCTATATTTTTTGTCATAGTGTTCCCTGATTCTTTAATGACATATACCACCAATTTCATCCGCATATAATGCCACACCAACTCCATTCCCATTAACAAGTTCCCTCTTTTTTTCCATTTTATTTATATTTTCAGTGTAACAGTATTCATTGCTTTTGCACAACACCCAGTGCTCCATGCAAACCGTGCCCTCCCTATTACCCACCACCAGTTCCCTCAACCTCCCACCCCTGAATCTTTAGAACCCTCAGGTTGTTTTTCAGAGTCCACAGTCTCTTATGGTTCGCCTCCCACTCCAAATTTTTTTTTAATAAACATATAATGTATTTTTATCCCCAGGGGTGCAGGTCTGTGAATCGCCAGGTTTACACACTTCACAGAACTCACGATAGCACATACCCTCCCCAATGTCTATAACCCCCCCTCCCAATCCCACCTCCCCCCAGCAACCCCCAGTTTGTTTTGTGAGATTAAGAGTCATTTATGGTTGTCTCCCTCCCAATCCCATCTTGTTTCATTTATTCTTCTCCTTCTTTATGGCATTTCTTATCCTCCTGTAACCAAGCTTGGTCCTCAAAGTCCTGAGTCTCTCCTGGTGCGTCTCCCTGTCTGAATTCTTCTCCTTCCGTTTTCCCTGACTATTACTCATGTCCATGGTATTCCTCCTGAGCCACATATGAGTGAACACATAGGATATGCCCCTTGGTCTGCTTGCATTTTCATTTGGAAATCATGATCTTTATCATCATCTTCATAATCATCTTTATTCACGAGCCCTTAAAAGGGTATCTCGGTTCCTTCCACAGTGATGCTAGAATGGGCATGGCAGGCCATCGATGTTGGCTGTTCATTTTCATCTGAATAAAGAGACTTGCTTAACATGGCTCTCCCCATGTCTATGGCATGTAGCATTAACTACAGATGACACGGAGTGCTGAACAGGGCTCTTTCTTTTGGGGTAGCGATCATGCAGCATTTCACTCTCCATGAAGCCCTTGCAACGGAGTTTAAGGTAATGTCAGGTAGACAGAGCCTTCATCCCTTAGGACTGGTGACTGAGGAAATGAACAGATAAGGACAGGCATCCCTGCCCTGACAATTTTCCTGGAATTGTGACGGTCCTTGCCTTTGTCCTTTCCTCACCTTCCAAGCTGACCAAGCACCAAAGGCAGACCTTCCACCCGAGAAAGCATAGGGAACAGAAGCTAAGAATGGACCCTCTCACCCAAAGATATCCAACCTCTCGGAGACCTAATGGTAGCCAAGAGGCCTCGCTGTTGATTGAGATCTCTAGAAATTGCAGCTAAAATAGGAACACCTTGTTCTCTCTGGAGAAATGTTGGTCTAAAGAATGGTATACAGAACATCATTTTCTTTTCTCGTTTTATAGAAAGAGTAAGAGGGAAAGAAACAGCAAAGACCCCCTGAGCTCATGATCAGGCTCACAGGGCTCTTTCTTGTTCCTTCACAAGTCTTTCTAATTAAAGCCATAGGACTCATATGTCTTGAGAATTGGATTGCTGCTTCAGTGAAGTCAGCTTCTGTGACGTCACAAAGCTCTGAGATCCTAGCAACCACTGCTCACCAAACCACGCCTCATCACTTCACCTGGCTGGAGTAGTTCTGGGTCAGCCAGGAGTATAAAAATCACTCCAAACTGCTGGAGCCGCCTGGGTATTTCCCCGACAGTTTGTGGAGCGATTAGGGGTCACTTTCTCCATAACCGAATTTCAAATCTTTGGCCGTGACTGTCACCACAACCCCTCTGGACTCCGGAGAAGGGCTAGCATCCACAATTCCATCTTACCCATGTAAGGTCAAGAAAGAGTCAGGAGTACAACCAGCCTCACACGGGGAACTCCAGGCAATACACATATTCATGATCCTCACACCCTATCAGGATGCTTCAGACCAGGAATAGCGCCCCTCGCCCTCCGAGGAACGCTCAGAGTTAACACTCGCAACCATACCAAAGACCTGTCTGGAGTCTTCAACAGTGAGGACAAGATTTCTACTTGCATCTCCAGAAATCGTGCCATACATGCCTCCATATTTTTCCTGCTGACCAAACATAAAAGGCAGACCCTAAACCCTAAGTTCAGGCTCAGGACGGACTCATCTATGTGGAGCTCACAGGAGCAAGCATGGAGGATGTTGGAAGAGAACCAGTCCCCATGGGAAGCCATCAGAAAAGGCTTTCAGGCCAATCTCAGGATTACAACGTGAATCTACAAAAGGTCTCTGTCTTCTCTGTATTCGAAAGACGCCTTCTGTTATCCACCCTGAAGATAATTTCTTTAGGAAGAAGATCTCATGGAGTGCCCAAAGGCTGGCACTTGAGAGAGTCTCATCTGTGTTCAACATGCACTCTGGAGTTGTGTTGTGGCAATCCACTCTCCTGTCGGCTCGTCCTCTGCAGAGGCTCTCGTTGCCTTCCATTCAGTGGGTTTTCTGTCTGGGCCAAATATTGTGAGGTTACCTTCGTGTGTCTGGTGTGCCTGTGAAACGTGACTTTCTACCCACTCCACAAAACTTAAGGCCTGCTGAATTCTGTGGCCTGGTGAGAGGATGTGGGCAGGGCTTTCTTTTAGTCCCCTGCAGGATTTTCTGTTCTCCTGGGACTAAGCAACGTGGCCTGAAGAAGGCATTCCCAACAATGTTCCAGGTATGGGAATATGAGATTGCAGGTTGTGTAGCTAATGTCCTCAACGTCCTGCCTGTGGCCACTTCTCAGTCTTGATGCTGGTGGTGATAGAGCCCAAGTATCTTTGGCGCCCATCGAGGCATCTCCACCAACACTGCCCATCATGAATGCACACAAAGAAATAATAATCTTGCCACGGTGTCAACAGGTATTCTCTCTGATCATGGTCCCAGGCTGTCTGCCCCTGGTTGCTTGATGGTGTCCTCTCCAGGAGATACACAGTGTTTTCTGGAGTCTATGTCTGGATAGCATGCCGATCTGGAATCCCTGACCCTCAAGATCCTTCGGTTGCAATAACTTGTGTCATTCAGACACTCTCCCTTTCTCCACCAGCCGCTATGTGTAAACACTCAAATTGTGGGTTCTAAGTGTGCTCCTCTCCACTGAGGCTTTACTTTTGGCCATGGCTCCCTGCCCTCTGAAGCACCAACCGTCCAATTCTCCCATAAGCCCTGTCTAAAACCTTCTCCCATGGTCTCTGTGATTTCTTCTCTCTTTCACTGTGGAGTGCGATTTCTAGGCTTCAGGTCCATTTATGCCATGTTTCCATTGATGTGGTCATCTTCTGGTTGTACTGAAGGCTAAGACAAGCTTGATTTCGCAGACAGCTCTATGGTCTCCCAGTGTTCCAGATGCACTGCGGACTCTTATAGAGCCATATGCAAGAAGGCATTCTTCCTCCTTGTGACATGTGGCAGAAAGGGAGAGAGCATTGGGCTGTGTCATATCTGTCAGTCACAGAAAGACAACTACCATACAATAACACTCACTCATGGAAGTAAAGAAACATGGGAAAAGCAAGAGAAAGGGACAGGCAATGAGACTCGAACCAGGCACACAAAATTTGGTGTTTGATCCAGGCAGGCTAGTCAGAATCTGTGTCTCTAAAAGTGGATCAAATGGGATATTCCATGCAGGAATTGTGGCCAAACGGTGTGTAACATGAGTTTCCACTGTGTGTGAAGGTGAATTGTGATCTGGAATAGAGCAGCTTCACCACACTTAAAATATCATTTTTAGCGATTGCTGAAACATACACACACACACACACACACACACACACACACACACTTAGACGAGTGCCACAGAAGATAGGGAGCAAGTGAGGAATAGCACTCATGGAAGCAAAATTCAGAGAAAATACCATAAAAAACAAAAGCTTAGAGAATCAAAGAATTAAGCCGTCCAAAAATTATAAGTTAACTCCTTATCTATCAAGAATTCATGAATTAATTAAACAACCTTACGTAAAAGACCCCTCCACAGAAATATGCTAGCAAATACAATACCTTAGAGGAAAGGAGAAATTCTAAGACACCTACGAACTACCATGATGAGATCATGAGTCATCCATATCTGACGTCTCAGGTAATGACTTTTGAAGCAGCTTTGGAGGCTTTTGAAGCTGTCCTCAAACATCTCCCAACACACAGATCCAGGTTCAAATAAAATCCCTGGTCCACTATTCGAGACATTTAATGGTAGGTCGGCTTTTCTCATCTATTCCCAAAATATATGAAGAGGGAAGACTATAATTTACAATGTCCAAAGACCCAACTCACATAAGGACCTTATAGGAAACCAAAAGCGTACAATTTTAGTCAGGAAGATACTAAAAGCAGAATTCATTTCTCTTCTCTTTCTTTCTTCATATCAATGTGAAACGGCCTGTTTTGCTTTGTATTCAGTACTTTTTCTTAATTTCGTAAGCCAGACTTCCATCCATCCTACTTTTTTTGTCATAGTGTTCCCTGATTCTTTAATGGCCTATACCACCAATTAAATCATCATATAAGGCCACACCAACTCCATACCCATTAACCAGTTCCCTCTTTATGGCATGTCTTGTCATCCTGTAACCACGCTTGGTCCCCAAAATCCTGAGTCTCTCCTGGTCCGTCTTCATCTCTGACATCCTCTCCTTCCGTTTTCCCTTACTACTACTCATGTCCATGTAATAACCTCATGGGCCACATATGATTGAACCCATAGGATATGTCCCTTGGTCTGCTTGCATTTTCATTTGGAAATCATCATCTTTATCATCATCTTCATAATCCTCTTTATTCACGAGCCCTTAAAAGGGTATCTCTGCTCCTTCCACAGTGATGCTAGCGTGGGCATGGCAGGCCATAGATGTTGGCCGTTCATTTTCATCTGAATAAAGATAGTTGCTCAACATGGCTCTCCCCATGTCTATGAAATGTAGCATTAACTACTGATGACAAGGAATGCTGACCAGGGCTCTTTCTTTCGGGGTATCCATCATGCACCATTTCACTCTCCATGAAGCCCTTGCAACTTAGTTTAAGGTAATATCAGGTAGATAGAGCCGTCATCCCTTAGGACAGGTGATTCAGGACATTAGCAGGTAAGGACATGCATCCGTGACCTGACAAATTTCCTGGAATTTTGACTATCCTTCTCTTCTTTCCTCACCTTCCAAGATGACCAAGCACCAAAGGCAGACCTTCCACAAAAGAAACCATAGGGAACAGAATCTAAGAATGGACCCTCTCACCCAAAGATATCCAACCTCCCAGAGACCTTATGGGAGCCAAGAGGCCTCGTTGTTGATTGAGATCTCTAGAAATTGCAGCGGAAATAGGAACACCTTGCTCTCTCTGGAGAAATGTTGGTCTAAAGAATGGTATACAGAACATCGTTTTCTTTTCTCTTTGTATAGAAAGTGGAAGAGGGAAAGAAATAGAAAAGTCCCCCTGAGCTCATGATCAGGGTAACAGGGCTCTTTCTTGTTCTTTCACAAGTCTTCCTACTTAAAGCCATAGGACTCTTATGTCTTGAGAATGGGGTTGCTGCTTCTGGGAAGTCAGCTTCTGTGACGTCACAAAGCTCAGGTCCTAGCAACCACTGCTCACCAAGCCACGCCTCATCACTTCACCTGGCTGGAGTAGTCCTGGGTCAACCAGGAGTATCAAAATCACTCCAAACCGCTGGAGCCACCTGGGGATTTCCCCCAAGACAGTTTGTGAAGCGATTTGGGGTCACTTTCTCCATGGCCGAATTTCTAGTCTTTGGCCGTGACTTTCACCACCACCCCTCTGGACTCCGGAGAAGGGCAAGCATCCACAATTCCATCTTACCCACATAAGGTCAAGAAAGAGTCAGGACTACAAGCAGCCTCACATGGGGAACTCCAGGCAATACACATATTCATGATCCTCACACCCTATCAGGATGCTTCAGACCAGGAAAAGCGCCCCCGCCCTCCGAGGAAAGCTCAGAGTTAACTCCCGCAACTATACCAAAGACCTGTCTGGAGTCTTCAACAATGAGGACACAAGTTCTTCTTGCATCTCCAGAAATCGTGCCATGAATGCCTCCCCATTTTCGCAGCTGACCAAACATGAAAGGCAGACCCTACACACTAAGCTTAGGCTCAGGACGGACTCATCTCTGTGGAGCTCACAGGAGTAGGCACGGAGCATGTTGCAAGACAACCAGTCCCCATGGGAAGCCATCGGAAAAGGCTTTTGGGCCAATCTCAGGATTACAACGTGAATCTACAAACGGTCTCTGTCTTCTCTGTTTTGACACGCACCTTCTGTTACCTAACCTGAAAATAATTTCTTTAGGAAGAAGAGCTCATGGAGTGCCCAAGGACTGGCATTTGAGAGAGTCTCAGCTGTGTTCGACATGCCCTCTGGGTTGTGTTGTTCCTGTCCACTCTCCTGTCGGCTCATCCTCTTCAGAGGTTCTAGTTGCCTTCCATTCAGAGGGTTTGGTGTCTATGCCAAATATTGTCAGGTTACCTTCATGTGTCTGTTGTGCCTGTGAAACGTGACTTTCAACTCACTCCACGAAACTAAAGGCATGCTGAATTCTGTGGCCAGTTGAGAGGATGTGGGCAGGGCTTTCTTTTAGTCCCCTGCAGGATTTTCTGTTCTCCTGGGACTAAGCAACATGGCCTGAAGAAGGAATTCCAAACAGTGTTCCAGGTTTGGGAATCCGTGATTGCAGGTTGTGTAGCTAATGTCCTCAGCGTCCTGCCTGTGGCCACTTCTCAGTCTTGATGCTCTCAGTGGTAGAGCCCAAGTTTCTTTTGCGCCAAAATAAGCATTTCCACCAACACTGTCCATCACCGATACACACAAAGAATAATAATCTTACCACAGTGTCAACAGGTATTGTCTCTTATCATGGTTTCCAGGGTGTCTGCACCTGTATGCTTGCTCGTGTTCTCTCCAGAAGATACATAGTGTTCTCTGGAGTCTATGTCTGCACAGCATGCTGATCTGGAATCCCCGACCCTCAATATCCTTCGGTTTCCAGAACTTGTGTCATTCAGACACTCTCCCTTTCTCCACCAACCGCTATGTGTCAACATTCAAATTGTGGGTTCTAAGTGTGCTCCTCTCCACTGGGGCTTTGTTTTTGGCCACGGCTTCCTGCCCTCTGAAGCACCAACCGTCCAATTCTTCCATAAGCCCTATCTACACCCTTCTCCCATGGTCTCTGTGACTTCTTATCTCTTTCGCTGTGGAGTGTGATTTCTGGATTCAGGTCCATTTATGCCTTGTTTCCATTGATGTGTTCATCTTCTGGTTGTGCTGATGCCTTAGACAAGCCTGAGATCGCAGACACCGCTATGGTCTCCCTGTCTTCCAGATGGACTGTGGAATCTTAAGGAGCCATAAGCAAGAAGGCATTCTTGCTCCTTGTGACATGTGGCAGAAAGTGAGAGAGCATTGGGCTGTGTCATATCTGTCAGTCACAGAAAGACAACTACCATACAATATCACTCACTCATGGAAGTAAAGAGACATGGGGAAAAGGAAGAAAAGGGGACAGGCAATGAGACTCGAACCAGGCACACAAAATTTGGTGTTTGTTCCAGGCAGGCTAGTCCGAATCTGCATTTCTGAAAGTGGAACAAATGGGACATTCAATGCAGGAAATGGGGCCAAAAGGGATATAACCTGAGTTTCCACTGTGTTTGAAGGTGAATTGCGATCTGGAATAGAGCAGCTTCAAATCTCTTGAAATATCCTTTTTAGCACTTTGTGAAACACACACACACACACACACACACACACACACACACACACTTAGAAGAGTCCCACAGAATTTAGGGAGCCAGAGAGGAATAGCCTCATGGAAGCAAAATTCAGAGAAAATACCATAAAAAAAAAAAGTTAGAGAATCAAAGTATCAACCCGTCCAAACAGTATAAGTTAACTCCTTACCTGTCAAGAATTCATGAATTAATTAAACAACCTTACCTAAAAGACCCCTAAACACAAGTATGCCAGCAAATCCAATACCTTAGAGAAAAGGATAAATTCCAAGACACCTACGCACTACCATGAGGAGATCAAGGGTCATCCATAACTGACGTCTCAGGTAATGACTTTTGAAGCAGCTTTGGAGGCTTTTGAAGCTGTCCTCAAACATCTCCCAACACACAGAAATCCAGGTTCAAAAAAATTCCCTGTTCCACAATTCGCGACATTTAATGGTAAGTCGGCTTTTC
Organism: Meles meles; assembly: GCF_922984935.1. NCBI lineage: Eukaryota > Metazoa > Chordata > Mammalia > Carnivora > Mustelidae > Meles > Meles meles. Next base: position 15,289,422 of record NC_060088.1, read on the forward strand.
TCATTTATTCCCAAAATTCAGAAAGAAGGAAGACTCGAATTTACAACGTCCAAAGACCCAATTGACATAAGGACCTTATAGGAACCGAATGGCATACAATTTTAATCAGTAAGATAGTAAAACTAGAATTCATTTCTCTTCTATTTCTTCATCTCCATGTGAAACGGCCTGTTTTGCTTTCTATTCACTATTTTTTCTTAATTTCCGCAAGCCAGGCTTTCATCGTCCACCGTTTTTTGTCATAGTGTTCCCGGATTCTTTAATGGCATACACCACCAATTTCATCCTCATATGCCACACCACCTCCATACCCATTAACCAGTTCCCTCTTTATGGCAAGTCTTATCCTCCAGTAACCAAGCTTGGTCCCCAAGGTCCGGAGACTCTCCTGGTGCGTCTCCCTGTCTGACATCTTCTCCTTCCATTTTCCTTTACTACTACTCATGTCCATGGTATTCCTCCTGGGCACCATATGAGTGAACCCATAGGAGATTTCCCTTGGTCTGCTTGCATTTTCATTTGGAAATCACTTTTATCATCATCTTCATAATCAAATTTATTCACGAACCCTTAAAGGGGTATCTCTGCTCCTTCCACAGTGATGCTAGAGTGGGCATGGCAGGCCATGGATGTTGACCGTTCATTTTCATCTGAATAAAGAGAGTTGCCCAACATGGATCTCCCCATGTCTATGGCATGTAGCATTAACTACTCAGTCTTGATGCTGGTGGTCGTAGAGCCCAGGTATCTTTGGCGCCTATCGAAGCATCTCCACCAACACTGTCCAGCACCAATGCACACAAAGAATAATAATATTACCACGGTGTCTTCTGGTATTATCTCTGATCATGGTTTCCAGGGTGTCTGCACCTGGTTGCTTGCTTGTGTCCTCTCCAGGAGATACACAGTGTTCTCTGGAGTCCATGTCTGCACAGCATGCTGATCTGGAATCCCCCACCTTCAATATCCTTCGGTTGCAAGAACTTGTGTCATTCAGACACTCTCCCTTTCTCCACCAACCGCTATGTGTCAACATTACAATTTTGGGGTCTAAGTGTGCTCCTCTCCACTGGGCCTTTGTTTTTGGCCATGGCTCCCTGCCCTCTGAAACACCAACCATCGAATTCTCCAATAAGCCCTGTCTACACCCTTCTCCCATGGTCTGACTTCCCTCTTTCACTGTGGAGTGTGATTTCTGGCTTCAGGTCCATTTATGCCATGTTTCCATTGATGTGGTCATCTTCTAGTTGTGCTGTTGGCTAAGACAAGCCTGAGCTCCCAGGCAGCTCTACAGTCTCCCTATCTTCCAGATGCACTGTGGACTCTTATGGAGCCATAAGCAAGAAGACATTCTTGCTCCTTGTGACATGTGGCAGAAAGGGAGATAGCATTGGACTCTTTCCTATCTGTTAGTCACAGAAAGACAACTACCATACAATATCACTCACTCATGGAAGTAAAGAAACATGGGAAAAAGCTAGAAAAAGGGACAGGCAATGAGACTCGAACCAGGCACAGAAAATTTGGTGTTTGATCCAGGAAGGCTAGTCAGAATCTGTGTCTCTAAAAGTGGATCAAATGGGATATTCCATGCAGGAATTGTGGCTGAACGGGGTGTACGTGAGTTTCCACTGTGTTTGAAGGTGAATTGTGATCTGAAATAGAGCAGCTTCATATCTCTTAAAATATCATTTTTAGCGTTTTCTGAAACATACACACACACACACACACACACACACACACACACACACACACACACACTTAAAAGAGTCCCACAGAAGTTAGGGAGCCAGTGAGGAAAAGCACTCATGGAAGCAAAATTCAGAGAAAGTATCATAAAATCTAAAATCTTAGAGAATCAAAGTAACAAACAGTCCAAACTGGATAAGTTAACTCCTTACCTATCAAGAATTAATTAAGTAATTAATTAAACAACCTTATCTAAAAGACTTCTACACAGAAATCTGCCAGCAAATCCAATACCGGAGAGAAAAGGATAAATTCCAAGACACATACGCACTACCATGACACGATCATGAGAAATACATATCTTATGTCTTAGGTGTTGTTGAAAGCTTTTGAAGCAGTCTTCAAACATCTCCCAACACACAGAAAGCCAAGTCAAATCAATTCCCTGGTCCACAATTCTAGACAGTTAATAGTAATGTCGATTTTTCTCATTTTTCCCAAAATATAGTATGAAGGCACTAATTTACAATGTCCAAAGACCCAATTCAGATAAGGACCATTTTTTTTTTAGATTTTTTTTTATTTTATTTATTTGACAGAGAGATCACAAGTAGATGGAGAGGCAGGCAAAGAGAGAGAGAGAGAGACAGAGAGAGAGAGGGAAGCAGGCTCCCCGCTGAGCAGAAAGGCCGATGAGGTATTTGATCCCAGGACCCTGAGATCATGACCTGAGCCAAAGGCAGCGGCTTAACACACTGAGCCCCCAAGCACCCAGATAAGGACCTTAATAGGAAACCAATTGCATACAATTTTAATCAGTAAGATAATCAAACTAGAATTCATTTCACTTCTATTTCTTTCTTCATTTCCACGTGGAACGACCTGTTATGCTTTCCATTAACTATATTTTCTTAGATTCGGCAAGCCAGCCTTTCATCCATCCTACGTTTTTTGACATGCTGTTCCCTGATTTTTAATTGCATATACCACCAGCTGCTCATCCTCATATAATGCCACACACCTCCATACCCATTGTCCATTTCCCTCTTTATGACATGTCTTATCTTCCTGTAACCCTCAGCTTGGTTCTGAAAGTCTTGAGTCTCTCCCGGTGCATCTCCCTGTCTGACTTCTTCTCCTTTCGTTTTCCCTTACTACTACTCATATCCATGGTATTCCTCATGGGTCATATATGAGTGAATCCATAGGATAGTTCCCTTGGTCGGCTTTCATTTTCATTTGGAAATCAACTTCTTTATCATCATCTTCATAATCATCTTTATCCACTAGCCCTTAAAAGGGTATCTCGGCTCCATCCACAGTGATGCTAGAGTGCGCATGGCAAGCCATCGATGTTGGCCGTTCATTTTCATCTGAATAAAGAGCGTTGCTCAACATGGCTCTCCCCATGACTATGGCATGTAGCATTAACGAATGATGACAAGGAGTGCTGACCAGGGATCTTTCTTTAGGGGTAGTGATCATGCAGAATTTCACTCTCCATGAATCCTTTGCAACGCTATTTAAGGTAATGTCAGGCTGACAGAACCTTCATCCCTTGGGACTGGTGTTTCAGGACCCTAGCAGATAAGGACACTGACAGCACAACGAATCACTGCCCTGGCAATTTTCCTGGAATCGTGATTTTCCTTCCCTTCTTCCTTCCCTCACCTTTCAAGCTGAACAAGCACCAAAAGCAGACCTTTCACCAGAGAAACCATAGAGAACAGAACCTAAGAATGGACCCTCTCACCCAAGGATATCTAACCTCTCAGAGACTTAATGGTAGCCAAGAGGCCTCGCTGTTGATTGAGATCTCTAGAAATTGCAGTGGAAATAGGAACACCTTGCCCTCTCTGGAAAAATGTTGGTCTAAAGAATGGTATACCGAGAATCGTTTTCTATTCTCTTCGTATACAAATTGGAAGTGGGAAAGAAACAGAAAAGACCACCCGAGTTCATGATCAGGCTAACAGGCCTCTTTCTTGTTCCTTCCCAGGACTTTGTCTTTAAAGCCATAGGACTCATATGTCATGAGAATGGGATTGCTGCTTCAGTCAAGTCAGCTTCTGTGACGTCACAAAGCTCCCAGGTCCTAGCAACCACTCCTCACCAAACAACACCTCATCACTTCACCTGGCTTGAGTAGTTCTGGGTCAGCCAGAATAATCACTCTAAAGCGCTGGAGCCACCTGGGTATTTCACCAAGTCAGTTTGTGAAGCGATTTGGGGTCACCTTCTCCATAGCCGAATTTGTTGTCTTCAGCCGTGACTGTCACCACCACCCCTCTGGATTCCTGAGAAGGGCATTAATTCACAATTCCATCTTACCGACATAACGTCAAGAAAGAGTCAGGAGTACAAATGCACTGCGGCCTCTTATGGAGCCATAAGCAAGAAGGCATTCTTGCTCCTTGTGACATGTGGCAGAAAGGGAGAGAGCATTGGGCTGGGTCATATCCGTCAGTCACATAAAGACAACTACCATACGATTTCACTGACTCATGGGAGTAAAGAAACCTGTGAAAAAGCAAGAAAAAGGGACAGGCACTTAGACTCTAACCAGGTACACAATTTTTGTTGCTTGTTCCAGGCAGAATAGTCAGACTCTACGTTTGTAAAAGTGGATCAAATGGGACAGTCAGTGCAGGAAATGTGGCCCAACAGGATGTAACGTGAGTTTCCACTGTGTTTAAAGGTGAATTGTGATCAGGAATAGAGCAGGTTCATATATCTTAAAATATCATTTTTAGCATTTTGTGAAACACACACACACACACACACACAAACACTCTTTTTTATTTGTTTATTTACAGCATAACCGTGTTCATTGTTTTGGCATCACGCCCAGTGCTCCATGCAGTACGTGCCCTTTCTATTACCACCACCTGGTTCCTCAACCTCCCACCCCTCCGCCCCGTCAAAACCCTTGGGTTGTTTTTCAGAGTCCATAGTCTCTCATGGTTCTTCTCCCCTTCCAATTTCCCTCAACTCCCTCTTTCCAACTCCCCATGTCCTCCATGTTATTTGTTATGCTCCACAAATAAGTGAAACCATATGATACTTGACTCTCTCTGCCTGACTTATTTCGCTCAGCATAATTTCTTCCAGTCACGTCCATGTTGCTACAAAAGTTGGGTATTAATCTTCTCTGATGGAGGCATAATACTCCATTGTGTATATGGACCACATCTTCCTTATAAATTCATCCATTGAAGGTCATCTTGGTTCTTTCCACAGTTTGGCGACCATAGCCATTGCAGCAATAAACATTGGGGTACAGATGGCCCTTCTTTTCACTACATCTGTATCTTTGGGGTAAATATCCAGCAGTGCAATTGCAGGGTCATAGGGAAGCTCAATTCTTAATTTCTTTAGGAATCTCCACACTGTTCTCAAAAGTGACTGCACTAATTTGCATTCCCACCAACAGTGTAAGAGGGTTCCCCTTTCTCCACATCCTCTCCAACACACGTTGTTTCCTGTCTTGCTAATTTTGGCCATTCTAACTGGTGTCAGGTGGTATCTCAATGTGGTTTTAATTTGAATCTCCCTGATGGCTAGTGATGATGAACATTTTTCATATGTCTGATAGCCATTTTTGTGTCTTCGTTGGAGAAGTGTCTGTTCATATCGTCTGTCCATTTTTTGATATGATTATCTGTTTTGTGTGTGTTGAGTTTGAGAAGTTCTTTATAGATCCTGGATATCAACCTTTTGCCTGTACTGTCATTTGCAAACATCTTCTCCCATTCCGTGGGTTGCCTTTTTGTTTTGTTGACTGTTTCCTTTGCTGTGCTTAAGCTTTTGTCCTTGATGAAGTCCCAAAAGTTCATTTTCGCTTTTGTTTCCTTGGCCTTTGGAGACATATCTTGAAAGAAGTTGTTGTGGCTTGTATCGAAGAGGTTACTGCCTATGTTCTCATCTAGGATTCTGATGGATTCCTGTCTCACGTTGAGGTCTTTTATCCATTTCGAGTTTATCTTTGTGTACGGTGTAAGAGAATGGTCGAGTTTCATTCTTCTACATATCGCTTTCCAGTTTCCCAACACCATTTATTGAAGAGACTGTCTTTTTTCCATTGAATATTTTTTCCTGCTTTGTCAAAGATTATTTCACCATAGAGTTGAGGGTCCATATCTGGGCTCTCCACTCTATTCCACTGGTCTATGTGTCTGTTTTTATGCCAGTACCATGCTGTCTTGGTGATCACAGCTTTGTAGTAAAGCTTGAAATCAGGTAACGTGATGCCGCCAGTTTTGTTTTTGTTTTTCAACATTTCCTTAGCAATTCGGGGTCTCTTCTGATTCCATACAAATTTTAGGATTATTTGCTCCAGCTCTTTGAAAAATACCGGTGGAGTTTTGATCGGAATGGCATTAAAAGTATTGATTGCTCTAGGCAGTATAGACATTTTAACAATGTTTATTCTTCCAATCCAAGAGCATGGAACAGTCGTCCATCTTTTTGTGTCTTCTTCAGTTTTTTTCATGAGTGTTCTGTAGTTCCTCGAGTACGGGTCCCTTACCACTTTGGTTAGTTTTATTCCAGAATAGACCACATACTGGGTCACAAAGCAGGACTCAACCGAAACCAAAAGACTGACATTAATCCCTGCATATTCTCAGATAACAATGTTTTGAAACTGGAACTCAATCACAAGGAAAATTCAGAAGGAACTCAAACACCTGGAAGCTAAAGTCACCTTGTTTAAGAATGCTTGGATCAATCAGGAGATCAAAGATGAACTTAAAAAATTCATGGAAACCAATGAGAATGAAGACACTTCGGTCCAATACCTATGAGATACAGCAAAGGCAGTTCTAAGGGGGAAATACATAGCCATCCAAGCCTCCCTCAAAAAAAATTGAAAAATCCAGAATACACCAGCTATCTCTACACCTTAAAGAACTGGAGAATCAACAACAAATCAAACCAACTCCACATGCAAGAAGGGAAATAATCAAGATTAGAGCAGAGATCAATGAGGTAGAAACGAGAGATACAGTAGAACGTATCAATGAAACTAGAAGCTGGTTTTTTGGAAAGAATCAATAAGATCAATAAACCATTGGCCACACTAATCCAAAAGAAAAGAGAGAAAGCCCAAATTAATAAAATGATGAATGAAAAGGGAGAGATCACAACTAACACCAAGGAAATAGAAATAATCATCAGAAATTATTACCAACAGTTATATGCCAATAAGCTAAGCAACCTAGAGGAAATGGAAGCATTCCTGGAAAACTACAAACTCCCAAAATTGAACCAGGAAGAAATTGACAACCTGAATAGACCTATATCTAGTAAAGAGATTGAAGCAGTGATCAAAAACCTCCCAAAAAACAAGAGCCCAGGACCTGAAGGATTCCCTGGGGAATTTTACCAAACTTTCAAAGAAGAAATAACACCAATTCTCCTGAAGCAGAAGGAAAACTTCCAGACTCTTTTTATGAAGCCAGCATTACCCTGATCCCCAAACCAGGCAAAGACCCTACCAAAAAGGAGAATTTCAGACCAATATCCCTGATGAATATGGATGCAAAGATTCTCAACAATATCCTATCAAACAGGATCCAGCAGCACATTCAAAAATTATCCACCATGACCAGGTGGGATTCATCCCTGGGTTGCAAGGTTGGTTCAACATTCGCAAATCAATCAATGTGATAGAACAAATCAATAAGAGAAGAGAGAAGAACCACATGGTCCTCTCAATTGATGCAGGAAAAGCATTTGACAAAATCCAGCATCCGTTCCTGATGAAAACGCTTCAAAGTAAAGGGATAGAGGGAACATTCCTGATCTTCATAAAATCTATCTATGAAAGAACCACAGCAATTACCATCCTCAATGGGAAAAAGCTTGCAGCCTTCCCGTTGAGATCAGGAACACGACAAGGATGCCCACTCTCACCACTGTTGTTCAACATAGCATTAGAAGTTCTAGCAATGGCAATCAGACAACAAAGAGAAATAAAAGGTATCCAAATTGGCAAGGAAGAAGTCAAACTCTCTCTCTTCGCAGATGACATAATTCTTTATATGGAAAACCCCAAACACTCCACCCCCAAACTACTAGAACTCATACAGCAATTCAGTAATGTGGCAGGATACAAAGTCAATGTACAGAAATCAGTGGCTTTCTTATACATTAACAATGAAAATACAGAAAGGGAAATTAGAGGATCAATTCCATTTACTATAGCACCAAGAACCAAGAGATACCTGGGAATAAATACACACACACTCTTAAAAGAGTCCCATAGAAGTTAGGGAGCAAGTGAGGAATAGCACTCATGGAAGCAAAATTCAGAGAAAATACCATAAAAAAAAAAAAAGCTTAGAGAATCAAAGTAACAAACCCTCGTTACCTCGTTACCTGCTGGTGCCCTCTCCAGGAGATACACAGTGTTCTCTGGAGTCTATGTGTGCAACACATTCTGATCTGGAATCTGCCAGCCTCAATACCCTTGGGTTGAAAGAACTCATTTCATTCAGTAACTCTCCTTTTCTCCGACAGCAGCTATGGGTCAACATTCAAATTGTGGGTGCTAATTGTGCTCCTCTCCCCTGGGCCTTTGCTTTGGCCATTGCTCCCTGCCCTCTGAAGCACCAACCGTCCAATTATCCCATAACCCCTGTCTACACAATTCTCCCATGGTCTCTGTGACTTCTTCTCTCTTTTGCTGTGGAGTGTGATTTCTAGGCTTCAGGTCCATTTAGGCCATGTTTCCATTGATGTGGTCATATTCTGGTGGTGCTGATGGCTGAAGAGAAGCCGAGAGCTCCCAGACACTTCTACAGTCTCCCTATCCTCCAGATGCACTGCGGACTCTTAGGGAGCCATAAGCAAGAAGGCATTCTTGCTCCTTGTGACATGTGTCGGAAAGCGAGAGAGGATTGTGCTGTGTCATATCTGTCAGTCACAGAAAGACAACGACCATACGATTTTACTCACTCATGGGAGTAGAAAACATGTGAAAAAGCAAGAAAAAGGGACGAGCAATTAGACTCCAACAAGGCACACAAAATTTGGTGTTTGTCCCAGGCAGACTAGTCAGCATCTGCAGTTCTAAAAGTGGATCAAATGGGACATCCTATGCAGGAAATGTGGCCGAACCAGATGTAACGTGAGTTTCCACAGTGTTTGAAGGTGAATTGTGGTCTGGAATAGAGCAGCTTCATATCTCCTAAAATATCATTTTTTTGCGTTTTGTGAAACACACAACACACACACACACACACACACACACACACACACACACACACACACACACACACAATTCAAAGTGTCCCACAGTAGTTAGGGAGCAAGTGAGGAATAGGAATCATGGAAGCAAAACTCAGAGAAAGTACCGTAAAAATCAAAATCTTAGAGACTCAAAGTATCAAACCGTCCAATCTGGATATGTTAAATCCTTACCTATCAAGAATTAATTAATTAGTAATTAATTAACTAAACAAACTTACCTAAAGACACCTACACACAACTCTGCCAGAAAATCCAATACCGGAGAGAAAAGGATAATTTCCAAGACACATACGGATTGCCATGACAAGATCATGAGTCATACATATCTGACGTCTTAGGTGTTGACGAAAGCTTTTGAAGCAGTCCTCAAACATCTCCCAGCACACAGAAAGCCAGGTTCAAATCAATTCCCTGGTCCACAATTCGAGACATTTAATGGTAATGTCGGCTTTTCTCATCTATTCCCAAAATGTTCGAAGAGGAAAGACTCTAATTGACAATGTCCAAAGACCCAATTCAGATAAGGACCTTATAGTAAACCAATTGCATACCATTTTAATCAGTAAGATAATAAAACTAGAATTCATTTATCTTCTCTTTCTTTCTTCATCTCCATGTGAAACGGCCTGTTTTGCTTTCTATTCACTATTTATTCTGATATTCAGCACTCCAGACTTACATCGATTCTACGTTTTTGACATAGTGTTCCCTGATTCTTTAATTGTATATGCTACCAAGTACTCATCCTCATATAATGCCGCACCACCTCCATACCCATTAACCACCTCCCTCTTTATGGCAGGGTTGATCCTCCTGTAACCCACCGCTTGGTCCCCACAGTCCTGAGTCTCTCCTGGTGTGACTCCCTCTCTGACTTCTTCTAGTTCTGTTTTCACTAACTAATACTCATGTCCATGATATTGCTCATAGGCCACATAGAAGTGAAGTCATAGGATATTTCTCTCATTTGGCTTTCATTTTCATTTGGAAATCATCTTCTTTACCATCATCTTCATAATCATCTTTATCCACTAGCCCTTAAAAGGGTATCTCGGCTCCTTCCACAGTGCTGCTAGAGTGGGCATGGCAGGCCATCGATGTTGGCCGTTCATTTTCATCTGAATAAAGTGAGTTGGTCAATATGACTCTCCCCATGACTATGGCATGTAGCATTAACTAATGACGACAAGGAGAGCTGACCAGGGCTCTTTAGCTCAGAGAGATAAATCATGCAGAATTTCACTCTCCATGAAGTGTTTGCAACAGTGTTTAAGGTAATGAAGGTCGACAAGCCTTCATCCCTTAGGACTGCTGTTTCAGGACAATAGCGGATAAGGAAATGGAGAGAACAACGCATCCCTGCCCTGGTAATTTTCCTGGAATTGTGACTTTCCTTCCCTTCTACTTTCCATCACCTTCCAAGCTGACCAAGCACCAAAGGCGGACCTTACACCCGAGAAACCACAGAGAACAGAAGCTAAGAATGGACCCTCTCACCCAAGGATATCTAACCTCCCTGAGACCTAAGGGTAGCCAAGAGCCCTCGCTGTTGATTGAGATCTCTACAAATTGCAGTGGAAAAAGGAACACCTTGCTCTCTCTGGAGAAATGTTGGTCTAAAGAATGGTAGACAGAACATCGTTTTCTTTTCTCTTTGTATAGAAAGTGGCAGTGGGAAAGAAACAGAGAGGACCACCTGAGCTCATGATCAGGCTAACAGGGCTCTTTCTTGTTCCTTCTCAAGTCTTTCTACTTAAAGCCATAGTACTCCTATGTCATGAGAATGGGATTGCTGCTTCAGTGCAGCCAACTTCTGTGATGTCACAAAGCTCTGAGGTCCTAGCAACCACTCCCTACCAAAACACACCTCATCACTTCACCTGGCTGGAGTAGTTCTGGGTCAGGCAGGAGTATCAAAATCACTCCAAACAGCTGGAGTCCCCTGGGTATTTCACCAAGAGAGTGTGTGAAGCGATTTGGGGTCACCTTCTCCATGGGCGAATTTGTAGTCTTTGGACATGACTGTCACCACCACCCCTCTGGACTCCGGGTAAGGGCAAGAATCCACAATTCCATCTTACCCATGTAACGTAAGAAAGAGTCAGGCGTACAAGCAACCTCACACGTGGAACTCCACCCTATACAATTGTCCATGGTCCTCACATCTTATCAGGGTGCTTATGTCCAGGAAAAGCGCCCCCAACCCTAAGAGGGAAGCTCAGAGTTAACACCCCCAACCACAGCAAATACATTTCTTGAGTCTTCAACTGTGAGGACACGAGTTCTTCTTGCATCTCCAGACATCGTGCCATAAAGGCCTCCCAAATTTCCCACCTGACTAAATATTAAAGGCAGACCCTACACCCTAAAAGCTTAGGCCCAGGATGGAGTCATCTCTTTGGAGCTCACAGGAGCAAGCACAGAGCATATTTGAAGAGAACCATTCCCCACGTGAAGCCATCAGAACAGGCTTTCGGGCCAGTTTCAGGTATACAACGTGAATCTACAAAAGGTCTCTGTCTTCTCTGTACTCGAAACGCGCATTCTGTTATCTACCCTGAAGGTATTTCTTTAGGAAGAAGAGCTCTTGGAGTGCCCAAAGGCTGTCACTTGGGAGAGTCTCTGGTGTGTGTGCCATACCCTCTGCTGTTGTGTTGTGGCTGTCCTCTCTCCTGTGGGCTCGTCCTCTGCAGAGGCTCTCCTTGACTTCCATTCAGAGTGTGTGGTGTCTGGGCCAAATATGTTGAGTTTAAGCTTCGTGGGTCTGGTGTGCCTGTGAAACGTGAACTTAAAACCACTCCACAAAACTTAAGGCCTGCTGAACTCTGTGACCAGCTGAGAGGAAGTGGGCATGGCTTTCTTGTAGTCCCATGCAGGATTTCCTGTTCTCCTGTGACTAAGCAACGTGGCCTGAAAAAGGCAGTCCCAACAGTGTTCCAGGTTTGGGATTCTGTGATTGCAGGTTGGACAGCTAATATTCTCAACGTCCTGCCTGTGGCCACTTCTCAGTCTTGATGCTGGCTGTTGTAGGGCCCAAGAATCTTTCATGCCCATCGAGTCATCTGCACCAACACTGCCCATCCCGAATGCACACAAAGAAATAATAATCTTACCACGGTGTCAACAGGTATTGTCTCTGATCACTGTTCCCAGGCTCTATGTACCTGGTTGCTTGCTGGTGTCCTCTCCAGGAGATACACAGTGTTCTCTGGAGTCTATGTCTGTAAAGCATGCTGATCTGGAATCCCCCGGTCTCAAGACCCTTGTGTTGCAAGAACTCGTGTCATTCAGACACACTCCTTTTCTCCGCCAACACCTATGGGTCAACATTCAAATTGTGGGTTCTAAGGTGCTCCTCTCCCCTGGGCCTTTTTGTCTTTGGCCATGGCTCCCTGCCCTCTGAAGAACCAACCGTCCAATTCTCCCATAAGCCCTGTCTACACAATTCTCCCACGATCTCTGTGACTTCTTCTCTCTTTTGCTGTGGAGTGTGATTTCTAGGCTTCAGATCCATTTATGCCATGTTTCCATTGATGTGGTCATCTTCTGGTGGTGGTGATGGCTGAAGACGAGCCTAGAGCTCCCAGACACTTCTAGAGTCTCCCTGTCCTCCAGATGCACTGCGGACTCTTAGGGAGCCGTAAGCAGGAGGCATTCTTGCTCCTTGTGACATGTATCAGAAAGCGAGAGAGGATTGTGCTGTGTCATATCTGTCAGTCACATAAAGACAACTACCATATGATTTTCCTCACTCATTGGAGTAAAAAACATGTGAAAAAGCAAGAAAATGGGACAGGCAATTAGACTCCAACAAGGCACACAAAATTTGGTGTTTGTCCCAGGCAGACTAGTCAGCATCTGCCTTTCTAAAAGTGGATCAAATGGGACATTCTATGCAGGAAATGTGGCCGAACCAGATGTAACGTGAGTTTCCACAGTGTTTGAAGGTGAATTGTGGTCTGGAATAGAGCAGCTTCATATCTCCTAAAATATCATTTTTTTGCGTTTTGTGAAACACACAAACACACACACACACACAATTCAAAGTGTCCCACAGTAGTTAGGGAGCAAGTGAGGAATAGGACTCATGGAAGCAAAACCCAGAGAACGTACCGTAAAAAACAAAATCTTAGAGACTCAAAGTATCAAACCGTCCAATTTGGATATGTTAACTCCTTACCTATCAAGAATTAATTAATTATTAATTAATTAACTAAACAAACTTAACTAAAGAAACCTACTCATCTCTTTCAGAAAATCCAATTCCGGAGAGAAAAGGATAAATTCCAAGACATATATGCACTACCATGACAAGTTCATGAGTCATACATATCTGACGTCTTAGGTGTTGACGAAAGCTTTTGAAGCAGTCCTCAAACATCTCCCAACACACAGAAAGCCAGGTTCAAATCAATTCCCTGGTCCACAATTCGAGACATTTAATGGTAATGTCGGCTTTTCTCATCTATTCCCAAAATGTTCGAAGAGGAAAGACTCTAATTGACAATGTCCAAAGACCGAATTCAGATAAGGACCTTATAGGAAACCAATTGCATACCATTTTAAACAGTAAGATAATAAAACAAGAATTCATTTATCTTCTCTTTCTTTCTTCATCTCCATGTGAAACGGCCTGTTTTGCTTTCTATTCACTATTTTTTTCTGATATTCGGTAAGCCAGACTTTCATCCATCCGACATTTATTGAGATAGTGTTCCCTGATTCTTTAATTGCATATGCTACCAAGTACTCATCCTCATATAATGCCACACCACCTCCATACCCATTAACCAGTTCCCTCTTTATGGCAGGATTGATCTTCCTGTAACCCACCGCTTGGTCCCCACAGTCCTGAGTGTCTCCTGGTGTGACTCCCTGTCTGACTTCTTTGCCTTCCATTTTAACTTACTACTTCTCATTGTCCATGATATTGCTCATGGGCCACATAGGAGTGAAGCCATAGGATATTTGCCTGGGTCGGCTTTCATTTTCATTTGGAAATCATCTTCTTTATCATCATCTTCATAATCATCTTTATCCACTAGCCGTTAAAAGGGTATCTCGGCTCCTTCCAGAGTGATGCTAGAGTGGGCATGGCAGGCCATCGATGTTGGCCGTTCATTTTCATCTGAATAAAGAGAGTTGGACAACATAGCTCTCCCCATGACTATGGCATGTAGCATTAACTAATGACGACAAGTAGAGCTGACTAGGATTCTTTCTCTCGGAGTAGCGATCATGCAGAATTTCACTCTCCATGAAGTGTTTGCAACAGTGTTTAAGGTAATGACAGGTCGACAAGCCTTCATCCCGTAGGACTGCTGTTTCAGGACAATAGCAGATAAGGAAACGGAGAGAACAATGCATCCCTGCCCTGGCAATTTTCCTGGAATGGTGACTTTCCTTCCCTTCTTCCTTCCATCACCTTCCAATATCACCAATCACCAAAGGCAGACCTCACACCCGAGAAACCACAGAGAACAGAAGCTAAGAATGGACCCTCTCACCCAAGGATATCCAAACTCCCAGAGACCTAAGGGTAGCCAAGAGCCCTCGCTGTTGATTGAGATCTCTACAAATTGCAGTGGAAATAGGAACCCCTTGCAATCTTTGGAGAAATGTTGGTCTAAAGAATGCTATACAGAACATCGTTTTCTTTTCTCTTTGTATAGAAAGTGGAAGTGGGTAAGAAACAGAAAGGACCACCTGAGTTCATGATCAGGCAAACAAGTCTCTTTCTTGTTCCTTCTCAGGTCTTTCTACTTAAAGCTATAGTACTCATATGTCAGAAGAATGGGATTGCTGCTTCAGTGCAGCCAGCTTCTGTGATGCCACAAAGCTCTGAGTCCTAGCAACCACTCCTCACCAAACCACGCCTCATCACTTCACCTGGCTGGAGTAGTTCTGGGTCAGCCAGGAGTATCAAAATCACTCCAAACTGCTGGAGTCGCCTGGGTATTTCACCAAGAGAGTGTGTGAAGCGATTTGGGGTCACCTTCTCCATGGCTGAATTTGTAGTCTTTGGACGTGACTGTCACCACTACCCCTCTGGACTCCGGGGAAGGGCAAGAATCCACAATTCCATCTTACCCATGTGAAGTAAAGAAAGAGTCAGGAGTACAAGCAGCCTCACACGGGGAACTCCACCCTATACACATGTTCATGGTCCTCACATCTTATCAGGATGCTTTTGTCCAGCAAAAGTGCCCCCAACCCTAAGAGGGAAGCTCAGAGTTAACACCCCAACCATACCAAAGACATTTATGGGGTCTTCAACTGTGAGGACAGGAGTTCTTCTTGCTTCTCCAGAAATCGTGCCATAAAGGCCTCCCAAATTTCTCACCTGACCAAATATTAAAGGCAGACCTTACACCCTAGAAGCTTAGGCCCAGGACGGAGTCATCTCTTTGGAGCTCACAGGAGCAAGCACGGAGCATATTGGAAGAGAACCATTCCCCACGTGAAGCCATCAGAACAGGCTTTCGGGCCAGTTTCAGGAATACAACGTGAATCTACAAAAGGTCTCTGTCTTCTCTGTACTCGAAACGCGCATTCTGTTATCTACCCTGAAGGTATTTCTTTAGGAAGAAGAGCTCTTGGAGTGCCCAAAGGCTGTCACTTGAGAGAGTCTCTGGTGTGTGTGCCATACCCTCTGCTGTTGTGTTGTGGCTGTCCTCTCTCCTGTGGGCTCGTCCTCTGCAGAGGCTCTCCTTGACTTCCATTCAGAGTGTGTGGTGTCTGGGCCAAATATGTTGAGTTTAAGCTTCGTGGGTCTGGTGTGCCTGTGAAACGTGAACTTAAAACCACTCCACAAAACTTAAGGCCTGCTGAACTCTGTGACCAGCTGAGAGGAAGTGGGCATGGCTTACTTGTAGTCCCATGCAGGATTTCCTGTTCTCCTGTGACTAAGCAACGTGGCCTGAAAAAGGCAGTCCCAACAGTGTTCCAGGTTTGGGATTCTGTGATTGCAGGTTGGACAGCTAATATTCTCAACGTCCTGCCTGTGGCCACTTCTCAGTCTTGATGCTGGCTGTTGTAGGGCCCAATAATCTTTCACGCCCATCGAGTCATCTGCACCAACACTGCCCATCCCGAATGCACACAAAGAAACAATAGTCTTACCACGGTGTCAACAGGTATTGTCTCTGATCATGGTTTTCAGGCTGTCTGCACCTGGTTGCTTGCTGGTGTCCTCTCCAGATGATACAGAATGTTATCTGGAGTCTATGTCTGCAAAGCATGCTGATCTTGAATCGCCAGGCCTCAAGAACCTTGGGTTGCAAGAACTTGTGTCCTTCAGACACTCTCCTTTTCTCTGCCAACAGCTATGGGTCAGCATTCAAATTGTGGGTTCTAAGTGTGCTCCACTTCAATGGGCCTTTGTCTTTGGCCAAGGCTCCCTTCCCTCTAAAGCACCAACCGTCCAACTCTCCCATAAGCCCTGTCTACACCCTTCTCCCATGTTATCTGTGACTTCTCTCTTTCGCTGTGGAGTGTGATTTCTAGGCTTCAGGTCCATTTATGCCATGTTTGCATTGATGTGGTCATTTTCTGGTGGTGCTGATGGCTGAAGACAAGTCTGGAGTTCCTAGACACTTCTACCATCTCCCTTTCCTCCAAATGCATTGAGGGCCCTTATGGAGCCATAAGCACGAAGGCATTCTTGCTTCTTGAGACAATGGTAGAAAGGAAAGACAATTGGGTTGTGTCATATCTGTTAGTTATAGAAAGACAACTACCATACGTTTTCACTCACTGATGGAAGTAAAGAAACATGTGAAAAAGCATCAAAAGGGACAGGCAATGAGACTCTAACCAGGCACACAAAATTTGGTGTTTGATCCAGGCAGGCTAGTCAGAATCTGCCTTTCTAAAAGTGGATCAAATGGGACATTCAATGCCAGAAATGTGGCAAAACGGGATGTAACGTGAGTTTGGACTGTGTTTGTAGTTGAATTGTGGTCTGGAATAGAGCAGCTTCATATCTCTTAAAATATCATTTTTAGCGTTTGGTACCACACACACACACACACACACACACACACACACACACACACACACTCTTAAAAGGGTCCCACAGAAGTTAGGGAGCTTGTGAGGAAAAGCACTCATGGAAGCAAAATTCAGAGGAAATACCATAAAAAAAAACAACAAAACTTCGAGAATCAAAGTAAAAAACCGTCCAAACTGGATAAGTTAACTCCTTACCTACCAAGAATTAATTAATTAATAAACAACCTTCCTTAAAAGACCCCTACACAGAAGTCTACCAGCAAATCCAATACCGTAGAGAAAAGGATAAATTACAAGACACATACGCACTACCATGACAAGATCATGAGTCATACATCTCTGACGTCTTATGTAAAGACTTTTGATGCAGCTTTGGAGGCTTATGAAGCAGTCCTCCGACATCTCCCAAAACACAGAAAGCCAGGTTCAAATCAATTCCCTGGTCAACAGTTTGAGACATTTAATGGTAATGTCAGCTTTTCTCATCTATTCCCAAAATGTAGGAAGAGGGAAGACCAATTTACAATGTCCAAAGACCCAATTCATATAAGGACCTTAGAGGAAACCAATTGCATACAATTCTAATCAGTAAGATACTAAAACTAGAATTCATTTCTCTTCTATTTCTTTCCTTATCTCCACGTGTAACGAGCTGTTTTCCTTTCTATTTACTATATTTTCTTATATTCTGCAAGCCAGCCTTTCATCCATCCTACAGTTTTTGACATAGTGTTCCCTGATGCTTTAATTGCATATACCACCAAGTGCTCATCCTCATATAATGCCACACCACCTCCAAACCCATTATCCATTTCCCTCTTTATGGCATGACTTATCCTCCTGTAACCCTCAGCTTGGTCCTCAAAGTCCTGAGTGTCTCCTTGTGCATCTCCACGTCTGACTTCTTCTCCTTCCGTTTTCCCTTACTTCTACTCATGTCCATAGTATTCTTCATTGGCCACATAGGAGTGAAGCCATAGCTTCCCTTGGTCTGCTTGCATTTTCATTTGGAAACCATCTTCTTTACTATGATCTTCATAATCATCTTTATCAATCAGCCCTTAAAAGGGTATATTGGCTCCTTCTACAGTGATGCTAGACTGGGCATGGCAGGCCATCGATGTTGGCCATTTATTTTCATCTGAATAAAGAGAGTTGCTCAACATGGCTCTCCCATTGACTATGGCATGTAGCATTAACTAATGATGACAAGGAGTGCTGCCCAGGGCTCTTTCTTTAGGGGTAGAGATCATGCAGAGTTTCCCTCTCCATGAAACCTTTGCAGCGGTGTTTAAGGTAATGTCAGGTAGACAGAGGCTTCATCCCTTAGGACTGGTGTTTCAGGACACTAGCAGATAAGGACATGGACAGCACAATGCTTCCCTGCCCTGGCAATTTCCTGGAATTGTGACTTTCCTTCCCTTCTGCCTTCCCTCCACTTCCAAGCTAACCAAGCACCAAAGGCAGACCTTACACCTGAGAAACCATAGGGAATAGAGGCTAAGAATGGACCCTTTCACCCAAGGACATCAAAGTTCCCAGAGACATAATTGTACCCAAGAGGCCGCGCTGTTGATTGAGATCTCTAGAAATTGCAGTGGAAATAAGAACACCTTGCTCTCTTTGGAGAAATGTTGGTCTAAAGAATGGTATACAGAACATCGTTTTCTTTTCTCTTTGTACAGAAAGGGGAAGTGGGAAGGAAACAGAGAAGACCACCTGAGTTCATGATCAGGCTAACAGGGCTCTTTCTTGTTCCTTCCCAAGTCATTCTACTTAAAGCCATAGGATTCATATGTCATGAGAATGGGATTGCTGCTTCAGTGTTGTCAGGTTCTGTGACATCACAAAGTTCCTAGGTCCTAGCAACCACTCCTCACCAAACCATGCCTCATCACTTCACCCGGCTGGAGAAGTTCTGGGTCAGCCAGGAGTATCAAAATCACTCCAATCCACTGGAGCCGCCTGGGGATTTCCCCAAGACAGTTTGTGAAGCGATTTGGGGTCACCTTCTCCATGGCCGTATTGGTAGTCTTTGACCGTGACTGTCACCACCACCCCTCTGGACTCCAGAGAAGGGCAAGAATCCACAATTCCATCTTACACATGTAAAGTCAAGAAAGAGTCAGGAGTACAAGCAGCCTCACACGGGGAACTCCACGCCAAGCACATGTTCATGGTCCTCACACCCTATCAGGATGCTTCTGACCAGGAAAAGTGCCCCCCACCCTCCGAGGAAAGCTAAGAGGTAACACCCACAACCATACCAAATACATATCTTGAGTCTTCAAGAATGAGGACTCTAATTTCTTGCATCTCAGAAATCGTGCCATAAATGCCTCCCCATTTTCCCAGCTGACCAAACATGAAAATCAGATCCTCCACCCTGGAAGCTTATGCCCAGGTTGGACTCTGTTTGGAGCCCACAGGAGCAAGCACGGAGCATGATGGAAGAGAACCAATCCCCATGGGAAGCCAATTGGAAAAGGCTTTTGGGCCAGTTTCAGGAATACAGCGTGAATCTACAAAAGGTCTCTATCTTCTCTGTATTTGAAATGCGCATTCTCTTATCTACCCTGAAGCTAATTTCTTTAGGAAGAAGAGATCATGTAGTGAGCAGGTTCTGGCACTTGAGAGAGTCTCGAGTGTGTGTGACATGCCCTCAGGGGTTATGTTGTGTCTGTCCAGTCTACTGTGGGCTCGTCCTCTGCAGAGGCTCTCCTTGCCTTCCATTCACAGTGTGTGGTGTCTGTGCCAACTATGGTTAGGTTCAGCTTCGTGGGTCTATTGTTCCTGGAAACGTGACTTTCAACCCACTCCACAAAATTTCAGGCCTGCTGAATTCTGTGGCTAGGTGAGAGGATGTGGTCAGGGCATTCTTCTTGTCCCCTGCAGGATTTTCTGTTCTTCTGGGATGAAGCAATGTGGCCTGAAGAAGGCAGTCCCAATAGTGTTCCAGGTTTGGGATTCCGTGATTCTAGTTTGGGCAGCTAGTGTGCTCACCGTCCTTCCTGTGGCCACTTCTCAGTCTTCATACTGGCGGTTGTAGAACCCAAGTATCTTTCGCGCCATTAGAGGCAACTACACCAACACTGCCCATCAGAAGTGCACACAAAGAAATTATTAACTTACCACGGTGTCAACAGGTACTGTCTCTGATCATGGTTTCCAGGCTGTCTGCACCTGGTTGCTTGGTGGTGTCCTCTCCAGGAGATACACAGTGTTGTCTGGAGTCTATGTCTTCAAAGCATGCTGATCTGGACTCCCCCGGCCTCAGGACCCAACGGCTGGTACTTGAGAGAATCTGAGGGGTGTGTGACATGCCCTGTGGGGTTGTGTGGTGGCTGTCCACTCTCCTGTTGGCTTGACCTCTGTAGAGGCTTTCCTTGCTTTCCATTCAGAGTGTGTGGTGTCTGTGCCAAATATAGTGAGGTTAAGCTTCGTGGGTCTGCTGTGCCTGTGAAACGTGACTTTCAACCCACTCTTCAAAATTAAGGCCTGCTGAAATCTGTGGACAGGTGAAAAAGGTTGTGAGCAGGGCTTTCTTCTAGTCCCCTGCAGGATTATCTGTTCTCTTGGCACAAAGCAACCTGACCTGAAGAAGGCAGTCCCAACAGTGTTCCAGGTATGGGAATCTGTGATTGCATGTTGGGCAGCTAATGTCCTCACCATCCTACCTGTGGCCACTTCTCAGTCTTGATGCTGGCGGTCGTAGAGCCCAAGTATCTTTGGGGCCCATCGAGGCATCTCCAAAAACACTGCCCATCAATGCACACATAGAAATAATAATCTGACCATGGTGTCAACAGGTATTGTCTCTGATCATGGTTTCCTGTCTGTCTGCACCTTATTGCTTGGTGGTGTCCTCTCCAGGAGATACACGGTGTTCTCTGGAGTCTATGTCGGCAAAGCATATTTATGTGGAATCCCCGGTCCTCAAGACCCTTGGGTTGAAAGAACTCATGTCCTTTAGACGCTCTCCTTTTCTCCGCCAACAGCTATGGGTAAACATTCAAATTGTGGGTTCTAAGGTGCTCCTCTCCCCTGGGCCTTTGTCTTTGACCTTGACTCCCTGCCCTCTGTAGCACGAACCATCCATTTCTCCCATAAGCCCTGTCTACACAATTCTCACATGGTCTCTGTGACTTCTTCTCTCTTTCGCTGTGTAGTGTGATTTCTAGGCTTCAGGTCCATTTATGCCATGTTTCCATTGATGTGGTCATCTTCTGGTTGTGCTGATGGCTGAAGAAAAGCCTCGGCTCCCAGACACTTCTAGAGTCTCCCTGTCCTCCAGATGCACTGCGAACTCTTAGGGAGCCATAAGCAAGAAGGCATTCTTGCTCCTTGTGACATGTTGCAGAAAGTGAGAGAGGATTGGGCTGTGTCATATCTGTCAGTCACAGAAAGACAACTATCATACGATTTCACTCACTCATGGAAGTAAAGAAACATGTGAAAAAGCATCAAAAGGGGACTGACAATGAGACTCTAACCAGACACACAAATTTGGTGTTTGATCCAGGCAGGCTAGTCAGAATCTGCCTTTCTAAAAGTGGATCAAATGGGACATTCAAAACAGGAAATGTGGCTGAATGGGATGTAACATGAGTTTCCACTGTGTTTGTAGGTGAATTGTGGTCTGGAATAGAGCAGCTTCATATCTCTTAAAAAATCCTTTTTTTATGTGTGTGTTTGGTACAACACACACACACACACACACACACACACACTCCTAAAAGAGTCCCACAGAAGTTAGGGAGCTTGTGAGGAATAGCACTCGTGGAAACAAAATTCAGAGAAAATATCATAAAAAAAACAAAAGCTTCGAGAATCAGTGTAACAAACCGTCCAAACTGGATAACTTAACTCCTTACCTATCAAGAATTAATTAATTAATAAACAACCTTACTTAAAAGACCCCTACACAGATGTCTGCCAGCAAATCCAATACCGGAGAGAAAAGGATAAATTCCAAGACACATATGCACTACCATGACAAGATCATGAGTCATACATCTCTGACGTCTTATGTAAAGACTTTTGACGCAGCTTTAGAGGCTTTTGAAGCAGTCCTCCAACATCTCCCAAAACACAGAAAGCCAGGTTCAAATCAATTCCCTGGTCAACAGTTCGAGACATTTAATGGTAATGTCAGCTTTTCTCATCTATTCCCAAAATGTAGGAAGAGGGAAGACTAATTTACCATGTCCAAAGACCCAATTCATATAAGGACCTTAGAGGAAACCAATTGCATACAATTCTTATCAGTAAGATAATAAAACTAGAATTCATTTCTCTTCTCTTTCTTTCTTGATCTCCACGTGTAATGACCTGCTTTGCTTTCTATTTACTCTATTTTCTTATATTTGGCAAACCAGCCTTTCATCCATCCTACGTTTTTAGACATTGTGTTCCGTGATTTTTTAATTATGTATACCAGCAAATGCTCATCCTCATATAATGCCACACCACCTCCAAACCCATTATCCAGTTCCCTCTTTATGGCATCTTATCCTCCTATAACCATCAGCTTGGTCCCCAAAGTCCTGAGTCTGTCCTGGAGCATCTCCTGTCTGACTTCTTTTCCTTCCGTTTTCCCTTACTACTACTCATGTCCATGGTATTCTTCATGGGCCACATAGGAGTGAAGCTATAGGATATTTCCCTTGGTCTGATTGCATTTTCATTTGGAAATCATCTTCTTTATTATCATCTTCATAATCATCTTTCTCCACTAGCCCTTAAAAGGGTATCTCGGCCCCTTCCACAGTGATGCTAGAGTGGGCATGGCAGGCCATCAATGTTGGCCGTTCATTTTCATCTGAATAAAGAGAGTTGCTCAACATGGCTCTCCTCAAGACTATGGTATGTAGCATTAACTAATGATGACAAGGAGTGCTGCCCAGGGCAGTTTCTTTAGTGTTAACGATCATGCAGTTTCCCTCTCCATGAATCCTTTGCAATGGTGTTTAAGGTAATGTCAGGTAGACAGAGCCTTCATCCCTTAGGACTGGTGTTTCAGGACACTAGCATATAAGGACATGGACAGCACAACGCTTCCCTGCCCTGGCAATTTCCTGGAATTGTGACTTTCCTTCCATTCTTCCTTCCCTCCCCTTCCAAGCTAACCAAGCACCAAAGGCAGACCTTACACCTGAGAAAACATAGGGAATAGAAGCTAAGAATGGACCCTTCACCCAAGGATATCGAAGCTCCCAGAGACATAATTGTACCCAAGAGGCCGCGCTGTTGATTGAGATCTCTAGAGATTGCAGTGGAAATAGGAACACCTTGCTCTCTCTAGAGAAATGTTGGTCTAAAGAATGGTATACAGACCATCGTTTTCTTTTCTCTTTGTATAGAAAGGGAAAGTGGGAAAGAAACAGAAAAGACCCCCTGAGTTCATGATCAGGCTATCAGGGCTCTTTCTTGTTCCTTCCTAGGTCATTCTACTTAAATCCATAGGACTCACATGTCATTGGAATGGGATTCCTGCTTCAGTGAAATCAGCTTCTGTGACGTCACAGAAGTCCTAGTAGTCCTAGTAGTCCACAGGAGTCCTAGTAACCACTCCTCACCAAACTACGCCTGATCCCTTCACCTGGCTGGAGTAGTCCTGGGTCAGCCAGGAGTAACAAAATCACTCCAAACTGCTGGAGCCGCCTGGGAATTTCCCCATGACAGTTTGTGAAGCGATTTCGGTCACCTTCTCCATGGCAGAATTTATAATCTTTGACCGTGACTGTCACCACCACCCCTCTGGACTCCTGAGAAGGGCAAGAATCCACAATTCCATCTTACACACGTATGGTCAAGAAACAGTCAGGAGTACAAGCAGCCTCACACGTGGAACTCCACGCCAAACACATGTTCATGGTCCTCATAGCCTATCAGGATGCTTATGAACAGGAATAGTACCCCCCCCACTGCCTTCCGAGGAAATCTAAGAGGTAACACCCACAACCATACAAATATATGTCTCGAGTCTTCAACAGGGAGGACACGAGTTCTGCTTGCACTTTCATTTGGAAATCATCTTTTTATCATCATCTTCATAATCATCTTTATCCACTAGACCTTAAAAGGGTATCTCCGCTCCATCCACAGTGATGCTAGAGTGGGCATGGCAGACCATCGATGTTGGCTGTTTATATTCATCTGAATAAAGAGAGTTGCTCCACGTGGATCTCCCCATGACTACGGCTTTTAGCATTAAGTAATGATGACAAGGATTGCTGCCCAGGGCTCTTTCTTTCGGGTTAGCGATCCTGCAGAGTTTCACTTTCCATGTAGCCTTTGCAACAATGTTTAAGGTAATGTCAGGTAGACACACCCTTCACGCCTTCTGACTGCTGTTTCAGGACACTAGCACATAAGGACACAGAATGCACAATGCAACCCTGCCATGACAGTTTTCCTGGAATTGTTACTTTCCTTTCCCTACTAACTTTCCTCACCTTCCAAGCTGACCAAAAAACAAAGACAGACCTTACACCATAGAAAACATAGGGAACAGAAGCTAAGAATGGACCCTCTCACCCAAGGATATCCAACATCCCAGAGACCTAATGGTAGCCAAGAGGCCTCGCTGTAGATTCAGATCTCTAGAAATTGCAGTGGAAATAGGAACACCTTGCTCTCTCTGGAGATATGTTGGTCTAAAAAAAGGTATACAGAGCATCATTTTCTTTTCTCTTTGTATAGAAAGTGGAAGTGGAAAGAAACAGAAAAGACCACCGGAGTTCATGATCAGGCTAACAGGATTGTTTCTTGTTCCTTCCCAGGACTTTCTATTTAAAGCCCTGGGAATTATATGCCATGAGAATGGGATTGCTGCTTCAGTGAAGTCAGCTTCTGTGACGTCACAAAACTCTGAGGTCCTAGCAACCACTCCTCACCAAAGCACGCCTCATCACTTCACCTGGCTGGAGTAGTTCTGGGTCACCCAGGAGTATCAAAATCACTCCAAATCGCTGGAATCACCTGGTTACTCCCCAGCACTGTTTGTGAAGAGATTTGGGGTCACCTTTTCCATGGCCGAATTTGTAATCTTTGACCGTGACTGTCACCGCCACCCCTCTGGACTCCGGGGAAGGGCAAGAATCCACAATTCCATCTTACCCACGTAAGGTCTAGAAACAGTCAGGAGAACAAGGAGCCTCACACGGGGAACTCCATGCCATACACATGTTCATGGTCCTCACACAATATCAGGATGCTTCTGACCAGGAAAAGCGACCGCCGCCCTCTGAGGAAAGCTCAGAGTTAACACCCGCAATCATACAAAAGACTTGTCTTGTGTCTTCAACATTGAGGACACGAGTACTTCTTGTATTTCCAGAATTCGTGCCATGAATGCCTCCCAATTTTCCCAGCTGTCCAAACATTAAAGGCAGACCCTACACCCTAGAAGCTTAGGCCCAGGACTGACTCATCTGTTTGGAGCTCACAGGAGGAAGCACGGAGCATGTTGGAGGAGAACCAATCCCCATGGGTAGCCATTGGCAAAGGTTTTCAGACCAGTTTCAGGAATACAACGTGAATCTACAAAAGGTCTGTGTCTTCTCTGTATTTGAAACACGCCTTCTCTTATCTACCCTGAAGATAATTTCTTAGGAAGAAGAGCTCATGGAGTGCCCAAGGGCAGGCACTTGAGAGAGTCTCAGGTGTGTGACATGCCCTCTGGTTTTGTGTTGTGGCTGTCCACTCTCCTGTGTGCTCCTCCTCTTCAGAGGCTCTCCTTGCCTTCATTCCGAGTGTTTGGTGTCTGGGCCAAATATGGTGAGGTTAAGCTTGGTGGTTCTGGTGTGCTTGTGAAACGTGACTTTCAACCCACTGCACAAAACTTTAAGGCCTGCTGAATTCTTTGGCCAGGTGAGCGGATGTGGCTCTGGGCTTTCTTCTAGTCCCCTGCAGGATTTTCTGTTCTCCTGAGACTAAGCAACGTGGCCTGAAGAAGGCATTCCCAAGAGTGTTCCAGGTTTGGGATTCCGTGATTACAAGTTTGGCAGCTAATGTCCTCACAGTCCTGCCTGTGGCCACTTCTCAGTCTTGATGCTGGCGGTCATAGAGCCCAAGTATCTTTGGCGCCCAACGAGGCATCTCCAGAAACACTGCCCATCAAAAATGCAGCCAAAGAAATAATAATCTTACCACGGTGTCAAAAGGTTTTGTCTCTGATCATGGTTTCAGGCTTTCTGCACCTGGTTGCTTGCTGGTGTCCACTCCAGGATTTACAAAGTCTACACTGCGGTCTATGTCTGCAAAGCATGCTGATCTGGAATCCCCGGCCTCAAAACCCTTGAGTTGCAAGAACTCGTGTCCTTCAGACACTCTCCTTTTCTCCGCCAACAGCTATGGGTCAACATTCAAATTGTGGGTTCCACGTGTGCTCCTCTCCCCTGGGCCTTTGTCTTTGACCATGGCTCCCCTTCCTTTGAAGTCCCAAACACCAGTATCCCTTAAGAAATGACTACACCCTTCTCCCATAGTCTCTGTGACTTCTTTTCTCTTTCGTTGTGGAGTGTGATTTCTAGGCTTCAGGTCCATTTATACCATGTTTCCATTTATGTGGTCATCTTCTGGTTGTGCTGATGGCTGAAGACAAGCCTGGAGTTCCTAGACACTTCTCCAATCTCCCTGTCCTCCGAATGCACAGCTTCTTATGGAGCCATAAGCAAGAAGGCTTTCTTGCTCCTTCAGTCATGTGGCAGAAAGGGAAAGAGCATTGGGCTGTGTCATATCTTTCAGTCACAGAAAGACAACTACCATACGATTTCACTCACTCGTGGAGTAAAGAAACATGGGAAAGGGCAAGAAAAACGTACAGGCAATTAGACTCTAACAAGGCACACAAAATTTGGTGTTTGTTCCAGGCAGGCTAGTCAGAATCTGTGTTTTTAAAAGTGGATCAAATGGGACATACAATGAAGGAATTGTGCCGAATGGGGTGTAACATGAGTTTCCACTGTGTTTGAAGATGAATTGTGATCTGGAATAGAATAGCTTCATATCACTTAAAATATCATTTTTAGCGTTTTGTGAAACACACACACACACACACACACACACACACACACACTTAAAGAGTCCCACAGAAGTTAGGGAGCAAGTGAGGAATGGCACTCATGGAAGCAAAATTCAGAGAAAATACCATAAAAAAACAAAAGCTTAGACAATCAAAGTAACAAACTGTCCAAACTGGATAACGTAACTCCTTACATTTCAAGAATTAATTAAACAACCTTACCTAAACGATCCCTACAGAGAAGTCTGCCAGCAAATCCAATACAGGAGAGAAAAGGATAAATTCCAAGACACATACACACTACCATGAGAAGATCATGAGTCATACATATCATACATCTCAGGTAATGACTTTTGAAGCATTGAATGGTAATGTCAGCTTTTCTCATCTATTCCCAATATGTAGGAAGAGGGAAGACTCTAATTTACAATGTCAAAAGAGCCAATTCACATAATGACCTTATAGGAAACAAAATTGAATACAATTTTTATCAGTAAGATAATAAAACTAGAATTAATTTCTCTTCACTTTCTTTCTTCTCATGCTTTCTATTCACTATATTTTCTTATATTCGGCAAGCCAGCCTTTCATCCATCCAACGTTTTTTGACATAGTGTTCCCTGATTCTTTAATTGCATATAGCACCAAGTGCTCATCCTCATATAATGCCACAGCATCTCTATATCCATTATCCAGTTACCTCTTTATGGCATGTCTTATACTCCTGTAACCCTCAGCTTGGTCCTCAAAGTCCTGAGGCTCTCCTGGTGAGTCTCCCTTTCTGACATCTTCTTCTTCCGTTTTCCATTACTACTACTCTTGTCCATGGTATTCCTCATGGGCCACATATGAGTGAAGCCATATGATATTTCCCTTGGTCGGCTTGCATTTTCATTTGGAAATCATCATCTTTATCATCATCTTCATAATCATCTTTATCCACTAGCCCTTAAAAGGGTATCTCGGCTCTTTCCACAGTGATGCTAGGGTGGCCACAACTTGCTCTCTCAGGAGAAATTTTGGTCTAAAGAATGGTATACAGAACATTGTTTTCCTTTATCTTTGTGTACAAAGTGGAATTGCAAAAGAAACAGAAAAGACCTCCTGAGTTCATGATCAGGCTAACAGGGCTCTTTCTTGTTCCTTCCCAGGTCTTTCTACTTAAAGCCATAGGACTCTTATGTCAGGAGAATGGGATTGCTGTTTCAGTGAAGTCAGCTTCTGGATGTCACAAAGCTCTGATCCTAAAAACCACTCCTCAGCAAACCACGCCGCATACCTTCACCTGTCTAGAGTAGTTCTGGTTCAGCCAGGAGTATCAAAATCACTCCAATTCCCTGGAGCCGCCTGGGTATTTCA
Source organism: Meles meles (assembly GCF_922984935.1). Lineage (NCBI taxonomy): Eukaryota > Metazoa > Chordata > Mammalia > Carnivora > Mustelidae > Meles > Meles meles. The sequence continues at coordinate 15,317,764 of NC_060088.1, forward strand.
ACAAGACAGTGTGTGAAGCGATTTGGGGTCACCTTCTCCATGGCCGAATTTGTAATCTTTGGCCGTGACTGTCAAAACCACCCTTCTGGACTAATGAGTAGTGCAAGAGTCCACGATTCCATCTTACCCACGTAAGGTCGAGAAAGTGTCAGGAGCACAAGCAGCCTCACACGGGGAACTCCACACCTTACACAAGTTAAGAGTCCTCACACCCTATCAGGTTGCTTCTGAGCAGGAAAAGCGCCCCCCATCCTCCGAGGATAGCTCAGAGTTAACATCTGCAACCACACAAAGACATGTCTGGAGTCTTCAACAGTGAGGGCACGAGTTCTTCTTGCATCTCCAGAAAAGTTGCCATAAATGCTTCCCAATTTTCCCAGCTGACCAAACATTAAATGCAGACACTACACCCTAGAAGCTTAGGCCGAGGTCAGACTCATCTGTTTGGTGTTTACAGGATCTAGCACGGAGCATGTTGGAAGAGAACCAATACCAATGTGAAGCCATCGGAAAAGGCTTTCAGGCCAGTTTCAGGAATACAACGTGAATCTCAAAAGGTCTCTGTCTTCTCTGTATTTGAAATGCGCATTCTGTTATCTATACTGAAGATAATTTCTTTAGGAAGAAGAGATCATGTAGTGAGCAGGTTCTGGCACTTGAGAGAGTCTCAGGTGTGTGTGACATGCCCTCTGGGGTTGTGTTGTGGCTGTCCACTCTCCTGTGGGCTCTGCCTCTGCAGAGGCTCTTCTTGCCTTATATTCAGAGTGTGTGATGTCTGGGCCAAATATGTTGTGGTTAAGATTCGTGGGTCTGTTGTGCCTGTGAAACGTGACTTTCAACCCACTCCACGAAACTTTAAGCCTGCTGAATTCTGTGGTCAGGAGATAGGAAGTGGGCAGGGCTTTCTTCTATTCCCCTGCAGGATTTCCTCTTCTCCTGGGACTAAGAAACATGGCCTGAAGAAGGTAGTCCCAACAGTGTTCCAGGTTTGGGATTCCATGATTTCAGGTTGTGCAGCTACTCTCCTCACCGTTCTGCCTGTGGCCACTTCTCAGTCTTCATGCTGGCGGTCGTAGAGCCCAGATATCTTTGGCGCCCATCGAGGCATCTCCACCAACACTGACCATCACGAATGCACACAAGGAAATAATAATCTTACCACGGTGTATACAGTTATTGTCTCTGATCATGGTTTCAAGTCTGTGTGCACCTGGTTGCTTGTTTGTGTGCTCTCCATGAGATACAGAATGCTATCTGGAGTATATGTCTGCAAAGCATGCTGATCTGGAATCGCCAGGGCTTAAGAACCTTCTGTTGCAAGAACTCGTGTCCTTCAGACACTCTCCGTTTCTCCGGCAACAGCTATGGGTCAGCATTCAAATTGTGGGTTCTAAGTGTGCTCCTCTCCAATGGGCCTTTTTCTTTAGCCAGGGCTCCCTGCGCTCTGAAGCACCAACCGGCCAATTCTCCCATAAGCCCTGTCTACACCCTTGTCCCATTTTCTCTGTGACTTCTTCTCTCTTTCTCTGTTGAGTGTGATATCTAGGTTTCAGTTCCATTTATGCCATATTTACATTGATGTGGACACCTTCTAGTTGTGCTGATGGCTGAAGACAGGCCTGGAGCTCCCAGACACTTCTACCATGTACCTGTCCTCCAAATGCACTGCGGGATCTTATGGAGCCATAAGCAGGAAGGCATTCTTGCTCCCTGTGACATGTGGCAGAAAGGAAGAGAGCATTGGGCTGTGTCATATCTCTTAGTCACAAAAAGACAACTACCATACGATTTCACTCACTCATGGAAGTAAAGAAACATGTGAAAACAAGAAAAAGGGACACGCAAATAGACTCTAACCGGCACACAAAATTTGATGTTTTTTCCAGGTAGGCTAGTCAGTATCTGCGTTTCTAAAAGTGGATCAAATGGGACATTCAATGCTCGAAATGTGGCTGAACGGAATGTAACGTGATTTTCCTCTGTGTTTGACAGTGAATTGTGATCTGGAATAGAGGAGCTTCATATCTTTTAAAATATCATTTTTAGCGTTTTCTGAATCACACACACACACACACACACACACACACACACACGTAAAAGAGTCCCACAGAAGTTAGGGAGCAAGTGAGGAATAGCACTAATGGAAGCAAAATTCATAGAAAATACCATAAAAAAATAAAAAAGCTTAGAGAATCAAAGTAACAAACCATTCAAACTGGATAAGTTAACTCCTCACCTATCAAGAATTAATTAATTAATTAATTAACTAATCAATTAATTAAACAGCCATACCTAAAAGACCCCTCCACACAAGCATGCCAGCAAATCCAATACCGGAGAGAAAAGGATAAATTAGAAGACACATACACACTACCATGACAACATCATGAGTCATACATATCTGACGTCTCAGGTAATGACGAAAGCTTTTGAAGCAGTCCTCAAACATCTCACAACACACGGAAAGCCAGGTTCAAATCAATTCCGTGGTCCACAATTTGAGACATTTTATGGTAATGTCAGCTTTTCTCATCTGTTCCCAAAGTGTAGGAAGAGGGAAGACTCTAATTTACACTGTCCAACGACCCTATTCACATAAGGCCCTTATAGTAAACCTATTGCATACAATTTTAAACATAAGATAATAAAAGGAGACTTCATTTATCCTGTCTTTCTTTGTCATCATGTGAAATGGCCTGTTTTGCTTTCTATTCACTCTTTTTTCTTAATTTTGGCAAGCCAGCCTTTCATCCATCCAACGTTTTTTGACATAGTGTTCCCTGATTCTTTAATTGCATATACCACCAAGTGCTCATCCTCATATAATGCCACACCACCTCCGTACCCATTAACTAGTTCCCTCTTTAAGGCAGGTCTTATCCTCCTGTAACCCTAAGCTTGGTCCCCAATGTTCTGAGTCTCTCCTGGTGCATCTCCATATCTGAATTCTTCTCCTTCCATTTTCCTTTACTACTACTCATGTCCATGGTATTCCTCATGGGCCACATAGGAGTGAAGCCATAGGATATTTCCCTTGGTCTTCTTGAATTTTCATTTGGAAATCATCTACTTTATCTTCATCTTCAAAATCATCTTTATCCTCTAGCCCTTAAAAGGGTATCTCGGCTCCTTCCACATTGATGCCTGTGTGGGCATGGCAGGCCATTGATGCTGGCCGTTCATTATCATCTGAATAAAGTCAGTTGCTCAACATGGTGCTCCCCGTGACTATGGCATGTAGCATTAACTAATGATGACAGGGAGTGCTGATTGGGGCACTTTCTTTAGGGGTAACGATCATGCAGAGTTTCATTCTCCATGAAGCCTTTGAAATGCTGTTTAAGGTAATGTGAGGATTATAGAGCCTTCTTCCCTTAGGACTGGTGTTCCAGGACACTAGTAGATAAGAACACGTACAGCACAACGCATCCCTGCCCTGACAATTTTCCTGGAATTGTGACTTTCCTTCCCTTCTTCCTTCCTTCAACTTCCAAGCTGACCAAGCACCAATGGCGGACCTTACACCTGAGAAACCATAGGGAACAGATGCTAAGAATGTATCCTCTCACTCAAGGATATCCAACCTCCCAGAGACCTAATGGTAGCCAAAGGCCTCGCTGTAGATTGAGATCTCTAGAAATTGCAGTGGAAATAGGAGCACCTTGCTCTCTCTGGAGAAATGTGGGTCTATAGAATGGTATACAAAACATCGTTTTCTTTTCTCTTTGTGTACAAATTGGAAATGGGAATGGAACAGAAAAAAACACCTGAGTTCATGATAAGGCTAACAGGGCTCTTTCTTGTTCCTTCTCAGGTCTTTCTACTTAAAGCCATAGGACTCATATGTCATGAGAATGGGATGGCTGCTTCAGTAAAGACAGCTTCTGGACGTCACAGAGCTCTGAATTCCTAGCGACCACTCCTCACCAAACCATGCCTCATCACCACCTGGCTGAAGTAATTCTGGGTCAGCCAGGAGTATCAAAATCACTCCAAACCGCTGGAGCCACCTGGGTATTTCCCCAAGAGTGTTTGTGAAGCGATTTGGGGTCACCTTCTCCATGGCCGAATTTCTAGTCTCTGGCTGTGACTATCACCACCACACCACTGGACTTCTGAGAAGGGCAAGAATCCACATTTCCAGCTTAACCACTTAAGGTCAAGACAGTGTCAGGAGTACAAGCAGCCTCATACGGGAAACCCCACACCATACACATGTTCATGGACCTCACACACTATCAGGATGCTTCTGATCAGGAAAAGCGCCCCCCGCCCTCCAAGAAAGATCAGAGTTAACACCCACAACCAAACCAAAGACATGTCTGGAGACTTCAGCTGTGAGGACATGAATTCTTCTTGCAACTCCAGATTCGTGCCATAAATGCCACCAATTTTCCCAGCTGACCAAGCATTAAAGTCAGACCCTACAGCCTAGAAACTTAGGCCCAGGGTGGACTCATCTGTTTGGTGTTCACAGGAGGAAGCACAGAGCATGATGGAAGAGAACCAGTCCCCATGTGATTTCATCCAAAAAGGTTTTCAGGAAAGATTCAGGAATACAACCTGAATCTACAAAAGTTTTCGGTCTTCTCGGTATTCAAAATCAGCATTCTGTTATCTACACTGAAGATAATTTCTTTAGGAAGAAGAGCTCATGGAAGTGCCAAAGGGCTGGCACTTGAGAGAGTCTCAGTTGTGTGTGACATGCCCTCTGGGGTTGTGTTGTGGCTGTCCACTCTCCTTGGGACTCGTCCTGTGTGGAGATTCTCCTTGCCTTCCATTCAGAATGTTTGGTGACTGGGCCAAATATTGTGAGGTTAAGCTTTGTGCGTATGGTGTGCCTGTTAAACGTGACTTTCAACACACTCCACAAAACTTAAGGCCTGTTGTATTCTGTGGCCAGGTGAGAGGATGTGGGCAGGGCTTTCTTCTAGTCCCCTGCAGGATTTTCTGTTCCTCTGGACCTAAGAAACGTGGACTGAAGAAGGCAGTCCCAACAGTGTTCCAGGTTTGGGAATCCATGATTGCAGTTTTGGCAGCAATGTCCTAACCATCCTGCCTGTGGACAGTTCTCATCTTTATGCTGGCAGTCATAGAAACCACGTATCTTTGGTGCTCATCAAGGCATCTCCACCAACACTGCCCATCACGAATGCACACATAGAAATAATAATCTTAATACGGTGTCAACAGGTATTGTCTCTGATCATGGTTTCCAGGCTGTCTGCCCTTGGTTGCTTGCTGGTGTCCTCTCCAGGAGATACGCAGTGTTCTCTGGAGTCTATGTCTGCAAAGCATGCTGATCTGGAATCCCCGGGCCTCAAGACCCTTGGGTTGCAAGAACTCGTGTCGTTCAGACACTCTCCTCTTCTCTGCCAAAAGCTATGGTCAACATTCATATTGTGGGTTCTAAATGTGCTCCTCTCCCTGGGCCTTTGTCTTTCTCCATGACTCCCTGACCTCTGATGCACCAGCCATCCAATTCTCCAATAAGCCCTGTTTACACCCTTCTCCCATGGCCTCTGTGACTTCTCTCTTTCGCTGTGGAGTGTGATTTCTAGGCTTTAAGTCCATTTATGCCATGTTTACAATGATGTGGTCATCAATGGTTGTGCTGATGTTTGAAGACAAGACTGGAGCTCGCGGCCACTTCTTCCATCTCCCTGTCCTCCAAATGCATTGTGGATTGTTGTGGAGCCATAAGGAAGAAGGCATTCTTGCTCCTTGTGACATGTGACAGAAAGGGAGATCACATTGCTCTGTGTCGTATCTGTCAGTCACAGAAAGATATTTACCATATGATTTCACTCACTCATGGGAGTAAAGAAACATGTGAATAAACAAGAAAAAGGGGCAGGCAATTAGACTCGCCAGGCACACAAAATTTGGTGTTTGTTCCACGCAGGCTAGTCAGAATCTGCGTTTCTCAAAGTGGATCAAATGGGACACTCAATGCAGGAAATGTGGCCGAACGGGATGTAACTTGAGTTTCCTCTGTGTTTAAAGGTGAATTGTGATCTGGAATAGAGCAGCTTCATATCTGTTAAAATATCATTTTTAGTGATTTGAAACACACACACACACACACACACACACACACACACACACACACACACAGACAAAATTAAAAGCGTCCCAGAGAATTTAGGGAGAAAGTGAGGAATAGCACTCACTGAAACAAAATTCAGAGAAAATACCATAAAAAACAAAAGTTTAGAGAATCTAAGTAACAAACCGTCCAAAATGGATAACTCTTTACCTATCAAGAATTAATTAATTAATTAATTAGTTAGTTAATTAAACAACCTTACCTAAAAAACACGTCCACATAAGTATGCCATCAAATCCAATACCGGGGAGAAAAGAATGGATTCCAAGACACATACACACTACTATGAAAAGATCATGAGTCATACATATCTGATGTCTCAGGTAATGACGAAAGCTATTGAAGCAGTCCTCAAACATCTCCCAACACACAGAAAGCCAGATTCAAATCAATTCCCTGGTCCACAATTCGAGACCTTTAATGGTAATGTAGGCTTTTCTCATCTATTCCCAAAATGTAGGATGAGGGAAGACTCTAATTGACAATGTCCAAAGACCCAATTCACATAAGGACCTTACAGTAAATCAATTGTATACAATTATAATCAGTAAGATAATAAAACTAGAATTCATTTCTCTTGTCTTTCTTTCTTTTTCTCCATGTGAAACGGCGTGTTTTCCTTTTATTCACTATTTTTTCTTATATTCGGCAAGCCAGCCTTTCATCCATCCTACGTTTTTTGACATAGTGTTCCCTGATGCTTTAATTGCGTATACCATGAAGTGCTCATCCTCATATAATGCCACATCAACTCCATACCCATTAACTAGTTCCCTCTTTAAGGCAGGTCTTATCCTCCTGTAACCTTCAGATTGGTCCCCAAAGTCCTGAGTCTCTCCTGGTGCGGCTCCCTCTCTGACTTCTTCTCCTTCCGTTTTTCCTTACTACTACTCATGTCCATGGTATTCCTCATGGGCCACATAGGAGTGAAGCTATAGGATATTTCCCTTGGTCTGCTTTCATTTTCATTTGGAAATCATCTTCTTTATCATCAACTTCATAATCATCTTTATCCACTAGCCCGTGAAAGGTTATCTTGGCTCCTTCCACAGTGATGCTAGAGTCGGCATGGCAGGCCATCGATGGTGGCCATTCATTTTCATCTGAATAAAGAGCGTTGCTCAACATGGCTCTCCCCATGACTATGGCATGTAGCATTAACTAATGATGACAAGGTGTGCTGACCAGGTCTCTTTCTTTAGGGGTAGCGATCATGCAGCATTTCACTCTCCATGAAGCCTTGCAACAGTGTTTAAGGTAATGTCAGCTAGACAGAGCCTTCATCCCTTAGGACTGGTGTTTCAGGACACTAGCAGATAATGTCAAGGACAGCACAACGCATCCCTGCCCTGGGAATTTTCCTGGCATTGTGACTTTCCTTCCCTTCTTCCTTCCCTCACCTTCCAAGCTGAACAAGCACCAAAGGCAGACCTTACACCCGAGAAACCATGGGGACCAGAAGCTAAGAATGGACCCTTCATCCAAGGATATTGAAGCTCCCAGAGACATAATTGTACCCAAGAGGCCGCACTGTTGATTGAGATCTCTAGAAATTTCAGTGGAAATAGGAACACCTTGCTCTCTCTGTAGAAATGTTGGTCCAAAGAATGGTATACAAAACATCGTTTTCTATTCTCTTTGTGTAGAAAATGGAACTGGGAAAGATACAGAAAAGACCAACTGATTTCATGATCAGGCTAACATGGCTCTTTCTTGTTCCTTTCCAGGTCTTTCTACTTAAAACCATTGGACTCATATGTCATGAGAGTGGGATAGCTGCTTCATTGAAGTCAGCTTCTGGACGTCACAAAGCTCTGAGATCCTAGCAAACTCACCAAAGCATGCCTCATCACTTCACCTGGCTGGAGTAATTCTGGGTCAGCCAGGAGTATCAAAATCACTCCAAACCGCTGGAGCTGCCTGGGTATTTCACCAAGAGAATTTGTGAAGCGATTTGGGGTCACCTTCTCCATGGCCGAATTTGTAGTCTTTGGCCGTGACTGTCACCACCACCCCTCTGGACTCAGGGGAAGGGCAAGAATCCACAATTCCATCTTAGCCACGTAAGGTCATGAAAGAATATGTACTGTTAGGGTCCGTGATCAAAGCAAAGCTTCCGTCTTCGAGGAAGAATTATTTCCTCGCTGGTCGTAGTGGGGCTGCAGCTCAGAGCGGCGAGATCCCAGGCAGCGGGGCTGCAGCTGGGGGCTGCGAGGCCAGTGGCAGCGGGCCGCGGCTTGGGTCAGCGCTGCTCTCGATGACCCTGATGCTATCACTCCTATGACTACTCTAATGACTCCCAAAGGTTACCCTAATGGCTATTCTAACTGCTATTCTAACTGCCATTCTAACTCCTCTTACTTCTCCAATGGCTATTCTAACTTCGCCTACTTCTCCAACCGCTATTCTAACTCCTCCTACTTCTACAATGGCTATTCTAACTCCTCCTACTTCTACAATGGCTATTCTTACACCTCCTACTTCTCCCCCCACACAGCCTCACAGACTAACCTTTATAGAGGTGGTTGAGCCCGGCCCACACACAGGTGGCCAATGAGATTTCAACTCACCAAAGTTAATATATGCGCACCCCACTAATTGGATACGGCTATCTGGCCTTTCCCGCCCCTATAAACGGGGTTTACAGTTGCTCTGGCTAATCAGGCCCTTACATTATCCCTTTATCTTTGGAAATCAGTCAAATCCTTGACTTTTCAGCCAGTTCTATGTTCTCCTGTTGTAAGGGGGTTATATTGAGCATGTAAGACTAACATCTTTATCGCTCCAGTTTTCTTTGGTACAAATGACATTAGGGTGTTTATAATACAGGGGCCAAAAAGTAACAGTAGTGCACAGTCGGATGATGAGGTAGCAATTCAACGCTTTGTATAACCTTTTCCATTTTTTTTCTAATTCCATTCATCTAATTTCCCACATATACTTTACATAAACAGGTAAAATAGGAGCAACAATAAAATCACAGTTTTTTTAGTCTTAGCTTTAGTCCATGGTCAGCGGGGTCTTTTGACTGCAGCTTCCATCTCTGGGGCGTCCTTGTCCTCGGCCCATTTGACGTGACCCGCGTGAATCCAGGCCCTGATTCCTTCTACTTTTACTTACATGGGGGTGGTCAGGATAAGAGTAAATGGTCCCTTCCAGCGAGGCTCCAAGTTTCCCCTTTGATAGCAACGTATCCATACCTAGCCCCCAAGTTGCTAAGGATGTGGTTCCACCTCCGTCTCTATCCCAGCGTGGGCAGTCAGGATCCCTGAGTGGGTTTTTTTAAAGACAGACTAATGCCTTCAGTGACTCGAGTACAGACTGATCAGTCATTTCTGCTAGCTCAACCTCTAGTAGTCAAGGACAGAGAGGGGGGATCTCCCAAACATTATTTCAAATGGGGTCACCTTGCTTAAATAGGGTGTACATTGTGCCCTGAGGAGGGCGAAAGGAAGGAGATCCACCCATCCACAGCTAGTCACCAGAATTAGTTTTGTCAAGATCTCTATAAGAGTCCGATTCATTCTCTCTACTTGCCCAGAACTCTGAGGCCAGTATGCACAATGGAATTTCCAATTAGTGCCCACGGCCTTGGTCAATGCCTGTGAGACTCAACTCACAAATGCAGGGTCATTGTCTGATCCAATTGCAAGAGGCAGCCCAAACCTAGGAATTATTTCTTCTAGTCGCTTTTTTGGCTACCACTCCTGCCGTCTCATGTTTGGCGGGAAAAGCCTCTATCCAGCCTGAAAATGTATCTACAAAAACTAACATGAAAATGTATCTACAAAAACTAGCACGTACTTGTGCCCATATTTTCCAGGTTTCATTTCTGTAAAATCTATTTCCCAATAAATTCCTGGTTCCTTACCTCTTTCTCTTTTCCCTCTTCCCATTTTCATTCTTCCCACTTTAACTGCCTGGCATTGAGCACATCTATCGACTATATCCTGTACCATGTGCCCTAATTTAGAAACCTGGGACTGCTTGCCCATAAGCTCCATGAGTTTGCGTATCCCCAAATGAGTACCCTGATGTATCTGGTCTACTAACTTCTTATCTAGTCTTCGAGGAAGAATTATTTTCCCTGCTTCAGTCTTAGCCCAGTTCCCTTCATAGTTCAATTTAACCCATTTCTGTAAATACATTAAAGCTTCTTCTGAAGAGTTTGGTTTTTCTGGTAGGGCTGGAGCTGGGAGTGTAACCATTTCTTGCTCTGTTTCTCAGGCTGCTTGTTTTGTGGCTTGATCTGCTAATTGGTTTCCTTTTGACATCAGATCAATCCCCTTTTGGTGTCCTGGGCAATGCATAATGGCCACCTCTTTTGGGGTCCCAAATAGCCTGGAGGAGAGCCAATATTTCTCCTCTGTTTTTAATTCCTTTTCCTTCTGCTGTGAATAGGGCCCTTTCTTTATAAATAGCCCCATGTATATGAAGAGTAGCAAAGGCATACTTGCTGTCTGTATAGATGTTGGCGGTTTTACCTTTGGCCATCTGCTGTGCCTTAGTGAGTGCAATCAGCTCCGCTTTTTGTGCCATAGTTCCATGTGGCAGGGCAGCTGTCCAGAGTCTCTGCCCGGGAGAAACTACCGCAGCCCCCACATACCTCTTTCCATTGACCATGTAGCTACTCCCATCTGTGAACAGAGTCATCTCAGCATCTGGGAGGGCAATGTCTCTGAGATCCAGCTTTATTCCTGCAACTTGGGTTAGGACCTCTCCACAATCATGTGAATGGTCAACCAGCTCCTCTGGCAGCAGCGTGGCTGCATTTAGCACAGCCAGGGGCCGGATGGTCACTCTTGGTTTGTTGAAGAGGAGGGCCTGATACCCCATCACTCAGACGTCCGTCATCCATCGGTCTGGTGGAGTCCGGAAAAGGCCCTCGATGGCGTGTGTGGTGGTCAAAATGAGATTTTGACCCAGAGTCAATTTACTTGCATCCTTGACCAGGAGGGCCATGGTAGCAATTATGCAGAGGCAAGAGGGGAACCCAGCCGCTACTGGATCTAGTTTCTTGCTAAGATAGGCTACTGGCCTTTGCCAAGGCCCCAGAGTCTGAGTCAAAATCCTTTGGCCACCCCTGCTTTTTCATCCACCTACAAGTGGAAGGGCTTGGTAACATCTGGGATGGCCAATGCTGGGGCACTCAGTACAACTGTTGGTAATTCCAAAAATGCTCCTTCTGCCTCAGCTGTCTACTCTATCATACTGAACCCCCCCTTTTGCCAGTTCGTATGGAGGTTGGGCAATCTCCGCAAACTGCAGTGTGCACAGCCTACAGTAGCCCACTGTCCAAGAAACTTCCTCAGATGTTGGGACATGATGGGGCGGGGGTATCCGGTGATCACCTGTTTCCTGGGCTCAGACAGTGAATGCACTCCCTCATGAAGATCAAAGCCTAGATAAGTGGCATGGCTCTGACAGAGCTATGCTTTCTTTGCTGACACCCAATACCCTTTTTCCTGCAGAGTCTGTAAAAGAGCTCTTGTCCCCCACAAACATGACTCATAGTCCTCAGCGGCTACTAGCAAGTCATCAACCTACTGTAGCAGAGTGACTCCTGGGTTGGAGGTTCTGTACTCACGCAAATCCTCACATAGGGCCTCGTCAAAAAAAAAAATGGTGGGTGAATTATTGAATCCTTGAGGAAGTCTTGTCCAGGTGAGCTGGCCTTGGAATCCTTCCTGTGGGTCGGACCACTCAAAAGCAAAAAGGGGTTGAGATTCCCTTGCTAAGGATATGCAGAAAATGCATCCTTGAGATCTAAGACAGTATACACAGTTCTTTGGGGGCCAGGAGGGAGAGTAGGGTATAGGGGTTAGGCACCATCGGGTAGATATCTTCAACCTGTTTATTAACTTCCAACAAGTCCTGAACGGGTCTGTACTCCCCAGTCTAGGCCTTTTTGACGGGCAGCAAAGGTGTGTTCCATGGAGATTTGCAAGGAACTAGGATCCCTTCTCCTCGGAGGTGGTTAATGTGTTTTCTGATCCCTTCCTTTGCTTCCCAGGGAAGGGGGAGCTGCCGATTGTGAACAGCCATAGCCATCGCCTTTAATTGTACCACCACTGGAGTTTGTCCCCTGACCAGGCCAGGGGTCTTCCCTTCTGCCCAGACCTCGGGAAACTTGACCTGTAGTATTTGGAGAAGGCTCCCCGCCTTTGTCTCCTCTGGTTTTGAGACTGGCTCATAAAGGAGGTATTCATCTAGTGGTTCCATACGCACCTGTACAGTGGGTTGTCTCAAGGTTACGGTCATGTCTCCTTCCGAGAACTGAATGCCAGCTCATAACTTGTGGAGGAGATCTCTTCCCATCAAGTTATATGGGGCATTAGGGAGGACCAAAAATCGATGTTTAACTACTCCCGAGGCCAAATTTAAAGTCCTTTCTGTTGTCCATTTATGTCTCTCTGTGCTATTTGCTCCTTGTACCCAAACTTCCTCTCCAGATAGTTTTTCCATAGGTTCAAGTAATGATGAAAACTGGGCCCCTGTGTTCACCAAAAAAAAACAATTGATTTCCCCTCAACTTCAATTTTTACTCAGGGGGCCAGCATTGCCCTCTTCCTTTTGGGGCACTCCCTGTCCCAGTCTCCTTTTTCCTTACAGTAAGCATACTGATCTGAACCTAAGTCTTCCCACCTGCCTTCTCTGTGCTTAGGCTTTTCCTTCCAATTACTATCCCCTAACTTTCTCATGTAATGCCAAAACCTTAACCAGCTTTTTGTCTGTTTTTCATCCTCCTATGCATCCCTGTTGTTAAACATCCTTTCTCCTATTCCCAATAACTCAGATTCTTCCCTTCAAATCCTCCAATTTCCTGAAGTTTCCTCCTTGTATCCAGGACTGACTGACTGGCAAAATCAAGATTCACTGCCCCCTGATTTTCAGGTTCCTCAGGAACGATCAGGCTATACATTTTATAGGCTTTAATAAGCCTTTCTAGTAATGCTCCTGGAGACTCATTCTTACTTTAAGTCACTGTACTAATTCTGGTTTAGTCTGATGGTTTAGTCTGAGTGCAACTTTTACTTCTGGAAATTCAGTTCCAGGATTTCAACATATCAAAGACCTGTATTTGTTCTGAAAGACTCCCATATGAATTTCCTTTAAGGTGGAATTCATCTTACAAGAGAATTAAAACAATTACAAATGACAAAAAAAAACTCAGAATAGTTATGGTTAAATATCAAATGATGACCCTTATCAATATATTTAAAGCTTTAGGAAATGTATAGAAACTCTGGAGTTGTTACAGCATTTACCCAAATGTAACCCAAGGTTTATCATTGATGTAGCAGTACTTCCTGAGTAACTTAGCACATCAGGGAAAAGCCTTATGAGTCAAAGAGATCTCATTTACAATTCTCGGTGGGCAAAGAGAAAACCATTCACATTTTAACCACTTGTGAACTCTTATGACAGCTGTTACGCACAAAACTTGTTTACTAACAGATTTCAAAAGCACAAACCCAGTTCCAGCAACAAGTACCCTAGCACTTCATCCCATTTGTCATCCAAGCTAAACTTCAAAGCTTCAGGATGCCAAAGACTCTGAAAGCTACTTTAACAATTACCCATAAAAACCCTGAGACAGACAATTAAACATCAGTTCAGTCATCTCTTTGCTAACAGATTTCATCTTCCATCTGGGCCCATTCCACTTCAGATGCCATGTTCCTGCCAGCAAGGGGGAGGGGCTAGGCAGTCCACATTGGGCCAGAGAAGGCAAGGAATTCCCTGAAACAAAGGGAGTTTTGGCAGCTGCTTGGGAATATTCCTTAAAGTCTCTGTCCTGAGTTAGACTAACCCCAGTTGGCTCTAGTGATAGCCCTTAACACACGAAATGAGTGAGGGAGAAGTCCCACATCTATTATGAGGAACAGAGGGATGAAAGTCAGAGTCCCCTTACTCTTTCCTTGCCCCACTCCTTCAAACATAACAAACAACACAGCAGACAACAAAAAGACAAGACAAAGACAACCACAGGCCCAGCGGTCCTGCCACCAGTGGGGATTTCCTAGGGGGACTCAAACCCCATGACCAGAAAGGGGGACTCTAACCCCTAATGACCACCTCGGGGGACTCGAACCCCTGATGACCACCTTGGAGGACTCGAACCCCTGATGACAGCCTAGGGGGACTCGAACTCCCTGACCATCTAGGGGGACCCCCCTGACCACCCAGGGGTACTCAAACCCCCTGTGGATCTACCAGCGGAGGGATGGGACATCCCCACATCCACTCCAGCCCTGGGGAGCTGGCTGCGTCCAGCTTCTCCCGGTGAGCCATACCCTGGAGCTCCAACCAGACAGAGAGATAAAATCATAACACTTCTGGAGGCTTTTCCCATAAGTTCGGATGCTGACTCAGTTCTCGTTGTTTGATCCCGGATAAACCGCCAATGTTAGGATCTGTGATCAAAGGAACGAGACTGACACAAAACAAAAATCAAGCAAAGTTTTATTTTGCGCCATGCATCAGAAACCAAATTGCATCAGAAACCAAACTGACCGTTAGGTGCCCCAGTCTTGCTGGGGACCACCGCCTCCCAGTCACTGGGGTCCCTCCTGGAGGCTCCCTGACTCACCCTCACCATACCACAGACCCACTCCTGGCGTGGCTGCACCGTTGGCTCCTGAGAGGCTGCTCCTGATGGCGGCACTGCCTGAGGCGGCGTGGATGCTTGCGGCGGCGCTGCTGTTGATACTCTGGCTCAGGGTGGCGTCGCTCGCAGCAGCGCCGCTGCTGCTGCTGCTCTGGGCGGTGCTGCTTGCGGTGGCGCCGCTGCCGCTGGTGCCCTGGGCAGTGGACGGGGCGACGCCACTCATATTACAGCTCGAGGCGGCGCCACTTCCGCTGCTGCTCTGGGCGAGGATGAAAAGGACAACAACCCCAACGACACAGACTCTGTTCCCCATGATGCCACTCCAACAAGGCCACACCCCAGACGAGGCCACACAACAGACTAGACCGCTTCCTTGATGAAGAGGCCGCTCTGGATTAGGACGCTCAAGGACAGGGCTGCATGCCAAGGAGGCCGCACCCTGGAATGACGCCGCTCTGGCATGGCCGCTCTAGAACAGGCCACTCCAGCCCTTGGCTTGGGGCGGCTCTGCTCCCGATGACCCCGACGCTATCATTCCTATGACTACCCTAATGTCTCCCAAAGGCTATCCTAATGACTATTCTAACTGCTATTCTAACTGCCATTCTAACTCCTCCTACTTCTCCAATGGATATTCTAACTCCTCCTATTCCCCAACCGCTATTCTAAGTCCTCTTACTCCTCCAATGGCTATTCTAACATCACCTACTTTTCCAATGGCTATTCTAACTCCTCATACTTCTCCCCCCACACAGCCTCACAGACTAACCTTTATAGAGGTGGTTGAGAACGGTCAACACACGTGGCCAATGAGATTTCAACTCACCAAGGTTAATATATGCGCCCACACTAATTGGATACGGCTATCTGGCCTGGCCCTCCCCTATATCCGGGGTTTACATTTCCTCTGGCTAATCAGGCCCCTACAAGGAGTACAAGCAGTCTCAGACGGGGATCCAAGCCATACACATGTTCATGGTCCTCACACCCTAACAGGAGGCTTCTGACCAGGAAAAGTGCCCCCTCCTTTCCGAGGAAAGCTAAGAATTAACACCTGCAACCATACAAAAGACATGTCTGGAGACTTCAACAGTGAGGACAAGAGTTCTTGCATCTTAGAAATCGTGCCATAAATGCCTCCCAATTTTCCCAGCTGACCAAAGATTAAAGGCAGACCCTACACCCTGGAAGCTTAGGCTCAGGACGGACTCATCTGTTTGGAGCTCACAGGAGCAAGCATGGTGCATTTTGGAAGAGAACGAATACCCATGTGAAGCAATCTGAAAAGGCTTTCGGGCGAGTTTCAGGAATACAATGTGAATCTACAAAAGGTCTCTGTCCTCTCTGGATTCGAAATGCGCATTCTGTTATCTACCCTGAAGATAATTTCTTTAGGAAGAAGAGCTCATGGAGTGCCCAAAGGCTGGCACTTGAGAGAGTCTCAGATGTGTGTGACATGCCCTCTGGGGTTGTGTTGTGGCTGTCCACTCTCCTGTGGGCTCGTCCTCTGCAGAGGCTCTCCTTAGCTTCCATTCAGAGTGTTTGGTGTGTGGGCCAAATATGGTGAGGTTAAGCTTCCTGGGACTGGTGTGCCTGTGAAAGGTGATTTTCAAGCCCCTCCAGAAGACTTAAGGCCTGCTCAATTCTGTGGCTAGGTGAGAGGATGTGTACAGGGCTTTTTTCTAGTCCCCTGCAGGATTTTCTGTTCTCCAGGGACTAAGCAACGTGGCCAGAAGAAGGCAACCCAACAGTGTTCCAGGTTTGGGATTCTGTGATTGCAGGTTGGGAAGCTAATGTCCTCACATCCTACCTGTGGCCACTTCTAAGTCTTGATACTGGCGGTAGTATAATCCAAGTATCTTTGACAGCCATCGATCATCTCCCCCAACACTGTCCATCAAAAATGCACCCAACAAAATAATAATCTTACCAAGGTATCACCAGGTATTGTCTCTGATCATGGTTTCCAGGCTGTCTGCACCTGGTTGCTTGCTGTTGTCCTCTCCAGGAGATACACAGTGTTCTGAGTTCTGGAATGTTTGTCTGCAAAGCATGCTGATCTTGAATCCCTGGGCCTCAAGATCATTAGGTTGCAAGAACTCGTGTCATTCAGACACTCTTCTTTTCTCCGGCAACAGCTTTGGTCAACATTCAAATTGTGGGTTCTAAGAGTGCTCCGCTCCCCTGGGACTTTATCTTTGGCCAGGCTTTCTGCCCTCTGAAGCAACAACCATCCAATTCTCCCATAAGACCCCTCTACACCCTTCTCCCATGGTCTCTGTGACTTCTTCTCTCTTTCGCTGTGGACTGGGATTTCTAGGCTTCAGGTCCATTTATGCCATGTTTACATTGACGTGGGCATCTTCTGGTTATGCTGATGGGTGAAAACAAGCCTAGAGCTCCCAGACACTTCTACCATCTCCCTGTCCTCCAGTTGCACTGCAGACTCTTATGGAGCCATCAGCAAGAAGGCATTCTTCCTCCTTGTGACATGTAGCAGAAAGGGAGAGAGCATTGGGATGTATCGTATCTATCAATCAAAGAAAGACAACTACCATACGATTTCACTCACTCATGGAAGTAAAGAAACATGTGAAAAAGCAAGAAAAAGGGACTGGCCATTAGACTCTAACCAGGCACACAAAATTTCGTGTTTGTTCCAGGAAGGCTAGTCAGAATCTGCGTTTCTCAAAGTGGATCAAATGGGACATTCAATGTAGGAAATGTGGCCGAACGGAATGTAACGTAATATTCCACTGTATTTGAATGTGAATTGTGATCTGGAAAGAGCAGCAGAGCAGCTTCATATCTCTTAAAATAACATTTTTTAGCATTTTGTGAAACACACACACACACACACACACACTTTAAAGAGTCCCACAGAATTTAGGGAGCAAGTGAGGAATAGCACTCATGGAAGCAAAATTCAGAGGAAATACCATAAAAAATTTTAGAGAATCAAAGTAACAAACCGTCTAAACTGCATAAGTTAAATCCTTACTTATCAAGAATTAATTAATTAATTAGTTAATTAATTAATTAATTAAACAACCATAGCTAAAAGACCTCTACACAGAAGTCTGCCAGCAAATCCAACACTGGAGTGAAAAGGAAAAATTCCAAGACACATACGCACTACCATGACAGCATCATGAGTCATACATATCTGACGTCTCAGGTAATGTTTTTGAAGCAACTTTTGAGGATATTGAAGCAGTCCTCAAACATCTCCCATCACACAGAAAACCAGGTTCAAATCAATTCCCTGGTCCACAATTCGAGACATTTAATGGTAATGTCGGCTTTTCTCATCTACTCCCAAAATGTAGGAAGAGGGAAGACTCTAATGTACAATGTCCAAAGACCCAATTCAGATATGGACCTTATAGGAAACCAATTGCATTCCATTTAATCAGTAAGATAATAAAACGAGAACTCATTTCTCTTCTCTTTCTTTCGTCATCTCAATGGGAAATGGCCTGTTTTCTTTCTATTCAATATTTTTTCTTATATTCGGCAAGCCAGCCTTTCATCCATCCTATGTTTTTTGACGTAGTGTTCCCTAATTCTTTAATTGCATATACCACCAAGAGCGCATCCTCATATAATGCCACACCAGCTCCATACCCATTAACCAGTTCACACTTTATGGCAGGTATTATTCTCCTGTAACACTCAGCTTGGTCCCCAGAGCCGAGTCTCTCCTGTTGAGTCTCCCTGTCTGATTTTTTTCTCCTTCCGTTTTCCATTTCTGCTACTCATGTCCATGTTATTCTTCATGGGTCACATATGAGTGACGTCATAGGATATTTCCCATGGTCTGCTTGCATTTACATTTGGAAATCATCTTCTTTATCATCATCTTCATATTCATCTTTATCCACTAGGCCTTAAAATTGTACCTCACCTCCTTCCACTGTGATGCTAGTGCGGCATGGCAAGCCATTGATGTTGGACCTTCATTTTCATCTGAATAAAGAGAGTTGCTCAACATGGATCTCCCCATGACTATGGCAGGTAGCATTAACTAATGAGGACAAGGAGTGCTGACATTACACTTTCTTTCGGGGTAGCGATCATGCAGAGATTCACTGTCCATGAAGCCTTTGAAATGGTGTTTAAGGTTATATCAGGTAGACACAGCCTTCATCCCTTAGGACTTGTGTTGCAGGACACTAGCAGATTAAGACAAGGACAGCACAATGCATTTCTGCCCTGGGAATTTCCTGGAATTGCGACTTTCCTTCCCTTCTTCCTTCCCTCACCTTCCAAGCTGACCAAGCACCAAAAGCAGACCTTACACCCAAGAAACAATGGAGAAGAGATGATAAGAATGGACCATCTCAGCCAAGGATATCAAACATCCCCGAGACCTAATGGTAGCCAAGAGGCCTCGCCGTTGATTGAGATTTCTAAAAATTGCAGTGGAAATAGGAACACCTTGCTCTCTCTGGAGAAATGTTGGTCTAAAGAATGGTATACAGAACATCGTTTTATTTTCTCTTTGTATAGAAAATGGAAGTGGGAAAGAAACTGAAAAGACCCCCTGAGTTCATGATCAGGCTAACAGGGGTCTTTCTTGCTCTTTCCTAGGTCTTTCTATTTAAAGCCATAGGACTCATATGTCATGAGAATGGGATTGCTGCTTCAGTGAAGTCAGCTTCTTTTACGTCACAAAGCTCTTAGTTCTTAGCAACCACTCCTCACCAAAGTACAACTCATCATTTCACCTGGCTGGATTAGTTCTGGGTCAGCCAGGAGTATCAAAATCACTCCAAACCACTGGAGCCCCCTGGGTATTTCCCCAAGACATTTTGTGGAGCGATTTGAGGTCACTTTCTCCATGACCGAATTTGTGGTCTTTGGCCATGACTGTCACCACCAACTCTCTGGACTCCTGAGAAGGGCAAGAAACCACAATTCTCCGTGCTTACTCCTGTGAGCTCCAAACAGATGAGTCTGTCTTGGGCCTCAGCTTCTAGGTTATATGGTCTGCAATTAATGTTTCTACAGCTAGGAAAATTGGACGCATTTATGGCACGATTTCTGGATATGGAAGAAGAACTCGTGTCCTCACTGTTGAAGACTCCATACATGTCTTTTGTATGGTTTCGGGTGTTAACTCGGAGTTTCCCTCGGAGGACGAGGGTCGCACCCTGGTCAGAAGCATCCTGATGGTGTGTGAGGACCATGAAACTGTGTATGGCGTGGAGTTCCCAGTGTGAGGCTGCTTGTACCCTGACCCTTTCTGAGGTTACGTCAGTAAGACGGAATTGTGGATTCTTGCTATTCTCAGGAGTCCAGAGGGGTGGTGGTGACAGTCACGGCCAAAGACTACAAATTCGGTCATAGAAAAGGTGACCACAAATCTCTTCAAAAACTGTCTTGGGGAAGTACCCAGGCAGCTCAAGCGGTTTGGACAGATTTTGATACTCCTGGCTGACCCAGAACTACTCCAGCCAGGTGAAGTGATGAGGCGTGGTTTGGTGAGGAGTGGTTGCTAGGACATCAGAGCTCTGTGACGGCACAGAAGCTGACTCCACTGAAGCAGCAATCCCATTCTATTGACATATGATTGCTATGGCTTTAAATAGAAAGACTTGGGAAGGAACAAGAAAGAGCCCTGTTAGCCTGATCATGAACTCAGGTGGTCTTCTCTGTTTCTTTCCCACTTCTACTTTCTGTACAAAGAGAAAAGAAAACGATGTTCTGTATATCATTCTTTAGACAAACATTTCTCCAGAGAGAGCAAGGTGTTTCTATTTTCACTGCAATTTCTAGAGATCTAAATCAACAGCGAGGCTTCCTGGTTACCATTAGGATAGCCTTTGGTGAGAGTGTCCATTCTTAGCTTCGGTTCAATATCATTTCTGGGGTATAAGGTCTGCCTTTGGTGCTTGGTCAACTTGGAAGGTGATGGAAGGAAGAAGGGAAGGAAAGTCACAATTCCAGGAAATTGCCAGGGCAGGGATGCATTCTGCTGTCCATGCCCTTTTCTGCTAGTGTCCTGAAACACCAGTCCTAAGGGATGAAGCCTCTGTCTACCTGACATTACCTTAAACACCGTTGTGAATGCTTCATGGAGAGTGAAATGCTGCATGATCGCTAAACCTAAAGAAAGAGCCCTGGTCAGCACTCCTTGTCATCAGTAGTTAATGCTACATGCCATAATCATGGGGAGAGACATGTTGATCAACTCTTTTTATTCAGATGAAATGAACGGCCAACATCGATGGCTTGCCATGTCCACTCTAGCATCACTGTGTAATGAGCCGAGATAACCTTTTAGGGGCTAGTGGATAAATATGATTATGAAGATGGTGTTAAATAAGATGATTTGCAAATGAAAATGCAAGCAGACCAAGGGAAATATCCTATGGCTTCACTCATATGCGGTCCATGAGGAATACCATGGACATGAGTAGTAGTAAGTTAAAACGGAAGGAGAAGATGTCAGACAGGGAGACGCACCAGGACAGACTCAGGACTTTGGGGACCAAGCTTGGTTACAGGAGGAGAAGACATGCCATAAAGAGGGAACTGGTTAAAGGGTATGGAGGTGGTTTGGCATTATATGAGGGTGAAATTGGTGGTATATGCCATTAAAGAATCAGGGAACACTATGACAAAAAACGTAGGATGGATGAAAGCCTGGCTTGCCGAAATTCAGAAAAAATCGTGAATAGAAAGCTAAACAGGCCATTTCACATGGATATGAAGAAAGAAAGAGAAGAGAAATGAATTCTAGTTTTATTATCTTACTGATTAAAATGGTATGCCCTTGGTTTCCTATAAGGTGCTGATGTGAATTGGGTCTTTGGACATTGTAAATTCGAGACTTCCCTCTTCCTATAGTTTGGGAATAGGTGAGAAAAGCCGATGAGCCATTAAATGGTTGAGGCCCAGGGATTCCACAGCAGCATGATCTGCAGACATAGACTCCAGAACTGCAGAACACTCTGTATCTCGTGGAGAGGTCACCAGCCATTATACAGGTGCAGACAGCCTGGAAACCATGATCAGAGACAATAACAGTTGACACCATGGTAAGATTATTATTTCTTTGTGTGCATTGGTGATGGGCAGTTTTGGTGGAGGTGCCTCGATGGGCGCCAAAGAACTTGGGCTCTACGACCGCCAACATCAAGCCTGAGAAGTGGCCACAGGCAGGACAGTGAGGACATTAGCTGCCCAACCTGCAATCACGGATATAATACCTGGAAAACTGTTAGTACTGCCTTTTCAGGCCACGTTGCTTAGTCCCAGGAAAACAGAAAATCTTGCAGTGGACTAGAAGAAAGCCGTACCCACATCCTCTCACCTGGCCACAGAGTTCAGCAGGCCTTAAGTTTTGTGGAGTGGGCTGAAATTCACGTTCATAGGCACACCAGACATACGAAGCTTAACATCACCATATTTGGCCCAGACACCACACACTCTGAATGGAAGGCAACGAGAGCCTCTGCAGCGGCCGAGCCCACAATAGAGTGGACAGCCACAACACAACCCCAGAGGGCATGTCACAAACACCTGAGACTCTCTCAAGTGCCAGCCTTTGGGCACTCCATGAGCTATACTTCCTAAGGAAATTATCTTCAGGGTAGATAACAGAAGGCAGGTTTCGAATACAGAATAGACGGAGACCTTTTGTAGATTCATGTTGTATTCCTGAAACTTGACTGAAAGCCTTTTCCGAAGGCTTCCCATGTGAATTGGTTCTCTTCCAACAATCTCCGTGCTTGCTCCTGTGAGCTCCAATCAGATGAGTCTGTCCTGGGCCTAAGCTTCTAGGGTGTAGGTTCTGACTTTAATGTTTGATGAGCTGGGAATATTGGGAGGCATTTATGGCACGATTTCTGGAGATGCAAGAAGAACTCGGGTCCTTACTGTTGAGGACTCCAGACATGTCTTTGGTATGGTTGCGGGTGTTAACTCTGAGCTTACCTCGGTGGGCGTGGGGCGCTTTTACTGGTCAGAAGTATCCTGAAAAGGTGTGAAGAATGTAGGGGCCTGATTAGGCAGAGGAACTGTAAACCCTGGATATAGGGGCGGGCCAGGCCAGATAGCCATATCCAATCAGTGGGGTATGCATATATTAACTGTGGTGAGTTGAAATCTCATTTGCCACCTTTCTTGGGCCGGGCTCAACACCTCTATAAAGGTCGTTCTGTGAGGCTGGGTGGGGGGTGGAGTAGGAGGTGTTAGAATAGCCGTTGGAGAAGTGGGAGGAGTTAGAATGGCAGTTAGAATGGCAGTTAGAATAGCAGTTAGAATAGTAGTTAGAGTAGCCATTAGGGTAGCCTTTGGGAGCCATTAGGGTAGTCATAGGAGTGATAGCGTCGGGGTCATCGGGAGCAGCGCCGACCCAAGCCGCGGCCCCGCCGCCAGGGGCCTCACTGCCCCAAGCCATGGCCCCGCCGCCAGGGGCCTCGCTGCCCTGAGCAGCAGCCCCACCGTGACCAGCCTCGCCACCTCCAGCAGCCTCGCTGCCCCCAGCTGCGGCCCCGCTGCCAGCGGCCTCACCGCTCCGAGCCGTGACCTTGCTGGAGTGGCCTGGTCCCGAGCGGCCTCGTCAGAGTGGCGTCATTCCGGGGAGTGGCCTCGTTGGCTTGCGGCCCCGTCCTTGAGTGGCGTCGTCTAGAGCGGCCTCTTCATCGTCGGAAGCGGCCTCGTCCAGTGTGTGGCCTCGTCCGGGGAGTGGCCTTGCTGGAGTGGCATCATGGGGAGCAGAATCTGTGTCATCAGGGTTGTCATCCTCATCGTCCTCCTCATCCTCACCTGTCATCGGGAGTGGCATCCTTGTCGTTGTCGCCTCTGAGTAAGAGATGGCCCCGACCGGTCGGTTTGATTCTCGAGCGTCATCGCCCCGGGCACGACCCAGAGCAGCAGCGGCAGCGGCACCACCTTGAGCGGCATTGCCCCTTGCACCGCCCAGAGCAGCAGGGGCAGCGGCGCCACCACGAGCGGCACCACCCCGTGCACCAGAGCAGCAGCGGCAGCGGTGCCATGCGAGTGGCACCGCCCAGAGCAGCAGCGGCAGCAGCGCTGCCACAAGTGATGCCACCCTGAGCCAGAGTATCAGCAGCAGTGCCACCACAAGCAGCCACACCTCCTCGGGCAGTGCCACCATCAGGAGCAGCCTTTCAGGAGCCAACGGTGCAGCCACACCGGGAGTGGGTCTGTGGTACTGTGAGGGTGAGGCGGGGAGCCTCCAGGAGGGACCCCAGCGACTGGGAGGCGGTGGTCCCCAGCAAGACTCAGGTACCTACTGGTCAGTTTGGTTTCTAATGCAGTTTGGTTTCTGATCCAGTTTGGTTTCTAATGCAGCTTAGTTTCTGATGCAGTTTGGTTTCTAATGCAGTTTGGTTTCTGATGCAGTTTGGTTTCTAATGCAGTTTGGTTTCTGATGCAGTTTGGTTTCTGATGCAGTTTGGTTTCTGATGCATGGCACGAAAAAAAACTTTGCTTGATTTTCGCTTTGTGTCAGTCTCGTTCCTTTGATCACGGACCCTAACAAGGACCATGAACATGTGTATGGCGTGGATTTCCCATGTGAGGCTGCTTGTACTCCTGACTCTTTCTTGACCTTCCGTTGGTAAGATGGAATTGTGGATTCTTGCCCCTCTCAGGTGTCCAGAGGGTTGGTGGTGACAGTCCCGGCCAAAGACTACAAATTCGGCCATGGAGAAGGTGACCCCAAATTGCTTCAACCACTGTCTTGGGGAAATACCCAGGCAGCTCCAGCAGATTGGCGTGATTTTGATACTCCTGGCTGACCCAGAACTACTCCAGCCAGGTGAAGTGATGAGGCGTGGTTTGGTGAGAAGTGGTTGCTAGGACCTCAGAGCTTTGTGACGTCACAGAAGCTGACTTCACTGAAGCAGCAATCCCATTCTCATGACATATGGGTCCTATGGCTTCACGTACAAATTCCTGTGAAGGAAAAGGAAAGAGCCCTGTTAGCCTGATCATGATCTCAGGTGGTCTTTTCTGTTTCATTCCCACTTCCCCTTTCTATACAAAGAGAAAAGAAAACGATGTTCTGTATACCATTCTTTAGACCCAAATTTTTCCAGAGAGAGCAAGGTGTTCCTATTTCCATTGCAATTTCTAAAGATCTCAATCAACAGCAAGGCCTCTTGGCTACGACTGGGTCTCCGGGACGTTGGATATCCTTGGGTGAGAGGGTCTATTCTTAGCTTCTGTTTCCTATGGTTTCTCGGCTGTAAGGTCTGCCTTTGGTGCTTGGTCAGCATGGAAGTTGAGGGAAGGAAGAAGGGAAGGAAATTCACCATTCCAGGAAAATTGCCAAAGCAGGGATGCGTTGTGCTGTCCGTGTCCTTAACTGCTAGTGTCCTGAAACACCAGTCCTAAGGGATGAAGGCTCTGTCTACCTGACATTACCTGAAATACCGTAACAAAGGCTTCATGGAGAGTGAAATTCTGCATGATCGCCACCCCTAAAGAAAGAGCCCTAGTCAGCACTCCTTGTCATCATTAGTTATTGCTCCATGCCATAGTCTTGGGGAGAGCCATGTTGAGCAACTCTCTTTATTCAGATGAAAATGAACGGCCAACATCGATGACGTGCGATGCCCCCTCTAGCATCACAGTGGAAGGAGCCGAGATCCCCTTTTAAGGGCTAGTGAATAAACATGATTATGAAGATGATAATAAAGAAGATGATTTCCAAATGAAAATGCAAGCAGACCAAGGGAAATATCCTATGGCTTCACTCATAGGTGGCCCATGAGGAATACCATGGACATGAGTAGTAGGAAAGAAAAACGGAAGGAGAAGAATTCAGACAGGGAGACGCACTAGGAGTGACTCAGGTTATGGGAACCAAGCTGAGCGTTACAGGAGGATAGGACATGCCATAAAGAGGGAAGTAGTTAATGGGTAGTGAGGTGGTGTGGCATTATATGAGGTTGAGCACATGGTGGTATATGCCATTAAAGAATCAGGGAACACTATGTCAAAAACTTCCAATGGATGGAAGTCTTGCTTGCTGAATATAAGAATAAATAGGGAATAGAAAGCAAAACAGGCCGTTTCACATGGATATGAAGAAAGAAAGAGAAGAGAAATGAATTCTAGTTTTATTATCTTACTGACTAAATTGTATGCAATAGGTTTCCTATAAGGTCCTTATGTGAATTGGGTCTTTGGACACTGTAAATAGAGTCTTCCCTCTTCCTACATTTTGGGAATATATGAGAAAAGCTGACATTACCAT
This sequence comes from Meles meles, assembly GCF_922984935.1. Lineage (NCBI taxonomy): Eukaryota > Metazoa > Chordata > Mammalia > Carnivora > Mustelidae > Meles > Meles meles. The sequence goes on from NC_060088.1 coordinate 15,343,723, forward strand.
TAAATGTCTCGAATAGTGGACCAGGGAATTGATTTGAACCTGCTTTTCTTTGTGTTGGGAGGTGTTTGAGGACTGCTTCAAAAGGCTTAAAAGCTGCTTCAAAATCATTACCTGAGACGTCAGATATGTATGACTCATGGTCTTGTCATGGTAGTGCGTATGTGACTTGGAATTTATCCTTTTCTCTCCCGTATTGGATTTGCTGGCATTATTGTGTGGAGGGGTCTTTTAGGTAAGGTTGTTTAATTAATTAATTAATTCTTGATAGGTAAGGAGTTAACTTATCCAGTTTGGACTGTTTGTTTCTTTGATTCTCCATGCTTTTGTTTTTTTATGATATTTTTTTCTGAATTTTCCTTCTAAGCGTGCTATACCTCACTTGCTCCCTAACTTCTGTGGGACCCTTTTAAGTGTGTGTGTTTTGTGTGTGTCTGTGTTGTGTGGTGTGTGTGTGTGCTTCACAAAACGCTGAAAATGATATTTTAAGAGATATGAAGCTGCTCTATTCCAGATCACATTTCACCTTCAAACACAGTGGAAACTCACTTTACACCCAATTCAGCCACAATTCCTGCATTGAATGTCCCATTTGATCCTCTTTTAGAAAAGCAGTTTCTGACTAGCTGCCTGGAACAAGTACCACATTTCTCCAGGGAGAGCAAGGTGTTCCTATGTCCACTGCAATTTCTAGAGACCTCAATCAACCGTGAGGCCTCTTGCTTCCATTAGGTCTCTGGGAGGTTTGATATCCTTGGGTGAGAAGGTGCATTCTTAGCTTCTGTTCCCTATGGTTTCTGGGTGTAAGGTTTGCCTTTGGTGCTTGGTCAGCTTTAAAGTTGAGGGAAGGAAGAAGTGAAGGAAAGTCACAATTCCAGGAAAAGTGCCATTGAAGGGATGTGTTGTGCTGTCCGTGTCCTAATCTGTTAATGTCTTGAAACACCAGTCCTAGGGATGAAGGCTCTGTCTACCTGACATTACCTTAAACACCGTTGCAAAGGCTTCATGGAGAGTGAAAATCTGAATGATCGCTACCCCTAAATAAAGAGCCCTGGTCAGCACTCCTTCTCATCATTAGTTAATGCTACATGCCACAATCATGGGGAGAGCCATGTTGATCAACGCTCTTTATTCACATGAGAATGAATGGCCAACATCGATGGCCTGCCATGCCCACTCTAGCATCACTGTGGAAGGAGCCGAGATACCCTTTTAAGGGCTAGTGGATAAAGATGATTATGAAGATGATGATAAAGAAGATGATTTCCAAATGAAAATACAAGCAGACCAAGGGAAATATCCTATGGCTTCACTCATATGTGGCCCATCATTTATACCATGGGCATGAAGATTTGGACGTGAAAATGAAAAGAGAAGAATTCAGACAGGGAGATGCACCAGGAGAGACTCAGGCTCTGGGGGACAAGCTATGCGTTACAGGAGGATAGGACATGCCATAAAGAGGGAACTGGTTAATGGGTAGTGAGGTGGTGTGGCATTAAATGAGGATGAGCACTTGGTGGTATATGGAATTAAAGAATCAGGGAACACTTTGTCAAAATACATCAGATGGATGAAAGACTGGCTTGCCGAATATAAGAAAAATATTGAAGAGAAAGCAAAACAGGCCATTTCACATGTAGGTGAAGAAAGGAAGAGAAGAGAAATGAATTCTAGTTTTACTATCTTACTGATTAAAATGGAATGCAATTGGTTTCCTATAAGGTCCTTATGTGAATTGGGTCTTTGGACATTGTAAATTAGAGTCTTGCCTCTTCCTACATTTTGGGAATAGATGAGAAAAGCCAACATTACAAATTAAATGTCTCGAATTGTGGTCCAGGGAATGGATTTGAACCTGGCTTTCTGTGTGTTGGGAGATGTTTGAGGACTGCTTCAAAATCCTCAAAAGCTGCTTCAAAAGTCTTTACCTGAGACGTCAGATATGTATGACCATTGATCTTGTCATGGTAGTGCATATGTGTCTTGTAATTTGTCCTTTTCTCCCCGGTATTGGATTTGCTGGCAGACTTCTCTGTAGGGGTCTTTTAGGTAATGTTGTTTAAATAATTTGTTAGTTAATTAACTAATTCTTGATACATAAGAAGTTAACTTATCCAGTTTGGATGGTTTGCTACTTTGATTCTGTAAGATTTTTTTTTTTAATGGTACATACTCTGAATTTTGATTCCATGAGTGCTAATCCTCACTTTCTCCCTAACTTCTGAGGGATTCCTTTAAGAGAGAGAGAGAGAGAGAGAGAGAGAGAGAGAGAGTGTGTGTGTGTGTGTGTGTGTGTGTGTGTGTCTGTTTCACAAAACGCTAAAAATGATATTTTAAGAGATATGAATCTCTTCTACTCAGGATCACAGTTCACCTTCTAAAACAGTGGAAACTCACGTTACATACCGTTCGGCCAAATTTCCTACATTGAATGTCCCATTAGATCCAATTTTAGAAATGCAGATCCTGACTCCCCTGCCTGGAGCAAACACCAAATTTTGTGTGCCTGGTTGGAGTCTAATTGTCTGTCCCTCTTTCTTGATTTTTCACATGTTTATTTGCTTCCATGAGTGACTGAAATCGTATGGGAGTTGTCTTTTTGTGACTGACAGATATGACACAGCCCAATGCTCTCTCCCCTTCTGCCACATCTCACAAGGAGCAAGTATGCCTTCTTGCTTATGTCTCCATAAGTGTCCGCAGTGCATTTGGAGTACAGAGAGATGATAGAAGTGCCTGGGAGCTCCAGTCCTGTCTTCAGCCATCAGCACCATCAGAAGATGACCATATCAATGTAAACATGGCATAAATGGACCTGACCCTAGAAATCACACTCCACAGCGAAAGAGAGAAGAAGTCACAAAGACCATGTGAGAAGGTTGTAGACAGGGCTTATGGGAGAATTGGACGGTTGGTGCTTCAGAGGGCAGGGAGGCATGTCCGAAAACAAAGGCCCAGGGGAGAGGAGCACACTTAGAACCCACAATTTGAATGTCGACCCATAGCTGTTGGCGGAGAAAAGGAGAGTGTCAGAAGGACACATATTCTTGCAACCCAAGGGCTTGAGGCCCGGGGATTCCAGATCAGAATGATTTGCGGACATAGACTCCAGAGAACACTGTGTATCTCCTGGAGAGGACACCAGCAAACAACCAGGTGCAGACAGCCTGTAAACCATGATCAGAGACAATACCTGTTGGGACCGTGGTAAGATTATTATTTCATTGGGTGCATTGGTGATGGGCAGAGTTGGTGGAGGTGCCTCGATGGGCGCCAAAAATACTTGGGCTCTATGACCGCCAGCATCAAAATGGAGAAGTGGCCACAGGCAGGACGGTGAGGACATTAGCTGCCCAACCTTCAATCACGGATTCCCAAATTTGGAATGCTGTTGGGACTGCCTTCTTCAGGCCATGTTGCTTAGTCCCAGGAGAACAGAAAATCCTGCAGGGGCTAGAAGAAAGCCCTGCCCACATCTTCTCATCTTGGACGCAGAATTCAGCAGGCTTTAAGTTTTGTGAAGTTGGTTGAAAGTCACGTTTCACAGGCACAGAAGACCCACGAAGCTTAACCTCACCATATTTGGCCCAGGCACAACACACTCTGAATGGAAGGCAAGGAGAGCCTCCACAGAGGATGAGCCCACAGGAGAGTGGACAGCCAGAACACAACCCCAGAGGGCATGTCACACACACCTGAGAATCTCTCAAGTGCCAGCCCTTGGCATTACATGAGCTCTTCTTCCTATGAAATTATTTTCAGGGTAGATAACAGAAGGCGCGTTTCAAATACAGAGAAGACTGAGACCTTTTGTAGATAAACGTTGTATTCCTAAAACTGGCCCAAAAGCCTTTTCAGATGGCTTCACATGGGGATTGATTCTCTTCCAACATGCTCCACGCTTCCTCCTCTGAGCTCCAAACAGATGAGTCCGTCCTGGGCTTAAGCTTCTAGGGTGTAGGGTCTGCCTTTAATGTTTGGTGAGCTGGGAATATTGGGAGGCATTTAAGGCACGATTTCTGGAGATGCTAGAAGAACTCGTGTCCTTACTGTTGAAGACCCCAGACATGTCTTTGGTATGGTTGCGGGTGTTAACTCGGAGCTTTCCTCGGATGGCGGAGGGCGCTTTTCCTGGTCAGAAACATCTTGAAAGGGTGTGAGGACCATGAACATGTGTATGGCATGGAGTTCCCCGTGTGAGGCTGATTGTACTCCTGACTGGTTCTTGACCTTACATGGGTAAAATGGAATTGTAGATTTCTGCCACTCTCAGGAGTCCAGAGGCGTTTTGGTGACAGTCCCGCCAAAGACTACAAATTCTGCCATGGAGAAGGTGTACCCATATCGCTTCACACACTGTCTTGGGGAAATACCCAGTCGGTTCCAGCGGATTGCTGTGATTTTGATACTCCTGGTTGAACCAGAACTACTCCAGCCAGGTGAAGTGATGAGGCGTGGTTTGGTGAGGAGTGGTTGCTAGGACCTAGGAGCTTTGTGACATCACAGAACCTGACTTCACTGAAGCAGCAATCCCATTCTTATGACATATGAGTCCCATGGCTTTAAGTAGAAAGACTTGGGAAGGAACAAGAAAGAGCCCTGTTAGCCTGATCATGAACTCATGTGGACTTTTCTGTTTCTTTCCCACTTCCACATTCTATACAAAGAGAAAAATAAACAATGCTCTGTAAACCAATCTTTAGACCAACAATTCTCCAGGGAGAGCAAGGTGTTCCTATTTCCACTGCAATTTCTAGAGATCTCAATCAACCGAGAGGCCTCTTGGCTACCATTAGGTCTCTCGTAGGTTTGATATCCTTGGGTGAGAGGGTCCATTTTAGCTTCTGGTCCCTATGGTTTCTCGGGTGTAATGCCTGCCATTGGTGCTTAGTCAGCTTTTAAGATGAGGGAAGGAAGAAGGTAAGGAAAGTCACAATTCCAGGAAAATTGCCATTGAAGGGATGCGTTGTGCTGTCCGTTTCCTTATCGGCTAGTGTCCTGAAACACCAGTCCCAAGGGATGAAGCCTCTCTCTACCTGACATTACCATAAACACCCTTGCAAAGGCTTCATGGAGAGTGAAATTCTGCATGATCGCTACCCCTAGAGAAAGAGTCATTGTCAGCAATCCTTGTAATCATTACTTAATGCTACGTGCCATAGACACGGGGAGAGCCATGTTGACTAACGCTTTTTATTCAGATGAAAATGAATGGTCAACATCGATGGCCTGCCATGCCCACTCCAGCATCACTGTGGAAGGAGTCGAGATTCCATTTTAAGGGCTAGTCGATAAAGATGATTATGAAGATGATGATAAAGAAGATTATTTCCAAATGAAAATGCAAGCAGACCAAGGGATATATCCTATGGATTCACTCCTATGTGGCCCATGAGGTATACCATGGACATGAGTATTAGTAATGGAAAATGAAAGGATTAGAATTCAGTGAGAAGCACCAGGAGAGACTCAGAATCTGGGGACAAAGCTGAGGGTTAGAGGAGAATAGGACATGATGTAAAGAGGTAACTCTTTAAGGGTAGTGAGGTGGTGTGGCTTATATGAGGATGAGCCCTTGGTGGTATATGTAATTAAAGAATCAGGGAACACTATGTCAAAAAACGTTAGATGGATGAAAGACTGGCTTTCCAAATATAAGAAAAAATAATGAAGGGAAAGCAAAACAGGCCGTTTCACATGTAAGTGAAGAAAGAAAGAGAAGAGAAATGAATTCTAGTTTTATTATCTTACTGATTAAAATGGTATGCAATTGGTTTCCTATAAGGTCCTTATGTGAATTGGGTCTTTGGACATTGTCAATTAGAGTCTTGCCTCTTCCTACATGTTGGGAATAGATGAGAAAAGCCGACATTACCATTAAATGTCTCGAATTGTGGACCAGGGAATTGATTTGAACCCGGCTTTCTGTGTGTTGGGAGATGTTTGAGGATTGCTTCAAAAGCATCCAAAGCTGCTTCAAAAGTCATTTCCTGAGACGTCAAATATGTGTGACTCATGATCTTGTCATGGTAGTGCGTATGTGACTTGGAATTTATCCTTTTCTCTCCGGTATGCTCGTATACTTGTGTGGAGTGGTCCTTTAGGTAAAGTTGTTTAATTAATTAATTAATTCTTGAAAGGTAAGGAGTCAACTTATCCAGTTTGGACTGTTTGTTTCTTTGATTCTATGAGCTTTTTTTTTTTATGTTATTTTCTCTGAATTTTGCTTCTATGACTGCTATTCCTCACTTGCTCCCTATCTTCTCTGGGACTCTTTTTAGTGTGTGTGTGTGTGTGTGTGTGTGTGTGTGTGTGTGTGTGTGTTTCACAAAACGCTGAAAATTATATTTTAAGAGATATGAAGCTGCTCTATTCCAGATCACATTTCTCCTTCAAACACAGTGGAAACTCACGTTACACCCCATTCGGGCACAATTCCTGCATTGAATGTACATTTGGCCCACTTTTAGAAATGCAGATTCTGACTAGCCTGCCTGGAACAAACACCACACTTTGTGTCGCTGGTGAGAGTCTAATTGCCTGTCCCTTTTTCTTGCTTTTTCACATGTTTCTAAAATCCCATGAGTGAGTTTAATCATATGGTAGTTGTCTTTCTGTGACTGACAGATATGATACAGCCCAATGCTGTATCCACATAGGAGTGAATCCATAGGATATATCCCTTGGTCTGCTTGCATTTTCATTTGGAAATAATCTTCTTTGTAGAGCCCTTTCTGCCACATGTCAAAAGGAACAAGAATGCATTCTTGCTTTTGGCTTCATAAGAGTCCGCAGTGCATTTGGAGCACATGGAGATGGTAGAAGTGCCTGGGAGCTCCAGGCTTGTCTTCAGCCATCAGCACAAGTAGAAGATGACCAAATCAATGTAAACATGGCATATATGGACCTGAAGCCTAGAACTCATACTCCACAGCGAAAGAGAGAAGAAGTCATGAGACCATGGGAGAAGGATGTAGACAGGGATTATGGGAGAATTGGATGGCTGGTGTTTCAGAGGGCAGGGATCCATGGCCAAAGACAAAGGCCCAAGGGAGAGGAGCACACTTAGAACCCACAATTTGAATGTTGACCCAGAGCTGTTGGCAGAGAAATGGAGAGTGTCTGAATGACATGAGTACTTGCAACCCAAGGGTCTTGAGGCCCGGGGATTCCACATCAGCATGATTTGCAGACATAGACTCCAGAACTGCAGAACACTGTGTATCTCGTGGAGAGGACACCAGCAAGCAACCAGGTGCAGACAGCCTGGAAACCATGATCAGAGACAATAACTGTTGACACCGTGTTAAGATTATTATTTCTTTGTGTGCATTGGTGATGGGCAGTGTTCATGGAGGTGCCTCGATGGGCGCCAAAGAACCTGGGCTCTACGACTGCCAGCATCAAGACTGAGAAGTGGCCACAGGTAGGACAGTGAGGACATTAGCTGCCCAACCTGCAATCACGGATTCCCATACCTGGAAAACTGTTGGAACTGTCTTCTTCAGGCCACGTTGCTTAGTCCCAGTAGAACAGGAAATCCTGCAGAGGACTAGAAGAAAGCCCTGCCCACATCCTCTCACCTGGCCACAGAATTCAGCAGGCCTTAAGTTTTGTGGAGTGGGTTGAAAGTCACGTTCATTGGCACACCAAACATATGAAGCTTAACCTCGCCATATTTGGCCTGACCCCACACACTCTGAATGGAAGGCAAGGAGAGCCTCTGCAGTGGACGAGCCCACAGTAGAGTGGACAGCCACAACACAACCCCAGAGGGCATGTCACACACACCTGAGACTCTCTCAAGTGCCAGCCTTTGGGCACTCCATGAGCTATACTTCCTAAAGAAATTATCTTCAGGGTAGATAACAGAAGGCAGGTTTCGAATACAGAGAAGACGGAGACCTTTTGTAGATTCATGTTGTATTCCTGAAACTTGCCCGAAAGCCTATTCCAAAGCGTTACCATGTGAATTGGTTCTCTTCCAAGAGGATCTGTGCTTGCTCCTGTGAGCTCCATTCAGATGAGTCCATTCTGGGCCTAAGCTTCTAGGGTGTAGGTTCTGCCTTTAATGTTTGGTGAGCTGAGAATATTGGGAGTCATTTATGGCACGATTTCTTGAGATGCAAGAAGAACTCGTGTCCTCACAGTTGAGGATTCCAGACATGTCTTTGGTATGGTTGCGGGTTTTAACTCTGAGCTTTCCTCGGTGAGTGGGGGGCGCTTTTACTGGTCAGAAGCATCCTGAAAAGGTGTGAGTACCATGAACATGTGTATGGAGTGGAATTCTCCGTGTGAGGCTGCTTTTACTCCTGACTCCTTCTTGATCTTATGTTGGTAAGATGGAATTGTGGATTCTTGCCCCTCTCAGGTGTCCAGAGGTTTTGTGGTGACAGTCCTGGCCAAAGACAACAAATTCGGCCATGGAGAAGGTGATCCCAAATCGCTTCCCAAACTCTCTTGGGGAAATACCCTGGCAGCTCCAGCGTATTGGAGTTATTTTGATACTCCTGGCTGACCCAGAACTACTCCAGCCAGGTGAAGTGATGAGGCGTGGTTTGGTGAGGAGTGGTTGCTAGGAACTCAGAACTTTGTGACGTCACAGAAGCTGACTTCACTGAAGCAGCAATCCCATTCTCATGATTTATGAGTCCTATGGCTTCATGTAGAAATTCCTGGGAAGGAAAAAGAAAGAGCCCTGTTAGCCTGATCATGATCTCAGGTGGTCTTTTCTATTTCATTCCCACTTCCCCTTTCTATACAAAGAGAAAAGAAAACAATGTTCTGTGTACCATTCTTTAGACCGACATTTCTCCAGAGAGAGCAAGGTGTTCCTATTTCCACTGCAATTTCTAGAGATCTCAATCAACAGCGAGTCCTCTTGGCTACGACTAGGTCTCCAGGAGGTTGGATATCCTCGGGTGAGAGGGTCCATTCTTAGCTTCTGTTCTGTATGGTTTCTCGGCTGTAAGGTCTGCCTTTGGTGCTTGATCAGTATGGAAGTTGAGGAAGGAAGACGGGAAGGAAATTCACCATTCCAGAAAAATTGCCAAGGCAGGGATGCGTTGTGCTTTCCGTGTCCTTAACTGCTAGTGTCCTGAAATACCAGTCCTAAGGGAAGAAGGCTCTGTCTACCTGACATTACGTTAAACACCGTTTCAAAGGCTTCATGCAGAGTGAAATTCTGCATGATCGCTACCCCTAAAGAAAGAGCCCTGGTCAATACTCCTTGTCATCATTATTTAATGCTCAATGCCATTTTTGTGGGGAGAGCCATGTTGAGCAACTCTCTTTATTCAGATGAAAATGAATGGCCAACATTGATGGCATGCGATGCCCCCTCTAGCATCACAGTGGAAGGAGCGGGGATCCCCTTTTAAGGGCTAGTGAATAAACATGATTATGAAGATGATGATAAAGAAGATGATTTCCAAATGAAAATGCAAGCAGACCAAGGGAAATATCCTATGACTTCACTCCTAGGTGGCCCATGAGGAATACCATGGACATGAGTTTAGGAAGGAAAAATGGAAGGAGAAGAATTCAGACAGGGAGACGCACCAGGAATGACTCAGGCTCTTTGGACCAAGCTGAGCATTACAGGAGGATAGGACATGCCATAAAGAGGGAAGTAGTTAATGGGTAGTGAGGTGGTGTGGCATTATATGAGGATGAGCACTTGGTGTTATACGCAATTAAAGAATCAGGGAACACTATGTCAAAAACTTCCAATGGATGAAAGACTGGCTTGCCGAATATAAGAATAAATATTGAATAGAAAGCAAAATAGGCTGTTTCACATGAAGGAGAAGAAAGAAAGAGAAGAGAAATGAATTCTAGTTTTATTATCTTACTGATTAAAATGGTATGCCCTTGGTTTCCTATAAGGTGCTGATGTGAATTGGGTCTTTGGACATTGTAAATTCGAGACTTCCCTCTTCCTACATTTTGGGAATAGGTGAGAAAAGCCGACGTAGCATTAAATGTCTCGAATTGTGGACCAGGGAATTGATTTGAACCTGGCTTTCTTTGTGTTGGGAGGTGTTTGAGGACTGCTTCAAAAGGCTCCAAAGCTGCTTCAAAATCATTACCTGAGACGTCAGATATGTATGACTCATGATCTTGTAATGGTACTGCGTATGTGACTTGGAATTTATCCTTTTCTTCCGGTATTGGATTTGCTGGCATTATTGTGTGGAGGGGTCTTTTAGGTAAGGTTGTTTAATTAATTAATGAATTCTTGATAGGTAAGGAGTTAACTTATCCAGTTTGACGCGTTGTTACTTTGATTCTCTAAGCTTTTGTTTTTTTTTATGATATTTTTTCTGAATTTTCCTTCCAAGAGTGTTTACCTCACTTGCTCCCTAACTTCTGTGGGACCCTTTTAAGTGTGTGTGTTTGTCTGTGTGTGTGTGTGTGTTTGTATGTTTCACAAAATGCTGAAAATGATATTTTAAGAGATATGAAGCTGCTCTATTCCAGATCACATTTCACCTTCAAAAACAGGGGAAACTCACTTTACACCCCATTCGGCCACAATAACTGCATTGAATGTCCCATTTGATCCACTTTTAGAAAGGCAGTTTCTGACTAGCCTGCCTGGAAGAAATACCAAATTTTTTGTCCCTGGTTAGAGTCTAATTGCCTGTCCATTTTTCTTGAATTTTCACATGTTTCTTTACCATGATCAGAGACAATACCTGTTGACACCGTGGTAAGATTATTATTTCTTTGGGTGCATTCTTGATGGGCAGTGTTGGTGGAGATGCCTCGATGGGCACCAAAGATACTTGGGCTCTACAACCGCCAGCATCAGGACTGAGAATTGGCCACAGTAAGAACGGTGAGGACATTAACTGCCCAACGAGCAATCACGGATTCCCAAACCTGGAACACTGTTGGACGTCCTTCTTCAGGCCACGTTGCTTAGTCCCAGGAGAACAGAAAATCCTGCAGGGGACTAGATTAAGCCGTGCCATATCTTCTTACGTGGCCACAGAATTCAGCAGGCCTTAAGTTTTGTGGAGTGGGTTGAAAGTCACGTTCATAGTCACACCAGACTCACGAAGCTTAACAGCACCATACTTGGCCCAGACACCACACACTCTGAATGGGAGGCAAGGAGAGGCTCTGCAGAGGACGAGCCCACAGCAGATTGGACAGCCACAACACAATGTCAGAAGGCATATCACACACACCTGAGACTCTCTCAAGTGAGAGCATTTGTGCACTCCATGAGCTCTTCTTCCTAAAGAAATTAACTGCAGGGTAGATAACAGAAGGCGCATTTCGAATACAGAGAAGACAGAGACCTTTTGAAGATTCACATTGTATTCCTGAAACTTACCTGAAAGCCTTTTCAGATGGCTTCCCATGGGTACTGGTTGTCTTCCAACGTGCTCCTTGCTTGCTCCTGTGAGCTCCAAACAGATGAGTCCGTCCTGGGCCTAAGCATCTGGATGTAGGGTCTGCCTTTAATGTTTGGTCACTTGGGAAAATAGGGAGGCATTTTTGGCATGAATTCTGGAGATGCAAGAAGAACTCGTGTCCTCACAGTTGAAGACACCAGACAGATCTTTGGTAAGGTTGCGGGTGTTAACTTTGAACTTTCCTCGGAGGCCGGGGGGCGCTTTTCCTGGTCAGAAGCATCCTGACAGGGTGTGAGGACCATGAACATGTGTTTGGCGTGGAGTTCCCCGTGTGAGGCTGATTGTACCCCTGACTCTTTCTTGACCTTCCATGGGTAAGATGGAATTATGGATTCTTGCCCCTCTCAGGAGTCCAGAGGGGTGGTGGTGACAGTCCCGGCCAAAGACTACAAATTCGGACATGGAGAAGATGACCCAAAATCGCTTCACAAACTGTCTTGGAGAAATAACCAGGCGACTCCAGTTGTTTGGAGTGATTTTGATACTCCTGGCTGACCCAGAACTACTCCAGCCAGGTGAAGTGATGAGGCATGGTTTGGTGAGGAGTGGTTGCTAGGACCTCAGAGCTTTGTGACGTCACAGAAGCTGATTGCACTGAAGAAGCAATCCCATTCTCATGACATATGAGTCCTATGGCTTTAAGTAGAAAGACCTGGGAAGGAACAAGAAAGAGCCCTGTTAGCCTGATCAATGACTCAGATGGTCTTTTCTGTTTCTTTCCAACTTCCACGTACGATACAAAGAGAAAAGAAAATGATGTTCTGTATACCATTTTTTAGACCAATATTTCTCCAGGGAGAGCAAGGTGTTCCTATTTCCACTGCAATTTCTAGAGATCAAAATCAACCGTGAGGCCTATTCTTACCATTAGGTTTCTGGGAGGTTTTATGTCTTTGGGTGAGATGGTGCATTCTTAGCTTCTGTACCCTATGGTTTCTGGGTGCAATGTTTGCCTTTGGTGCTTGGTCAGCTTTAAAGTTGAGGGAAGGAAGAAGGGAAGGAAAGTCACAATTCCAGGAAAATTGCCAGGGCAGGGATGCGTTATGTTGTCCGTGTCCTTATCTGTTAGTGTCCTGAAACACCAGTCCTAGGGATGAAGGCTCTGTCTAACTGACATTACCTTAAACACCGTTGCAGAGGCTTCATGGAGAGTGAAACTCTGCATGGTCGCTACTACTCAAGAAAGAGCCCTGGTCAGCACTCCTTGTCATCATTAATTAATGCTACATGCCATAGTCATGGGGAGAGCAATGTTGAGCAACACTCATTTTTCAGATGAAAATGGACAGCGAACATCGATGGCCTGCCCTGCCCCCTCTAGCATCACTGTGGAAGGAGCCGAGATACCCTTTTAAGGGCTATTGGATAAAGATGATTATGAAGATGATGATAAAGAAGATGATATCCAAATGAAAATGCAAGCAGACCAAAGGAAATATCCTATGGATTCACTCATATGTGTCCCATGAGGTATAGCATGGTCATGAGTAGATGGAAGTGAAAATGAAAGTAGAAGAATTTAGACAGGGAGACGCACCAGGAGAGACTCAGGCTGTGGGGACAAGCTGAGCGTTATAGGAGGATAGGACATGCCATAAAGAGGGAACTGGATAATGGGTTTGGAGGTGGTGTGGCATTATATGAGGATGAGAACTTGGTGGTATATGCAATTAAAGAATCAGGGAACACTATGTCAAAATACATCAGATGAATGAAAGACTGGCTTTCCGATATAAGAAAAAATAGTGAAGAGAAAGCAAGACACTCCGTTTCACATGTAGGTGAAGAAAGAAATAGAAGAGAAATTAATTCTAGTTTTATTATCTTACTGACTAAAATGTAATGCATTTGGTTTCCTATAAGGTCCTTATGTGAATTGGGTCTTTGGACATTGTAATTTAGAGTCTTCCCTCTTCCTACATTTTGGGAATAGATGAGAAAAGCCGACATTACATGTCTCGAATTGTGGACCAGGGGATTGATTTGAAGATGGCTTTCTCTGTGTTGGGAGATCTTTAAGGACTGCTTCTAAAGCCTCAAAAGCTGCTTCAAAAGTCATTACCTGAGACGTCAGATATGTACGACTCATGATCTTCTCATGGTAGTGCATATGTGTTTTGGAATTTATACTTTTCTCTCCGGTATTGGATTTGCTGGCATACTTCTGTGGAGGTGTCTTTTAGGTAAGGTTGTTTAATATTTAATTAATTAATTCTTGATAGGTAAGGACTTAACATATTCAGTTTTGATGGTTTGTTACTTTGATTCTCAAAGCTTCTGTATTTTATGGTATTTTCTCTGAATTTTGCTTCCATGAGTGCTATACCTCACTTGCTCCCTAACTTCTTGGGAACCTTTTAAGTGTGTGGGGTGTGTGTGTGTGTGTGTGTGTGTGTGTGTGTGTGTTTCACAAAATACTGAAAATGATATTTTAAGAGATATTAAGCTGCTCTATTCCAGATCACAATTCAACTTCAAACACAGTGGAAACTCATGTTACACCCCATTGGGCTATACTTCCTGCATAGAATGTCCCATTTTATCCACTTTTAGAAAGGCAGTTTCTGACTAGCCTGCCTGGGACAAACACCAAATTTTGAGTGTCTGCTTAGTGTCTCATTGCCTTTTTCTTTCCGTTTCACATGTTTCTTTACTTCCGTGAGGGAGTGAAATCGTATGGTAGTTGTCTTTCTGCAACTTACAGATATGACAAAGCCCAATGCTCTCTCCATTTCTGCCTCATGTCACACGGAACAAGAATGCCTTCTTTTTTAATTCCAGTTTTATTATCTTACTGATTAGAATTGTATGCAATTGGTTTCCTCTCAGGACCTTATATGAATTGGGTCATTGGGCATGGTGAATTAGTCTTCCCTCTTCCTATATTTTGGGAATAGTTGAGAAAAGCTGACATTACCATTAAATGTCTCGAATTGTTGACCAGGGAATTGATTTGAACCTGGCTTTCTGTGTGTTGGGAGATGTTAGAGGACTGCTTCAAAAGCCTCCAAAGCTGCGTCAAAAGTCTTTACATGAGACGTCCGAGATGTATGACTCATGATCTTGTCATGGTAGTTCGTATGTGTCTTGGAATTTATCCTTTTCTCTCCGGTATTGGATTTGCTGGCAGACTTCTGTGTAGGGGTCTTTTAAGGAAGGTTGTTTATTAATGAATTAATTCTTGATAAGTAAGGAGTTAACTTATCCAGTTTGGACGGTTTGTTACTTTGATTCTCAAAGCATTTGTTTTTTTATGGTGTTTTCTCTGAATTTTGCTTCCATGAGTGCTATTCCTCACAAGCTCCCTGACTTCTGTGGGACCCTTTTAAGAGTGTGTGTGTGTGTGTGTGTGTGTGTGTGTGTGTGTGTTGTACCAAATGGTAAAATGATATTTTAAGAGATATGAAGCTGCTCTATTCCAGATCACAATTCACCTACAAACACAGTGGAAACTCACGTTACATACCGTTCAGCCACATTTCCGGCATTGAATGTCCCATTTGATCCACTTTTAGAAAGGCAGATTCTGTCTGGCCTGCCTGGAACCAACACCAAATTTTGTGTGCCTGGTTCGAGTCTCATTGCCTGTCCCTTTTTCTTGCTTTTTCCCACGTTTCTTTACTTCCACGAGTGAGTGATATCGTATGGTAGTTGTCTTTCTTTTTTTTTTTTCTCCCCTTTTTATTTATTTTTTCAGCGTAACAGTATTCATTCTTTTTGCACAACACCCAGTGCTCCATGCAAAACGTGCCCTCCCCACCTGACACAGAACAATGCTCTCGCTTTTCTGCCACTGTCACAAGGAGCAAGAATGCCTTCGTGCTTATGGCTCGGTAAGGGTCCACAGTGACTTTGGATTAAAGGGAGATGGTAGAAGTGTCTAGGAACTCCAGGCTTGTCTTCAGCCAACAGCACAACCAGAAGATGTCCACATCAATGCAGACATGGCATAAATGGACCTAAAGCCTGGAAATCACACTCCACAGTGAAAGAGAGAAGAAGTCACAGAGACCAAGGGAGAAGGGTGTAGACAGGGCTTATGGGAGAATTGGACGGTTGGTGCTTTAGAGGGTAGGGAGCCCTGGCCAAAGACAAAGGCCCATTGGAGAGGAGCACACTTAGAACCCACCATTTGAATGCTGACCCATAGCTGTTGGCGGAGAAACGGAGAGTGTCTGAAGGACACGAGTTCTTGCAACCCAAGGTTCTTGAGGCCTGGCGATTCCAGATCAGCATGCTTTGCCAACATAGTCTCCAGATAACATTCTGTATCTCCTGGAGAGGACACCAGCAAGCAGCCAGGTGCAGACAGCCTGGAAACCATGATCAGAGACAATACCTGTTGACACCTTGGTAGGATTCTTATTTCTTTCTGTGCATTCCTGATGGGCAGTGTTGGTGGAGATGCCTCGATGGCGCCACAGATACTTGGGCTCTACGACCGCCAGCGTCAAGACTGAGAAGTGGCCACAGGCAGGAAGGTGAGGACATTGGCTGCCCAACCAGCCATCACGGATTCCCAAACATGGAACACTGTTGGGACGGCCTCCTTAAGGCCAAGTTGCTCATCCCAGGAGAACAGAAAACCCTGCAGGGGACAAGAAGAATGCCCTGCCCACATCCTCTCACCTAGCCACCGAATTCAGCAGGCCTTAAATTTTTTGGAGTGGGTTGAAAGTCACGTTTCCAGGCACACCAGACCCAAGAAGCTTAACCTCACCATAGTTGGCACAGACACCACACACTGTGAATGGAAGGCAAGGAGAGCCTCTGCAGAGGACGAGCCCACAGGAGAGTGGACAGCCACAACACAACCCCAGAGGGCATGTCACACACACCCGAGACTCTCTCAAGTGTCAGAACTTGTGCACTCCATGATCTCCTCTTCCTAAAGAAATTAGCTTCAGGCTAGCTAAGAGAATGCGCGTTTCGAATACAGAGAAGATAGAGACCTTTTGTAGATTCACGTTGTATTCCCGAGAATGGCCCCAAAGCCTTTTCCATTGGCTTCCCATGGGGATTGGTTCTCTTCCAAGGTGCTCCGTGCTTGCTCCTGTGAGCTCCAAACAGATGAGTCCATCCTGGGCCTAAGCTTCCTGGGTGTAGGGGCTGCCTTTAATGTTTGGTCAGCTGGGAAAACGGGGAGGCATTTATGGCACGATTTCTGGAGATGCAAGAAGAACTCGTGTCCTCATTCTTGAAGACTCGAGATATGTATTTGGTATGGTTGTGGGTGTTACCTCCTAGCTTTCCTCGGAGGGCGGGGGGGGCACTTTTCCTGGTCAGAAGCATCCTGATAGGGTGTGAGGACCATGAACATGTGCTTGGCGTGCAGTTCCCCGTGTGAGGCTGCTTGTACTCCTGACTCTTTCTTGACCTTACGTGTGTAAGATGGAATTGTGGATTCTTGCCCTTCTCAGGAGTCCAGAGGGGTGGTGGTGATAGTCACGGTCAAAGACTACCAATTCGGCCACGGAGAAGGTGACCCCAAATCGCTTCATAAACTGTCTTGGGGAAATCCCCAGGCAGGCTCCAGCGGTTTGGAGTGATTTTGATACTCCTGGCTGAGCCAGAACTACTCCAGCCAGGTGAAGTGATGAGGCGTGGTTTGGTGAGGAGTGGTTTCTAGGACCTCAGAGATTTGTGACGTCACAGAAGCTGACGTCACTGAAGCAGCAATCCCATTCTCGTGACATATGAGTCCTATGGCTTTAAGTAGAATGCCTTGGGAAGGAACAAGAAAGAGCCCTGTTGGCCTGATCATGAACCCAGGCGGTCTTTTCTGTTTCTTTCCCACTTCCCCTTTCTGTACAAAGAGAAAAGAAAACGATGTTCTGTATACCATTCTTTAGACTCACATTTCTCCAGAGAGAGCAAGGTGTTCCTATTTCCACTGCAATTTCTAGCGATCTCAATCAACAGCGCGGCCTCTTGGGTACAATTATGACTCTGGGAGCTTCGATATCCTTGGGTGAAGGGTCCATTCTTAGCTTCTCTTCCCTATGGTGTCTCAGGTGTAAGGTCTGCCTTTGGTGCTTGGTTAGCTTGGAAGTGGAGGGAAGGAAGAAGGGAAGGAAAGTCAAAATTCCAGGAAAATTGCCAGGGCGGGGAAGCATTGTGCTGTCCATGTCCGTATCTGCCAGTGTCCCGAAACACCAGTCCTAAGGGATGAAGGCTCTGTCTACCTGACATGACCTTTAACACCGTTGCAAAGGCTTCAGGGAGAGTGAGACTCTGCATGATCGCTATCCCTAAAGAAAGAGCCCTGGGCAGCACTCCTTGTCATCCTTAGTTAATGCTACATGCGATAGTCATGGGGAGAGCCATGTTGAGCAACGCTCTTTATTCAGATGAAATGGAACGGCCAACATCGAAGGCCTGCCATGGCCACTCTAGCTTCACTGTGGAAGGAGCCGGGATACCCTTTTAAGGGCTGGTGGATAAAGATGATTATGAAGATGATGATAAAGAAGATGATTGCCAAATGAAAATGCAAGCTGACCAAGGGAAATATCCTATGGCGTCACTCCTATGTGGCCCACGAGGCATACCATGGACATGAGTAGTAGTAAGGGAAAACGGAAGGAGAAGGAGTCAGACAGGGAGATGCACCAGGAGACACTCAGGACTATGGGGACCAAGCTGAGGGTTACAGGAGGGATAAGTCATGCCATAAAGAGGGAACTGGATAATGGGTTTGGAGGTAGTGTGGCATTATATGAGGATGAGCACTTGGTGGTATACGCCATTAAAGAATCAGGGAACACTATGTCAAAAATCGTAGGATGGATGAAAGGCTGGCTTGTCGAATATAAGAAAATATAGTAAATAGAAAGCAAAACAGGTCGTTACACGTGGAGATCAAGAAAGAAAGAGAAGAGAAATGAATTCCAGTTTTATTATCTTACTGATTAGAATTGTATGCAGTTGGTTTCCTCTCAGGTCCTTATATGAATTGGGTCTTTGGGCATGGTGAATTAGTCTTCCCTCTTCCTATATTTTGGGAATAGATGAGAAAAGCTGACATTACCATTAAATGTCTCGAATTGTTGACCAGGGAATTGATTTGAACCTGGCTTTCTGTGTGTTGGGAGATGTTTGAGGACTGCTTCAAAAGCCTCCAAAGCTGCGTCAAAAGTCTTTACATGAGACGTCCGAGATGTATGACTCATGATCTTGTCATGGTAGTTCGTATGTGTCTTGGAATTTATCCTTTTCTCTCCGGTATTGGATTTGCTGGCAGACTTCTGTGTAGGGGTCTTTTAAGGAAGGTTGTTTATTAATGAATTAATTCTTGATAAGTAAGGAGTTAACTTATCCAGTTTGGACGGTTTGTTACTTTGATTCTCAAAGCTTTTGTTTTTTTATGGTGTTTTCTCTGAATTTTGCTTCCATGAGTGCTATTCCTCACAAGCTCCCTGACTTCTGTGGGACCCTTTTAAGAGTGTGTGTGTGTGTGTGTGTGTGTGTGTGTGTGTGTGTGTTGTACCAAATGGTAAAATGATATTTTAAGAGATATGAAGCTGCTCTATTCCAGATCACAATTCACCTACAAACACAGTGGAAACTCACGTTGCATCCCGTTCAGCCACATTTCCGGCATTGAATGTCCCATTTGATCCACTTTTAGAAAGGCAGATTCTGTCTGGCCTGCCTGGATCCAACACCAAATTTTGTGTGCCTGGTTCGAGTCTCATTGCCTGTCCCTTTTTCTTGCTTTTTCCCACGTTTCTTTACTTCCACGAGTGAGTGATATCGTATGGTAGTTGTCTTTCTATGACTAACAGATATGACACAGACCAATGCTCTCGCTTTTCTGCCACTGTCACAAGGAGCAAGAATGCCTTCGTGCTTATGGCTCGGTAAGGGTCCACAGTGCCTTTGGATTAAAGGGAGATGGTAGAAGTGTCTAGGAACTCCAGGCTTGTCTTCAGCCAACAGCACAACCAGAAGATGTCCACATCAATGCAGACATGGCATAAATGGACCTAAAGCCTGGAAATCACACTCCACAGTGAAAGAGAGAAGAAGTCACAGAGACCAAGGGAGAAGGGTGTAGACAGGGCTTATGGGAGAGTTGGACGGTTGGTGCTTTAGAGGGTAGGGAGCCCTGGCCAAAGACAAAGGCCCATTGGAGAGGAGCACACTTAGAACCCACCATTTGAATGCTGACCCATAGCTGTTGGCGGAGAAACGGAGAGTGTCTGAAGGACATGAGTTCTTGCAACCCAAGGTTCTTGAGGCCTGGCGATTCCAGATCAGCATGCTTTGCCGACATAGTCTCCAGATAACATTCTGTATCTCCTGGAGAGGACACCAGCAAGCAGCCAGGTGCAGACAGCCTGGAAACCATGATCAGAGACAATACCTGTTGACACCTTGGTAGGATTCTTATTTCTTTCTGTGCATTCCTGATGGGCAGTGTTGGTGGAGATGCCTCGATGGCGCCACAGATACTTGGGCTCTACGACCGCCAGCGTCAAGACTGAGAAGTGGCCACAGGCAGGAAGGTGAGGACATTGGCTGCCCAACCAGCCATCACGGATTCCCAAACATGGAACACTGTTGGGACGGCCTCCTTAAGGCCAAGTTGCTCATCCCAGGAGAACAGAAAACCCTGCAGGGGACAAGAAGAATGCCCTGCCCACATCCTCTCACCTAGCCACCGAATTCAGCAGGCCTTAAATTTTTTGGAGTGGGTTGAAAGTCACGTTTCCAGGCACACCAGACCCAAGAAGCTTAACCTCACCATAGTTGGCACAGACACCACACACTGTGAATGGAAGGCAAGGAGAGCCTCTGCAGAGGATGAGCCCACAGGAGAGTGGACAGCCACAACACAACCCCAGAGGACATGTCACACACACGTGAGAATCTATCAATTGCCAGCATTTGGGCACTCCATGAGCTCTTCTTCCTAAAGAAATTAGCTTCAGAGTAAGTAACAGAATGCACGGTTTGAATACCAAGAAGACAGAGACCTTTTGTGGATTCACGTTGTCTTCCGGAAACTGGCCCAAAAGCCTTTTCTGAAGGCTTCACATGGGGATTGGTTCTCTTCCAACATGCTCCATGCTTGCTCCTGTGAGCTCCAAACAGATGAGTCTGTCCTGGGCCTAAGCTTCTAGGGTGTAGTGTCTGCCTTTTTTGTTTGGTCAGCTGGGAAAATTGCAAGGCATTTTTGTCACGATATCTGGAGATGCAAGAAGAAGTCGTGTCCTCACTTTGAAGACTCCAGACATGTCTTTGGCATGGTTGCGGGTGTTAACTCGGAGCTTTCCTCGGAGTGAGGGGGGCACTTTTCCTGGTCAGAAGCATCCTGATAGGGTGTGAGGACCATGAACATGTGTATGGGGTGGAGTTCCCCGTGTGAGGCTGCTTGTACTCCGGACTCTTTCTTGACCTTCCGTGGGTAAGATGGAATTTTGTGTTCCTGTCCCTCTCAGGAGTCCAGAGGGGTGGTGGTGACAGTCCCGGCCAAAGACTACCAATTCGGCCATGGAGAATGTGACCCCAAATCGCTTCCCAAACTGTCTTGGGGAAATCCCTAGGCGGCTCCAGCGGTTTGGAGTTATTTTGATACTCCTGGGTAAGCCAGAGCTACTCCAGCCAGGTGAAGTGATGAGGCGTGGTTTGGTGAGGAGTGGTTTCTAGGACCTCAGAGATTTGTGACGTCACAGAAGCTGAATTCACTGAAACAGCAATCCCATTCTCATGACATATGAGTCCTATGGCTTTAAGTAGAATGCCTTGGGAAGGAACAAGAAAGAGCCCTGTTAGCCTGATCATGAACTCAGGTCGTCTTTTCTGTTTCTTTCCCACTTCCCCTTTCTGTACAAAGAGAAAAGAAAACGATGTTCTGTATACCATTCTTTAGACTCACATTTCTCCAGAGAGAGCAAGGTGTTCCTATTTCCACTGCAATTTCTAGCGATCTCAATCAACAGCGCGGCCTCTTGGGTACATTTATGATTCTGGGAGCTTTGATATCCTTGGGTGAAGGGTCCATTCTTAGCTTCTGTTCCCTATGGTTTCTCGGGTGTAAAGTCTGCCTTTGGTGCTTGGTTAGCTTGGAAGTGGAGGGAAGGAAGAAGGGAAGGAAAGTCACCATTCCAGGAAAATTGCCAGGGTAGGGAAGCATTGTGCTGTCCATGTCCTTATCTGCTATTGTCCTGAAACACCAGGCCCACGTGATGAAGGCTCTGTCTGTCTGACATTACCTTAAACACCGTTGCAAACGCTTCATGGAGAATGAAAATCTGCATGATGGCTACCCGGAATGAAAGAGCCCTGGTCAGCACTCCTTGTCATCATTAGTTAATGCTACATGCCATAGTCATGGGAAGAGCCATGTGGAGCAATGCTCTTTATTCAGATTAAAATGAAGGGCCAACATCGATAGCTTGCCATGCCCACTCTAGCATCACGGTGGAAGGAGTGGTGATACCCTTTTAATTGGGTAGTGTATAAAGATGATTATGAAGATGATGATAAAGAAGATGATTTCCAAATGAAAATGCTAGCAGACTAAGGAAAATATCCTATGGCTTCACTCTTATGTGGCCCATGAGGAATACCATGGACATGAGTCGTAGTAAGGGAAAATGAAAGGAGAAGAATTCAGACAGGGAGACACACCAGGAGAGACTCAGGCTCTGGGGACCAAGCTGAGGGTTATAGGAGGATAGGACATGCCATAAAGAGGGAACTGGATAATGGGTTTGGAGGTGGTTTGGCATTATATGAGAATGAGCACTTGGTGGTATATGCCATTAAAGAATCAGGGAACACTATGTCAAAGAACGTAGGAGGGATGAAATACTGGCTTGCCGAATATAAGAAAAAATAGTGAAGAGAAAGCAAAACAGGCCGTTTCACATGTAGGTGAAGAAAGAAAAGAAGAGAAATGAATTCTCGTTTTATTATCTTACTGTGTGCAATTGGTTTCCTATAAGGAACTTATTATGTGAATTTGGTCATTGGACATTGTAAATTAGAGTCTTCCCTCTTCCTACATTTTAGGAATAGATGAGAAAAGCCGACATTACCATTAAATGGCTCGAATTGTGGACCAGGGGATTGATTTGACATGGCTTTCTGTGTGTTGGGAGATCTTTAAGGACTCCTTCTAAAGCCTCAAAAGCTGCTTCAAAAGTCATCACCAAAGACGTCAGATATGTATGACTCATGATCTTGTCATGGTAGTGCGTATGTGTCTTGGAATTTATCCTTTTCTCTCTGGTATTGGATTTGCTGGCATACTTGTGTGTAGGGGTCTTTTAGGTAAGGTTGTTTGTTTAATTAAATAATTCTTATAGGTAAGGAGTTAACTTATCCGATTTGGACTGGGTGTTACTTTGATTCTCTAAGCTTTGTTTTTTATGGTATATTCTCTGAATTTTCCTTCCATGAGTGTTATACCTCACTTGCTCCCTAAATTCTGTCGGGCCCTTTTAAGTGAGTGGGGTTGTGTGTGTGTGTGTTTGTGTATGTGTGTGTGTGTGTGTTTGTGGTGCTGTACATAACGCTAAAACGATATTTTAAGTGATATGAAGCTGCTGTATTCCAGATCACAATTCACCTTCAAACACAGTGGAAACTCACGTTCCACCCCTTTCAGCCACAATTCCTTCATTGAATATCCCATTTGATCCACTTTTAGAAATGCAGATTCTAACTAGCCTGCCTGGACAAACACAAAATTTTGTGTGCCTTGTTAGAGTCTCACTGCCTGTCCCTTTTTCTTGCTTTTTCCTATGTTTCTTTACTTACACGAGTGAGAGAAATTGTATGGTAGTTGTCTTTCTGTGACTGACAGATATGACACAGCCCAGTGTTCTCTCCCTTTCTGCCATATGTCACAAGGAAGAAGAATGCCTTCTTGCTTATGGCTCCATAAGAATCCACAGTGCCTTTGGATGACAGGGAGATGGTAGAAGTGTCTGGGAGCTCCAGGCCTGTCTTCAGCAATCAGCCCAACCAGAACATGACCACATCAGTGTGAACATGGCATAAAAGGACCTGAAGCCTAGAAATCACACTCCACAGCAAAAGAGAGAAAAAGTCACCAAGACCATGGGAGAAGGATTTAGACAGTACTTCTTGGAGAATTGGACGGTTGGTGCTTCAGAGGTCAGGGAGCCATGGCCAAGACAAAGGCCCAAGGGAAATAGCACTTAGAACCCACAATTTTAATGTTGAACCATAGCTGTTGGCAGAGAATAGGAGAGTGTCTGACGGACACGAGTACTTGCAATGCAAGGGTCTTGAGACCCAGGGATTCCAATGAGCATGCTTTGCAGACACAGACTCCAGACAACACCGTTTATCTCCTGGATAAGACACCAGCAAACAACCGGGTGAAGACTGCCTGGAAAACATGATCAGAGACAATACGTGTTGACACCGTGGTAAGATTATTATTTCTTTGGGTGCATTAGTGATGTGTGCAGTGTTGGTGGAGATGCCCCGATGGGCGCCAAAGATATTTGGGCTCTACGAACACCAGCATCAAGAATGAGAAGTGGCCACAGGCAGGACGGTGAGGACATTAGCTGCCCAACGTGCAATCACGGATTCCCAATCCTGACTTCTTCAGGCCACATTGCTTAGTCTCCGGAGAACCGAAAATCCTGCAGGAGACTAGAAGAAAGCCCTGCCCACATCCTCTCACCTGGCAACAGAATTCAGTAGGCCTTAAGTTTTGTGGAGTGGGTTGAATGTCACGTTTCACAGGCACACCTTATTTGGCTCAGTCACCAAACACAAATGGAAGGCAAGGAGAGCCTCTGCAGAGGATGAGCGCACAGGAGAGTGGACAGCCACAACACAACCCCAGAGGGCATGTCACACACACCTGAGACTCTCAAGTGCCAACCCTTGGGCACTCCATGTGCTCTTCTTCCTAAAGAAATTAGCTTCAGGATAGATAACAGAATGCGTGTTTTGAATACCAAGAAGACAGAGACCTTTTGTGGATTCACGTTGTCTTCCGGAAACTGGCCCAAAAGGCTTTTCTGGAGGCTTCACATGGGGATTGGTTCTCTTCCAACGTGCTCCGTGCTTGCTCCTGTTAACTCCAAACAGATGAGTCCGTCCTGGGCCTAAGCTTCTAGGGTGTAGTGTCTGCCTTTAATGTTTGGTCAGCTGGGAAAATTGCAAGGCATTTTTGTCACGATTTTTGGAGATGCAAGAATAAGTCGTGTCCTCACTTTGAAGACTCCAGACATGTCTTTGGCATGGTTGCGGGTGTTAACTCGGAGCTTTCCTCGGAGTGCGGGGGGCACCCTTCCTGGTCAGAAGCATCCTGATAGGGTGTGAGGACCATGAACATGTGTATGGGATGGAGTTCCCTGTGTGAGGCTGCTTTTACTCCAGACTCTTTCTTGACCTTCTGTGGGTAAGATGGAATTGTGGGTTCCTACCCCTCTCAGGAGTCCAGAGGGGTGGTGGTGACAGTCCCGGCCAAAGACTACAAATTAGGCCATGGAGAAGGTGACCCAAATCGCTTCACACACTGTCTTGGGGAAATACCCAGGTGGCTCCAGCGTATGGAATGATTAGGATACTCCTGGCTGACCCAGAACTACTCCAGCCAGGTGAAGTGATGAGGCCTGGTTTGGTGAGGAGTCTTTACTAGGACCTCAGAGCTTTGTGACGTCACAGAATCTGACGTCACTGAAGTAGCAATCCCAATCTCATGACATATGAGTCCTTAGGCTTTAAGGAGAAAGACCTGGGAAGGAAAAAGAAAGAGCCCTCTTAGCCCGATCATGAACTCAGGGGGACTTTTCTGTGTCTTTCCCACTTCCCCTTTCTATACAAAGAGAAAAGAAAACGATGTTCTGTATACCATTCTTTAGACTCACATTTCTCCAGAGAGACCAAGTTGTTCCTATGTCCACTGCAATTTCTAGAGATCTCAATCAACAGCGAGGCCTCTTGGCTACCATTAGGTCTCTGGGACGTTGGATGTCCTTGGGTGAGAGGGTCCATTCTTAGCTTCTGTTCCCTATGGTTTCTCCTGTGTAAAGTCTGCCTTTGGTGCTTCTTCAGCTTGGAAGGTGAGGGAAGGAAGAAGGGAAGGAAAGTCACCATTCCAAAAAATTGCCAGGGCAGGGATGCATTGTGCTGCCCATGTCTTTATCTGCTAGTGTCCTGAAAAACCAGGCCCATGTGATGAAGGCTCTGTCTACCTGATATTACCTTAGACACCATTGCAAACGCTTCATGGAGAGTGAAACTCTGCATGATCTCTACCCGGAAAGTAAGAACCCTGGTCAGCACTCCTCGTCATCATTAGTTAATGCTACATGCCATAGTCATGGGGAGAGCCATGTGGAGCAACGCTCTTTATTCAGATGAAAATGAACGGCCAACATCGATGGCCTGCCATGGCCACTCGAGCATCACTGTGGAAGGAGCGGTGATACCTTTTAAGGGGGCTTGTGGATAAAGATGATTATGAAGATGATGATAAAGAAGATAATTTCCAAATGAAAATGCAAGCAGACCAAGGGAAATATCCTAAGGCTTCACTCATATGTGTCCCATGAGGAATAGCATGGACATGACTCGTAGTAAGGGAAAATGAAAGGAGAAGAATTCAGACAGGGAGACACACCAGGAGAGACTCAGGCTCTGGGGACCAAGCTGAGGGTTACAGGAGGATAGGACATGCCATAAAGATGGAACTGGATAATGGGTTTGGAGGTGGTGTGGCATTATATGAGGATGAACACTTGGTGGTATATGCAATTAAAGAATCAGGGCACACTATGTCACAAAACATAGGATGGATGAAAGGGTCACGTGCAGAATATAAGAAAACAAGTGAATAGGAAGCAAAACAGGCCATTTCACATGGAGATGAAGAAGAAATAGAAATGAATTCTCGTTTTATTATCTTACTGATTAAAATTGTATGCAATTGGTTTCCTATAAGGTCCTTATGTGAATTGGGTCTTTGGACATTGTAAATTAGAGTCTTCCCTCTTCCTACATTTTGGCAATAGATGAAGAAACCCGACATTATTATTAAATGTCTCGAATTGTGGAACATTGAATTGATTTGAACCTTACTTTCTGTGTGGTGGGAGATGCTTGAGGACTGCTTCAAAAGCTTTCGTTTTTACCAGAGACGTCAGATATGTATGACCCATGATCTTGTCATGGTATTGCGTATGTGTCTTGGAATTTATCCTTTTCTCTCTGGTATTGGTTTCCTGGCACACTTGTGTGTAGGGGTCTTTTAGGTAAGTTTGTTTAATTAATTAATTAATTAATTATTTTTAATTATTTAATTTTAATAATTTAAATGATTTTAATTATATTAATTAAAAATTAATTAATTAATTCTTGATATGTAAGGAGTTAACTTATCCAGTATGGAAGTTTTGTTACTTTGATTCTCTTAGCTTTTGTTTTTTATGTTCTGTATACCATTTTTTTACCAACATTTTTCCAGAGAGAGCAAGGTTTTCCTATTTCCACTGCAATTTCTAGAGATCTCAATCAACAGCAAGGCCTCTTGACTACCATTAAGTCTCTGGGACATTGGATATCCTTGGGTGAGAGGGTCCATTCTTAGCTTCTGTTCCCTATGATTTCTCGGGTGTAAGGTCTGCCTTTGGTGCTTGGTTAGCTTGGATGGCGAGTGAAGGAAGAAGGGAAGGAAAGTCACAATTCCAGGAAAATTGCCAGGGCGGGGATGCGTTGTGCTGTTCATGTCCTTATCTGCTAGTGTCCTGAAACACCAGTCCTAAGGGATGAAGTCTCGGTCTACCTGACATTACCTTAAACACCGATGCAAAGGCTTTTTGAGAGTGAAACTCTGCATGTTCGCTACCTGTAAAGGAAGAGCCCTGGGGAGAGGAGTCAAGATGGCCGAGAAGTAGCAGGCTGAGACTACATCAGGTAGCAGGAGATCAGCTCAATACCTTATCTAAACATTGCAAACTCCTGCAAATCCAATGGGAGTTTGAAGAAAAGAAGAACAGCAATTCTAGAAACAGAAAATCAACCACTTTCTGAAAGGTAGGATTGGCGGAGTAGTGAATCTAAATCGATGGGAAGATAGACTGTGTGGGGAGGGGCTCCCGGCAATCGGCAGAACAATGGAGTACAAAATCAGGAATTTTAAAAGTCTGTTCCACTGAGGGATATTGCTCCAGAGGCTAAACTGGGGTGAAACCCACGTGGGGTCAGCGTGGCCCCAGGTCCCGCAGGGTCACAGAAGGATCAGAGGTGTCAGAGTGTCGCCGAGCTCTCAGGTATTAGAACAGAGAAGCCAGCTACAGAGACAGAGCCGAGGACTGAACTCTCAGCTCGGGGTTGCCTTGAACTCGTCGCGGGCTGGGTGATCTTGGAGCATGGCTAGAGGCTGGGGATACGTTAGTGATTGGATGCTGTCCTCTGGGGGTGCACTGAGGAGTGGGGCCCTGGGCTCTCTGCTCCTCTGGGCCAGAGACTGGGAAGCCGCCATTTTCTTTCCCGTCCTCCAGAACTCTACAGAAAGCATTCAGGGAACAGAAGCTCCCAAAAGCGAACCCGAGCTTATTACTTAGTTTGGCCCTGTTAAGGGTGGTGCAATTCCGTCTCATGCAAAGACACTTGAGAATCACTACAACAGGCCCCTCTCCCAGAAGATCAACAAAATATCCAGCCAGGACGAAGTTCATCTATCAAGGAAAGCAGGTTCAATTCCGAAGACAGCAGCGCAATTCCAGAGGAGGAGGAAGCAAAGCACGGAACTCATGTTTTTCTCCCCATGTTTCTTTAGTCTTGTGGTTAATTCAATTTTTTTTCTTTTTTAACTTTTTTTTCTTTCTTTTTTCTTCTTCTGCTAATTTTTTTAAAAACTTTTACCCTTTTCTTTTTTAACGTTTTTAGACTAGTTTATCTAAATATATATATTTTTTCTTTCTTTTTTATATTTTTTCTTTATTTGTTTTATTTTTTAAATTTTTTCTTTTTTTTCTGAACCTCTTTTTATCCCCTTCCCCCCTCAAAATTTGGGGTCTCTTCTGATTTGGTTACAGCGCATTTTTCTGGGGTCTTTCCCACCCTTTTAGTATTTTATTTGATCCTTCATATCCTCTTATCTGGACAAAAGGACAAGGCGAAAAAATCACCACAAACAAAAGAACAAGAGGCAATACCTAAGGCTAGGGACCTAATCAACACAGACATTGCTACTATGTCAGATCAAGAGTTCAGAGTGACGATTCTGAACATTCTAACAGGCTTGAAAAAGGCATGGATGATATTAGAGAAACACTCTCTGGGGATATAAGAGACATTTCTGGAGAAATTAAAGAACTAAAATCTAACCAAGTAGAAATCAAAAAAGCTATTAATGAAGTGCAATAAAAAATGGAGGCTCTCACTGCTAGGATAAATGAGGCAGAAGAAAGAATTAGTGATATAGAAGACCAAATGACAGAGAATAAAGAAGCCGAGCAAAAGAGGGACAAACAGCTACTGGACCATGAGAGGAGAATTTGAGAGATAAGTGACACCATAAGACGAAACAACATTAGAATAATTGGGATTCCAGAAGAAGAAGAAAGAGAGAGGGGAGCAGAAAGTCTATTGGAGAGAATTATTAGAGAGAATTTCCCTAATATGGCACCGGGAACAAGCATCAAAATCCAGGGGAGGGGCACCTGGGTGTCTCAGCGGTTTAAGCCTCTGCCTTCGGCTCAGGTCATGATCTCATGGTCCTGGGATCGAGCCCCGCATCGGGTTCTCTACTCAT
Source organism: Meles meles (assembly GCF_922984935.1). NCBI lineage: Eukaryota > Metazoa > Chordata > Mammalia > Carnivora > Mustelidae > Meles > Meles meles. Next base: position 15,372,910 of record NC_060088.1, read on the forward strand.
TAGGGAGCCTGTTTCTCCCTCTCTCTCTGACTGCCTCTCTGCCTACTGTGACCTCTCTCTGTCAAATAAATAAATAAAAAATATTTTAAAAAATCCAGGAGATGCAGAGAACCCCCCTCAAAGGCAACAAGAATAGGTCCACACCCCATAACCTAATAGTAAAATTAACAAGTCTTAGTGACAAAGAGAAAATCCGGAAAGCAGCCCGGGAAAAGAAGTCTATAACATACAATGGTAGAAATATTAGATTGGCAGCAGACTTATCCACAGAGACCTGGCAGGCCAGAAAGAGCTGGCATGATATATTCAGAGCACTCAACGAGAAAAACATGCAGCCAAGAATATTCTATCCAGCTAGGCTATCATAGAAAATAGAAGGAGAGATAAAAAGCTTCCAGGACAAACAAAAACTGAAAGAATTTGCAAACACCAAACCAGCTCTACAGGAAATATTGAAAGGGGCCCTTTAAGCAAAGAGAGAGCCTAAAAGTAGTAGATCAGAAAGGTACAGAGACAATATAAAGTAACAGTCACCTTACAGGCTAATAATGGCACTAAATTCATATCTCTCAATAGTTACCCTGAATGTTAATGGGTTAAATGCCCCAATCAAAAGACACAGGGTATCAGAATGGATATAAAATCAAAACCCATCAGTATGTTGCCTACAAGAAACTCATTTTAGATGCGAAGACACCTCCAGATTTAAAGTGAGGGGGTGGAAAACAATTTACCATGCTAATGGGCATGAGAAGAAAGCTGGGGTGGCGATCCTTATATCAGATCAATTAGATTTTAAGCCAAAGACTATAATAAGAGATGAGGAAGGACACTATATCCTACTCAAAGGGTCTGTCCAACAAGAAGATCTAACAATTTTCAATATCTATGCCCCTAACGTGGGAGCAGCCAACTATACCAACCAATTAATAACAAAATCAAAGAAACACATCAATAATAATACAATAATAGTAGGGAACTTTAACACCCCCTCACTGAAATGGACAGATCATCCAAGAAAAAGATCAACAAGGAAATAAAGGCCTTAAATGACACACTGGACCAGATGGACATCACAGATATATTCAGAACATTTCATCCCAAAGCAACAGAATACACATTCTTCTCTAGTGCACATGGAACCTTCTCCAGAATAGATCACATCCTGGGTCACAAATCAGGTCTCACTGCTATTCAACATAGTACTAGAAGTCCTAGCCTCAGCAATTAGACAACAAAAAGAAATTAAAGGCACCCAAATTGGAAAAGAAGAAGTCAAACTATCACTCTTCGCAGATGATATGATACAATATGTGGAAAACCCAAAAGACTCCACTCCAAAACTGCTAGAACTTGTACAGGAATTAAGTAAAGTGTCAGTATATAAAATCAAAGCCCAGAGAGGGAGTCAAGATGGTGGGGAAGTAGGAGGAGGCACCATTTCAACCTGTACCCCAAAGTGAGCTGATTACATACCAAAGAACTCCGACCACCCATGAAATCAGACTGAGATCAGAATTATACACGTCTGGATCTCTACTGGAGCAGAAGACGCCAGTGGCAGGTAAAGCAGACTGGGAGCATCGGACTGATATCGGAAGATAAACAAAAGGTGGAGGGAGCCACCAGAGGTGACCGATTGGAAAGTAACACCCCAACATGAGAGTGCTCTGCGTCTGGGGACCAGCATTAACTTGGAGTCTGGTTGAAAGCACTCAAAAAACAAACAGCAAAGGATCGCGGTGGGGGGTGGGGTAATAGTGGGAACCTGGGTGGTTAGGGTCAGGGACCTAAGTCCCCGGACCCAGGACAGCCTCCCCTGGCGCAGAGCCAGAGAGAGTGTGGCGGAGAAATCAGGTCTCCGTCCCTGAGCCGCGAGTGCACATGAATGCCAGCGTGCCCGAGAACGAATGGGGTCTGTCTCCGGTGAGGGGCTGGGAGCCTGGCCTGACGGCAATCCTGAAACTCGCGCGTCCCACACCCTCCCTTGGGATAGGTGCTCATAGGCGCTAGCCTGGAGCTCTGGCAGCTGGAAAAAAGAGACATTCCCAGCCCGGGACAGCGGGAAAATCTCAGTGCGCGATCTCTGCTCCAAACCCCTCTGGCGGTCTGGAGCTGCCTAGACAGCCACCGCTGCCCTGGTTTTGGGCACAACGAGGAGCTCCTGCATCCCCAGGGACAGTGACTCAGAACCAACTCTGCCAGCAGCTTTTGCAAAACAGTCTGAGGTATCTCTTTGAGAGGGAGGTTGGGGTGCTGTTTGCTCTCCTCTAAACCTCCAAAAACCATCAAAAGCTGTCAAGGCGAGAGAAAGCAGATGAAAGAACATAAAAACCCCCAGAGAACAAAAGGCTGAAAAAAAAAAAAAGTTTCCTAAAAAAAAAAAGAGCTCACCCCCTTGAGGGGAGTGGGAGGACCTAACTCAGGGAACATCATTGTCTGAAAACCCACGTGGCAGGCCCCTCCCCCAGAAAACCAACCAGGAAGGAAGAAAAAAAAAAAAACTACAAGAGAACAACCACCACTACTTCATAAATACAACTTTTATTTTTAACTCTTTGCCAATATTCTGGTTCTTTTTTTTTATACATACACATAATTTTTTAACCTATTTACCATCACACTGAGATGTCCAGTACATCAAATTCTTTAATAACCTTCTAACCTGAACTTTTTGATACATACACCCGTGTTTTTCTTTTGTTTTTCTATTTTTTTAATTCTTTTTTAATTTTAACTTAGTTTAGTCTAGTTTATTCTTTTTTTAATTTTTATTTTCTACTATACATATAGAGTTAAACTTCAAGGTAATCCCCTTTCCCCAATCAATGCTACCCCTATAGGCAAACCAGTTTCTAATCCCCCTGTAACTTAGGAAAGTTGAGTCCCTTAACAAAAACATCAAGATACCTTCAGGAAGAATCAAAATAACCTTCCTCACCCACACTGAGAATCTATAACCATTCTCCCAATTTTTCCTTCTGTCAGTGTTTCTGTGAATTTGTGTCTGTCCTGACAATATATAAATCTTATACTTGGGGTTCTTTCTGATGAGGTTTTTCCCTTTTTTTTGCTTATATATACACATTTTTTTCTCTTGTCATATACTTTTATCACTCTTTTTGTCTGTCTGTTTTTGTTTGTATACTCCACAAATCTTACCTTGTGGCCCATTTGGGCTGAGCCTTCTCTTGTATCTTCCCTTTTTTTCCTATCTCTCTCTCTCTCTCTCTTTTTTTTTTCCTTTTTTATTTCCCCCTTTTTTTTCTTTCTTCTTCTCTATTTCTTTTTCTTTTCTTTTTTCTCTCATTTGGGTGGGGAATCCTGATTGCACAGAAGCGTTCCAGGGTACACATTGACTGCACCACAATCAATAAGTCCAGCTGCATCTGTTTAGTCATCTCTTACCAAAATGACTAGGAGGAGGAATACCCAACAGAAGAAAAATACAGAGGATGGACCTTCTGCAACAGAACTAATGGCTATCGATATAGACAATATGTCAGAAAAGGAATTCAGACTAACAATTATCCAGGCAATAGCTAGGTTGGAGAAAGCCATGGATGACCAAACAGAATTGATTAGGGCAGAACTGAAAGCCACCAGGGATGATGTTCACAATGTCAGGGCAGAACTGAAAGCCACCAGGGATGATGTTCAAAATGCTCTCAATGAGTTCCACTCTAATCTAAACTCTCTAAAAGCTAGGGTAACTGAGACAGAAGATAGAATTAGTGATCTGGAGGACAAACAGATAGAGAGAAAGGATCAGGAGGAAGCCTGGAACAAACAGCTCAGAAGCCACGAAAACAGAATCAGGGAAATAAATGATGCCATGAAACGTTCCAACGTCAGAATTATTGGAATCCCTGAAGGGGAAGAAAAAGAAAGAAGTCTAGAAGATATAGTGGAAGAAGTTGTCTATGAAAATTTTCCCAGTCTCACGAATGGAAACAATGTTCATGTACTAGAGGCAGAAAGAGTTCCTCCCAAGATTTTAGATTCTCAAAAGTCCTCACGGCACCTTATAGTTAAAATGGGGAATTATGTTTCAAGAGAGACCCTCTTAAAAGCAGCTAAGACAAAGAAGCTTCTTACATACAGAGGAAAGCCCATTAGAATAACGTCAGACCTTTCCACAGAGACCTGGAAAGCCAGGAAGGGCTGGCAAAATATATTCAGAGTACTAAATGAGAAGAACATGCAACCAAGAATACTCTATCCAGCAAGACTGACATTTAAAATGGATGGAGAGATAAAGAGTTTCCAAGACCAGCAAGGCTTAAAAGACTATGCAACCACCAAGTCGACACTGCAGGAAATATTAAGGGGGGTCCTATAAAAGAGAAAAAATCCTAAGAATATCATTGAACAGAAATATAGAAACAATCCATAGACAGAAAGACTTCAAAGGCAACACGATGTCAATAAAAACCTATCTCTCAATAATCAGTCTCAATGTGAATGGCCTAAATGCGCCCATAAAACGACACAGGGTTGCAGATTGGATAAAACGACAGGACCCATCCATATGTTGTCTACAAGAGACCAATTTTGAACCTAAGGATACACCCAGACTGACAGTGAAGGGATGGAGAAGCATCTTTCATGCCAATGGGCTTCAAAAGAAGGCCGGAGTAGCAATTCTCATATCAGATAAATTAGATTTTAAACTAAAGACTGTAGTCAGAGATACAGAAGGACACTACATAATTCTTAAAGGTACTATCCACCAAGACGATCTAACAATTGTGAATATCTATGCCCCCAATATGGGAGCACCCAATTACGTAAGAAAACTATTAATCAAGATAAAGAGCCATATTGATATGAATACAATAATAGTAGGAGATCTTAATACGCCTCTCTCAGAAATAGACAGATCATCGAAGCAGAAAATTAATAAAGAAATAAGAGCATTGAATGAAACATTGGACCAGATGGACCTCATAGACATATACAGAACATTCTACCCTAAAACAACAGAATACTCATTCTTCTCAAGTGCACATGGAACCTTCTCCAGAATAGACCACATACTGGGTCACAAAGCAGGACTCAACCAATACCAAAAGACTGATATTATTCCCTGCATATTCTCCGATCACAATGCTTTGAAACTGGAGCTCAATCACAAGGAAAAGTTCAGAAGGAACTCAAACACCTGGAAGCTAAAGACCACCTTGCTTAAGAATGCTTGGATCAACCAGGAGATCAAAGATGAACTTAAACAATTCATGGAAACCAATGAGAATGAAGACACCTCGGTCCAAACCTATGGGATACAGCAAAGGCGGTTCTAAGGGGGAAATACATAGCCATCCAAGCCTCCCTCAAAAACATTGAAAAATCCAGAATACACCAGCTGTCTCTACACCTTAAAGAAATGGAGAATCAACAACAAATCAAACCAACTCCACATGCAAGAAGGGAAATAATCAAGATTAGAGCAGAGATCAATGAGGTAGAAACGAGAGATACAGTAGAACGTATCAATGAAACTAGAAGCTGGTTTTTTGAGAGAATCAATAAGATCGATAAACCATTGGCCACACTAATCCAAAAGAAAAGAGAGAAAGCCCAAATTAATAAAATTATGAATGAAAAGGGAGAGATCACAACTAACACCAAGGAAATAGAAACAATCATCAGAAATTATTACCAACAGTTATATGCCAATAAGCTAAGCAACCTAGATGAAATGGATGCATTCCTGGAAAGCTACAAACTCCCAAAATTGAACCAGGAAGAAATTGACAACCTGAATAGACTGATATCTAGTAATGAGATTGAAGCAGTGATCAAAAACCTCCCAAAAAACAAGAGCCCAGGACCTGACGGATTCCCTGGGGAATTCTACCAAACTTTCAAAGAAGAAATAACACCAATTCTCCTGAAGCTGTTCCAAAAAATTTAAGCAGAAGGAAAATTTCCAGACTCTTTTTATGAAGCCAGCATTACCCTGATCCCCAAAGACCCTACCAAAAAGGAGAATTTCAGACCAATATCACTGATGAATATGGATGCAAAGATTCTCAACAAGATCCTAGCAAACAGGATCCAGCAGCACATTAAAAAGTTTATCCACCATGACCAGGTGGGATTCATCCCTGGGTTGCAAGGTTGGTTCAACATTCGCAAATCAATCAGTGTGATAGAACACATCAATAAGAGAAGAGAGAAGAACCACATGGTCCTCTCAATTGATGCAGAAAAAGCATTTGACAAAATCCAGCATCCGTTCCTGATGAAAACGCTTCAAAGTATAGGGATAGAGGGAACATTCTTGAACTTCATATAATCTATCTATGAAAGACCCACAGCAAATATCATCCTCAATGGGAAAAAGCTTGCAGCCTTCCCATTGAGATCAGGAACACGACAAGGATGCCCACTCTCACCACTCTTGTTCAACATAGTATTAGAAGTTCTAGCAACGGCAATCAGACAACAAAGAGAAATAAAAGGTATCCAAATTGGCAAGGAAGAAGTCAAACTCTCTCTCTTCGCAGATGACATGATTCTTTATATGGAAAACCCCAAAGACTCCACCCCCAAACTACTCGAACTCATACAGCAATTCAGTAACGTGGCAGGATACAAAGTCAATGTACAGAAATCAGTGGCTTTCTTATACAATAACAATGAAAATACAGAAAGGGAAATTAGAGAATCGATTCCATTTACTATAGCACCAAGAACCATAAGATACATGGGCATAAACCTAACCAAAGAAGTAAAGGACCTGTACTCAAGGAACTACAGAACACTCATGAAAGAAATTGAAGAAGACACAAAAAGATGGAAGACTGTTCCATGCTCTTGGATTGGAAGAATAAACATTGTTAAAATGTCTATACTGCCTAGAGCAATCTATACTTTTAATGCCATTCCGATCAAAATTCCACCGGTATTTTTCAAAGAGCTGGAGCAAGTAATCCTAAAATTTGTATGGAGCCAGAAGAGACCCCGAATTGCTAAGGAAATGTTGAAAAACAAAAACAAAACTGGCGGCATCACGTTACCCGATTTCAAGCTTTACTACAAAGCTGTGATCACCAAGACAGCGTGGTACTGGCATAAAAACAGACACATAGACCAGTGGAATAGAGTGGAGAGCCCAGATATGGACCCTCAACTCTATGGTGAAATAATCTTCGACAAAACAGGAAAACATATTCAATGGAAAAAAGACAGTCTCTTCAATAAATGGTGCTGGGAAAACTGGACAGCGATATGTAGAAGCATGAAACTCGACCATTCTCTTACACCGTTCACAAAGATAAACTCGAAATGGATAAAAGACCTCAATGTGAGACAGGAATCTATCAGAATCCTAGAGGAGAACATAGGCAGTAACCTCTTCGATATCAGCCACAGCAACTTCTTTCAAGATATGTCTCCAAAGGCCAAGGAATCAAAAGCAAAAATGAACTTTTGGGACTTCATCAAGATCAAAAGCTTCTGCACAGCAAAGGAAACAGTCAACAAAACAAAGAGGCAACCCACGGAATGGGAGAAGATATTTGTAAATGACAGTACAGACAAAAGGTTGATATCCAGGATCTACAAAGAACTTCTCAAACTCAACACACACAAAACAGATAATCATATCAAAAAATGGGCAGAAGATATGAACAGACACTTCTCCAATGAAGACATACAAATGGCTATCAGACACATGAAAAAATGTTCATCATCACTAGCCATCAGGGAGATTCAAATTAAAACAACATTGAGATACCACCTAACACCAGTTAGAATGGCCAAAATTAGCAAGACAGGAAACAACGTGTGCTGGAGAGGATGTGGAGAAAGGGGAACCCTCTTCCACTGTTGGTGGGAATGCAAGTTAGTGCAGCCACTTTGGAGAACATTGTGGAGATTCCTGAAGAAATTAAAAATAGAGCTTCCCTATGACCCTGCAATTGCACTGCTGGGTATTTACCCCAAAGATACAGATGTAGTGAAAAGAAGGGCCATTTGTACCCCAATGTTTATTGCAGCAATGGCTACGGTCGCCAAACTGTGGAAAGAACCAAGATGCCCTTCAACGGATGAATGGATAAGGAAGATGTGGTCCATATACACAATGGAGTATTATGCCTCCATCAGAAAGGACGAATACCCAACTTTTGTAGCAACATGGACAGGACTGGAAGAAATTATGCTGAGTGAAATAAGTCAAGCAGAGAGAGTCAAGTATCATATGGTCTCACTTATTTGTGGAGCATAACAAATAACATGGAGGACATGGGGAGATGGAGAGGAGAGGGAGTTGAGGGAAACTGGAAGGGGAGATGAACCATGAGAGACTATGGACTCTGAAAAACAACCAGAGGGTTATGAAGGGGCGGCAGGAGGGGGGGGTGGGAGGTTGAGGAACCAGGTGGTGGGTAATAGGGAGGGCACGTACTGCATGGAGCACTGGGTGTGATGCCAAAACAATGAACACTGTTATGCTGTAAATAAGCAAATAAAAAAATAAATTAAAAAAAATAGAAAAAAAAGAAATAAAATCAATGCCCAGAAATCAGTTGCATTTCTGTACACCAACAACAAGACAGAAGAAAGAGAAACTAAGGAGTCAATCCCATTTACAATTGCACCCAAAACTATAAGATACCTAGGAATAAACCTAACCAAAGACGCTAAGAATCTATACGCAGAAAACTATAAAGTACTCATGAAAGAAATTGAGGAAGACACAAACAAATGGAAAAATGTTCCATGCTTCTGGATTTGAAGAATAAATATTGTGAAAATGTCTATGCTACCTAAAGCAATCTACACATTTAATGCAATCCCTATCAAAATAACTTCCATTCTATCAAAGAAAGGGAACAAATAATCCGAAAATTTATACGGAACCAGAAAAGACCTCGAATAGCCAAAGGAATTTTGAAAAAGAAAGCCAAAGTTGGCAGCATCACAATTCCGGACTTCACGCTCTATTACAAAGCTGTCATCATCAAAACAGCATGGTACTGAAACAAAAAACGACACATAGATCAATGGAACAGAATAGAGAGCCCAGAAATAGACCCTCAACTCTATGGTCAACTAATCTTCGACAAAGCAGGAAAGAATGTCCAATGGAAAAAAGACAGCCTCTTCAATAAATGGTGCTGGGAAAATTGGACAGCCACATGCAGAAAAATGAAATTGGACCACTTCCTTACACCACACACGAAAATAGACTCCAAATGGATGAAGGACCTCAATGTGAGAAAGGAATCCATCAAAATCATTGAGGAGAATGCAGGCAGCCACCTCTTCGACCTCAGCTGCAGCAATATCTTTCTAGGAACAATGGAAAAGGCAAGGGAAGCAAGGGCAAAAATGAAGTATTGGGATTTCATCAAGATCAAAGGTTTTGCACAGCAAAGGAAACAGTGAACAAACCAAAAGAAAACTGACCGAATGGGAGAAGATATTTGCAAACGACATAACAGATAAAGGGCTAGTGTCCAAAATCTATAAGGAACATAACAATCTCAACACCCAAAGAACAAACAATCCAATCAAGAAATGTGCAGAGGACATGAACAGACATTTCTGCAAAGAAGACATCCAGAAGGCCAACAGACACATGAAAACGTGCTCCACGTCACTCGGCATGAGGGAAATACAAATCAAAACCACAATGAGTTACCACCTCACACCAGTCAGAAAGGCTAAAATGAACAAGTCAGGAAATGACAGATGCTGGCTAGGATGCGGAGAAAGGGGAACACTCCTCCACTCTTGGTGGGATGCAAGCTGGTGCAATCACTCTGGAAAATAGCATGGAGGTTCCTCAACATGTTGAAAATAGAACTACCCTATGACCCAACAATTGCACTACTGGGTATTTACCCTAAAGATACAAACGCAGTGATCTGAAGGGGCACGTGTACCCGAATGTTTATAGCAGCAGTGTCTACAATAGCCAAACTATGGAAAGAACCTAGATGTCCATCAAGAGATGAATGGATAAAGAAGATATGGTATATATACACAATGGAATACTGTGCAGCCATCAAAAGAAATGAAATCTTGCCATTTGCGATGACATGGATGGAACTAGAGGGTATCATGCTTAGGAAAATAAGTCAATCAGAGAAAGACAACTATCATATGATATCCCTGATATGAGGAGAAGGAGATGAAACATATGGTGTTAGGGGGACAGGAGAAGAATAAATGAAACAAGATGGGATTGGGAGGGAGACAAACATTAAATGACTGTTAACCTCACAAAACAAACTGGGGGTTGCTGGGGGGAGGTGGGATTAGGAGAGGGGGTGGCAGTTATGGACATTGGGGAGGGAATGTGCTATCATGAGGGCTGTGAAGTGTGTAGCCCTGGTGATTTACAGGTGCGTAAACCTGGTGATATTATAATGTAATATAAATACATTATATGTTTATAAAAAAAAAAAGAAAGAGCCGTGGGCAGCACTCATTGTCATCATTAGTTAATGCTACATGCCATAGTCATGAGGAGAGCCATGTTGGTCAACTCTCTTTATTCAGATGAAAATGAACGGCCAACATCGATGGCCTGCCATGCCCACTCTAGCATCACTGTGGAAGGAGCCGAGATATCCTTTTAAAGGGTAGTGGATAAAGATTATTATAAAGATGATGATAAAGAAGATGATTTCCAAATGAAAATGCAAGCAGACCAAGGGAAATATCCTATAGCTTCATTCCTAATTGACCCATGAGGAATACCATGGACATGCGTAGTAGTAAGGGAAATCGGAAGGAGAAGAAGTCAGATATGGAGATGCACCAGGAGAGACTCAGGACTTTGGGTACCAAGGTTAGGGTTACAGGAGGATAAGACATGCCATAAAGAGGGAACTGGTTAATGGGTATGGAGGTGGTGTGGCATTATATGAGGATGAGCCCTTGGTGGTATATGCAATTCAAGAATCAGGGAACACTGTGTCAAAAAACGTAGCATGGATGAAAGGCTGGCTGGCTTTATAAAAGAAAAAATAGTGAATAGAGCAAAACAGGCCATTTCACATGGAGACAAAGAAAGAAAGAGAAGAGAAATGAATTCTCGTTTAATTATCTTACTGATTAAAATGGTATGCAATTGGTTTCCTATAAGGTCCTTATGTGAATTGGGTCTTTGGACATTGTAAATTAGAGTCTTCCCTCTTCCTACATTTTGGGAATAGATTAGAAAAGCTGACATTACCATTAAATATCTCAAATTGTGGACCAGGGAATTGATTTGAAACTGGCTTTCTCTGTTGGGAGATGTTTCAGGACTTCTTCAAAAGCCTCAGAGCTGCTTCAAAAGTCATTACCTAAGATGTCAGATATGTATGACTCATGATCTTGTCATAGTAGTGCGTAGGTGTCTTGGAATTTATCCTTTTCTCTCCGGTATTGGATTTCCTGGCAGACTTCTGTGTAGGGGTCTTTCAAGTAAGGTTGTTTATTAATTAATTATTTAACTAATTAATTAATTAATTAATGCTTGATAGATAAGGAGTTAACTTATCCAGTTTCAACGGTTTGATAAGTTGATTATCTAAGCTTTTGTTTTTTTATGGTATTTTCTCTGAATTTTGCTTCCATGAGTGAAATTTCCCACTTAATCCCTAACTTCTGTGGGACCCTTTTAAGAGTGTGTGTGTGTGTGTGTGTGTGTGTGTGTGTGTGTGTGTGTGTTGTACCAAACGCTAAAAATGATATTTTAAGAGATATGAAGCTGCTCTATTCCAGACCACAATTCACCTACAAACACAGTGGAAACTCACATTACATCCCATTCCGCCACATTTCCTGCATTGAATGTCCCATTTGGTCCACTTTTAGAAAGGCAGATTCTGACTAGCCTGCCTGGAACAAACACCAAATTTTGTGTGCCTGGTTCAAGTCTCATTGCCTGTCTCTTTTTCTTGCTTTTTCCCATGTCTTTACTTCCATGAGTGAGTGAAATCGTATGGTATTTGTCTTTCTATGACTAACAGATATGACACAGCCCAATGCTCTCTCCTTTCTGCCTTTGTCACAAGGAGCAAGAATGCCTTCGTGCTTATGGCTCCATAAGGGTCCGCAGTGCATTTGGAGGAAAGGGAGATAGTAGAAGTGTCTAGGAACTCCAGGATTGTCTTCAGCCATCAGCACCACCATAAGATGACCACACCAATGCAAACATGGCATAAATGGAGTTGAAGAGTAGAAATCACACTGCACAGTGAAAGAGAGAAGAAGTCACAGAGACCATGGGAGAAGGGTGTAGACAGGGCTTATGGGAGAGTTGGACGTTTGGTGCTTTAGAGGGCAGGGAGCCCTGGCCAAAGACAAAGACCCATTGGAGAGGAGCACACTTAGAAACCACAATTTGAATGTTGAACCATAGATGATGGTGGAGAAAGGAGAGTGAATGACACGAGTTTTTGCAACCCAAGGTTCTTGAGGCCTGGTGATTCCAGATCAGCATGTTTGCAGACATAGACACCAGACAACACTGTGTATCTCCTGGAGAGGACACCAGAAAGTACCCAGGTGCAGACAGCCTGGAATCCATGATCACAGACAATAGCTGTTGTCCGTGGTAAGATTATTATTTCTATCTGTGCATTGGTGATGGGCAGTGTTGGTGGAGATGCCTCGATGGGCGCCAAAGATACTTGGGCTCTACAACCGCCAGCATCTAAACTGAGAAGTGGCCACAGGCAGCACGGTGATGACATTAGCTGCCCAACCTGTAATCACGGATTCCCAAACCTGGAACACTGTTGGGACTGCCTGCTTCAGGCCACGTTGCTTAGTCCCAGGGATCAGGAAATCCTGCAGGGGATTAGAATAAATCCCTGCCAACATCCTCTCACCTGGCCACCTAATTCGGCAGGCCTTTAATTTTTTGGAGTGGGTTGAAAGTCACGGTTCAGGCAACCCTGACCCTCGAGGCATAACCTCACCATATTTGGGCCATACATCAAACACTCTGAATGGAAGGCAAGGAGAGCCTCTGCAGAGGACGAGCCTACTGGAGAGTGGAAAGCCACAACCCACACCCAGAGGGCATGTCACACACACCGGAGACTCTCTCAAGTGCCAGCCTTTGGGCACTCCATGAGCTCTTCAGGGTAGCTAACAGAATGTGTGTTTCCAATAGAGAGAAGACAGAGACCTTTTGTAGATTCACGTTCTATTCCTGAAACTGGCAAGAAAGCCTTTTCTGATGGCTTCACATGGGGATTGGTTCTCTCCCAACATGCTCCGTGCTTGTTCCTGTGAGCTCCAAACAGAAGAGTCCGCCCTGGGCCAAAGTTTCTAGTGTGTAGGGTCTGATTTTAATGATTGGTAAGCTGGGAAAATTGGGAGGTATTTATGGCACGATTTTGAGAATGCAAGAAGAACTCGTGTCCTCACTGTTGAAGCCTCCAGACAGGTCTTTGTTATGGTTGCGGGTGTTAAATCTGAGCTTTCCTCAGAGGGCGGGGGACGATTTTCCTGGTCAGAAGTATCCTGGTAGGATGTGAGGACAATGAATATGTGTATTTCGTGGAGTTCCCCGGGTGAGGCTCTTTGTACTCCTGACTCTTTCTTGACCTTTTGTCGATAAGGTGGAATTGTGGATTCTTGCCATTCTCAGGAGTCCAGAGGGGTGTTGGGGACAGTCACGACCAAAGATGACAAATTCGCCCATGGAGAAGGTGACCCCAAATCGCTTCACAAACTGTCTTGGGGAAATTCCAAGGCGGCTCCAGGGGTTTGGAGTGATTTAGATACTCCTGGCTGATGAAGAACTACTCCAGTCAGGTGAAGTGATGAGGCGTGGTTTGGTGAGCAGTTGTTGCTAGAACCTCTGAGCTTTGTGACATCACAGAAGCTGACTTCACTGAAGCAGCATTCCCATTCTCATGACATATGGGTCCTATGGCTTTAAGTAGAAAGACCTGCTGAGGAAAAAGAAAGAGCCCTGTTAGCCTGATCATGAACTCAGGTGGTCTTTTCTGTTTCTTTCCCACTTCCACTTTCTATACAAAGAGAAAATAATACGATGTTCTGTATACCATTCTTTAGACCAACATTTCTCCACAGAGAGCAAGGTGTTCCTATTTCCACTGCAATTTCTAGAGATCTCAATCAACAGCGAGGCCTCTTGGCTACAATAAGTCTCTGGGAGGTTGGATATCCTTGGTTGAGAGGGTCCATTCTTAGCTTCTGTTCCCTATGGTTTCTCAGGTGTAAGGTATGCCTTTGGTACTTTGTCATCTTGGAAGGTGAGGGAACGAAGAAGGGAAGGAAAGTCACAATACCAAGGAAAATTGCCAGGTCAGAGATGCATTGTACTGTCCGTGTCCTTATATGCTAGTGTCTTTAAACACCAGTCCCAAGGGATGAAGGCTCTGTCTACCTGACCTTATCTGAAACACCGTTGCAAAGGCTTCATGGAGAGTGAAACACTTCTTGATCGCTACTCCTAAAGATAGAGCCCTGGCCAGCACACCTTGTCATCATTAGTTAATGTTACATGCCATAGTCGTGGGGAGAGCCATGTTGAGTAACTCTCTTTACTCAGATGAAAATGAACAGCCAACATCGATGGCCTGCCACGCCCACTCTAGCATCACTGTGGAAGGAGCCGAGATACCCTTTTAAGCACTTTGGATAAAATGATTATGAAGATGATGATAAAGAAGATGATTTCCAAATGAAAATGCAGCAGACCAAGGGAAATATCCCATGGCTTCACTCCTATGTGGCCAATGAGGAATACCACGGACCTTAGTTGTAGTAAGGGAAAATGGAAGGAGAAGAAGTCAGACAGGCAGATGCAACAGGAGACACTCAGGACTTGGGGCCAAGCTGAGGCTTACAGGAGTATAAGAGCTGCCATAAAGAGGGAAATGGATAATGGGTATGGAGGTGGTTTGGCATTATATGAGGATGAGCACTTGGTGGTATATGCAATTAAAGCATCAGGGAACACTATGTCAAAAAACGTAGGATGGATGAAAGGCTGGCTTGCCGAATATAAGAAAGTATAGTGAATAGAAAGCAAAACAGGTCGTTTCACATGGAGATGAAGAAAGAAAGAGAAGAGAAATGAATTCTAGTTTTATTATCTTACTGATTAAAATTATATGCAATTGATTTTCCTATAAGGTCCTTATGTGAATTGGGTCTTTGGACATTGTAAGTTAGCATCTTCCCTCCTCCTACATTTTGGGAATAGATGAGAAAAGTCGACATTACCATTAAATATCTCGAATTGTGGACCAGGGATTTGATTTGAACCTGGCTTTCTGTGTGTTGGGAGATGTTTGAGGACTGCTTCAAAAGCCTCAAAATTGGCTGCAAAAGTCATTAACTGAAACGTCAGATATGTATGACTCATGATCTTGTTATCCTTTTCTCTCTGGTATTGGATTAGCTGGCAGACTCATGTGTAGGGGTCTTTTAGATAACGTAGTTTAATGAACAAATTAATTAATTATTTATTGATAGGTAAGGAGTTATCTTATCCAGTTTGGACGGTTTGTTACTTTGATTCTCTAAGCTTTTTTTTTTTTATGGTATTTTCTCTGAATTTTGCTTCCATGAGTGCTATTCCTGACTTGATCCCTAACTTCTGTGGGACTCTTTTAAGAGTGTGTGTGTGTGTGTGTCTGTGTGTGTGTGTGTTTGTGTGTGTTTCACAAAACGCTTCAATGTCTGTACCTGAGACGTCAGTTATGCATGACTCATGATCTTGTAATGGTAGTGCATATGTGTCTTGGAATTTATCATTTTCTCTCCGGTATTGTATTTGCTGACTGACTAATTAATTAATTAATTAATTAATTCTTGATAGGTAAGGAGTTAACTTATCCTGGGTAGGGGTCTTTTAGATAACGTAGTTTAATTAACAAATTAATTAATTATTTATGGATATGTAAGGAGTTATCCAGTTTGAACGGTTTGGTACTTTGATTCTCTAAGCTTTTGTTTTTATGGTATTTTCTCTGAATTTTGCTTCCATGAGTGAAATTTCCCACTTAATCCCTAACTTCTGTGGGACCCTTTTAAGAGTGTGTGTGTGTGTGTGTGTGTGTGTGTTGTACCAAACGCTAAAAATGATATTTTAAGAGATATGAAGCTGCTCTATTCCAGATCACAATTCACCTTCAAACACAGTGGAAACTCACGTTACATCCCGTTCGGCTCCATTTCCTGCATTGAATGTCCTATTTGGTCCACATCCCGAAATGCAGATCTGTCTACCCTGCCTGGAACAAACACCAAATTTTGTGTGCTTGTTTCAAGTGTCATTGCCTGTCCCTTTTTCTTGCTTTTTTGCATGTTTCGTTACTTCTATGAGTGAGTGTAATCATATGGTAGTTGTCTTTCTCTGACTGACAGATATGACACAGCCCAATGCTCTCTCCCTTTCTGCCACGAGGCACAAGGAGCAAAAATGCTTTCTTGCTTATGGCTCCAAATGTCTGCAGTACTTTTGGAGGACAGGGAGATGGTAGAAGTGTCTGGGACCTCCAGGTCTGTCTTCAGCCATCAGCACAGCCAGAAGATGACCACATCAATGGAAATATGGCATAAATGGACCTGAAGCCTAGAAATCACACTCCACAGCGAAAAAGAGAAGTCACAGAGACCATAGGAGAAGGGTGTACACAGGGCTAATGGGAGAATTGTAATGTTGGTTCTTCAGAGGGCAGGGAGCGATGGCCTAAGACAAAGCCCCAGGGGAGATAAGCACACTTAGAACCCACAATGTGAATGTTGACCCAAAGCTGTTGGCGGAGAAAAGGAGAATGTCTGAATGACAAAAATACTTGCAACCTAAGTGTCCTGAAGCCCGGGGATTCCCGATCAGCATTCTTTGCAGACATAGACTCCAGACAACACTGAGTATCTCCTGGAGAGGACACCAGAAAGAAACTAGGTGCAGGCAGCATGAAAACCATGATCAGAGAAAATACCTGTTGACACCTTGGTAAGATTATTATTTCCTTGTGTATATTGGTGATGGACAGTGTTGGTGGAGATGCCTGGATGGGCGCCAAAGATACGTGTGCTCTACGACTGCCAACATCAAGGCTGAGAAGTGGCCACAGGTAGGACGGTGTCACATTAGCTGCCCAAACTGCATCACGGATTCCCAAATCTGGAACACTGTTGGAACTGCCTTAATCAGGCCAAGATGCTTAGTCCCAGGAGAACAGAAAATCCTGCAGAGGACTAGAAGAAAGCCTTACCCACATCCTCTCACCTGGCCACAGAATTCAGCAGGCCTAAGTTTTGTGGAGTGGGTTGAAAGTCACGTTTCATAGGAACACCATATTTGGCCCAGACATCAAACACACTGAAAGAAGGCAAGGAGAGCCTCTGCAGGGAAGGAGCCCACAGGAGAGTGGACAGCCACAACCCAACCACAGAGGGCATGTCACACACACCTGAGACTCTCTCAAGTGCCAGCCTTTGGCACTCCATGAGCTCTTCTTCCTAAAGAAATTATCTTCAGGTTTGATAACAGAATGCGCATTTTGAATACAGAGAAGACAGAGACCTCTTGTAGTTTCATGTTGTATTCCTGAAACTGGCCCGAAAATCTCCAGTCAGGTGAAGTGATGAGGCCTGGTTTGGTGAGGAGTGGTTTCTAGGACCTCGGAGATTTGTGACGTCACAGAAGCTGACTGCACTGAAGCAGCAATCCTTTTCTCATGACATATGAGACTTATGGCTTTAGGTAGAAAGTCCTGGAGAGGATCAAGGAAGAGCCCGGTTAGCCTGATCATGCACTCAGGTAGTCCTTTCTGTTTCTTTCCCACTTCCACATTCTATACAAATAGAAAAGAAAACGATGTTCTGTATACCATTCTTTAGACCAACATTTCCTCCGAGAGAGCAAGTTGTTCCTATTTCTTCTGAAATATCTGGAGATTCCAATCAACATCGAGGCCTCTTGGCTAACAATATGTATCTGGGAGGTTTGATAACCTTGGTTGTGAGGGTGCATTTTTAGCTTCTGTTCCCTATGGTTACTCGGGTGTAAGGTCTGCCTTTGGTGCTTGGTCAGCTTGGAAGGTGAGGGAAGGAAGAAGGGAAGGAGAGTCACAATTCAAGGAAAATTGCCAGGGCAGAGAAGCATTGTGCTGTCCCTGTCCTTATCTGCTAGTTTCTTGAAACACCAGTCCCAAGGGATGAAGGACATTCCTGACATTACCTGAAACACGGTTGCAAAGGCTTCATGGAGAGTGAAACTCTTCATGATCGCTACCCCTAAAGAAAGAGCCCTGGGCAGCACTCCTTGTCATCATTAGTTAATGCTACATGCCATAGTCATGGGGAGAGACATGTTGAGCAACTCTCTTTACTCAGATGAAAATGAACGGTCAATATCGATGGTCTGCCTTGCCCACTCTAGCATCACTGTGGAAGGAACCGAGATATCCATTTAGGCGCTAGTGGGTAAAGATGATTATGAAGATGATGATAAAGAAGATGATTTCCAAATGAAAATGCAAGCAGACCAAGGGAAATATCCTATGGCTTCACTCCTATGGGGCCCATGAGGAATACCATGGACATGAGTAGTAGTAAGGGAAAACGATAGGAGAAGAAGTCAGACAGGGAGACGCACCAGGAGAGACTCAGGACTTTGGGGACCAAGCTGAGGGTTACAGGAGCATAAGAGCTGCCATAAAGAGGGAACTGGTTAATGGGTATGGAGGTGGTGTGGCATTATAGGAGGATGAGCACTTGGTGGTATATGCAATTCAAGAATCAGGGAACACTATGTCAAAAAACGTAGGATGGTTGAAAGGCTGTGTTGACGAATATAAGAAAATACAGTGAATAGGAAGCAAAACAGGTAGTTTCACATGGAGTCGAAGAAAGAAAGAGATTAGAAATGAATTCTAGTTTTATTATCTTACTGATTAAAATTGTATACAATTGGTTTTCCTATAAGGTCCTTATGTGAATTGGGTCTTTGGACATTGTAAGTTAGAGTCTTCTCTCTTCCTACATTTTGGGAATAGTTGAGAAAAGCCGACATTAACATTTAATGTCTCGAATTTTGACCAGGGAATTGATTTGAACCTGGCTTTCTGTGTGTTGGGAGATGTTTGCTGACTGCTTCAAAAGCCTCAAAATCGGCTTCATATGTCAGTACCTGAGAAGTCAGATCTGTATGCCTCATTATCTTGTCATGGTAGTGCATATGTTTCTTGGAACATATAATTTTGTCTCCGGTATTGGATTTGATGGCAGACTTCTGTGTAGGTATCCTTTGGATAAGGTTGTTTCGTTAATTAATTAATTTAATGCTTGATTGGTAAGGAGTTAACTTATCCAGTTTGGACGGTTTGGTACTTTGATTCTCTAAGCTTTTGTTTTTTATGGTATTTTCTCTGAATTTTGCTTCCATGAGTGCTATTCCTCAATTGTTCCCTAACTTCTGTGGGACTCTTTTAAGAGTGTGTGTGAGTGTGTGTGTGTGTGTGTGTGTGTTTGTTTCACAAAACACTAAAAATGATATTTTAAGAGATATGAAGCTTCTCTATTCCAGATCGCAATTCACCTTCAAACACAGTGGAAACTGACGTTACATCCCATTTAGCCCCATTTCTTGCATTGAATGTCCTATTTGATCCACTTTCCGAAACGCAGATTCTGACTAGCCTGCCTGGAACAAACACCAAACTTTGTGTGCCTGGTTAGAGTCTAAATGCCTGTCCCTTTTTCTTGCCTTTTCACATGTTTCTTTACTTCGATGGGTGAGTGAAATCGTATGGGAGTTGTCTTTCTGTGACTGACAGTTGTGACACAGCCCAATGCTCTCTCCCTTTCTGCCACATGTCACAAGGAACAAGCATGCCTTCTTACTTATTGCTCCATAAAGGAACGCAGTTCATCTGGAAGACCGTGAGACAATAGAATTGACTGCGAACTCAGGCTTGTCTTCAGCCATCAGCACCACCAGAAGATGACCACATCAATGCAAACATGGCATAAATGGACCTGAAGCCTAGAAATCACATTCCACAGTGAAAGAGAGAATAAGTCACAGAGACCATGGGAGAAGGGTGTAGACAGGGCTTATGGGAGAGTTGGACGGTTGGTGCTTCAGAGGTCAGGGAGCCCTGGCCAAAGACAAAGGCCCATTGGAGAGGAGCACACTTAGAACCCACAATTTTAAATCTGAACCATAGCTGTTGGTGGAGAAACGGAGAGTGTCTGAAGGACACGAGTTCTTGCAACCCAAGGCTCTTGAGGCCTGGCGATTCCAGATCAGCATGCTTTGCCGACATAGACTCCAGATAGCATTCTGTATCTCCTGGAGAGGACACCAGCAAGCAGCCAGGTGCAGACAGCCTGGAAACCATGATCAGAGACAATACCTGTTGACACCTTGGTACGATTCTTATTTCTTTCTGTGCATTCCTGATGGGCAGTGTTGGTGGAGATGCCTCGATGGGCGCCAAAGTATCTTGGGCTCTACGACCGCCAGCATCAAGACTGAGAAGTGGCCATAGGCAGGAAGGTGAGGACATTGGCTGCCCAAACAGCCATCATGGATTCCCAAACCTGGAACACTGCAGGGATGGCCTTCTTCAGGCCACGTTACTTCGTCCCAGGAGAACAGAAAATCCTGCAGGGGACAAGAAGAATGCCCTGCCCATATCCTCTCACCTAGCCACAGAATTCAACAGGCCTTAAATTTTTTGGAGCGGGTTGAAAGTCACGTTTCCAGGCACACCAGACCCACGAAGCTCAACCTCACCATAGTTGGCACAGACACCACACACTGTGAATGGAAGGCAAGGAGAGCCTCTGCAGAGGACGAGCCCACAGGAGAGTGGACAGCCACAACACCACCACAGAGGGCATGTCACACACTCCCGAGACTCTCTCAAGTCCCAGAACATGCCCACTCCATGAACTCTTCTTCCTAAAGAAATTACCCTCAGGGTAGATAAGAGAATGCGTGTTTTGAATACAGAGAAGATAGAGACCTTTTGTAGATTCAGGTTGTATTCCTGAAACTGGCCCGAAAGCCTTTTCCGATGGCTTCCCATGGGGATTGGTTCTCTTCCATCATGCTCCGTGCTTGCTCCTGTGAGCTCCAAAAAGATGAGTCCATCCTGGGCCTAAGCTTCCAGGGTGTAGGGACTGCCTTTAATGTTTGGTCAGCTGGGAAAATGGGGAGGCATTTATGGCACCATTTCTGGAGATGCAAGAAATCCTCGTGTCCTCATTATTGAACTCAAGATATATATTTGGTATTGTTGTGGGTGTTACCTCTTAGACTTCCTCAGAGGGCGTGGAGCACTTTTCCTGGTCAGAAGCATCCTGATAGCGTATGAGGACCATGAACATGTATTTGGCATGGAGTTCCCCGTGTGAGGCTGCTTGTACTCCTGACTCTTTCTTGACCTTACGTGTGTAAGATGGAATTGTGGATTCTTGCCCTTCTCAGCTTTCCAGGGGGGTGGTTTTGACAGTCACGGTCAAAGACTACCAATTCAGCCATGGAGAAGGTGACCCCAAATTGCTTCACAAACTGTCTTGGGGAAATTCCCAGGCTGCTCCAGCGGTATGGAGTGATTTTGATACTCCTGGCTGACCCAGAACTACTCCAGTCAGGTGAAGTGATGAGGCGTGGTTTGGTGAGGAGTGGTTTCTAGGACCTCAGAGATTTGTGACGTCACAGAAGCTGACTTCACTGAAGCAGCAATCCTATTCTCATGACATATGAGTCCTATGGCTTTAAGTAGAATGACTTGGGAAGGAAGAAGAAAGAGCCATGTTAGCCTAATCATGAACTCAGGTGGTCTGTTCTGTTTCTTTCCCACTTCCCTTTACTGTACAAAGAGAAAAGAAAACGATGTTCTGTATACTTTAGACCAACATTTGGTCTAAGTATTCTTATATTCTGTATAAGAATATACGACTGTATTCTTTAGACCAACATTTCTTAGAGAGAGCTAGGTGTTCCTCTTTCCATTGCAATTTCTAGAGATCTCAATCAACAGTGCAGCCTCTTGGGTACAAATATGTATCCGGTAGCATCGATGACCTTGGGTGGGATGCTACATTCTTACCTTCTATTCCCTATGTTTTCTCAGGTGTAAGGTCTGCCTTTGGTGCTTGTTTAGCTTGGAAGGTGAGGGAAGGCAGACGGAAAGGAAAGTCACAATTCCAGGAAAATTGCCAGGGCAGGGATGCGTTGTGCTGTCCGTGTCCTTACTGCTAGTGTCCTTAAATACCAGGCCCAAGGGATGAAGGCTTTGTCAACCTCCCATTACCTTAAACACGGTTACAAAAGCTTCTTGGAGAGTGAAGATCTGAATGATCGCTATCCCTAAAGAAAGAGCCCTGGTCAGCACTCCTTGTCATCATTAGTTAATGCTACATGCCATAGTCATGAGGAGAGCCATGTTGAGCAACTCTCTTTATTCGGATGAAAATGAACGGCCAACATCGATGGCCTGCCATGCCCCCTCTAGCATCACTGTGGAAGGATCCGAGATACACTTTTAAGGGCTAAAGGATAAAGATTATTATGAAGATGATGATAAAGAAGATGATTTCCAAATGAAAATGCAAGCAGACCAAGGGAAATATTCTACGTGTTAACTAATATGTGGCTTATGAGGAATACCATGGACATGAGTAGTAGGAAGGGAAAACGGAAGAAGAAGAAGAAGTCAGACAGGGAGACACACCAGGAGAGACTCAGGACTTTGGGGACCAAGCTGAGGGTTACAGGAGGATAAGATACGCCACAAAGAGGGAACTGGATAATGGGTATGGAGGTTTTGTGGCATTATATTAGGAGGAGCACATGGTGGTATATGCAATTAAAGTATCAGGGAACACTATGTCAAAAAACGTAGGAGGGATGAAACGTTGGCTTGCCGATAATTCCAAAATATAGTGAATTGAAAGCAAAACAGGTCGTTTCACGTAGAGATGAAGAAAGAAAGAGAAGAGAAACGAATTCTAGTTTTATTTTCTTACTGATTAAAATTGTATGCCATTGGTTTCCTATAAGGTCCTTATGTGAATTGGGTCTTTGGATATTGTAAATTTGAGTCTTCCCTCTTCCTACATTTTGGGAATAAATGAGCAAAGCCGACCTTACCATTAAATGTCTCGAATTGTGGACCAGGGAATTGATTTTTACCGGGCTTTCTGTGTGTTGGGATATGTTTAAGGACTGCTTCAAGAGCCTCAGAAGCTGCTTCAAAAGTCATTACCTAAGACGTCAGATATGTATGACTCATGATCTTGTCACAGAAGTGCGTATGTGTCTTGGAATTTGTCCTTTTCTCTCCGGTATTGGATTTGCTGGCAGTCTTCTGTGTAGGGGACTTTTAGGTAAGGTTGTTTAATTAATTAATTCTTGATAGGTAAGTAGTTAACTTATCCAGTTTGGACGGTTTGTTACTTTCATTCTCTAAGCTTTTTTTTTTTTTTTTTTTTAATAGTATTTTCTCTGAATTTTGCTTCCCTGACTGCTATTCCTCACTTGCTCCCTAACTTCTGTGGGACTCTTTTAAGAGTGTATGTGTGTTTGTGTCTGTGTGTGTTTGTTTCACAAAACGCTAAAAATTATATTTTAAGAGATATGAAGCTGCTCTATTCCAGATCACAAATCACCTTCAAACACAGTGGAAACTCATGTTACATCCGGTTCGGCCACATTTCCTGCATGGAATGTCCCATTTGATCCACTTTTAGATTTGCAGATTCTGACTAGCCTGCCTGGAACAAACACCAAATTTTATGTGCCTGGTTAGAGTCTAATTGCCTGTTCCTTTTTCGTGCTTTTTCCCATGTTTCTTTATTTTCATGAGTGAGTGAAATCGTATGGTAGTTGTCTTTCTGTGACTGACAGATATGACACAGCCCAATGCTCTCTCCCTTTCTGCCACATGTCACAAGGAACAAGAATGTCTTCTTGATTATGGCTCCATAAGAGTCAGCAGTGCATCTGGAAGACAGGGAAACGGTAGAAGTGTCTTCGATCTCAGGCTTGTCTTCAGCCATCAGCACACCCAGAAGATGATCACATCAATGTAAACATGGCATAAATGGACCTGAAGCCTAGAAATCACACTCCACAGCGAAAGAGAGAAGAAGTCACAGAGACCATGGGAGAAGAGTGTAGACAGGGCTTATGGGAGAATTGGATGGGTGGTGCTTCAGAGGGCAGGGAGCCATGGCCAAAGACAAAGTCAGATTGGAGAGGAGCACACTTAGAACCCACAATTTGAATGTTGACCCATAGCTGTTGGCCGAGAAAAGGGGAGTGTCTGAAGGACACGAATTCTTGCAACCCAAGGGTCTTGAGGCCCGTGTATTCCAGATCAGCATGCTTTTCAGACATACACTCCAGAACTGCAGAACACTGTGTATCTCCTGGAGAGGACAACAGCAAGCAACCATGTGTAGACAGTCTGGAAACCATGATCAGAGACAATACCTGTTGACACCGAGCTAAGATTTTTATTTCTTTGTGTGCATTCGTGATGGGCAGTGTTGCTAGAGATGCCTCGATTGGCGCCAAAGATACTTGGGCTCTACTCCCGCCAGCATGAAGAGTGAGAAGTGGCCACAGGCAGGACGGTGATGACATTAGCTGCCAACCTACCATCACGGATTCTTAAACATGGAACACTGTTTGGACTGCCTTCTTCAGGCCATGTTACTTAGTCCCAGGAGAACAGACAATCCTGCAGGGGACTAGAGGAAAGCCCTGCTCACATCCTCTCACATGGCCACAGAATTCAGCAGGCCTTAAGTTTTGTGGAGTGGGTTGAAAGTCACGTTTCACAGGCACAGCATATTTGGCCCAGACACCAAAACATCTGACTGGAAAGCAAGGAGAGATTCCACAGGAGAGTGGACAGCCACAATACAACCCCAGAGGGGATGTCACACACACCTGAGACTCTCTCAAGTGCCATGTCATGGTCACTCCATGAGCTCTTCATCCTAAAGAAATTATCTTCAGGGTAGATAACAGAATGAACGTTTCGAATATAGAGAAGACAGAGACCATTTGTACATTCACGTTGTAATCCTGAAACTGGCACGAAAGCCTTTTCTGATGGCTTCTCATGGGGATTGGTTCTCTTCCAACATGCTCCGTGCTTGCTCCTGTGAGCTTCAAACAGATGAGTCCGTCCTGGGCCTAAGCTTCTAGGGTGTAGGGTCTGCCTTTAATGTTTGGTCAGCTGGGAACATTGGGAGGCATTTATGGCAGGATTTCTGGAGATGCAAGAAGAACTCGTGTACTAACTGTGGAAGACTCCAGACATGTCTTTGGTATAGTTGCAGGTGTTAACTTGGAGCTGTCTTGGGAGGGCGGGGGACGCTTTTCCTGGTCAGAAGCATCCTGATAGGGTGTGAGGACCATGAACATGTGTATGGCGTGGAGTTCCCCGTGTGAGGCTGCTTGTACTCCTGACTCTTTCTTGACCGTACATGGGTAAGATGGAATTGTGGATTCTTACCTCTCTCAGGACTCCAGAGAGGTGGTGGTGACAGTGCCGGATAAAGACTACAAATTCGGCCATGGACAAGGTGACACCAAATCGCTTCACAAACTGTCTTGGGGAATCACCCAGGCGGCTTCAGCAGTTTGGAGTGATTTTGATACTCCTGGCTGAGCCAGAACTACTCCAGCCAGGTGAAGTGATGAGGCGTGGTTTGATGAGGAGTGGTTTCTAGGACCTCAGATCTTTGTGCCATTACAGAAGCTGATTTCACTGTAGCAGCAATCCCATTCTCATGACATAAGAGTCCTATATCTTTAAATAGAAAGACCTGGGAAGGAACAAGAAAGATCCCTGGTAGCCTGATCATGAACTCAGGTGGCCTTTTCTGTTTCTTTCCCACTTCCCTTTCTATAAAAAGAAATGAAAATGATGTTCTGTCTACCATTCTTTAGACCAACATATCCCCAGAGAGAGCAAGGTGTTCCTAATTCCATTGCAATTTCTAGATATCTAAATAACATTGAGGACTTTAGGCTACCATTAGTTCTCTGGGAAGTTGGATATCCTTGGGTGAGAGGGTCCATTTTTCGCTTCTGTTCCCTATGGTATCTTGAGTGTAAGGTCTGCCTTTGGTGCTTGTCCAGTTTTGAAAGTGAGGGAAGTAAGAATGGAAGGAAAGTCACAATTCCAGGAAAAGTGCCAGGGCAGGGATGCGTTGTGATGTCCGTTTGCTTTTCTGCTAGTGTCCTGAAACACCAGGCTCAAGGGATGAAGTCTTGTCAAGCTGATATTAAATTAAACACGGCTACAAAAGCTTCTTGGAGAGTGAAAATCTGCATGATCGCTACCCCTAAAGAAAGAGCCCTGGTCTGCACCCCTTGTCATCCTTAATTAATGCTACATGCCATAGTCATGGGGAGAGCCGTGTTGAGAACTCTCTTTATTCACATGAAAATGAACGGCCAACATCGATGGCCTGCCATGCCCCCTCTAGCATCACTGTGGAAGGAGCCAAGATACCCTTTAAGGGCTAAAGCATAAAGATGATTATGAAGATGATGATAAAGAGGATGAATTCCAAATGAAAATGCAAGCAGACCAAGGGAAATATCCTATGGGTTCACTCCTATGTGCCCCATGAGGAATACCATGGACATGAGTAATAGGAAGGGAAAACGGAAGGAGAAGGAGTCAGACAGGGAGCCGCACCAGGAGAGACTCAGGACTTTGGGGACCAAGCTGAGGGTTACAGGAGGATAAGATATGCCATAAAGAGGGAACTGGATAATTTGTATGGAGGTGTGGTGGCATTATTGGAGGAGGAGCACATGGTGGTATATGCAATTAAAGAATCAGGGTACACTATGTCAAAAAACGTAGGAGCGATGAAAGACTGGCTTGCCGATAATTCGAAAAAATAGTGAATAGAAAGCAAAACAGGTCGTTTCACGTGGAGATGAAGAAAGAAAGAGAAGAAAAACGAATTCTAGTTTTATTTTCTTACTGATTAAAATTGTATGCCACTGGTTTCCTATTAGGTCCTTATGTGAATTGGGTCTTTGGACATTGTAAATTCGAGTCTTCCCTCTTCCTCCATTTTGGGAATAGATGAGCAAAGCCGACCTTACCATTAAATGTCTCGAATTGTGGACCAGGGAATTGATTTTTACCGGGCTTTCTGTGTGTTGGGAGATGTTTGAGGACTGCTTCAAGAGCCTCAGAAGCTGCTTCAAAAGTCATTACCTAAGACGTCAGATATGCATGACTCATGATCTTGTCAAGGTAGTGCATATGGCCTTGGAATTTGTCCTTTTCTCTCCAGTATTGGATTTGCTGGCAGTCTTCTGTGTAGAGGTCTTTTAAGTAAGGTTGTTTAATTAATTAATTAATTAACTAATTAATTCTTATTAGGTAAGGAGTTAACTTATCCAGTTTGGACGGTTTGTAACTTTCATTCTCTAAGCTTTTTTTTTTTTTTTTAATGGTATTTTCTCTGAATTCTGCTTCCTTGATTGCAAATCCTCATTTGCTCCCTAATTCCTGTGGGACTCTTTTAAGAGTGTGTTTGTGTGTGTGTGTGTGTGTGTGTGTGTGTGTGTGTGTGTTTCACAAAACGCTAAAAAAATGATATTTTAAGAGATATGAAGCTGCTCTTTTCCAGATCACAATTCACCTTCAAACACAGTGGAAACTAACGTTTCATCCTGTTCGGCCATATTCCTGCATGGAATGTCCCATTTGATCCTCTTTTAGATACGCAGATTCTGACTGGCCTGCCTGGAAAAAACATCAAATTTTGTGTGCCTAGTTAGAGTCTAATTGCCTGTTCCTTTTTCTTGCTTTTTCACATGTTTCTTTAATTCCAAGACTGAGTGAAATCGTATGGTAGTTGTCTTTCTGTGACTGACAGATATGACACAGCCCAATGCTCTCTCCCTTTCTGCCACATGTAACAAGGAACAAGAATGCCTTGTTGCTTATGGCTCCATAAGAGTCAGCAGTGCATCTGGAAGAGAGGGAGATGGTAGATGTGTCTGCGATCTCAGGCTTGTCTTCAGCCATAAGCACACCCAGAAGATGATCACATCAAAGGAAACATGGCATAAATGGACCTGAAGCCTAGAAATCACACTCCACAGCGAAAGAGAGAAGAAGTCACAGAGACCATGGGAGAAGAGTGTAGACAGGGTTTATGGGAGAATTGGATGGTTGGTGCTTCAAGGGCAGGGAGCCATGGCCAAAGACAAAGGCCCATTGGAGAGGAGCACACTTAGAACCCACAATTTGAATGTTGACCCATAGGTGTTGGCCGAGAAAAGGAGAGTGTCTGAAGGACACGAATTCTTGCAAGCCAAGGGTCTTGAGCCCTGGGGATTCCAGATCAGCATGCTTTGCAGACATACACTCCAGAACTGCAGAATACTGTGTATCTCCTGGAGAGGACAACAGAAAGCAACAAGTTGTAGACAGCCTGGAAACCATGAACAGAGACAATACCTGTTGACACCAATGTAAGATTTTTATTTCTTTGTTGCATTCTTGATGGGCAGTGTTGCTAGAGATGCCTCGATGGGCGCCAAAGATACGTGGGCTCTACTCCCGCCTCCATCAAGACTGAGAAGTGTTCACAGGCAGGACGGTGACGACATTAGGTGCCCTACCTGCCATCACGGATTGTTAAACCTGGAACACTGTTGGGACTGCCTTCTTCAGGCCACGTTGCTTAGTCCCAGGAGAACAGACAATCCTGCAGAGGATTAGAGGAAAGCCCTGCCCACATCCTCTCACCTGGCCACAGAATTCAGCAGGCCTTAAGTTTTGTGGAGTGGGTTGAAAGTCACGTTTTACAGGCACAACATATTTGGCCCAGACACCAAAACATCTGACTGGAAAGCAAGGAGAACTTCTGCCGTGGAAGAGCCCACAGGAGAGTGGACAGCCACAACACAACCCCAGAGGGCATGTCACACACACCTGAGACTCTCTCAAGTGCCAGCCCTTGGGCACTCCATAAGCTCTTCATCCTAAAGAAATTATCTTCAGGGTAGATAACAGAATGCGCATTTTGAATACAGAGAAGACAGAGACCATTTGTACATTCACGTTGTATTCCTGAAACTGGCACGAAAGCCTTTTCTGATGGCTTCTCATGGGGATTGGTTCTCTTCCAACATGCTCCGTGCTTGCTCCTGTGAGCTCCAAACATGAGTCTGTCCTGGGCCTAAGCTTCTAGGGTGTAGGGTCTGCCTTTAATGTTTGGTCAGCTGGGAACATTGGGAGGCATTTATGGCAGGATTTCTGGAGATGCAAGAAGAACTCGTGTACTAACTGTGGAAGACTCCAGACATGTCTTTGGTATAGTTGCAGGTGTTAATTCGGAACTTTCCTGGGAAGGCGGGGGTCGCTTTTCCTGGTCAGAAGCATCCTGATAGTGTGTGAGCATCATGAACATGTGTATGGGGTGGAGTTCCCCGTGTGAGGCTGCTTTTACTCCTGACTTTTTCTTGTCCTTACGTGGGTACGATGGAATTGTGGAGTCTTGCCTTTCTCCGGAGTCTAGAGAGGTGGTGGTGACAGTCCCGGACACAGACTACAAATTCAGCCATGGAGAAGGTGACCCCAAATCGCTTCACAAACTGTCTTGGGGAAATACCCAGACGGTTCCAGCAGTTTGGATTGATTTTGATACTCCTGGCTGACCCAGAACTACACCAGCCAGGTGAAGTGATGAGGTGCAATTTGGTAAGGAGTAATTTCATGGACCTCAGAGCTTTGTGCCATCACAGAAGCTGACTTCACTGAAGCAGCAATCCCATTCTCATGACATAGGAGTCCTATGTCTTTAAATAGAAAGACCTGGGAAGGAACAAGAAAGAGCCCTGTTAGCCTGATCATGAACTCAGCTGGTCTTCTGTTTCTTTCCGACTTCCCTTTCTATACAAAGAGAAACGAAAACGATGTTCTGTCTACCATTCTTTAGACCAACATTTCTCCAGAGAGAGCAAGGTGTTCCTATTTCCATTGCAATTTCTAGATATCTCAATCATCATTGAGGCCTTTTGGCTACCATTAGGTCTCTGGGAAGATGGATATCCTTGGGTGAGAGGGTCCATTCTTAGATTCTGTTCCCTATGATTTCTCGGTGTAAGGTCTGCCTTTGGTGCTTGGTTAGTTTTGAAAGTGAGGGAAGTAAGGAGGAAAGGAAAGTCACAATTCCAGGAAATTGCCAGGGCAGAGATGCGTTGTGCTGTCCGTGTCCTTATCTGCTAGTGTCCTGAAACACCAGTCCTAAGGGGAAAAGGCTCACTCTACCTGACATTACCTTAAACACATTTGCAAAGCCTTCATGGAGAGTGAAACTCTGCATGATCGCTATCCCTAAAGAACGAGCCCTGGGCATCAATCCTTGTCATGCTTAGTTAATGCTATATGCCATAGTCATGGGGAGAGCCATGTTGAGCAACTCTCTTTACTCAGATGAAAATGAACTGCTAACATCGATGGCCTGCCATGCCCCCTCTAGCATCACTGTGGAAGGAGGCGAGATACCCTTTTAAGGGCTAATAGATAAAGATGATTATGAAGATGATGATAAAGAAGATGAATTCCAAATGAAAATGCAAGCAGACCAAGGGAAATATCCTAAGTGTTAACTAATATTTGGCCAATGAGGGATACGATGGACATGACTAATAGGAAGAGAAAACGGAAGGAAAGGAATCAGACAGGGTGACACACCAGGAGAGACTCAGGACTTTGGGGACCAAGCTGATGGTTACAGGAGGATAAGATATGCCATAAAGAGGGAACTGGATAATTTGTATGGAGGTGTGGTGGCATTATTGGAGGAGGAGCACATGGTTGTATATGCAATTAAAGAATCAGGGTACACTATGTCAAAAAACATAGGATGGATGAAATGGTGGCTTGCCGATAATTCGAAAAAATAGTGAATAGAAAGCAAAACAGGTCGTTTCATGTGGAGATGAAGAAAGAAAGAGAAGAAAAACGAATTCTAGTTTTATTTTCTTACTGATTAAAATTTTATGCCATTGGTGTCCTATAAGGTCCTTATGTGAATTGGGTCTTTGGACATTGTAAATTCGAATCTTTCCTCTTCCTACATTTTGGGAATAGATGAGCAAAGCCGACCTTACCATTAAATGTCTCGAATTGTGGACCAGGGAATTGATTTTTACCGGGCTTTCTGTGTGTTGGGAGATGTTTTAGGACTGCTTCAAGAGCCTCAGAAGCTGCTTCAAAAGTCATTACCTGAGACATCAGATATGTATGACTCACGATCTTGTCACGGTAGTGCATATGGGTCTTGGAATTTGTCCTTTTCTCTCCAGTATTGGATTTGCTGGCAGTCTTCTGTGTAGGGGTCTTTTAGGTAAGGTTGTTTTATTAAGGTAAGGAGTCAACTTATATAGTATGGAAGGTTTGCTACTTTCATTCTTGAAGCTTTATTTTTTTTTATTTTATTTTCTCTGAATTTTGCTTCCCTGAGTGCTATTCCTCACTTGTTCCTTAACTTCTGTGGGTCTCTTTAAGAGTGCGTGTGTGTGTGTTTCACAATACACAATATCTAATATCTAAAATATTAAATATCTAAATATTAATTTAATTAATTAATTAATAATATTAATTAATTAATAAATAAAATATCTAAAAATGATATTTTAAGAGATATGAAGCTGCTCTATTCCAGATCACAATTCCCCTTCAAACACAGTGGACTCTCACGTTACATCCCATTCGCCCACATTTCCTGCATGGAATGTCCCATTTGTTCCACTTTTAGATACGAAGATTCTGACTAGCCTGCATGGAACAAACACCAAATTTTGTATGCCTGGTTAAAGTCTAATTGCCTTTCTCTTTTTCCTGCTTTTTCATATGTTTATTTCCATGAGTGAGTGAAATCGTATGGTAGCTGTCTTTCTGTGAATGACAGATATGACACAGCCCAATGCTCTCTCGCTTTCCGCCACATGTCACAAGGAGCAAGAATGCCTTCTTGCTTATGGCTCCATAAGAGTCCGCAGTGATCTGGAGGACAGGGGGGCTCTAGAAATGTCTGGGAGCTGTAGGCTTGTCTGCAGACATCAGCACAACCAGAGATGACCACATCGATGGAAACATGGCATAAATGGACCTGAAGCCCAGAAATGAAACAGAGGGAAGAAGGACACGAGTTCTTGCAACCCAACGTTCCTGAGGCCCGGCGATTCCCGATCAGCATGCTTTGCAGACATATATGCCAGAAAACACTGTGTATCTCCTGGAGAGGACACCAGCAAGCAATCAGGTGCAGACAGCCTGGAAACCATGATCAGAGACAATACCTGTTGACACCATGGTAAGATTATTATTTCTTTGTGTGCATTCGTGATGGGCAGTGTTGGTGGAGATTCCTGGATGGGCACCAAAGATACTTGGGCTCTACGACCGCCAGCATGAAGACTGAGAAGTGGCCCCAGGCAGGAAGGTGAGGACATTAGCTGCCCAAACAGCAATCACGAATTCCGAACCTCGAACACTGTTGGGACGGCCTTCTTCAGGGCACGTTGCTTCATCCCATGAGTACAAAAAATCCTGCAGGGGAAAAGACAAATGGCCTGCCCACATCCTCTCACCTAGCCACAGAATTCAGCTGGGCTTAAATTTTTTGGAGTGGGTTGAAAGTCACGTTTCCATGCACACCAGATCCACGAAGCTTACCCTCACCATATTTGGCACAGACACCACACACTGTGAATGGAAGGCAAGGAGAGCCTCTGCAGAGGACGAGCCCACAGGAGAGTGGACAGCCACAACACAACCCCAGAGGGCAGGTAACACACATCTGATACTCTCTCAAGTGTCAGAACTTGTGCACTCCATGATCTCTTCTTCCTAAAGAAATTATCTTCAGGGTAGATAACAGAATACGTGTTTTGAATACCGAGAAGACAGAGACCTCTTGTAGATTCACACTGTATTCCTGAAACTCGCCCGAAAGCCTTTTCATATTGCTTCACATGGGGATTCGTTCTCTTCCAAAATGCTCCGTGCTTGCTCCTATGAGCTCCAAACAGATGAGTCCGTCCAGGGCCTAAGCTTCTAGGGTGTAGGGTCTGCCTTTTATGTTTTGTCAGCTGGGAAAATGGGGAGGCATTTATATGACGATTTCTGGAGATGCAAGAAGAACTCGTGTCCTCACGCTTGAAGACTCCAGACATGTCCTTGATATGGTTGCGGGTGTTAACTCATAGTTTTCCTTGGAAGGTGGGGGGCGCTTTTCCTGATCAGAAGCATCCTGATAGGGTGTGAGGACCATGAACATGTTTATGGCCTGGAATTCCCCATGTGAGGCTGCTTGTACTCCTTGTAGGGGCCTGATTAGCCAGAGGAACTCTAAACCCTGGATATATGGGTGGGTAAGGTCAAATAGCCGTATCCAATTAGTGGGGTGTGCATATATTAAATGTGGTGAGTTTAAATCTCATTGGCCACCTGTGTGTAGGTCGGACTCAACCACCTCTATAAATGTTAGTCTGTGATGCTGCGTGGGGGGAGTTTAGGAGGTATTTGAATAGCCATTTGAGAAATAGGAGGAGTTACAATAGCCATTTGAGAAGTAGGAGGAATTAGAATGGCAGTTAGAATAGCAGAAGGAATAGCCATTAGGGTAGCTTTGGGAACCATTAGGGTAGTCTTAGGAGTGATAGTGTCGGGATCATCGGGACCAGTGCCACCCCAAGCCACAGCCCCGCCGCCAGTGGCCTTGCTGCCTCCATCTACAGCGCCTGCGCCAGGGACTTCGCCACCCAGAGCTATAGCCACACCGCGACCAGCCTCGCCGCCTCCAGCAGGCTCGCCGCCCCCAGCTGTAGCCCGCTGCCAGCGGCCTCGCTGCTCTGAGCCATGATCACGGTTGGAGTGGCCTGGTCCGGAGCAGCCTCGCCAGAGCGGCGTCATTCCAGGGAGCGGCCTCGTTGGCATGTGGCCCCGTCCTTGAGCGGCCTTGTCCAGAGCGGCCTCTTCATCATTGGAAGTGGCCTCATCCCATGTGTGGCCTGGTCCAGGGAGTGGCCTTGTTGGAGTGGCATCATGGGGAGCAGAGTCTCTGTCGTTGGGGTTGTCGTCCTTGTCATCCTCGCCCAGAGCAGCAGCGGAAGCAGCATCGCCTCGAGCTGTAACACGAGTGGTGACACCCCGTGCACTGCCCAGAGCAGCAGTGGCAGCAGCGCACCTCAAGTGGCACTGCCCCGTGCACCGCCCAGAGTAGCAGTGGCGGCAGCACCTCCGCCAGCAGCACCGCCACGTGCACCAGAGCAGCAGCGGCAGCGGCGCCACCTCGAGCTGTAACATAAGCGGTACCGCCCCGTGCACTGCCCAGTGCAGCCGCCGCAGCGGCGACACCGTGAGCAGCACCACCCAGAGCAGCTGCGGCAGAGGCACCATCGCGAGCAGTGCCACCCCGTGCACCGCCCAAAGCAGCAGCAGCAGGGGCGCCACCTCAAGCGGCATCACCCTGTGTACCGCCCAGAGCAGCAGCGGCAGCGCCGCCACCACCAGCAGCACCGCACCGTGCACCAGAGCAGCAGTGGCAGCGGCGGCGCCTCGAGCTGTAACATGAGCGGCGGCGCCCCATGCACTGCCCAGAGAAACAGCGGCAGCGGCTTCACCTCAACCGGAATAGCCCTGTGCACAGCCCAGAGCAGCAGCAGGAAGTGGTGCCACGGCGAGCAGCACTGCTCAGAGCAGCAGCAGCAGTGGCACTGCCACGTGCCACACCACCCTGAACCAGAGTATCAGCAGCAGCGCCACCGCAAGCAGCCACGCCTCCTCGGGCAGTGCTGCCATCAGGAGCAGCCTCTCAGGAGCCAACGGTGCAGACACGCCGGGAGTGGGTCTGTGGTATGGTGAGGGTGAGGCAGGGAACCTCCAGGAGGGACCCCAGCGAATGGGTAGGAGGTGGTCCCTAGTAAGACTCTGGCACCTACCAGTCAGTTTGGTTTCTAATGCAGTTTGGTTTCTAATGCACTTTGGTTTCTAATGCAGTTTGGTTTCTGATGAATGGCGTGAAATATAACTTTGCTTGATTTTCGTTTTGTGTCAGTCTCGTTCCTTTGATCACGGACCCTAACACTGGGGGCTCATCCGGGATCAAAGATTGAGAACTGAGCCAGCATCGGAACTTATGGGAAAAGCCTCTGGAGGTTTTAGGATTTTATCTGTCTGTCTGGTTGGAGCTCCACGGTATGGCCAACCGGAGAGAAGCTGGACGCAGCCATGCTCCCCAGGGCTGGAGTGGATGCGGGGATGCCCCATTCCTGTGCTGGTAGATCAAAAGGGGGTTTGAGTCCCCCTGGGTGGTCGGGGGGTTCGAGTCCCCCTAGATGGTCAGGGGGGACCCTTGGATGGTCAGGACGTTTGAGTCCCCCTAGGCGGTCATCAGGGGTTCGAGTCCTCGAAAGTGGTCATCGGGGGTCCGATTCCCCCGAGGTGGTCATCGGGGGTTCGAGCCCCCTAGGTGGTCATGGGGTTTGAGTCCCCCTAGGAAATCCCCACAGGTCGCAGGACCGCTGGGCCTGTGGTTGTCTTTATCTTGTCTTTTTGTTGTCTGCTGTGTTGTTTGTTATGTTTGAAGGAATGGGCAAGCAAAGAGAAGGTGACTCTGACTTTCATCCCTCTGTTCCTCATAACAGATGTGGGGCTTCTCCCTCACTCATTTCGTGTGTTAAGCTATCATTAGAGCCAACTGGGGTTAGTCTAACTCAGGACAGAGTCTTTAAGGAATATTCACAAGCAGCTGCCAAAACTCCCTTTGTTTCGGGGAATTCCTTGCCTTCTCTGGCCTGACGTGGACTGCCTAGCCCCTCCCCCTTGCTGGCGGGAAACATGGCATCTGAAGTGGAACATGGAACATGAAATCCGTTAGCAAATAGATGACTGAACTGATGGTTAATTGTCTGTCTCAGGGTTTTAATGGGTAATTGTTAAAGTAGCTTTCAGAGTCTTTGGCAAACTGAAGCTTTGAAGTTTAGCTTGGATGACAAATGGGATGAAGTGCTAGTGTGCTGGTTGTTGGAACTGGGTTTGTGCTTTTGAAATCTGTTAGTAACCAAGCTTTGTGCTTAACGGCTGTCATTAACAGTTCACAAGTGGCTAAAATGTGAATGGTTTTCTCTTTGCCCACCTAGAATTGTAAATGAGATCCGTTTGACTCATAAGGCTTTTCCCTGATGTGCTAAGTTACTCAGGAAGTACTGCTACATCAATGATAAACCTTGGGTTACATTTGGGTAAATTCTGTAACAACTCCAGAGGTTCTATACATTTCCTAAAGCTTTAAATATATTGATAAGGGTCATCATTTGATATTTAACCATAACTATTCTGAGTTTTTTTTGTCATTTGTAATTGTTTTAATTCTCTTGTAAGATGAATTCCACCTTAAAGGAAATTCATATGGGAGTCTTTCAGAACAAATACAGGTCTTTGATATGTTGAAATCCTGGAACTGAATTTCCAGAAGTAAAAGTTGCATTCAGACTAAAGCATCACACTAAACCAGAATAAGTACTGTGAATTAAGGTAAGAATGAGTCTCCAGAAGCTTTCCTAGAAAGGCTTATTAAAGCCTATAAAATGTATAACCTGATCGACCCTGAGGAACCCGAAAATGAGGGGCAGTGAATCTTGATTTTGCCAGTCAGTCAGTCCCGGATACAAGGAGGAAACTTCAGGAAATTGAAGGATTTGAAGGGAAGAATCTGAGTTATTGGGAATAGGAGAAAGGATGTTTAACAACAGGGATGCACAGGAGGATGAACAACAGACAAAAAGCTGGTTAAGGTTTTGGCATTACATGAGATAGGTAGGGGATAGTAAATGGAAGGAAAAGCCTAAGCACAGAGAAGGCAGGTGGGAACACTTAGGTTCAGATAAGTGTGCTTATTGTAAGGAAAAATGACACTGGGCCACGGAGTGCCCCAAAAGGAAAACGGCAATGCTGGCCCCCAGAGTAAAAATTGAAGTGGAGGGGAAATCAATTGATTTTTTTGGTGGACACGGGAGCCCAGTTTTCATCACTACTTGAACCTATGGGAAAACTATCTGGAGAGGAAGTTTGGGTACAAGGAGCAAATGGCACAGAGAGACATAAATGGACAACAGAAAGGACTTTAAATTTGGCCTCGGGAGTAGTTAAACATCTATTTTTGGTCCTCCCTAATGCCCAACATTACTTAATGGGAAGTGATCTCCTCCACAAGTTATGAGCTGGCATTCAGTTCTCGGAAGGAGACATGACTGTAACCTTGAGACAACCCACTGTACAGGTGCTTATGGAAGCAGTAGATGAATACCTCCTTTATGAGCCAGTCTCAAAACCAGAGGAGACAAAGGCGGGGAGCCTTCTCCAAATCCTACACGTCAAGTTTCCCGAGGTCTGGGCAGAAGGGAAGACCCCTGGCTTGGTCAGGGAACAACATCCAGTTTTGGTACAATTAAAGGCGTTGGCTGTGGCTGTTCCCAATCAGCAGCACCCCCTTCCCGTGGAAGCAAAAGAAGGGATCAAAAAACACATTAACCACCTCCGAGGGATCCTAGTTCCTTGCAAATCTCCATGGAACACACCTTTGCTGCCTGTCAAAAAAGGCCAAGACTAGGGATTACAGACCCGTTCAGGACTTGTGGGAAGTTAATAAACAGGTTGAAGATATCTATCCGATGGTTCCTAACCCCTATACCCTACTCTCCCCCTGGGCCCCCAAAGAACTGTGTATACTGTCTTAGATCTCAAGGATGCATTTTCTGCATATCTTTATCAAAGCAATCTCAACCCCTTTTTGCTTTTGAGTGGTCCGACCCACAGGAAGGATTCCAAGCCCAGCTCACCTGGATAAGACTTCCTCAAGGATTCAATAATTCACCACCTTTTTTTTTTCTTTTGACGAGGCCCTACGTGAGGATTTGCATGAGCACAGAACCTCCAAACCAGGAGTCTCTCTGCTACAGTATGTTGATGACTTGCTAGAAGCCGCTGAGGACTATGAGTCATTTTTGTGGGGGACAAGAGCTCTTTTACAGACTCTGCAGGAAAAAGGGTATTGGGTGTCAGCAAAGAAAGCACTGCTCTGTCAGAGCCATGCCACTTATGTTTGCTTTGCTCTTCATGAGGGAGTGCATTCACTGTCTGAGTCCAGGAAACAGGTGATCACCAGATACCCCCACTCCATCACGTCCCGACATCTGAGGAAGTTTCTTGGATGGTGGGCTACTGTAGGCTGTGGATACTGCAGTTTGTGGAGATTGCCCAACTTCCATACAAACTGGAAAAAGGGGGGGGGCTCACTATGATAGAGTATACACCTGAGGCCGAAGGAGACTTTTGGGAATTACAAACAGTTTTACAGAGTGCCCCAGCATTTGCCATCCCAGAGGTTACAAAGCCCTTCAACTTTTATGTGGATGAAAAAGCAGGGGTGGCCAAAGGATTTTGACTCAGACTCTGGGGCCTTGGCAAAGGCCAGTAGCCTATCTTAGCAACAAACTAGATCCAGTAGCGGCTGCGTTCCCCACTTGCCTCTGCATAATTGCTGCCATGGCCCTCCTGGTCAAGGATGCAAGTAAATTGACTTTGGGTCACAATCTCATTTGGACCACCACACACACCATCGAGGGCCTTCTCCGGACTCCACCAGACCAATGGATGACAAACGCCTGAGTGATGGGTTATCAGGCCCTCCTCTTCAACAAACCAAGAGTGAACATCCGGCCCCAGGCTGTGCTAAATCCCGCCACGCTGTTGCCAGAGGAGCTGGCTGACCATCCACATGATTGTAGGGAGGTCCTAACCCTTGTTGCAGGAATAAGGCTGGATCTCAGAGACATTGCCCTCCCGGATGCCGAGATGACTCTGTTCACAGATGGGAGTAGCTACATGGTCAAAGGAAAGAGGTATGCGGGGGCTGAGGTAGTTTCCCTGGGAAGAGACTCTGGACAGCAGCCCTGACACATGGAACTTCATCACAAAAAGCGGATCTGATGGCACTCACTAAGGCACTGCAGATGGACAAAGGTAAAACCACCAACATCTATATGGACAGCAGGTATGCCTTTGCTACTCTTCATATACATGGGGTTATGTATAAAGAAAGGGGCCTATTAACAGCAGAAGGAAACGGAATTAAAAACAGAGGAGAAATATTGGCTCTCCTCCAGGCTATTTGGGACCCAAAAGAGATGGCCTTATGCATTGCCTGGGACACCAAAAGGGGACTGATCTGATGTCAAAAGGAAACCAATTAGCAGATCAAGCCACAGAGCAAGCAGCCCGAGAAACAGTGCAAGAACTGGTTACACTCCTGGCTCCAGCCCTACCAGAAAAACCGAACTCTTCAGAAGAAGATTTAAAGTATTTACAGAAATGGGTGAAATTGAACTATGAAGGGGACTGGGCTAAGACTGAAGCAGGAAAAATAATTCTTCCTCGAAGACTAGATAAGAAGTTAGTAGACCAGATACATCAGGGTACTCATTTGGGGATACCCAAACTCAAGGAGCTTATAGGCAAGCAGTTCCAGGTTTCTAAATTAGGGCATATGGTACAGGTTGTAGTCGATAGATGTGCTCAATGCCAGGCAGTTAATGTGGGAAGAATGAAAATGGGAAGAGGGAAAAGAGAAAGAGGTAAGGAAACAGGAATTTATTGGGAAATGGATTTTACAGAAATGAAACCTCGAAAATATGGGCACAAGTACATGCAAGTTTTTGTAGATACATTTTCAGCCTGGTTATAGGCTTTTCCCGCCAAACATGAGACGGCAGGAGTGGTAGCCAAGAAGCTACTAGAAGAAATAATTCCTAGGTTTGGGCTGCCTTTTGCAATCGGGTCAGACAATGGCCCTGCATTTGTGATTTCAGTCTCACAGGCATTGGTCAAGGCCGTGGGCACTAATTGGAAATTACATTGTGCCTACTGGCCTCAGAGTTCTGGGCAAGTAGAGAGAATGAACCAGGCTCTTAAAGAGACCTTGACAAAACTAATTCTGGAGACTAGCGGTGGATGGGTGGATCTCCTTCCTTTCGCCCTCCTCAGGGCACAATGTACACCCTATTTAAGCAAGGTGACCCCTTTTGAAATAATGTTTGGGAGATGCCCCCTCTCTGTCCTTGACTACTAGAGGTTGACCTAGCAGAAATGACTGATCAGTCTGTACTCGAGTCACTGCAGGCATTAGTCTGCCTTTAAAAAAGCCCACTCAGGGATCCTGACTGCCCACACTGGGATGGAGACGGAGGTAGAACCACATCCTTAGCAACCTGGGGACTAGGTTTGGATACGTTGCTATCAAGGGGGAAACTGGGAGCCTCGCTGGAAGGGACCATTTACTGTTATCCTGACCAACTTCTTTTTTTTTTTTTTTAAAGATTTTATTTATTCATTTGACAGAGATCACAAGTAGGCAGAGAAGCAGGCAAAGAGAGAGGAAGGGAAGCAGGCTCCCCGCTGAGCAGAGAGCCCGATGCGGGGCTCGATCCCAGGACCCTGGGATCATGACCTGAGCCGAAGGCAGTGCCTTAACCCACTGAGCCACCCAGGCGCCCCATCCTGACCAACTTCTAAAAGTCGAAGGCATCAGGGCCTGGATTCAAGCGGGTCACGTCAAACGAGCCGAGGATGAGGACGCCCCCCAGAGATGGAAGCTGCAGTCGACAGACTCCGCTGACCATGGACTAAAGCTAAGACTAAGAAAACTGTGAGTTTATTGTTGCTCCTATTTTACCTGTTTATGTGAAGTATAGGTGGGAAATTAGATGAATGGAATTAGAAAAAAAATGAAAAGGTTATACAAAGCGTTGAATGGCTAACTCATCAGCCGACTGTGTACTACTGTTACTTTTTGGCCCCTGCATTATAAACACCCTAATGTCATTTGTAACAAAGAAAATTGGAGCGATAAAAATGTTAGTCTTACATGCTCAATATAACCCACTTACAACAGGAGAACATAGAACTGGCTGAAAAGTCAAGGATTTGACTGATTTCCAAAGAAAAAGGGGGAATGTAGGGGCCTGATTAGCCAGAGGAACTGTAAACCCCGGATATTGGGGCAGGCCAGGCCAGATAGATGTATCCAATTAGTGGGGTGCGCATATATTAACTTTGGTGAGTTGAAATCTCATTGACCACCTGTGTGTGGGCCGGGCTCAACCACCTCTATAAAGGTTAGACTGTGAGGCTGGGTTGGGGGAGAAGTCGGAGGAGTTAGAATAGCCACTGGAGAAGTAGGAGTAGTTAGAATAGCGGGGAGAAGTAGGAGGATTTAGAATAGTGGTTGGAGAAGTAGGAGGAGTTAGAATAGCTGTTGGAGAAGTAGAAGGAATTAGAATGGCAGTTAGAATAGCAGTTAGCATCACCGTTAGGATAGCCTTTGGGACCATTAGGGTAGTCATAGGAGTGATAGCATCTGGGTCATCGGGAGCAGCGCCGCACCAAGCCACGGCCCCACTGCTGGTGGCCTTGCCACCCCCAGCTGCAGCCCCAGCGCCAGGTACCTCGCCGCCCTGAGCTGTAGCCCCACCACGACCAGTCTCGCCACCTCCAGCAGCCTCACCGCCCCCAGATGCGGCCCCACTGCCAGCGGCCTCGCCACTCCAAGCTGCGACCAGGGCTGGAGTGTCCTTGCCAGAGTGGCCTTGCCAGAGCAGCGTCAATCCAGGGAGCGGCCTCATTGGCATGCGGCCCCGTCCTTGAGTGGTCTCATCCAGAATGGCCTCTTCATCATCGGAAGCGGCCTGTCTGGTGTGTGGCTTTGTCCAGGGAGTGGCCTTGTTGGAGTGGCATCATGGGGAGCCGAGTCTGTGTCCTTGGGGTTGTTGTTCTTGTCATCCTCACCCAGAGCAGCAGCGGAAGCAGCACTGCCTCAAGCTGTAACAGGAGTGGCACCTCCCCGTGCACCGTCCAAAGGAGCAGCGGCAGCAGCACCACTGCCAGCAGCACCGCCCTGTGCACCAGAGCAGCTGCAGCAGCGGCACCGCCTCAAGCTGTAACATGAGCGGTGGCACCCCATGCACCTCCAAGAGCAGCAGCAGCAGTGGCACCACCTCAAGCAGCATCGCCAGTGCTTTGCCCAGAGCAGCAGCAGCAGCAGCAATGCCGAGAGCGATGCCACCCTAAGCCAGAGTATCATCAGCAGCGCCACTGCAAGCAGCCACGCTGCCTCCGGCAGTGCCACCATCAGTAGCAGCCTCTCAGGAGACAACAGTGCAGCCATGCTGGGAGTGGGTCTGTGGTACAGTGAGGGTGAGGTAGAGTGCCTCCAGGAGGGACCCCAGCGACTGGGAGGTGGTGGTCCACAGCAAGACTTGGGCACCTACCAGTCAGTTTGGTTTCTAATGCAATTTGGTTTCTAATGCAGTTTGGTTTCTGATGCAATTTGGTTTCTGATGCAGTTGGGTTTCTGATGAAGTTTGGTTCCTGATGCATGGCGAGAAATAAAATTTGCTTGATTTTCGCTTTGTGTCAGTCTCATTCCTTTGATCATGGACCAGAACACAACGAAGCTTAAATTCTGTCTACCTGACATATCCAAAAAACACCATTGCAAAGGCTTCAGGGAGAGTGAAATGCTGCATAATCGATACACTTAAAGAAAGAGCCCTGGTCAGCACTCGTCGTCATCATTAGTTAATGCTACATGCCATTGCCATGGGGAGAACCATGTTGAGCAACTCTCTTTATTCAGATGAAAATGAATGGCCAACATTGATAGCCTGCCATGCCCACACTAGCATCACTGTGGAAGGAGCCGAGATACTCTTTTAAGAGCTAGTGGATAAAGATGATTATGAAGATGATGATAAAGAAGATGATTTCGAAATGAAAATGCAAGCCAACCAAGAGAAATATCCTATGGCTTCACTCCTATGTGGCCCATGAGGAATACCATGGACATGAGTATTAGTAAGGGAAAACGGAAGGAGAAGAAGTCAGACAGGGAAACGCACAAGGAGAGACTCAGGATTTTGGGGACCAAGCTGAGGGTTACAGGAGGAGAAGACCTGCCATAAAGAGGGAACGGTATAATGGGTATGGAGGAGGTGTGGCATTATAAGAGGATGAGCACTTGGTGATATATGCAATTAAAGAATCAGGGCACACTATGTCAAAAAACGTAGGATGGATGAAAGACTGGCTTGCCAAATATAAGAAAAAATAGTGAATACAAAGCAGAACAGGCCGTTTCACATGGGGATGAGAAAGAAAGAGAATAGAAATGAATTCTAGTTTTATTATCTTACTGATTAAAATTGTATGCAATTGGTTTCCTATAAGGTCCTTATGTGAATAGGGTCTTTGGACATTCTAAATTAGTCTTCCCTCTTCCTACATATTAGGAATAGATGAGAAATGCCGCCATTCCCATTAAGTGTCTCGAATTGTGGACCAGGGAATTGATTTGAACCATTCTGTGTGTTGGGAGATGTTTGAGGACTGCTTCAAAAGCCTCAAAAGCTGCTTCAAAATCATTACCTGAGACGTCAGATATCTATAACTCTTCAACTTGTCATGGTAATGCGTATGTGTCTTGGAATTTATCCTATTCTCTCTGGTATTGGATTTGATGGCCTATTTGTGTGGAGGGGTTTTTTTAGGTAAGGTTGCTTAATTAATTAATTAATTAATTAATTAATTAATTAATTCTTGATAGCTAAGGAGTTAACTTATCCAGTTTGGACGGCTTGTTACTTTGATTCTCTAAGCTTCTGTTTTT
This sequence comes from Meles meles, assembly GCF_922984935.1. Classification (NCBI taxonomy): domain Eukaryota; kingdom Metazoa; phylum Chordata; class Mammalia; order Carnivora; family Mustelidae; genus Meles; species Meles meles. The sequence goes on from NC_060088.1 coordinate 15,416,653, forward strand.
TTATGGTATTCTCTCTGAATTTTGCTCATGAGTGCTATTCCTCACATGCTCCCTAACTTCTGTGGTACTCTTTTAAGTCTGTGTGTGTATGTGTGTGTGTGTTTCACAAAACTATAAAATGATATTTTAATAGACATGAAGATGCTCTATTCTAGATCACAATTCACCTTTAAACACAGTGGAAACTCATGTTACATCCTGTTCAGCCACATTTCCTGCATTGAATGTCCTTTTTGATAGACCTTTAGAAATGCAGATTCTGACTAGCCTGTCTGGAACAAAAAACAAGTTTTGTGTGCATGCTTATAGTCTAATTGCCTGACCCTTTTTCTTGCTTTTTCACATGTTTCTTTACTTCTATGAGTGAGTGAAATCATATGGTAGTTGTCTTTCTGTGACTGACAGATACGAAACAACCCAATGATCTCTCCCTTTCTGCCACATGTCACAAGGAGCAAGATGTCTTCTTGCTGATGGCTACATAAGTGTTTGCAGTGCATTTGGAGGATGGGAGATGGTAGAAGTGTCTGGGAGCTCAAGGCTTGTCTACAGCCATCAGCACAATCAGAAGATAACCACCTCATTGTAAGCATGACATAAATGGACATGAAGCCTAGAAATCACACTCCACAGCGAAAGATAGAAGAGGTCACAGAGACCATGGGAGAAGGGTGTAGACAGGCTTATGGGAGAATTGGACTGTTGGTGCTTCAGAGGCAGGGAACCATGGCCAAAGACAAAGGCCCAAGGGAATGGAGCACACTTACAACCCACAATTTGAATGTTGAAGCATAGCAATTGGTGGAGAAAAGGAGAGTGTCTGAAGGACATGAATTCTTGCTACCCAAGGGTCTTGAGTTCCGGGAATTCCAGATCATCATGCTTTGCAGATACAATCCAGAACTGCAGACCACTGTGTATCACCTGGAGAGGACACCAGCCATGAACCAGGTGCAGACAGCCTTGAAACCATGATCAGAGACAATACCTGTTGACACAGTAGTAAGATTATTATTTCTTTCTGCATTCGTGATGGGCAGTGTTGGTGAAGATGCTTCGATGGGCGCCAAAGATACTTGGGCACTGCGACCAGCAGCATCAAGACTTAGAAGTGGCCACAGGCAGGACGGTTAGGACATTGGTACACAAGCTTAAATCACGGATTCCCAAATCTGGAACACTGTTAGAATGCCTTCTTCAGGCCATGTTGCTTGGTCCAAGAAGAACAGAAAATCCTGCAGGGGACTAGAAGAAATCCCTGCTCACATTCTCTCACCTGGCCACAGAATTCAGCATGCCTTAAGTTTTGTAGAGTGGGTTGAAAGTCACGTTTCACAGGCACAGCAAAACCACGAAGCTTAACCTCACCATATTTGGCCCAGACACCAAACACTCGGATTGAAGGCAAGGAGAGCCTCTGCAGAGGACGAGCCCACAGGAGAGGGGACAGCCACAACACAACCCTAGAGGGCATGTCACACACACCTGAGACTCTCACAAATGCCAGCCATTGGGCACTCCATGATCTCTTCATCCTACAGAAATTATCTTCAGGGTAGATAATGGAATGTACGTTTCGAATACAGAGAAGACAGAGACATTTGTAGATTCACGTTGTTTCCCTGAAACAGGCCCAAAGCCTTTTCCGATATCTTCCCATGAGGATTGGTTCTCTTCCAACATGCTTCGTGCTTTCTTCTGTGAGTTCCAAAGAGATGAGTCCATAGTAGGCCTAAGTTTCTAGGGTGTAGGGTCTGCCTCTTATGTTTGGTCAGCTAGGAAAATTGGGAGCTATTTATGGCACGATTTCTGGAGATGCAAGAAGAATTCGTGTCCTCACAGTTGAAGACTCCAGACATGTCTTTGATTTGGTTGCGAGTGTTAACTCTGAGCTTTCCTCAGAGGGAGTGGGTTGCTTTTCCTGGTACGAAGAATCCTGATAGTGTGTTCGGACCATGAATATGTGCATGGGGTGGAGTTCCCCATGTGAAACTGGTTATAATCCTGACTCTTTCTTGACCTTACATGGGTAAGATGGAATTGTGGATTCTTGCCATTCTCAGGAGTCCAGAGGGGTGATGATGACAGTCACGGCCAAAAACTACAAATTCGGCCATGGAGAAGGTGACCCAAATCGCTTCACAGACTCTCTTGGGAAAATACCCAGGCAGCTTAGCGGTTTGTAGAGATTTTGATACTCCTGGCTGACTTAGAACTACTCCACCAAGGGGAAGTCATGAGGCGTGCTTTGGTGAGGTTTGATTGCTAGGACCACAGAGATTTGTGACATCTCAGAAGCTGATTCCACTGAAGCAGCAAACCTAATCTCATGACATTTGAGTCCTATGGCTTTAGGTAGAAAGAAGTGGGGAGGAACAAGAAAGAGCCCTGTTAGCCTGATCATGAACTTAGGTGGACTTTTCTGTTTCTGTCCCACTTCCACATTCCATACAAAGAAAAGAAAACGATGTTCTGTATACCATTCTTTAGACCAACATTTGTCCAGAGAGAGCAAGGTGGTCCTATTTCCATTGCAATTTCTAGAGATCTCAATCAACAGCGAGGCCTTTACCATTACGTCTCTGGAAGATTGGATATCTTGGTGTGAGAGGGTCTATTCTTAACTTCTGTTCTCTATGATTTCTCAGGTGTAACCAATCTTTGGTGATTGGTCAGCTTGGAAAGTGAGGGAAAGAAGAAGGGAAGTTAAGTCACAATTCCAGGAAAATTGCCAGGGCATGGAAGAGCTGTGCTGTCCATTTCCTTATGTGCTAGTGTCCTGAAACACCAGTCCTAAGGGATGAAGGCTCTGTAAACCTGACAGTACCTTAAACACTGTTGCAAAGGCTTCATGGAGAGGGAAACGCTGCATGATAGCTACCCCTAAAGAAAGAACCCTGGTCAGCACTCCTTGTCATCATTAGTTAATGCTACATGCCATAGTCATGGGGAGAGCCATGTTGAGCAACTCTCTTTATTCAGATGAAAATGAATGGCCAACATATATGGCCTGCCCTGTCCACACTAGCGTAACTGTAGAAGGAGCCGAGATACCCTTTAAGTGCTAGTGGATAAAGGTGATTATGAAGATGATGATAAAGAAGATGATTTCAAATGAAAATGCAAGGAGACCAAGGGAAATATCCTGTGGCTTCATTCATGTGTGGCCCATGAAGAATACCATGGGCATGAGTCGTAGTAAGGGAAAATGGAAGGAGAAGGAGTCAGACAGGGAGACGCACCAGGAGAGACTCAGGACTTTGGGGACCAAGCTGAGGTATAAAAGGATTATACATACCATAAAGTGGGAACTGGTTCATGGGTATGGAGGTGGTGTGGCATTATATGAGGATGAGCACTTGGTGGTATATGCAATTAAAGAATCAGGGAACACTATGTCAAAAAACATACGATGGACACAAGCAAGCAACCTGGTACTGATAGCCTGTAAACCAAATCAGAGACAATGCCTTTACACACCGTCGTAAGATTATTATTTCTTTGTGTGCATTCGTGATGGGCAGTTTTGGTGCAGATGCCATGATGGGCGCCAAAGATCCTTGGGCTCTACAACCGCCAGTATCAAGACTGAGATGTGGCCACAGGCAGGACAGTGAGGACATTAGCTGTCCAACCTGCAATCACGAATTCCCATTCCTGCAACACTGTCACGACTGCCTTCTGCAGGCCATGATGCTTAGACCCAGGAGACCAGAAAATCCTGCAGGGGACTAGAAGAAAGCGCTGCCCAAATCCTCTAAACTGGCCACAGAATTCAGCACCATTTACGTTTTGTGGAGTGGGTTTAAGATCACGTTTCACAGGCCCAACACACCCACGAAGCTTAACCTCAACATATTTGGCCCAGACACCAAACACTCTGAATGGAAGGCAAGGAGAGCCTTTGCAGAGGACGAGCCCACAGGAGAGTTGACAGCCACAATACAACCCCAGAGGACATGTCACACGCACCTGAGAATCTCTCAAGTGCCAGACCTTGGGCACTCCATAAGTTCTTCTTCCTAAAGAAATTATCTTCAGGGTAGATAACAGAATGAACGTTTCGAATACAGAGAAGACAGAGACATTTTGGAGAGTCACGATGTATTTCTGAAACTGGCCCGAAAGTCATCTCCAGAAATCGTGCCATAAATGCCTCCCAATTTTGCCAGCTGACAAAACATTAAAGGCAGACTCTACACCCTAGAAGTTTAGGCCCAGGATGGACTCATCTGGAGCTCACAGGAGCAAGCACGGAGCATGTTGGAAGAGAACCAATCCCCATGTGAAGCCATCTGTAAAGGGTTTCAGGCCAGTTTCAGAAATACAAAGTGAATCTAAAAAATTTCTCTGTCTTCTCTGAATTCGAAATGCGCATTCTGTTATTTATCCTGAAGATAAATTCTTTAGGATGGAGTACCCAAGGGAGGGCGCTTCAGAGAGTCTCAGGTGTTTGGACATGCCCCTGCAGTTGTGTTGTGACTGTCGACTCTCCTATGGGCTCGTCCTCTGCAGAGGCTCTCCTTGCCTTCCAGTCAGAGTGTGTGGTGTCTGGGCCAAATATGGTATGCCTGTGAAACATGACTTTCAACCCACTCACAAAACTTAAGGCCTGCTGAATTCTGTGGCCAGGTGAGAGGATGTGGGCAGGGCATTCTTGTCCCCTGCAGGATTTTCTGTTCTCCTGGGACTAAGCAACGTGGCCTGAAGAAGGCAGTCCCAACAGTGTTCTAGGTTTGGGAATCCGTGATTGCAGGTTGGACAGCTAATGTCCTCACTGTCCTGCCTGTGGCCACATCTCAGTCTTGATACTGGCGGTCGTAGAGCCCATGTACATTTGGTGACCATCGAGTTATCTCGACCAATACTGCCCATCATGAATGCACACAAAGAAATAATAATCTTACCATGGTGTGAAAAGGAATTTTCTCTGATCATGGTTTACAGGCTGTCAGTACCAGGTTGCTGGCTGGTGTCCTCTCCAGGAGATACACAGTGTTCTCTGGAGTTTATGACTGAAAAGCTTGCTGATCTGGAATCCCCGGGACTCAAGACCCTTGGGTTGCAAGAAGTCGTGTCCTTCAGACACTCTCCTTTTCTCCGCCAATGCCTATGGTTCAACATTCAAATTGAGGGTTCTAAGTGTGCTCATCTCCCCTGGGCCTTTGTCTTTGGCCATGGATCCCTGCCCTCTGAAGCACCAACCATTCAATTCTGCCATAAGCCCTATCTACACCATTCTCCCATGGTCTCTGTGACTTCTTCTCTCTTTCACTGTGGACTGTGATTTCTAGGCTTCTGGTCCATTTATGCCATGTTTATATTGATGTGGTCATCTTCTGGATGTGCTGATGGCTGAGGACAAGCCTGGATCTACCAGGAACTTCTACCATCTCCCTGTCCTCCAAATCCACTGAGGAATCTTATGGAGCCATAAGCAAGAAGGTGTTCTTGCTCCCTGTGACATGTGGCGGAATGAGAAAAAGCATTGGGCTGTGTCATATCTGTCAGACCCAGATAGATTACTCCCATACGATTTGACTCACTAATGGAAGTAAAGTAACATGTGAAAGAGCAAGAAAAAGGGACAGAAAATTAGATTCTAACCAGGCACCCAAATTTGTTGTTTGTTCCAGGCTGGCTAGTCAGAATCTGCGTTTCTAAAAGTGGATCAAATGGGACATTCCATGCAGGAAATGAGGCTGAACGGGATGTAACGTGAGTTTCCACTGTGTTTGAAGGTGAATTGTGGTCTGGAATAGAACAGCTTCATATCTCTTAAAATATCATTATTAGCACTTTGTGGAAGACACACACACACACACACACACACACACACACACACACACACTCTTAAAAGAGTCCCACAGAAGTTAGGGAGCAAGTGAGGAATAGCACTCATGGAAGCTAAATTCAGAGGAAATACCATGAATAAAAAAATCTAAGAGAATCAAAGAAACAAACCGTCCAAAATGGATAAGGTAACTACTTAACTATCAAGAATTAATTAATTAATTAGTTAGTTAATTAATTAATTAATAAAACAACTTACCTGAAAGACCCCTCCACACATGTATGCCAGCAAATCCAATACCGGAAAGAAAAGGATAAATTCCAAGACGCATACCCACTACCATGACAAGATCATGAGGCATAGATATCTGACGCCTCAGGTAATGACTTTTGAGGCAGCTTTTGAGGCTTCTGAAGTAGTCCTCAAACATCTCCCAACACACAGAAAGCCTGGATCAAATCAATTCGCTGGTCCACATTTCTAGACATTTAATGGTAATGTCGGCTTTTCTCATCTATTTATAAAATGAAGGAAGAGGGACGACTCTAATTTGCAATGTCCAAAGACCCAATTCTGATAAGGACCTTATAAGAAATTAATTGCATACAATTTTAATCAGTAAGATAATAAACCTAGAATTCATTTCTTCACTTTCTTTCTTCATCTTCACGTGAAACGGCCTGTTTTGTTTTCTATTCACCATTTTTTCTTATATTCAGCAAGCCAGCCTTTCATCCATCCTACGTTTTTTGACATACTGTTCCCTGATTCTTTAAATGCATATACCACCCAGAGCTCATCCTCATATAATGCCACACCAACTCCATACCCATTAACCAGTACCCTCTTCATGGAAGGTCTTATCCTCCTGTAACCCTCATCTTGGTCCCCAAAGTCCTGAGTCTCTCCTGGTGCGTCTCCCTCTCTGGCTTCTTCTCCTTCCATTTTCCCTTACTACTACTCATGTCCATGAGCCACATATGAGTGAAGCCATAGGATATTTCCCTTGATCAGCTTGCAATTTCATTCGGAAATCATCTTCTTTATCATCATCTTCATAATCTTCTTGATCCACTAGGCCTTATAAGGGTATCATGGCTCCTTCTACAGTGATGCTAGGGTGGGCATGGCAGTCCATCCATGTTGTATAATCTTTTTCATTTAATAAAGAGTGTTGCTCAACATGGATCTCCCCATGACTATGGCATGCAGCATTAACTAATGATGACAAGGGGTGTTGACAGGGCTCTTTCTTTAGGGGTAGAGATCATGCAGATTTTCATTCTCCATGAAGCATTTGCAACGCTGTTTAAGGTAATGTCAGGGAGAGACAGCCTTCATCCCTTAGGACTGCTGTTTCAGGACACTAGCAGATAAGGACACGGACAGCACAATGCATCCATGCCCTTGCAATTTTCCCTGGAATTTTGATTTTCCTTCCCTTCTTCCTTCCCTCACCTTCCAAGCTGACCAAGCACCAAAGGCAGACCTTACACCCGAGAAACCATAGGGAAAAGAAGCTAAGAATGGACCCTCTCACCCAAGGATATCAAACCTCCCAGAGACATAATGGTATCCTAGGGGCCTCGATGTTGATTGAGAACTCTAGAAATGGCACTGGAATTAGGAAACCCTTGCACTCTGCGGTAAAAGTTTGTCCTAAAGAATGGTATACAGAACATCGTTTTCTTTTCTCTTTGTATAGAAAGTGAAAGAGGGAAAGAAACAGAAAATATCGCCTGAGTTCATGATCAGGCTAACAGGGCTCTTTCTTGCTCCTTCCCAAGTCTTTCTACTTAAAGCCATAGGACTCCTATGTCATGAGAATGGGATTGCTGTTTCCATGAAGTCAGCTTCTGTGATGACACAAAGTTCTGAGGTCCTAGAAACCACTCCTAATCAAACCACACCTCAAGACTTCACCTGGCTGGAGTAGTTCTGGTTCAGCCAGGTGTATCAAAATCACTCCAAACCACTGGAGCCGCCTGGGTATTTATCCAAGACAGTTTGTGGAGCGATTTTTGGTCACCTTCTCTATGGCCAAATTTCTAGTCTTTGGCTGTGACTGCCACCACCACTCCTCTGGACTCCTGACAATGGCAGGAACACACAATTCCATCTTACCCACTTAGGGTCAAGAAAGAGTGAGGAGTACAAGCAGCTTCACACCGGAAACTCCACGCCATACACGTGTTCATGGTCCTCCCACCCTATCAGGATGCTTCTGACTAAGAAAAGCGCCCCCAGCCCTCCGAGGAAAGCTCAGAGTTAACACCTGCAACCATACATAAGATATGTCTGGAGTCTTCAACAGTGAGGGCACGAATTCTTCTTGCATCTCCAGAGCGTGAAATAAATGCCTCCCATGTTTCCCAGTTGACCAAATAATAAATGCAGACCCTACACCCTAGAATCTTAGGCCTAGGACAGACTCATCTGTTTGGAGCTCACAGGAGGAATCACGGAGCATGTCGAAGACAACCAATCCCCATGTGAAGCCATCAGATAAGGCTTTTGGTCCAGTTTCAGGAATAAAACGTGAACATACAAAAGTTCTCTGTCTTCTCTGTATTCAAAACGCTCATTCTGTTATCTACCATGAAGATAATTTATTTAGGAAGAAGAGCTCAAGTAGTGCCCAAGGGCTGGCACTTGAGAGAGTCTCAGGTGTGTGTGATATGCCCTCTTGGTTAGTGTTGTGGCTGTCCACTGTCCTGTGGGCTCGTCCTCTGCAGAGGCTCTCCTTGCCTTCCATTCGGAATGTTTGGTATCTGGGCCAATTATGGTGAAGTTAAGCTTCGTGGTTCTGGTTTGCCTGTGAAACATAACCTTCAACCCACTCCACAAAACTTAAGGCTTGCTGAATTCTGTGGCCAGGTGAGAGGATGAGGGCAGGCTTTTCTTCTTGTCCACTGCAGGATTTCCTCTTCTCCTGGGACTAAGCAACATGGACTGAAGAAGGAAGTCCTAACAGTGTTCCAGGTTTGGGAATCTGCGATTGCAGGTTGGTCAGATAATGTTCTCACCGTCCTGCCTGTGGCCACTTCCCAGTCTTGATGCTGGCGGTCGTAGAGCCCAAGGATCTGTGGCGCCAACCGAGGCATCTCCAATAAAACTGCCCATCATGAATGTACACAAAGACATAATAATCTTACCACGGTGTCAACAGGTATTGTCTCTGATCATTTTTTCCAGGCTGTCTGCACGTGGTTGCTTGCTGGTGCCCTCTCCAGGAGATACACAGTGTTCTCTGGAGTCTATGTCTGCAAAGCTTGCTGATCTGGAATCCCTGGAACTCAAGCACCTTGGGTTGCAGGAATTCGTGTCATTCAGACACTCTCCATTTCTCCGCCAACAGCTAGGGGTCAACTTTCAAATTTTGGGTTCTAAGTGTGCTCCTCTCCACTGGTCCTTTGTCCTTGGCCATGGCTCCCTGCCCTCTGAAGTACCAACCATCCATTTGTCCCATAAGCCCTATCTACAACTTTCTCCCATGGTCTCTGTGACTTATTCTCTCTTTCGCTGTGGAGTGTGATTTCTAGGCTTCATGTCGCTTTGCCATGTTTACATTGATGTAGTCCTCTTCTGTTTGTGCTGATGGCTGAAGACAAACCTGGAGCTCACAGATACTACTACCATCTCCCTGTCCTTCAAATGCACTGCCCGCTCTTATGGAGCCAGAAGCAAGAAGGCATTCTCGCTCTTTGTGACATGTGGCAGAGGGAGAGAGCGTTGTGCTGTGTCATATCTGTCAGTCACAGAAAGACAACTACCATACGATTTCACTCAATCATGGAAGTAAAGATACATGTGAAAAAGCAAGAAAAAGGGACAGGCAATAAGACTCTAACCAGGCACAGAAAATTTGGTGTTTGTTCCAGGCAGGCTGGTCAGAATCTACCTTTCTAAAAGTGGATCAAATGGGACGTTCAATGCAGGAAATGTGGCCATCAGGATTTACCGTGAGTTTCCACTGTGTTTGAAGGTGAATTGTGATCTGGAATAGAGGAGCTTCATATCTCTTAAAATATCATTTTTACTGTTTTTTTGGAACACACACACACACACACACACACACACACACACACACACATTTAAAAGAGTCCCAAAGAATTAGGGAGCAAGTGAGGAATAGCACTCATGGAAGCAAAATTCAGAGAAAATACCATAAAAAACAAAAGCTTAGAGAATCAAAGTAACCAACTGTCGAAACTGGATAAGTTAACTCCATACCCATCACGAATTAAATAAGTAATTAATTAATTAAAAAACCTTACCTAAAATACTCCTACACAGAAGTCTCCCAGCAAATCCAATACCGGAGAGAAAAGGATAATTTCCAAGACACATATGCACAACCATGACAATATCATGAGTCATACATATCTGACGTCTCAGGTAATGACTTTTGAAGCAGCTTTTGAGGCTCTTGAAGCAGTCCTCAAACACCTCCCAACACACAGAAAGCCATGTTCAAATCAATTTCCTGGTCCACATTTCGAGACATTTAATGGTAATGTCGGATTTTCTCATCTATTCCCAAAATGTAGGAAGAGGGAAGACTCTAATTAACAATGTCCAAAGACCCAATTCACATAAGGATCTTATAGGAAACCAATTGCATACCATTTTAATCATTAAGATAATAAAACTAGAATTCATTTCTCTTTTCTTACTTTCTTCATCTCCACATGAAACGACCTGTTTTGCTTTCTATTCACTATTTTTTCTTATATTCGGCAAGCCAGCCTTTCATCCATCCTACATTTTTTGACATCGTGTTCCCTGATTCTTTAATTGCATATACCACCAAGGGCTCATCCTCACATAATGCCACAACAACTCCATACCCATTAACTAGTTCCCTCTTTGTGGCATGTCCTATCCTCCTGTAATCCTCAGCTTGCTCCCCAGAGCCTGAGTCTCTCCTGGTGCGTCTCCCTGTCTGACTTCTTCTCCTTCCGTTTTCCCTTCCTAAAACTCATGTCCATCATATTCCTCATGGACCACAAATGAGTGAAGTAATAGGATATTTCCCTTGGTCTGCTTGCATTTTCCTTTGGAAAACATCTTCTTTATCATCATCTTCATAATCATCTTTATGCACTAGATCTTAGAAGGAAATCTCGGCTCCTTCCACAATGATGCTAGAGTGGGCATGGCAGGCCATCGATGTTGGCCGATCATTTTCATCTGAATAAAGAGAGTTGCTCAACATGGCTCTTCCCATGACTATGGTATGTTGCATTAACTAATGATGACAAGGAGTGCTGACCAGGGCTCTTTCTTTAGGGGTAGCGATTATACAGAATTTCACTCTCTATGAAGCCTTTGCAATGGTGTTTAAGGTTGTGTCAGGTAGACAGAGCCTTCATCCCTTTGGACTGGTGTTTCAGGACACTAGCAGATAAGGACACGGACATCCCTGCCCTGGCAATTTTCCTGGAATTGTGACTTTCCTTCCCTTCTTCTTTTGCTCGCCTTCCAAGCGGACCAAGCACCAAAGGCAGACCTTACACCTGGTAACCATAGGGAACAGAAGCTCAGAATGGACCCTCTCACCCAAGGATATCCAACCTCCCAGAGACCTAATGGCAGCCAAGAAGCCTCGCTGTTGATTGAGATCTCTAGAAATTGCAGTGGAAATAGGAACACCTTGCTCTCTCTGGAGATATCTTTGTCTAAAAAATGGTACACAGAACATCATTTTCTTTTCTCTTTGTATAGAAAGTGGAAGTGGGAAAGAAACAGAAAAGACCACCTGAGTTCATGATTAGGCTGACAGGGCTCTTTCTTGTTCCTTCCCATGTCTTTCTATTTAAAGACATAGGACTCATATGTCATGAGAATGGGATTGCTGCTTCAGTGCAGTCAGCTTCTGTGACGTCACAAAGCTCAGAGGTGCTAGCAAATACTCCTCACCAAACCACTCCTCATCACTTCACCTTGCTGGAGTAGTTCTGCATCAGCCAGGAGTATCAAAATCACTCCAAACTGCTGGAGCCGCCTGGGTATTTCCCCAAGAGAGTTTGTGAAGTGATTTGGCATCACCTTCCCCATAGCAGAATTTGTAGTCTTTGGCCCTGTCTATCACCACCACCCCTCTGGACTCCTGAGAAGGGCAAGAATCCACAATTCCATCTTACCGATATAAGGTCAAGAAAGAGTCAGGAGTACAAGCAGCCTCACATTGGAATTTCCATGCCATACACATATTCATGGTCCTCACTCCATATAAGGATGCTTCTGACCAGTAAAAGCGGCCCCACCCTCTAAGGAAAGCTCAGAGTTAACACCCGCAACCATATCAAAAACATATCTGGAGTCTTCAACAGTGAGGACACGAGTTCTTCTTGCATCTCCAGAAATTGTGCCATAAATGACTCCCAATGCTCCTAGCTGACCAAACATTAAAGGCAGACCCTACACACTAGAAGCTTAGTCCCAGGATGGACTCATCTGTTTGAAGCTCACAGGAGCAAGCACGGAGCATGTTGGAAGAGAACCAATGCCCTTGTGAAGCCATCAGAAAAGGCTTTCGGGCCAGTTTTAGGAATACAACGTTTATTCAAAACGTGCATTCTGTCATCTACCCTGAAGTTAATTTCTTTAGGAAGAAGAGCTCATGGAGTGCCCAAGGGCTGGCACTTGAGAGAGTCTCAGGTGTGTGTTACATGCCCTCTGGGTTTGTGTTGTGGCTGTCTACTCTCCTGTGGGCTCGTCTTTTGCAGACGTTCTCCTTGCCTTCCATTCAGAGTGTTTGGTGTCCAGGACAAATATGGTGTGCCGTTGAAACGTGAATTTTAACCCATTCCACAAAACGTAAAGCCTGCTGAATTCTGTGACAAGGTGAGAGGATGTGGGCAGGGATTTCTTCTAGTCCTCTGCAGGATTTTCTGTTCTCCTGGGACTAAGCATGGTGGCCTGAAGAATGCAGTCCCAACAATGTTCCAGGTTTGTGAATCTCTGATTGCAGGTTGTGCAGCAAATTTCGTCACCTTCCTGCCTGTGGCCAATTCTCAGTCTTGATGCTGGCGGTCGTAGAGCCCAAGTATCTTTGGCGCCCATCGAGGAATCTCCACCAACACTGTCCATCACGAATGCCCACAAAGAAATAATAATCCTACCACGGTGTCAACAGGTATTGTCTCTGATCATGGTTTCCAGGCTGTTTGCATCTGGTTGCTTGCTGGTGTCCTCTCCAGGAGATACACAGTGATCCCTGGAGTCTATGTCTGCTAATCATGCTGATCTGAAATCCCTGTTCCTCAAGACCCTTGTGTTGCAAGAAGTCGTGTCCTTCAGACTCTCTCCTTTTCTCCACGACCAGCTATGGATCAACTTTCTAATTATGGTTTCTAAGTGCGCCCCTCTCCCCTGGGCCTTTGTCTTTTGCCATTTCTCCCTGCCCTCTGAAGCACCAACCGTCCAATTCTCCCATAAGCCCTGTCTACACCCTTCTCACATGGCCTCTGTGACTTCTTCTCTCTTTCGCTGTTGAGTGTAATTTCTAAGGTTCAGGTCCATTTATGCCATGTTAATATTGATGTGGACATCTTCTGGTTGTGCTGATGGCTGAAGACTAGCCTGAGATCGCATACACATCTACTGTCTCCCTGTCTTCCAGATGCACTGCAGACTCTTATGGAGCCATAAGCAAGAAGGCATTCCTGTTACTTGTGACATGTGGCAGAATGGTAGAGAGCATTGTGCTGTGTCATATCTGTCGGTCACAGAAAGACAACTACCATATGACTTCACTCACTCATGGAAGAAACATGTGAAAAAGCATGAAAAAGCGACAGGCAATGAGACTCTAACCAGGCACACAAAATTTGGTGTTTGTTCCAGGCAGGCTAGTCTGAAACTGCCTTTCTAAAAGTGGATCAAATGGGACATTCAATGCATTAATTGTGGCCGAATGCGTTGTAACATGAGTTTCCACTGTGTTTGAAGGACACATGTGATCTGGAATAGAGCAGCTTCATATCACATAAAATATCATTTTTAGCATTTTCTGAAACACACACAAACACACACACACACACTTAAAAGAGTCTCACAGAATTAGGGAGCAAGTGAGGAATAGCAGTCATGGAAGCAAAATTCAGAAAAAAATATCATAAAAACAAACCTTAGAAAATAAAATAACAAACCGTAAAACTGGATAAGTTAACCCCTTACCTTCCAAGAATTAATAATTAAACAACCTTACCTAAAAGACCCCTCCACACAAGTATGCCAGCAATTCTAATACTGGAGTGAAAAGGATTAATTCCAAGACACATTCACACTACCATGACAAGAGCAAGAATCATACATATCTCACGTCTCAGGTAATGACTTGTGAAGCAGCTTATGAGGCTTTTGAAGCAGTCCACAAACATCTCCCAACACACAGAAAGCCACGTTAAAATCACTACCCTGGTCCACAATACTAGACATTTAAAGGTAATGTCGACTTTTCTCATCTATTTCCAAAACTTAGGAAGAGGGAAGACTCTAATATTGAATGTCCAAGTCCCAAATCAGATAAGGACCTTATAGTAACCAATTGCATACCATTTCAATCAGTAAGATAATAAAACTAGAATTCATTTCTCTTCTCTTTCTTTCTTCATCTTCATGTGAAAAGGCCTGTTTTGCTTTCTATTCACTTTTTTTTTCTTATATTCCGCAAGCCAGCCTTTCATCCTTCCCACATTTTTCAAAAAGTGTTCCCTGATTCTTTAATTGCATATACCACCCAGAGCTCATCCTCATATAATACCACACCACCTCCATACCCATTAACCAGTACCCTCTTTATGGAAGGTCTTATCCTCCTGTAACCCTCAGCTTGGTCCCCAAATTCTTGAGTCTCTCCTGGTGCGTCTCCCTGTCTGGCTTCTTCTCCTTCCGTTTTCCCTTACTACTACTCATGTCCATGATATTGGTCATGGGCCACCTATGATTGAAGCCATAGGATATTTCCCTTGGTCTCCTTCCATTTTCTTTTGGAAATCATCTTCTTTATCATCATCTTCATAATCATCTTTATCCACTAGCCCTTAAAAGGGTATCTCGGTTCCTTCCACATTTATGCGAGTGGGCATGGCAGGTCATCAATATTGGCCGTTCATTTTCCTCTGAATAAAGAGAGTTGCTCAACATGGCTCTCTCCATGACTATGGCATGTAACATTAACTAACGATGACAAGAAGTGCTGCCCAGAACTCTGTTTTTTTTTTTTTTTTATAATCATATAATGTATTTTTATCCCCAGGGTACAGGTCTGTGAATCGCCAGGTTTACACACTTCACAGCTCTCTTGATAGCACATACCCTCCTCCATGTCCATAACCCCCTCCCCCACTCCCAACCCACCTCACCCACAACCCCCATTTTGTTTTATGAGATTAAGATTCATTTATGGTTTGTCTCCCTCCCAATCCCATCTTGTTTCTTTTATTCTTTCCTGTCCTCCTAACCCCCCATGTTGCATCTCCACGTCCTCATATCAGGGAGATCATATGACAGTTGTCTTTCTCCGATTGACTTATTTCACTACGCATGATACCCTCTAGTTCCATCCACGTCATCGCAAAAGGCAAGATTTCATTTTTTTGATGGCTGCATAGTATTCCATTGTGTATATATACCACTTCTTTATCCATTCATCTGTTGATGGACATCAAAGTTCTTTCCATTGTTTGGCTATTTTAGATATTGCTGCTATAAACATTCGGGTACACGTGCCCCTTCGGATCACTGCATAAGTATCTTAAGGGTAAATACCCAGTAGTGCAATTGCTGGGTCATAGGGTAGCTCTATTTTCAACATTTTGAGGAACCTCCATGCTGTTTCCCAGAGTGGTTGCACCAGCTTGCATTCCCACCAACAGTGGAGGAGGGTTTATCTTTCTCTGCATCCTCGCCAGCATCTGTCATTTCCTGACTTGTTAATTTTAGCCATTCTGACTGGTGTGAGGTGATACCTCATTGTGGTTTTAATTTGTATTTCCCTGATGCCGAGTGACGTGGAGCACGTTTTCATGTGTCTGTTGGCCATCTGGATGTCTTCTTTGCAGAAATGTCTGTTCATGTCCTCTGCCCATTTCTTGATTGGATTGTTTGTTCTTTGGGTGTTGAGTTTGTTAAGTTCCTTATAGATTTTGGACACTAGCCCTTTATCTGATGTGTCGTTTGCAAATATCTTCTCCCATTCTGTCAGTTGTCTTTTGGTTTTGTTAACTGTTTCCTTTGCTGTGCAAAAGCTTTTGATCTTGATGAAATCCCAATAGTTAATTTTTGCCCTTGCTTCCCTTGCTGTGCCGATGTTCCTAGGAAGATGTTGCTGTGGCTGAGGTCAAAGAGGTTGCTGCCTGCCTTCTCCTCAAGGATTTTGATGGATTCCTTTCTCACATTTAGGTGTGGTGTAAGAAAGTGGTCCAATTTCATTTTTCTGCATGTGGCTGTCCAATTTTCCCAGCAACATTTATTGAAGAGGCTGTCCTTTTTCCATTGGACATTCTTTCCTGCTTTGTCAAAGATTAGTTGACCATAGAGTTGAGGGTCTATTTCTGGGCTCTCTATTCTCTTCCATTGATCTATGTGTCTGTTTTTGTGCCAGTACCATGCTGTCTTGATGATGACAGCTTTGTAATAGTGCTTGAAGTCCGGAATTGTGATGGCACCAACTTTGGCTTTCTTTTTCAATGTTCCTTTGGCTATTCGAGGTCTTTTCTGGTTCCTTATAAATTTTAGGATTATTTGTTCCATTTTTTTTTGTAAAAAATGGATGGTATTTTGATAGGGATTGCATTAAATGTGTAGATTGCTTTAGGTAGCATAGACATTTTCACAATAATTATTTTTCCAATCCAGAAGCATGGAACATTTTTCCATTTGTTTGTGTCTTCCTCAATTTCTTTCATGAGTACTTTATAGTTTCCTGTGTATAGATTCTTAGCCTCTTTGGTTAGGTTTATTCCTAGGTATCTTATAGTTTTGGGTGCAATTGTAAATGGGATTGACTCCTTAATTTCTCTTCTTCTGTCTTGTTGTTGGTGTACAGTAATGCAACTGATTTCTGTGCATTGATTTTATATCCTGACACTTTACTGAATTCCTGTACAAGTTCTAGCAGTTTTGGAGTGGAGTCTTTTGGGTTTTCCACATATAGAATCATATCATCTGCAAAGAGTGATAGTTTGACTTCTTCTTTGCCAATTTGAATGACTTTAATCTCCTTTTGTTGTCTGATTGCTGAGGCTAGGACTTGTAGTACTATGTTGAATAGCAGTGGTGATAACGGACATCCCTGCCGTGTTCCTGACCTTAGAAAAAAAGCTTTCAGTTTTTCTCCATTGAGAATGATATTTGCGGTGGGTTTTTCATAGATGGCTTGGATAATATTGAGGTATGTGCCCTCTATCCCTACACTTTGAAGAGTTTTGATCAGGAAGGGATGCTGTACTTTGTCAAATGCTTTTTCAGCATCTATTGAGAGTATCATATGGTTCTTGTTCTTTCTTTTATTAATGTGTTCTAACACATTGATTGATTTGTGAATGTTGAACCAACCCTGCAGCCCTGGAATAAATCCCACTTGATCGTGGTGAATAATCCTTTTAATGTACTGTTGAATCCTATTGGCTAGTATTTTGGCGAGAATTTTTACATCTGTGTTCATCAAGGATATTGGTCTGTAGTTCTCTTTTTTGGTGCGATCCTTTTCTGGTTTTGGGATCAAGGTGATGCTAGCCTCATCAAATGAGTTTGGAAGTTTTCCTTCCATTTCTATTTTTTGGAACAATTTCAGGAGAATAGGAATGAGTTCTTCTTTAAATGTTTGTTAGAATTCCCCTGGGAAGCCGTCTGGCCCTGGGCTTTTGTTTGTTTGGAGATTTTTGATGACTGTTTCAATCTCCTTACTGGTTATGGGCCTGTTCAGGTTTTCTATTTCTTCCTGGTTCAGTTGTAGTAGTTTATATGTCTCTAGGAATGCATCCATTTCTTCCAGATTGTCAAATTTGTTGGCGTAGAGTTACTCATAGTATGTTTTTATAATTGTCTGCATTTCTATGGTGTTAGTTGTGATCTCTCTTCTTTCATTCACGATTTTATTGATTTGGGTCCTTTCTCTTTTCTTTTTGATGAGTCTGGCCAGGGGTTTATCAATCTTATTGATTCTTTCAAAGAACCAGCTCCTAGTTTCATTGATTTTTCCTATTGTTTTTTGTTTTGTTTTGTTTTTTTTTTTTTTTTTTGGTTTCTATTTCATTGATTTCTGCTCTGATCTTTATGATTTCTCTTCTCCTGCTGGGTTTAGGGTTTCTTTCTTGTTCTTTCTCCAGCTCCTTTACGTGTAGGGTTAGGTTGTGTACTTGAGACCTTTCTTGTTTCTTGAGAAAGGTTTGTACCGCTATATATTTTTCTCTCAGGACTGCCTTCACTGTGTCCCACAGATTTAGAACCGTTGTGTTTTCATTATCATTTGATTCCATGAATTTTTTCAATTCTTTAATTTCCTGGTTGACCCATTCATTTTTAGAAGAATGGTGTTTAGTCTCCATGTATTTGGCTTCTTTCCAACTTTCCTCTTGTGATTGAGTTCTAGCTTCAGAGCATTGTGGTCTGAAAATATGCAGGGAATGATCCTAATATTCTGATACCGGTTGAGACCTGATTTGTGACCCAGGATGTGATCTATTCTGGAGAAGGTTCCATGTGCACTAGAGAAGACTGTGTATTCTGTTGCTTTGGGATGAAATGTTCTGAATATGTCTGTGATGTCCATCTGGTCCAGTGTGTCATTTAAGGCCTTTATTTCCTTGTTGATCTTTTGCTTTGATGATCTGTCCATTTTAGAGAGGGGAGTGTTCAAGTCCCCTAATATTATTGTATTATTATTGATGTGTTTCTTGATTTTATTAATTCGTTTATATAGTTAGCTGCTCCCACGTTAGGGGCATCGATATTTAAAATTGTTAGATCTTGTTGGACAGACCCTTTGAGTAGGATATAGTGTCCTTCCTCATCTCTTATTATAGTCTTTGGCTTAAAATCTAATTGATCTGATATAAGGATTGCCACCCCAGCTTTCTTCTGATGCCCATTAGCATGGTAAATTGTTTTCCACCCCCTCACTTTAAATCTGGAGGTGTCCAGATAAGAGGATATGAAGGATCAAATAAAATACAAAAAGTGTGGGAAAGACACCAGAAAAATGCGCTGTAACCAAATCAGAAGAGACCCCAAATTGTGTGGGGTAAAAGGGGATAAAGAGAGGTTCAGAAAAAAAAGAAAAAAATTAAAAAAAATAAAACAAATAATGATAAAATATAAAAAGGAATGAAAAAATATATACATTTAGATAAACTAGTTAAATACGTTAAAAAAGAAAAGGATAAAAGTTTTAAAAAATTTAGCAGAAGAAGACAAAGAAAGAAAAAACTTGAAAAAAAATTGAATTAACCACAAGACTAAGAATCATGGGGAGAAAGCCATGTGTTCTCTGCTCTGCTTTCTCCTCTGGATTTCTGCTGCTGTCTTAGGAATTGAACCTGCTTTCCTTGATAGATGAACTTCATCCTGGCTGGATATTTTGTAGATCTTCTGTGGGAGGGGCCTGTTGTAGTGACTCTCAAGTGTCTTTGCCCGAGGCGGGATTGCACCATCCTTACTGGGGCCAGACTAAGTAATCAGTTCGGGTCCGCTTTTGGGAGCTTCTGTTCTCTGAACGCTTTCGGTAGAGTTCTGGAGGATGGGAATGAAAATAGCCTCCTCCCAATCTCTGGCCCGGAGGAGCTGAGAGTCCGGGGCCCCACTCCTCAGTGCGCCCCCAGAGGACAACACCCAATCACTAACGTATCCCCAGCCTCTAGCTGCGCTCCGAGCTCACCCAGCCCGTGACCAGTTCAAGGTAACCCCGAGCTGAGAGTTCAGTCTTTGGCTCTGTCTCTGTAGCTGGCTTCTCTGTTCTAATACCTGCGAGCTCTGCGACACTCTGACACCCCCAATCCTTCTGTGACCCTGCGGGACCTGGGGCCACGCTGACCACGCGTGGGATTCACCCAGGTTAGCCCCTGGAGTAATGACCTTCAGTGAAACAGACTTTTAAAAGTCCTGATTTTGTGCTCCGTTGGTTCGCCGCTTGCTGGCACCTCCCCCCGTGGTCTATCTTCCCGTCGTTTTAGATTCACTTCTCCGCCAGTCTTACCTTTCAGAAATTGGTTTATTTTCTGTTCCTAGAATTGCTGTTCTTCTTTTATATAAACTCCCATTGGATTTGTATGTGTTTGCAATGTTTAGATAAGCTATTGAGCTGATCTCCTGCTACCTGATGTAGTCTCAGCCTGCTACTTCTCCACCATCGTGACTCCTCTCCTAGGGCAATTTCTTTACGGGTAGTGATCATGCAGAGTTTCACTCTCCATGAAGCCTTTGCAACGGTGTTTCAGTTAATGTCAGGTAGACCGAACCTTCATCCCTTAGGACTGGTGTTTCATGACCCTAGCAGATAAGGACACGGACAGCACTATGCATCACTACCCTTACAATTTTCCTGGAATTGTGACTTTCCTTCCCTTCTTCCTACCCTCACTTTCCAAGCTGACCAAGCGCCAAAGGCAGACCTTACACCCGAGAAACCATAGGAACAGAAGCTAAGAAAGGACCTTCTCACCCAAGGATATAAAACCTCCCAGAGACATAATAGTAGCTAAGAGGCCTCACTGTTGATTGAAATCTCTAGAAATTGCAGTGGAAAAGAACACCTTGCTCTCTCTAAGAAATGTTGGTCTAAATAATGTTATACAGAACATCTTTTCTTTTCTCTTTGTATAGAAAGTGGAAGTGGGAAAGAAACAGAACAGACCACCTGAGTTCATGATCAGGATAACAGGGATCTTCCTTGTTCCTTCCCAGGTCTTTCTACTTAAAGCCATAGGACTCATATGTCATGAGAAAGGGATTGCTGCTTCAGTGAAGAGAGCTTCTGTTATGTCAAAAAAGCTCTGAGGTTCTAGCAACCACACCTCACCAAACCATGCCTCATCACTTCACCTGGATGGAGTAGTTCTGGGTCAGCCAGGAGTATCAAATTCACTCCAAACCACTGGAGCCAACTGGGTATTATACCAAGACAATTTGGGAAGCGATTTGGGGTCACCTTCTCCATGGCTGAATTTGTAATTTTGGCCATGACTGTCAACAACATACCTCTGGACGGCTGAGAAAGGCAAGAATCCACAATTACACCTTACCATCATTAAGGTCGAGAAAGAGTCAAGTGCACAGAGCCTCACACGGGGAACTCCACGCCATACACATGTTCATCATCCTCACACCCTATTAGGATGCTTCTGACCAGGAAATACGACCCCCGCCCTCCGAGGTAAGCTCAGAATGAACACCCGCAACCATACCAAAGTTATATCTGGAGTCTTCCACAGTGAGGACACGAGTCCTTCTTGCATCTCCAGATATCATGCCATAATGCCTCCCAAATTTCCCAGCTGACCAAACATTAAAGGCAGAGCCTACACCCTAGAAACTTGGGTCCAGGAAGGACTCATCTGTTTGGAGCTCACAGGAGCAAGCACGGAGCATGTTGGAAGGGAACCAATCCCCTTGCGAAGCCATCCCCTTGTGAATCCCCTTGTGAAGCCAATCCCCTTGTGAAGCCATCGGTGAATCCCCTTGTGAAGCCATTGTGGACTGAAGAAGGCAGTCCCAACAGTTTTCCAGGTTTGGGAATCCGTGATTGCAGTTTGGGCAGCTTATGTCTTCACCGTCGTGCCTGTGGCCACTTTTGTCTTGATGCTGGCGGTCGTAGTGCCCAAGTATCTGGCGTGGATTTCCCTGTGTGAGGCTGCTTGTACTCCTGACCCTTTCTTGACCTTACGTGTGTAAGATGGAATTGTGGATTCTTGCCTTTCTCCGGAGTCCACCGGGGTGGTGGTGACAGTCCCGGCCAAACACTAGAAATTTGGCCATGGAGAAGGTGACCCCAAATCGCTTCACAAACTGTCTTGGGGAAATACCCAGGTGGCTCTAGCGGTTTGGAGTGACTTGGATACTCCTGGCTGACCCAGAACTACTCCAGCCAGGTGAATTTATGAGGCGTGGTTTGGTTAGGAGTGGTTGCTAGGAATTCAGTGCTTTGTGACGTCACAGAAGCTGATTTCACTGAAGCAGCTATCCCAATCTCATGACATATGAGCCCTATGGCTTTAAGTAGAAAGACGTGGGAAGGAACAAGAAAGAGCCCTGTTATCCTGATCAAGAACTCAGGTGGTCTTTTCTGTTTCTTTCCCACTTCCACTTTCTATACAAAGAGAAAAGGAAATGATGTTCTGTATACCTTTCTTTCGACCAACATTTCAACAGGAGAGCAAAGTGTTCCTATTTCAACTGCAATTTCTAGAGATCTCAATCAACAGTGTGGCCTCTTGGCTACCATTAGGTGTCTGGGACATTTGATATCCTTGGGGAAAAGTTCCATCCTTAACTTCAATTCCCTATGTTTTCTCAGGTGTAATTTCTGCCTTTGGTGTTTGGTCAGCTTGGAAGTTGAGGGAAGGAAGAAGGGAAGGAAAGTCACAATTCCAGGAAAATTGCCAGGGTAGGGATGCCTTGTGCTGTCCGTGTCCTTATATGTTAGTGTCCTGAAAAACCAGTCCTAAGGGATGAAGGCTCTGTCTCCCTGACATTATCTTACACACCGTTGGAAAGGTTTCATGGAAAGTGAAATGCTGCATGATCGCTACCCCTAAAGAAAGATCCCTGGTCAACACTCATGGTCATCATTATTTAATGCTACATTTCATAGACATGGGGAGAGCCATGTTGAGCACCTCTCTTTATTCAGATGAAAATGAATGGCCAACATCGATGCCTTCTGTGCCCACTCTATCATCACTGTGGAAGGAGCCGAGATACCCTTTTAAGGGCTAGTGGATAAAGGTGTTTATGAAGATGATGATAATGAAGATGATTTCCAAATTAAAATGCAAGCAGACCAAGGGAAATATCCTATGGCTTCACTCCTATGTGGCCCATGAGGAATACCATGGACATAGGTAGTAGTAAGGGAAAACGGAAAGAAAAGAAGTCAGACAGGGAGACGCACCAGGAGAGACTCAGGACTTTGGGGACCAAGTGAGGTTTACAAGAAGATAAGACATGCCAAAAAGAGGCAACTGGATAATGGGTATGGAGGTGGGGTGGCATTATATGAGGATGAGCACTTGGTGTTATATGCAATTACAGAATCAGGGATCACTATGTAAAAGCATAGGATGGATGAAAGTCTGGCCTGCCTAATATAAGAAAAAAAATAATTAATAGAAAGCAAAACAATGCGTTTCACATGGAGATGAAGAAATGTAGAGAAAATGAATTCTAGTTTTATTATCTTACTGATTAAAATTGTATGCAATTGGTTTCCTATAAGGTCCTTATGTGAATTGTGTCTTTGGACATTGTAAATTAGAGTCTTCACTCTTCCTACATTTTGGGAATAGATGAGAAAACCCGACATTACCATTAAATGTCTCGAATTGTGGACCAGGGTATTGATTTGAAACTTGCTTTCTGTGTGTTGGGAATGTTTGAGGACTGCTTCAAAACCCTCAAAACTGCTACAAAATTCATTACGTGAGACGTCAGATATGTATGACTCTTGATATTGTCATGGTAGTGCGTATGTGTCTTGGAATGTGTCCTGTTCTATCCGGTATTGGATTTGCTGGCAGACTTGTGTGTAGGGGTTTTAGGTAAGGTTGTTTAATTAATTAACTGATTAATTAATTAATTCTTGATAGGAAAGGAGTGAATTTATCCAAATTGGATGGTTTGTTACATTGATTCTCTAAGCTTTTGTTTTTTATGGTATTTTCTCTGAATTTTGCTTCCATGAGTGTTTTACCACACTTGCTCCATAACTTCTGTGACAATCTTTTAAGTGTGTGTGTGTTTGTTTGTGTGTTTCACAAAACGCTAAAAATCATATTTTAAGTGATATGAACCGGCTCTATTCCAGATCAAAATTAATATTCAAACACAGTGGAAAATCATGTTACAGCCTGTTCGGCCAAATTTCCGGCATTGACTGTCCCATTTGATCCACTTTTAGAAACGAAGTTTCTGACTAGCCCACATGGAACAAACACCAAATTTTGTGTGCCTGCTTAGAGTCTAATTGCCTGTCCCGTATTCTTGCTTTTCCACATTTTTCTTTACTTCCAAGGGTGAGTGAAATCGTATGGTAGTTGTCTTTCTGTGACTGACAGATCTGACACAGCCCAATGCTCTCTCCTTTTCCTCCACATGTCACAAGGACAAGAATGCCTTCTTGCGTCTGGCTCCATAAGAGTCCACAGTGCATACTGGGTATTTACCCTAAAGATACAGACGTAGTGATCCGAAGGGGCACGTGTACCCGAATGTTTATAGCAGCAATGTCTACAATAGCCAAACTATGGAAAGAACCTAGATGTCCATCAACAGATGAATGGATAAAGAAGATGTGGTATATATACACAATGGAATACTATGCAGCCATCAAAAGAAATGAAATCTTGCCATTTGCGACGACGTGGATGGAACTAGAGCGTATCATGCTTAGTGAAATAAGTCAATCGGAGAAAGACAACTATGATATGATCTCCCTGATATGAGGACATGGAGATGCAACATGGGGGGTTAGGGGGATAGGAGAAGAATAAATGAAACAAGATGGGATTGGGAGGGAGACAAACCATAAATTACTCTTAATCTCACAAAACAAACTGGGGGTTGCTGGGGGAAGGTGGGATTGGGAGAGGGGGAGGGGGCTATAGACATTGGGTAGGGGAGGCAAACCATAAGAGACTATGGACTCTGAAAAACAACCTGAGGGTTTTGAAGGGTCAGGGAGGTTGGGGGAACAGGTGGTGGGTAATAGGGAGGGCACGTTTTGCATGGAGCAAAACGTTGTTTTGCAACGTGTTGTGCAAAAACAATGAATACTGTTATGCTGAAAAAAATAAATAAAATGGGGGAAAAAAGGAGTCCACAGTGCATTTGGAGGACAGGAAGATGGGAAAAGTGTCTGGGAGCTCCAGGCTTGTCTTCAGCCTTCAGCACAGCCAGACGATGACCACATCAATGGAAACATGGCAAAAATGGACCTGAAGCCTAGAAATCACACTCCAGAGCGAAGGAGAGAAGAAGTCACAGTGACCATGGGAGAAGGGAGTAGACAGGGTTAATGGGAGAATTGGAAGGCTGGTGCTTTAGAGAGCAGGGAGCCATGGCCAAAGACAATGGCCCAGGGGAGTGGAGCACACTTAGAACCCACAATTTGAATGTTGACCCATAGCTGTTGGTGGAGAAAAGGAGAGCATCTGAACGACACGCGTTCTTGCAACCCAAGGGTCTTGAGGAACTTGGATTCCAGATCAGCATGGTTTGCAGACATAGACTCCAGAGAACACTGTGTATCTCCTGGAGCGGACACCAGGAAGCAACCAGGTGCAGACAGACTGGAAACCATGATCAGAGACAATACCTGTTGACACCGTGGTAAGATTATAAGTTCTTTGTGTGTATTGGTGATGGGCAGTGTTGGGTGGAGATTCCTCGAAGGGCACCAAAGATCTTGGGCTATACGATGGCCAGCACCAACACTGAGAAGTGGCCACAGGCAGGACGGTAATGACATTAGCTGCCCAACCTGCAATCACGTATTGCCAAACCTGCAACACTGTTGGGACTGCCTTCTTCAGGCTACGTTGCTTAGTCCCAGGAGAACAGAAACTCCTGCAGAGGACTAGAGGAAAGCCCTGGCCACATCCTCTCACCTGGCCACAGAATTCAGGAGGCCTTAAGTTTTGTGGAGTGGGTAGAAAGTCTCGTTTCACAGGCACACCAGACCCACAAAGCTTATCCTCACCATATTTTGCCCAGACACCACACACTGTGAATGGAAGGCAAGGAGACCCTCTGCAGAGGTCGAGCCCACAAGAGAGTGGACAGCCACAACATAACCCCAGATGGCATGTCACACACACCTGAGACTCTCTCAAGTGCCAGCCCTTGGGCACTCTATGATCTCTTCTTTCTAAAGAAATTATCTTCAGAGTAGATAAGAGAATGCACGTTTCGAATACAGAGAAGACAGCGACCTTTTGTAAATTCACGTTATATTCCTGAAACTGCCCCAACAGCCTTTCCAATGGCTTCACACGGGGATTGGTTCTCTTGCAACATGCTCCGTGCTTGCTCCTGTGATCTCCAAACAGATGAGTCCGTCCTGGGCCTAAGCTTCTAGGGTGTATGGTCTGTATTTAATGTTTAGCCAGCTGGGAAAATTGGGAGGTATTTATAGAACGATTTCTGAAGATGCAAGAAGAACTCGTGTCCTCACTGTTGAAGACTCCAGACATTTCTTTGGTATGGTTGCGGGTGTTAACTCGGAGCTTTCCTGGGACGGATGGGGGTGTATTTCCTGGTCAGAAGCATCCTGATAGGGTGTGAGGACCATGAACATGTGTATGGCGTGGAGTTCCCCGTGTGACGCTGCTTGTACTCCTGATTCTCTCTTGACTTTATGTGGGTAAGTTGGAATTGTGGATTCTTGCCCTTCTCAGGAGTCCAGAGGGGTTTTGGAGACAGTCCCAGCCAAAGACTACACATTTGGCCACGGAGAATGTGACCCCAAATCTCTTCCCAAACTGTCTTATGGAAATACCCAGGCAGCTCCAGCAGTTTGGAGTGATTTAGATACTCCTGGCTGACCCAGAACTACTACAGCCTGGTTTGGTGAGGAGCGGTCGCTAGAACCTCAGAGCTTCGTGACATCACAGACGCTGACTTCACTGAAGCAGCAATCCCATTCTCATGACATATTAGTCCTATAGCTTTAAGGAGAAAGACATGGGAAGGAACAAGAAAGAGCCCTGTTATACTGATCATGAACTCAGGTGGTCTTTTCTGTTTCTTTCCCACTTCCACTTTCTATACAAAGAGAAAAGAAAACGATGTTCTGTATACCATTCTTTAGACCAGCATTTCTCCAGGGAGACCAAGGTCTTCCTATTTCCAATACAATTTCCAATACAATTTCTAGAGATCAACAGCGAGGCCTCTTGGCTACCATTAGGTATCTGGGAGTTTGGATATTCTTGGGTGAGAGGTTCAATTCTTAGCTTCTGTTCCCTATGGTTTCTTGGGTGTAAGGTTTGCCTTTGGTGCTTGGTCAGCTTGGAAGTTGAGGAAAGGAAGCAGGGAAGGAAAGTCATATTCCAGGAAGATTGCCAGGGCAGGGAGGCATTGTTCTGTCAGTGTCCTTATCTGCTAGTGTCCTGAAACACCAGTCCAAAGGGATGAAGTCTCTGTCTCCCTGACATTATCTTACACACCGTTGGAAAGGTTTCATGGAAAGTGAAATGCTGCATGATCGCTACCCCTAAAGAAAGAGCCCTGGGCAGCACTCCTTGTCATCATTAGTTAATGCTACATGCCATAATCATGGGGAGAGCCATGTTGAGCAACTCTCTTTATTCAGAGGAAAATGAATGGCCAACATCGATGCCCTCCATGCCCACTCTAGCATCACTGTGGAAGGAGCCGAGATACCCTTTTAAGGGCTAGTGGATAAAGTTGTTTATGAAGATGGTGATAAAGAAGATGATTTCCAAATGAAATGCAAGCAGACCAAGGGAAATATCCTATGGCTTCACTCCTATGTGGCCCATGAGGAATGCCACGGACATGAGTATTAGGGAAAACGGAAAGAGAAGAAGTCAGACAGGTATACGCACCAGGAGAGACTCAAGACTTTGGGGACAAACCTGAGGGTTATAGGGGATAAGACATGCCAAAAAGAGGCAACTGGATAATGGGTATGGAGATAGGGTGGCATTATATGAGGATGATCACTTGGTGGTATATGCAAATAAAGAATCAGGGAACACTATGTAAAAAGGGAGGATGGAAGAAAGGCTGGCCTGCCTAATATAAGAAAATATAGTGAATAGAAAGCAAAACAGGCCTTTTCACATGGAGTTGAAGAAAGGTAGGGAAGAGAAATGAATTCTAGTTTTATTATCTTACTGATTAAAATTGTATGCATTTGGTTTCCTATAAGGTCCTTATGTGAATTGTGTCTTTGGACATTGTAAGTTAGAGTCTTTCCTCTACCTACATTTTGGGAATAGTTGAGAAAACCAGACATTACCATTAAATGTCTTGAATTGTGGACCAAGGAATTCATTTGATCCTGGCTCTCTGTGTGTTGGGAGGTGTTTGAGGACAGCTTCAAAAGCCTCAAAAGCTGCTTCAAAAGTCATTACCTGAGACGTCAGATATTTATAACTCATGATCTTGTCATAGTAGTGTGTATGTGTCTTGGAATTTATCCTTTTCTCTCCTGTATTGGATTTGCTGGCATATTTCTTTGTAAGGGTTTTTTAGGTAAGGTCTTTTAATAAATTAATTCATTAATAAATTAATTAAGTCTTGATAGGTAAGGATTTAGCTTATCCAGTTTGGACGGTTTCTTACTTTGATTTTCTAAGATTTTGTTTTTTAAGTTATCTTCTCTGAATTTTGTTCCTATGAGTGATATTCCTCACTTGCTCCCAACTTTCTGTGGGACTCTTTTAAGGGCGTGTGTCTGTGTGTCTGTGTTTGTGTGTGTGTGTGTTTCACAAAACGCTAAAAATGATATTTTAAGAGATATGAGGCTGCTGTATTCCAGATCACAATTCACCTTCAAACACAGTGGAAACTCACGTTACATCCCGTTCGGCCACATTTCCTGCATTGAATATCCCATTTATTCCACTTTTAGAAATGCAGATTCTGACCAGCCTGCCTGGAACAAACACCAAATTTTGTGTGCCTGGCTAGAGTCTCATTGCCTGTCTTTTTCTTGCTTTTTCACATTTTTCTTTACTTACATGAGTGAGTGAAATCGTATGGGAGTTGTCTTTCTGTGACTGATAGATATGACAGAGCTCAATGCTCTCTCCCTTTCTGCCACATGTCACAAGGAGCAAGAATGCCTTCTTGCTTATGGCTCCATAGGAGTCCGCAGTGCACCTGGAGGACAGGGAGATGGTAGAAGTGTCTGGGAGCGCCAGGATTTTCTTCAGCCATCAGCACAACCAGAAAATGACCACATAAATGGAAACATGGCATAAATGGACCTGAAGCTCAGAAATCACACTCCACAGCGAAAGAGAGAAGAAGTCACAGAGACCATGGGAGAAGGGTGTAGTCAGGGCTTATGGGAGAATTGTGCAGTTGGTGCTTCAGAGAGCAAGGATCCATGGCCAAAGACAAAGGCCCAGGGGAGAGGAGCACACTTAGGACCCACAACTTGAATTTTGACCCATTGCTGTTGGCGGAGAAAAGGAGAGTCTCTGAAGGACACGTGTTTTTGCAACCCAAGTGTCTTGAGTCCCGGGAATTCCAGATCAGCATGCTTTGCATACATAGACTCCAGAGAACACTGTGTATCTTCTGCAGAGTACACCAGCAAGCAACCAGGTGCAGACAGCTTGGTAACATTGATCAGAGACAATACCTCTTGACACCGTGGTAAGATGATTATTTCTTTGTGTGCACTATAATGGGCAGTGTTGGTGACGATGCCTCAATGGGAGCCAAAGATACATGGGCTCTATGATGGCCAGCATCAAATCTGAGAAGTGGTCACAGGCAGGATGGTGAGGACATTAGCTGTCCAACATGCAATCACGGATTCCCAAACCTGGAACACAGTTGGGACTGCCTTCTTAAGGCCATGTTGCTTATTCCCAGGAAAACAGAAATCCTGCCGGGGAATAGAAGCAAACCCTGACCACATCCTCTCAACTGGCCACATAATTCAGCAGATCTTAAGTTTTGGGGAGTAGGTTGAAAGTCACGTTTCACAGGAACACCAGACACACGAAGCTTAACCTCAACATATTTGGTCCAGACACCAAACACTCTGAATGGAAGGCAAGGAGGGGCTCTGCAGAGGTGGAGCCCACAGGAGAGTGGACAGCCACAACACAACCCCAGAGGGCATATCTCACACACCTGAGACTCTCTCAAGTGTCAGCCCTTGGGCACTCCTTGAGCTCTTCTTTGTAAAGAAATTATCTTCACGGTAGATAACAGAATGTGCGTTTGGAATACAGAGAAGAGAGGGACCTTTTGTAGATTCACGTTGTATTCCTGAAACTGGCCTGAAACCTTTTCTGATTTCTTCACATGTTGATTGGGTCTCTTCCAACATGCTCCGTGCTTGCTCCTGTGAGCTCCAAACAGATGAGTCCTTCCTGGGCCTAAGCTTCTAGGGTGTAGTGCCTGCCTTTAATGTTTTTTCAGCTGGGAACATTGGTAGGCATATATGGCACAATTTCTGGAGATGCAAGAAGAACTCTTGCCCTCACTATTGAAGACTCTAAACATGACTTTTGTGTGGTTGTGGGTGTTAACTCTGAGCTTTCCTCAGAAGGCGGGGGGCGCTTTTCCTGTTCAGAAGCATCCTGATAGTGTGTTCGGACCATGAACATGTGTATGGCGTGGAATTCCCCGTGTTAGGCTGCTTATACTCCTTGTAGGGACCTGATTAGCCATAGGAACTCTAAACCCCGGATATAGGTTCAGGGAAAGCCACATAGCCATATCCAATTAGTGGTGTGTGCATATATTAACTGGTGAGTTGCAATCTCATTAGCCACCTGTGTGTTGGCCGGGCTCAACCACCTCTATAAAGGATAGTCTGTGAGTCTGGGTGCGGGGAGAAGTAGGAGGTGTTAGAATAGCCTTTGGAGAAGTATGAGGAGTTAGAATAGCCATTGAAGAAGCAAGATTATTTAGAATAGCAGTTGGAGAAATAGGAGTAGTTAGAATGGCAATTAGAACAGCAGTTAGAATAGCCATTAGGGTAGCCTTTGCAAGACATTAAGGTAGTCATAGGAGTGATAGCGTTAGGTTCATCGGGAGCAGCTCCGCCCCAAGCCGCGGCCCTGCTGCTGGTGACCTCGCTGCCCCAGCTGCAGCCCTGCCGCCAGGGACCTCGCCGCCCTGAGCTGTAGCCCCAACATGACCAGCCTTGCTGCCTCCAGCAGCCTCGCCGCCCCCAGCTGCAGCCCCACTGCCAGCGGACTCGCCTCTCTGAGCCGCGACCAGTGCTGGAGTGGCCTGGTCCCGAGCGGCCTCGCCAGAGCAGCGTCATTCCAGGGAGCGGCCTCATTGGCATGCGGCCCCTTCCTTGAGCGGCCTCGTCCAGAGCGACCTCTTCATCATCAGAAGCGGCCTCGTCCGGTGTGTGTGGCCTCGACTGGAGAGTGGCCTCGTTGGAGTGGCATCATGGGGAGCAGAGTCTGTGTCGTCGGGGTTGTCATCCTTGTCATCCTCGCCCAGAGTAGCAGCAGCAGCAGCGGTGCCACCACCGCCCCATGCACCGCCCAGAGCAGCAGTGGCAGTGGCGCCACCGCGAGCAGCACTGCGCCGTGCGCCAGAGCAGCAGGGGCAGCGGAGCCGCCTCGAGCTCTTACACGAGCAGCATTGCCCCGTGCACCGCCCAGAGCAGCATTGCCCTGTGCACCACCCAGAGGATCAGCAGGCGGCAGCGCCGCCGCAAGCAGCACCGCCCAGAGCAGCAGCGGCAGCGGCATTGCCATGAGCGATGCCACCCTGAGCTAGATTATCAGCAGCAGCGCGGCCGCAAGCAGCCACGCAGCCTCGGATAGTGCTACCATCAGGAGCAGCCTCTCAGGAGCCAACAGTGCAGCACTGCCGGGAGTGGGTCTGTGTTACGGTGAGGGTGAGGCAGGGAGCCTCCAGGAGGGACCCCAACTACTGGGAGGCGGTGGTCCCCAGTAAGACTCGGGCACCTACCGGTCAGTTTGGTTTCTAATGCAGTTTGGTTTCTAATGCAGTTTGGTTTCTGATGCAGTTTGGTTTCTGATGCATGGCACGAAATAAAACTTTGCTTGATTTTCGATTTGTATCTGTCTCATTCCTTTGATCACGGACCCTAACATTGGGGGCTCGTCCAGGGTCAAAGAACGAGAACTGAACCAGCATCGGAACTTATGGGAAAAGTCTCCGGAGGTGTTAGGATTTTATCTGTCTGTCTGGTTGGAGCTCCAGGGTATGGCCCGCTGGGGAGAAGCTGGACGCAGCCATGCTCCCCAGCGCTGGAGTGGATGCGGGGATGCCCCATCCCCGGCTGGTAGATCGACAGGGTTTGAGTCCCCTGGGCGGTTGGGGGGTTCGAGTCCCCCTAATGGTCAGGGGGTTCGAGTCCCCCTGCATGGTCACCAGGGGGTTCTAGTCCCCCTGGACTGTTACCAGGGGGTTTGAGTCTCCCTGGATGGTCAGAGGGTTCGAGTCCCCCTAGACAGTCATCAGGGGTTCGAGTCCTCCAAAGTGGTCATCGGGGGTTCGAGTCCCCCGAGGTGGTCATCGGGGGTTCGAGTCCCCCTAGGCGGTCATGGGGTATGAGTCCCCCTAGGAAATCCCCACTGGAGGCAGGGCCGCTGGGCCTGTGGTTTTCTTTGTCTTGTCTTTTTGTTGTCTGCTGTGTTGTTTGTTATGTTTGAAGGAATGGGGCAAGCAAAGAGTAAGGGGACTCTGATTTTCATCCCTCTGTTCCTCATAATAGATGTGGGTCTTCTCCCTCACTCATTTCGTGTGTTAAGGGCTATCATTAGAGCCAACTGGGTTTAGTCTAACTCAGGACAGAGACTTTAAGGAATATTCCCAAGCAACTGCCGAAACTCCCTTTGTTTTTGGGAATTCCTTGCCTTCTCTGACCCGACGTGGACTACCTAGCCCCTCCCCCTTGCTGACGGGAAACATGGCTTCTGAAGTGGAATTGGCCCAGATGGAACATGAAATCTGTTAGCAAAGAAATAACTGAACTGATGGTTAATTGTCTGTCTCAGGGTTTTAATGGGTAATTCTTAAAGTAGCTTTCAGACTCTTTGGCAACCTGAAGCTTTGAAGTTCAGCTTGGATGACAAATGGGATGAAGTGCTAGTGTGCTGGTTGCTGGAACTGGGTTTGTTCTTTTGAAATCTGTTAGTAAACAAGCTTTGTGCTTAACGGCTGTCATAACATTTCACAAGTGGCTAAAATTGAATGGTTTTCTCTTTGCCCACCTAGAATTGTAAATGAGATCCGTTTGACTCATAAGGCTTTTCCCTGATGTGCTAAGTTACTCAGGAAGTACTGCTACATCAATGATAAACCTTGGGTTACATTTGGGTAAATGCTGTAACAACTCCAGACGTTCAATACATTTCCTAAAGCTTTAATGTACTGATAAGGGTCATCATTTGATACTTAACCATAACTATTCTGAGTTTTTTTTTTTTGTCATTTTAATTGTTTTAATTCTCTTGTAAGATGAATTCCGCCTTAAAGGAAATTCATATGGGAGACATACAGAACAAATGCAGGTCTTTGATATGTTGAAATCCTATAACAGATTTTACAGAAGTAAAAGTTGCATTCAGACTAAACCATCAGACTAAACCAGAATAAGGACAGTGACTTAAGGTAAGAATGAGTCTCCAGGAGCTTTCCTAGAAAGGCTTATTAAAGCCTATAAAATGTATAGCCTGATCGACCCTGAGGAGCCCGAAAATCAGGGGGCAATGAATCTTGATTTGTCGGTCAGTCAGTCCCGGATACAAGGAGAAAACTTCAGGAAATTGAAGGATGTGAAGGGAAGAATCTGAGTTATTGGGAATAGGAGAAAGGATGTTTAACAACAGGGATGCACAGGAGGATGAACAACAGACAAAAATCTGGTTAAGGTTTTGGCATTACAGGAGATAGGTAGGGGATAGTAAATGGAAGGAAAAGCCTAAGCACAGAAAAGGCAGGTGGTAAGACTTAGGTTTAGATCAGTGAGCTTACTGTAAGGAAAAATGACACTTGGCCAGGGAGTGCCCCAAAAGGGAGACAACAATGCTGGCCCCAGAGTAAAAATTGAAGTGGAGGGGAAATCAATTGATTTTTATAGTGGACATGGGGGCCCAGTTTTCATCATTACTTGAACCTATGGGAAAACTATCTGGAGAGAAAGTTTGGGTACAAGGAGCAAACGGCACAGAGAGACATAAATGGACAACAGAAAGGAATTTAAATTTGGCCTCGGGAGTAGATAAACATCGATTTTTGGTCCTCCCTAATGCCCCATATAACTTGATGGGAAGAGATCTCCTCCACAAGTTATGAGCTGGCATTCAGTTCTCAGAAGGAGACATGACTGTAACCTTGAGACAACCCACTGTACAGGTGCTTATGGAAGCAGTAGATGAATACCTCCTTTACGAGCCAGTCTCAAAACCAGAGGAGACAAAGGCGGGGAACCTTCTCCAAATCCTACACGTCAAGTTTCCCGAGGTCTGGGCAGAAGGGAAGACCCCTGGCTTGGTCAGGGAACAACCTCCAGTGGTGGGACAATTAAAGGCGATGGCTATGGCTGTTCACATTAGGCAGCACCCCCTTCCCTGGGAAGCAAAGGAAGGGATCAAAAAACACATTAACCACCTCCAAGGAGAAGGGATCCTAGTTCCTTGCAAATCTCCATGGAACACACCTTTGCTGCCAGACAAAAAGGCCAAGACTGGGGAGTACAGACCCGTTCAGGACTTGTGGGAAGTTAATAAACAGGTTGAAGATATCTATCCAATGGTGCCTAACCCCTATACACTACTCTCCCTACTGGGCCCCCAAAGAACTGTGTATACTGTCTTAGATCTCAAGGATGCATTTTCTGCATATCCTTAGCAAGGGAATCTCAACCCCTTTTTTCTTTTGAGTGGTCCGACCCACAGGAAGGATTCCAAGCCCAGCTCACCTGGATAAGACTTCCTCAAGGATTCAATAATTCACCACCTTTTTTTTTTTTCTTTTGACGAGGCCCTACATGAGGATTTGCATGAGTACAGAACCTCCAACCCAGGAGTCACTCTGCTACAGTATGTTGATGACTTGCTAGAAGCCGCTGAGGACTATGAGTCATTTTTGTGGGGGACAAGAGCTCTTTTACAGACTCTGCAGGAAAAAGGGTATTGGGTGTCAGCAAAGAAAGCACTGCTCTGTCAGAGCCATGCCACTTATGTAGGCTTTGCTCTTCATGAGGGAGTGCATTCACTGTCTGAGTCCAGGAAACAGGGGATCACCGGATACCCCTGCCCCATCACGTCCTGACATCTGAGGAAGTTTCTTGGATGGTGGGCTACTGTAGGCTGTGGATACTGCAGTTTGCGGAGATTGCCCAACCTCCATACGAACTGGTAAAATGGGGGGCTCACTATGATAGAGTAGACCCCTGAGGCCGAAGGAGCATTTTGGGAATTACAAACAGTTGTACTGAGAGCCCCAGCACTGGCCATCCCAGATGTTACCAAGCCCTTCCATTTGTATGTGTTTGAAAAAGCAGGGGTGGCCAAAGGTGTTTTGACTCAGAATCTGGGGCCTTGGCAAAGGCCAGTAGCCTCTCTTAGCAAGAAACTAGATCCAGTAGCGGCTCGGTTCCCCTCTTGTCTCTGCATAATTGCTGCCATGGCCCTCCTGGTCAAGGATGCAAGTAAATTGACTTTGGGTCAAAATCTCATTTTGACCACCACACACACCATCGAGGGCCTTCTCCGGACTCCACCAAACCGATGGATGACGAACGCCTGAGTGATGGGGTATCAGGCCCTCCTCTTCAAAAAACCAAGAGTGACCATCAGACCCTGACAGTGGTAAATCCAGCCACGCTGCTGCCAGAGGATCTGGCTGACCATCCACATGACTGTAGGGAGGTCTTAAGCCAAGTTGCAGGAATAAGGCCGGATCTCAGAGACATTGCCCTCCGGGATGCCAAGATGACTCTGTTCACGGATGGGAGTAGCTACATGGTCAATGGAAAGAGGTATGCGGGGGCTGCGGTAGTTTCTCCTGGGAAGAGTCTCTGGACAGCAGCCCTGCCACATGGAACTTCGGCACAAAAAGCGGAGCTGATTTCACTCACTAAGGCACTGCAGATGGACAAAGGTAAAACCACCAACATCTATATGGACAGCAGGTACGCCTTTGCTACTCTTCATATACATGGGGCTATTTATAAAGAAAGGGGCCTATTAACAGTAGAAGGAAAAGGAATTAAAAACAGAGGAGAAATATTGGCTCTCCTCCAGGCTATTTGGGACCTAATTGAGGTGGCCATTATACATTGCCTGGGACACCAAAATGTGATGTGATCTGATGTGAAAATGAAACCAATTAGCAGAACAAGCCACAAAGCAAGGAGCCTGAGAAACAGAGCAAGAACTGGTTACACTCCTGGCTCCAGCCCTACCAAAAAAACCGAACTCTTCAGAAGAAGATTTAAAATATTTACAGAAATGGGAGAAATTGAACTATGAAGGGGACTGGGCTAAGACTGAAGCAGGAAAAATAATTCTTCCTCGAAGACTAGATAAGAAGTTAGTAGACCAGATACATCAGGGTACTCATTTGGGGATACACAAACTCAAGAAGCTTATAGGCAAGCAGTTCCAGGTTTCTAAATTATGGCTCATGGTACAGGATGTAGTCGATAGATATGCTCAATGGCAGGAAGTTAATGTGGGAAGAATGAAAATGGGAAGAGGGAAAAGAGAAAGAGGTAAGGAACCAGGAATTTATTGGGAAATAGATTTTACAGAAATGAAACCTCGAAAATATGGGCACAAGTACATGCTAGTTTTTGTAGATACATTTTCATGTTAGTTTTTGTAGATACATTTTCAGGCTGGATAGAGGCTTTTCCCACCAAACATGAGATGGCAGGAGTGGTAGCCAAGAAGCTACTAGAAGAAATAATTCCTAGGTTTGGGCTGCCTCTTGCAATCGGGTCAGACAATGGCCCTGCATTTGTGAGTTCAGTCTCACAGGCATTGGCCAAGGCCATGGGCACTAATTAGAAATTACATTGTGCCTACCGGCCTCAGAGTTCTGGGCAAGTAGAGAGAATGAACCAGGATCTTAAAGAGACCTTGACAAAACTAATTCTGGAGACTAGCGGTGGATGGGTGGATCTCCTTCCTTTCGCCCTCCTCAGGGCACAATGTACACCCTATTTAAGCAAGGTGACCCCATTTGAAATAATGTTTGGGAGATCCCCCCTCTCTGTCCTTGACTACTAGAGGTTGAGCTAGAAGAAATGACTGATCAGTCTGTACTCGAGTCACTGTAGGCATTAGTCTGCCTTTAAAAAGGCCCACTCAGGGATCCTGACTGCCCACACTGGGATGGAGACAGAGGTGGAACCACATCCTTAGCAACCTTGGGACTAGGTTTGGATACGTTGCTATCAAGGGGGAAACTGGGAGCCTCGCTGGAAGGGACCATTTACTGTTATCCTGACCAACTTCTAAACGTAGAAGGCATCAGGGCCTGGATTCAAGCGGGTCACGTCAAACGAGCCGAGAACGAGGACGCCCCCCAGAGATGGAAGCTGCAGTCGACAGACTCCGCTGACCATGGACTAAAGCTAAGACTAAAAAAACTGTGAGTTTATTGTTGCTCCTATTTTACATGTTTATGCGAATTATAGGTGGGAAATTAGATGAATGGAATTAGAAAAAAATGGAAAAGGTTATACAAAGTGTTGAATGGCTAACTCATCAGCCAACTGTGCACTACTGTTACATTTTGGCCCCTGTATTATAAACACACTAATGTCATTTGTACCAAAGAAAATTGGAGCTATAAAAATATTAGTCTTACATGCTCAATATAACCCCCTTACAACAGAAGAACATAGAACTGGCTGAAAAGTCAAGAATTTGACTGATTTCCAAAGAAAAAGGGGGAATGTAGAGACCTGATTAGCCAGAGGAACTGTAAACCCCAGATATAGGGGCCGGCCAGGCCAGATAGCCGTATCCAATTAGTGGGGTGCACATATATTAACTTTGGTGAGTTGAAATCTCATTGGCCACCTGTGTGTGGGCCGGGTTCAACCACCTCTAT
Organism: Meles meles; assembly: GCF_922984935.1. Lineage (NCBI taxonomy): Eukaryota > Metazoa > Chordata > Mammalia > Carnivora > Mustelidae > Meles > Meles meles. Next base: position 15,454,439 of record NC_060088.1, read on the forward strand.
AAAGGTTAGTCTGTGAGGCTGGGTGGAGGGAGAAGTAGGAGGAGTTAGAATAGCCATTGGAGAAATAGGAGGATTTAGAATAGTGGTTGGAGAAGTAGGAGGATTTAGAATACCCATTGGAGAAGTAGGAGGAGTTAGAATGACAGTTAGAATAGCAGTTAGAATAGCCATTAGGATAGCCTTTGGGAGCCATTAGGGTAGTCATAGGAGTGATAGCATCGGGGCCCATGAGGAATACCATGGACATGAGTAGTAGTTAGGGAAAACGAAAGGAGAAGAAGTCAGACAGGGAGACACACCAGGAGAGACTCAGGCCTTTGGAGACCAAGCTGAGGGTTACAGGAGGAGGAGACCTGCCATAAAGAGGAACCTGGTTAATGGGTATGGAGGGGGTGTGGCATTATATGAGGATGAGCAATTAATGGTATATGCAATTAAAGAATCAGGGTACACTATGTCAAAAAATGTAGGATGGATGGAAGGCTAGCTTGCCGAATATAAGGAAAACTAGTGAATAGAAAGCCAAAGAGGGCGTTTCACATGGAGTTGAAGAAAGAAAGAGAAGAGAAATGAATTCTAGTTTTATTATCTTACTGATTAAAATTGTATGCCATTGGTTTCCTATAAGGTCCTTATCTGAATTGGGTCTTTGGACATTGTAAATTAGAGTCTTTCATCTTCCTACAATTTAGGAATAGAGGAGAAAAGCCGACATTACCATTAAATGTCTCGAATTGTGGACCAGGGAATTAATTTGAACCTGGCTTTCTGTGTGTTGGGAGATGTTGGGGGACTGCTCCTAATCCACAAAACCTGCTTCAAAATCATTACCTAAGACGTCAGATATGTATGACTCATGACCTTGTCATGGTAGTGCGTATGTGTCTTGGAATTTATCATTTTCTCTCTGGTATTGGATTTGCTAGCATACTTTTGTGGAGGGCTTTTTTTAGGTAAGGTTGCTTAATTAATTAATTAGTTAATTAATTCTTGATAGGTAAGCAGTTAACTTATCCAGGTTGGAGTCTTGTTACTTTGATTCTCTAAGCTTCTGTTTTTTATGGTATTTTCTCTGAATTTTGCTTTCATGAGTGCTATTCCTCACTTGCTCTCTAACTTCTGTGGGACTCTTTTAAATGTGTGTGCATTTGTGTGTGTGTTTCACAAAATGCTAAAAATGATATTTTAAGAGATATGAAGCTGCTCCAATCCAGATCACAATTCACCTTCAAATACGGTCGAAACTCATGTTACATCCCGTTCGGCCACATTTCCAGTATTGAATGTACCATTTGATCCACTTTAATTTATTTACTTTTTCAGCGTAACAGTATTCATTGTTTTTGCACAACACCCAGTGCTCCATGCAAAACGTGCCCTCCCTATTACCCACCACCTGTTCCCCCAACCTCCCACCCCTGACCCTTCAAAACCCTCAGGTTTTTTTTCAGAGTCCATAGTCTCTTATCGTTAGCCTCCCCTTCCAATTTTTTTTTATAAACATATAATGTATTTTTATCCCCAGAGTTACAGGTCTGTGAATCGCCAGGTTTACACACTTCACAGCACTCACCCTCCCAAATGTCCATAACCCCCTCCCCCTCTCCCAACAACACATCCCCCCGGAAACCCCCAGTTTGTTTTGTGAGATTAAGAGTCATTTATGGTTTGTCTCCCTCCCAATCCCATCTTGTTTCATTTATTCTTCTCCTATCCCCCTAACTCCACATGTTGCATCTCCATGTCCTCATATCAGGGAGATCATATGATAGTTGTCTTTCTCTGATTGCCTTATTTCACTAAGCATGATACCCTCTAGTTCCATCCACGTCATCACAAATGGCAAGATTTCATTTCTTTTGATGGCTGCATAGTATTCCATTGTGTATATATACCACTTCATCTTAATCCATTCATCAGGTGATGGACATCTAGGTTCTTTCCATAGTTTGGCTATTGTAGACATTGCTGCTTTAAACATTCGGGTACATGTGCCCCTTCAGATCACTATGTTTGTATCTTTAGGGTAAATACGCAGTAGTGAAATTACTGGGTCATAGGGTAGTTCTATTTTCAACATTTTGAGGAACATCCATGCTGTTTTCCAGAGTGGTTGCACCAGCTTGCATTCCCACCAACAGTGGAGGAGGGTTCCCCTTTCTCCACATCCTTGTCAGCATCTTTCATTTCCTGACTTGTTAATTTTAGCCATTCTGACTGGTGTGAGGAGATATCTCATTGTGGTTTTGATTTGTATTTCCCTGATGCCGAGTGACGTGGAGCACTTTTTCATGTATCTGTTGGCCATCTGGATGTCTTCTTTGCAGAAATGTCTGTTCATGTCCTCTGCCCACTTCTTGATTGGATTGTTTGTTCTTTGGGTGTTGAGTTTGCTAAGTTCCTTATAGATTTTGGATACTAGCCCTTTATCTGATATGTCGTTTGCAAATATCTTCTCCCATTCTGTCAGTTGTCTTTTGGTTTTGTTAACTGTCTCCTTTGCTGTGCAAAAGCTTTTTGATCCACATTTAGAAACGCAGATTCTGACTAGCCTGCCTGGGACAAACACTAAATTTTGTGTGCCTGGTTAGAGTCTAAATGCCTGTCCTTTTTCTTGCTTTTTCACATGTTTTTTTACTTCCATGATTGAGTGAAATCGTATGGTATTTGCCTTTCTGTGACTGACAGATATGACACAGCCCAATGGTCTCTCTCTTTCTGCCACATGTCACAAGGAGCAAGAATGCCTTCTTTCATATGGCTCCACAAGAGTCCGCAGTGCATTTGGAGGACAGGGAGATGGTAGAAGTGTCTGGGAGCTCCAGGCTTGTCTTCAGCCATCAGCACAACCAGAAGATGACCACATCAATGGAAACATGGCATAAATGGACCTGAAGCCTAGAAATCACACTCCACAGCGAAAGAGAGAAGAAGTCACAGAGACCATGTGAGAAGGGTGTAGACAGTGCTTATTGGAGAATTATATGGTTGCTGCTTCTGAGAGTAGGGAGCCCTGGCCAAAGACAGAGGCCCAGGGGAGAGGATCACACTTAGAACCCACAATTTGAATGTTGACCAATAGCTGTTGGCAGGGAGAAAAGGAGAGAGTGTGAAGGACTCGTGTTCTTGCAATCCAAGGCTCTTGAGGCTCTAGGATTCCAGATCAGTATGCTTTGCAGACATAGACTCCATAGATCACTGTTTACCTCCTGGAGAGGACACCAGCAAGCAACCAGGTGCAGACAGCCTGGAAACCATGATCAGAGACAACACCTGTTGACACCGTGGTAAGATTATTATTTCATTGTGTGCATTCGTGATGGGCAATGTTGCTGGAGATGCCTCTATGGGCGCCAATGATACTTGGGCTCTCAACTCTATGGTCAAATAATCTTCAACAAAACAGGAAAAAATATACAATGTATAAAAGTCCGTCTCTTCAATAAATGGTGCTGGGAAAACTGGATAGCTCTATGTAGAAGAATGAAACTCGACCATTCTCTTACACTGTACACAAAGATAAACTCAAAATGGATAAAAGACCTCAACGTGAGACAGGAATCCATCAGAATCCTAGAGGAGAACATAGGCAGTAACCTCTTCGATATCAGCCACAGCAACTTCTTTCAAAATATGTCTCCAAAGGCCAAGGAAACAAAAGCGAAAATGAACTTTTGGGACTTCATCAAGATCAAAAGCTTCTGCACAGCAAAGGAAACAGTCAACAAAACAAAAAGGCAAACCACGGAATGGGAGAAGATATTTGTAAATGACAGTACAGACAAAAGGTTGATATCCAGGATCTATAAAGAACTTCTCAAACTCAACACACACAAAACAGATAATCATATCAAAAAATGGGCAGAAGATATGAACAGAGACTTCTTCAACGAAGACATACAAATGGCTATCAGACACATGAAAAAATGTTCATCATCACAAGCCATCAGGGAGATTCAAATTAAAACCGCATTGAGATACCACCTGACACCAGTTTGAATGGCCAAAATTAGCAAGACAGGAAACAACGTGTGTTGGAGAGGTAGTGGAGAAAGGGGAACCCTCTTACACTGTTGGTGGGAATGCGAGTTAGTGCAGCCACTTTGGAGAACAGTGTGGATATTCCTGAAGAAATTAAGAATAGAGCTTCCTTTTGACCCTGCAATAGCACTGCTGTCTGTTTAACCCAAAGATACAGATGTAGTGAAAAGAAGGGCCATCTGTACCTCCATGTTTATTGCAGCAATGGCTACGGTTGCTAAACTGTGGAAAGAAACAAGATGCCCTTCAATGGATGAATGGATAAGGAAGATGTGGTACATATACACAATGGAATATTATGCCTCATTCAAAAAGGATTAATACCCAACTTTTGTAGCAACATGGAGGGTTCTGGAAGATATTATGCTGAGCGAAATAAGTCAAGCAGAGAGAGTCAAGTATCATATGGTCTCACTTATTTGTGGAGGATAACAAATAATATGGAGGACATGGGGAGATGGAGAGGAGAGGGAGTTGAGGGAAACTGGAAGGGGAGATGAACCATGAGAGACAGATGGTTTTGAAGGGCGGGTATGTGGGAGGTTGAGAAAAGTTGGTGGGTAATAGGGAGGGCACCTACTGCATGGAGCACTGGGTGTGATACCAAAACAAAGAACACTGTTATGCTGTAAATAAACAAATAAAAAAAATTAAGACAAAGAAAAAAAAAGATACTTGGGCTCTACGACCACCAGCATCAAGACTGAGAAGTGGGCACAGGCAGGACGGAGAGGACATTAGCTGCCCAACCGGCAATTAGGGATTCCCAAACCTGGAACAGTGTTGGGACTGCTTTCTTCAGCTCAGGTTCCTTAGTCGCAGAAGGAGAGAAAATCCTGCAGGCGACTAGAGGAAAGCCCTGCCCACATCCTGTCACCTGTCCACAGAATTCAGCAGGCCTTCAGTTTTGTGGAGTGGGTTGAAAGTCATGTTTCACAGGCACACCTGACCCACGAAGGTAACCTCACCATATTTGGCCCAGACACCACACACTCTGAATGGAAGGCAAGGAAAGCTTCTGCAGAGGATGAGCCCAAAGGAGAGTGGACAGCCACAACTCAACACCAGAGGGCATGGCACACACACCTGAGACTCTCTCAAGTGCCAGCCCTTGGGCATTTTTCTTACTAAAAAATTATCTTCAGGGTAGATAACAGAAGGTGCGTTTCGAATACAGAGAAGACAGAGACCTTTTGTAGATTCACGTTGTATTTCTGAAATTGGCCTGAAAGCCTTTTCCGATAGCTTCCCATGGGGATTGGTTCTCTTCCAACATGCTCCGTGCTTGCTCCTGTGAGCTCCAAAGAGATGAGTCAGTCCTGAGCCTAATCTTCTAGGGTGTACGGTCTGCCTTTAATGTTTAGTCAGCTGGGAAAATTTGGAGGAATTTATGGCACGATTGCTGGAGATGCAAGAAGAACTCTTGTCCTCACTGTTGAATACGCCATACATGTCTTTGGGAGGGTTGCGGGTTTTAACTCTGAGCTTTCATAGGAGAGCGTGGGTCGAATTTTATGTTCAGAATCATCCTGATAGGGTGTGAGAACAATGAACTTGTGTATGGCGTGGAGTTCCCAGTGTGAGGATGCTTGTACTCCTGACTCTTTCTTGACCTTATGTGGGTAAGATGGAATTGTGGATTCTTGCCCTTCTCAGGAGTCCAGAGGGGTGGTGATGACAGTCATGTCAAAGATTACAAATTCGGCCATGGAGAAGGGTACCCCAAATCGCTTCACAAACTGTTTTGGGGAAATACCCAGGAGGCTCCACGGGTTTGGAGTGATTTTGATACTCCTGGCTTACCAAGAACTATTTCAGCCAGGTGAAATGATGAGGCATGCGTTAGTGAGGAGTGGTTGCTAGGACCTCAGAGATTTGTGACGACACAGAAGCTGACTTCACTGAAGCAGCAATCCCATTCTCATGTCATATGAGTCCTATGGCTTTAAGTAGAAAGACCCGGGAAGGAACAAGAAAGAGTCCTGTTAGCCCGATCATGTACTCAGGTGGTTTTTTCTGTTTCTTTCCCACTTCCACATTCTATACAAAGAGAAAAGAATACGATGTTCTGTATACCACTCTTTAGACCAACATTTCTCCAGAGAGAGCAAGGTGTTCCTATTTCCACTGCAATGTCCAGAGTCTTAATCAACGGCGAGGCCTCTTAGCTTCCATTAATTCTCTCGGAGGTTTGATATATTTCGGTGAGAGAGTCCATTCTTAGCTTCTTTTCCCTATGATTTCTCGGGTGTAACGTCTGCTTTTGGTGCGTGGTCAGGTTGGAATTTGGGGGAAGGAAGAAGGGAATAAAGTCACCATTCCAGGAAAATTGCCAGGACAGGGTTTCGTTGTGCTGTCCGTGTCCTTATCTGCTATTGTCCTGAAAGAGCAGTCCTAAGGGATGAAGGCTCTGTCGACCTGACATTACCTTAAACATTGTTGCAAAGACTTCCTGGAGAGTGAAATTCTACATGATTGTACCCCTAAAGAAAGAGCCGTGGTCAGCTCTCCTTATCATTATTAGTTAATGCTACATGCCATAGTCATGGGGAGAGCAATGTTGAGCAACTCTCTTTATTCATATGAAAAAAACAGCCAACAATGATGGCCTGCCATAACCCCGCCAGCATCACTGTGGAAGGAGCCGAGATACACTTTTACGGGCTAGTGGATAAAGATGATTATGAAGATGATGATAAAGAAGATGATTTCCAAATGAAAATGCAAGCTGACCAAGGGGAATACCCTATGGCTTCACTCATATGTGGCCCAAGGGAATACCATGGAAATGAATAGTATTAAGGGAAAACGGAAGGAGAAAAGTCAGCCAGGGAAACCCATCAGGAGACACTCAGGAATTTGGGGACCAAGCTGAGGGTTAAAGGAGAATAAGACCTGCGATAAATTGTGAACTGGTTAATGGGTACGGAGGTGGTATGGCATTATATGAGGATGAGCACTTGGTGGTATATGCAATTAAAGAATCAGGGAACACTATGTCAAAGAAAGTTGGATGGATGAAAGGCTGGCTTGCCGAAATTAAGAACAAAATAGTGAAGAGAAAGCAAAACAGGCCCTTTCATATGGAGATGAAGAGAGAGAAATTAATTCTAGTTTTATTACTTACTGATTAAAATTGTATGCAATTGGTTTCCTATAAGGTCATTATGTGAATTGGGTCTTTGGACATTATAAAATAGAGTCTTCCCCATTCCTACCTTTTGGGATTAGATGAGAATATCTGATATTACCAATAAATGTCTCGAATTTTGTGCCAGGGTATTGATTTGAACCTGGCTTTCTGCGTGTTGGGATATGTTTGAGGACTGCTCTGTAGAGGACGAGCCCAAAGGAGAGTGGGCAGCCACAACACAACCCCAGAGGGCATGTCACACACACCTGAGACTCTCTCAAGTGCCAGAACTTGCGCACTCCAGGATCTCTTCTTCCTCAAGAAATTAGCTTCAGGGTAGATAACAGAATGCACGTTTCGGATACAGAGAAGATAGAGACCTTTTGTAGATTCACGTTGTATTCCTGAAACTGGCCCGAAAGCCTTTTCTAATGGCTTCACATGGGGATTGGTTCTCTTCCAACATGCTCCGTGCATGCTCCTCTGAGCTCCAAACAGATAGTCTGTCCTCGACCTTAGCTTCTAGGGTGTAGGGTCTGCCTTTAATATTTGGATAGCTGGGAAAATCAGGAGGCATTTATGGCACGATTTCTGGAGATGCAATAATTACTCATGTCCTCACTTTTGAAGACACAAAACAAGGCTTTGGTATGGTTGAGGGTGTTAACTCTGAGCTTTCCTCGGAGGGCGGTTGTCGCATTTCCTGTTCAGAAGCATCCTGATATAGTGTAAGGACCATGAACATGTGTATGGCATAGTTCCCCATGTGAGGCTCCTAGTTCTCCTGACTGTTTCTTGACCTTACTTGAGTAAGATGGAATTGTGGATTCTTGCCATTTTCAGGAGTCCAGAGGGGTTGTGGTGACAATCCCGGCAAAAGACTACATTTGGCCATGGAGAAGTTGACCCCAAATCACTTCACAAACAGTACTGGGGAAATATCCATGTGGCTCCAGCGGTTTGGAGTGATTTTGATACTACTGGCTGACCCAGAACTACTCCAGCCAGATGACGTGATGAGGCCTGGTTTGGTGAGGAGTGGTTGCTAGGACCTCAGAGCTTTGTGATGTCACAGAAGCTGACTGGACTGAAGCAGCAATCCCATTCTCATGACATATGAGTCCTATGGCTTTAAGTAGAAAGACCTGGGAAGGAAGAAGAAACAAACCTGTTAGCCTGATCATGAACTCAGGTGGTCTTTTCTGTTTCTTTCCCACTTCCAATTTCTATACAAAGATATAAGAAAATGATGTTCTGTATACCATTCTTTACACCAACATTTGTCCAGAGAGAGCAAGGCGTGCTTATTTCCACTGCAATTTCTAGAGATCTCAATCAACGGCAAGGCCTCTTGGCTACCATTAGGTCTCTGAGAGGTTGGATATCCTTGGGTGAGAGGGTCCATTCTTAGCTTCTGTTCCCTATGGTTTCTCGGGTGTAAGGTCTGCCTTTGGTGCTTGGTCAGCTTGGAAGGTGAGGGAAGGAAGAAGGGAAGCGAAGTCACAATTCCAGAAAAAAAGCCAGGGCAGGAATGCATTGTGCTGTCATGTCCTTATCTGCTAGTGTCCTAAAACACCAGTCCTAGGGGATGAAGGCTCTGTCTACATGACATTACCTTAAACACCATTGCATGGCTTCATGGAAAGTGAAACTCTGCATGATAGTTTCCCCTAAAGAAAGAGCCCTTGTCAGCACTCCCTGTCATCATTAGTTAATGCTATATGCCATAGTCATGGGGAGAGCCATGTTGAGCAACGCTCTTTATTCAGATAAAATGAACCTCCAACATCCATGGCCTGCCATGCCCACTCTGGCATCACTGTGGAAGGAGCCGAGATACCATTGTCTGGGTTAGTGGATAAAGATGATTTTGAAGATGATGATAAAGAAGTTTATTTCCAAATGAAAATGCAAGCCGACCAAGGGAAATATCCTATGGCTTCACTCCTATGTGGTCCATGAGGAATACCATGGACATGAGTAGTAGTAAGGGAAAATGGAAGGAGAAGAAGTCAGACAGTGAGTCGCATAAGGAGAGACTCAGGATTTTGGGGACCAAGCGGAGGGTTACAGGAGGATAAGTCCTTTCATAAAGATTGAACTGTTTAATGGGTATTGTGGTGGTGTGGCATTACATGAGGATGAGCACTTGGTGCTATATGCAATTAAAGAATCAGGGAGTACTATGTCAAAAACGTAGGATGGATGAAAGGCTGTCTTGCTGAATATAAGAAAAAATTGTTAATAGAAAGCAAAACAGGCCATTTCAGATGGAGATGAAGAAAGAAAGAGAAGAGAAATGAATTCTAGCTTTGTTATCTTACTGATTAAAATTGTATGCAATTTGTTTCCTATAACGTCCTTATATGAATTGGGTCTTTGGACATTGTAAATTAGAGTCTTCCCTCTTCCTACATTTTGGGAATAGATGGGAAAAGCTGACATTACCAATAATTGTCTCGAAATTTGGACCAGGGAGTTGATTTGAACCTGGATTTCTGTGTGTTGGGAGATATTTGAGGACTGCTTCAAAAGCCTCAAATCTGCTTAAAAAATCATTACCTGAGACATCAGATATGTATGACTCATGATGTCATGATAGTGCGTATGTGTCTTGGAATTTATCCTTTTCTCTCCACTATTGGATTTGCTGGCAGGCTTCTGTGGAGGGGTGTTTTTGATAAGGTTGTTTAATTAATTAATTAATTCTTGATTGGTAAGGAGTTAACTAATACAGTGGACGGTTTGTTTATTGGACTCTCCTAGTTTTTTTTTATGATATTTTCATGAATTTTGGACCATGAGTGCTATTCCTCACTTGATCCCTAAATTCTGTGGGACTCTTTTATGTGTGTGTGTGTGTGTGTTTGTGTGTGTGTGTGTGTGTGTGTGTCTGTGTCTGTGTTTCACAAAACGCAAAAAATGGTATTTTAAGAGATATGAGAATTCTCTAGTCCATATCACAATTCACCTTCAAACAGAGTGGAAACTCACATTACATCTCGTTTATCCAAATTTCCTGCATTGAAAGTTGATTTTGATCCACTATTAGAAACGCAGATTCTGACTAGCCTGCCTGGAACAAACACCAAATTTTGTGTGCCTGGCAAGAGTCTAATTGCCTGTCCGTTTTACTGGCTTTTTCACATGTTTCTTTAATTCTATGCGTGAGAGACATCGTATGATCTTTCTGTGACTGACAGATACGACACAGCCCAATGCTCTCCCCCTTTCTGTCACATTTTGTAAGGAGCAAGAAAGATTTCTTGCTTATGGCTCCTAAGAGTATGCAGAGCATTTGGAGCAAACGGAGATGGTAGAAGTGTCTGGGAGCTCCAGTCTTCTCTTCAGCCATCAGCACAAGCAGAAGATGACCACATCAATGGAAACATGACATAAATGGACCTGAAGGCTAAAAATCACACTCAACAGTGAAAGAGGGAAGAAGTCACAGAGACCATGGGAGAAGGGTGTAGACAGGGCTTATTGGAGAATTATAGGGTTGCTGCTTCTGAGATTAGGGAGCCCTGGCCAAAGACAAAGGCCCAGGGGAGAGGAGCACACTTAGAACCCACAATTTGAATGTTGACCCATAGCTGTTGGCGGAGAAAAGGAGTGTGTGTGAAGGACACAAGTTCTTCGAACCCAAGGGTCTTGAGGACTGGGATTTGAGATCAGCATGCATTGCAGACATAGACTCCAGACAACACTGTGTATCTCCTGGAGAGGACACCAGCAAGCAACCAGGTGCAGACAGCCTGGAAACCATGATCAGAGACAATAGCTGGTGACACCGTGGTAAGATTATTATTTCTTTGTGTGCATTTGTGATGGGCAGTGTTGGTGGAGATGCCTCGATGGGCGCCAAAGATACTGTGGCTCTCAACTCTATGGTCAAATAATCTTTGATAAAAAGGAAAAAAATATACAATGGAAAAAAGACAATGTCTTCAATAAATGGTGCTGGGAAATCTGGACAGCAATATGTAGAAGAATGAAACTCAAACATTCCCTTACACCGAACACAAAGATAAACTCGAAATGGATAAAAGACTTCAACGTGAGACAGGAATCCATCAGAATCCTAGAGGAGAACATAGGCAGTAACCTCTTCGATATCATCCACAGCAACTTCTTTCAAGATATGTCTCCAAAGGCCCAGGAAACAAAAGCGAAAATGAACTTTTAGAGCTTCATCAAGATCAAAAGCTTAAGCACAGCAAAGGAAACAGTCAACAAAACAAAAAGGCAAACCACGGATTCGAGAAGATATTTGCAAATGACAGTACAAGCCAAAGGTACATATCCAGGATCTATAAAGAACTTCTCAAACTCAACACACACAAAACAGATAATCCTATCAAAAAATGGGCAGAAGATATGAAGAGACACTTCTCCAACAAAGACATACAAATGTCTATCAGACATATGAAAAAATATTCATCATCACTAGTGATCAGGAAGATTCAAATTAAAACAACACCAGTTTGAATGGCCAAAATTAGCAAGACAGGAAACAACGAGTGTTGGAGAGGATGTGGAGAAAGGGGAACTCTCTTACACTGTAGTTTTGATTGCAAGTTAGTGCAGCCACTTTGGAGAACAGTGTGGAGATTTCTGAAGAAATTAGGAATAGAGCTTCCCTATGACCTTGCAATTGCACTGCTGGGTATTTACCCCAAAGATGTTTATTTCATTACCCCAAAGATGCAATGTTTATTGCAGCAATGGCTACGTTCGCCAAACTGTGGAAAAAAACCAAGATGCCCTTCAATGGATGAATGGATAAGGAAGATATGGTACATATACACAATGGAGTATTATCCCTTCATCAGAAAGGAGGAATACCCAAATTTTGTAGCAACATGGACGGGACTGGAGGAGATTATGCTGAGTGAAATAAGTCAAGCAGAGAGAGTCAAGTATCATATGGTCTCACTTATTTGTGGAGCATAACAAATAACATGGAGGACGTGGGGAGATGGAGAGGAGAGGGAATTGAGGGAAACTGGAAGGGGAGATGAACCATGAGAGACTATGGGCTCTGAAAAACAACAAGAGGGTTTTGAAGGGGCGGGGGTTTGGAAGGTTGAGAAACTAGGTGGTGGGTAATAGGGAGGGCGTGTACTGCATAGAGCACTAGGTGTGATGCCAAAACAATGAACACTGTTATGCTGTAAATAAACAAATAAAAAAAATTTAAGGCAAAAAAAAAAAAAAGATTCTTGGGCTCTACGACCGCCAGCATCAAGACAGAGAAGTAGCCACAGGCAGAAGGGTGAGGACATAAGCTGCCCATCCTGTAATCATGGATTCCCAAACCTGGAACACTGTTGGGACTGCCTTCTTCAGGCCATGTCGCTTAGTCCCAGGAGAACAGAAAATCCTGCAGGGGACTAGAAGCAAACCCTGACCACATCCTCTCACCTGGCCACAAAATTCAGCAGACTTTAAGTTTTGGGGAGTGGGTTGAAAGTCACGTTTCAAAGGCACACCAGACCCATGAATCTTAATCTCACCATATTTGGCCCAGACACCAAACACTCTGAATGGAAGGCAAGGAGAGCCTCTGCAGATGACGAGCCCACAGGAGAGTGGACAGCCAAAACAGAACACCAGAGCACATGTCACACACACCTGGGACTCTCTCAACTGCCAGGCCTTGGGCACTCCATGAGCTCTTCTTCCTAAAGAAATTATCCTCAGGGTAGAAAATAGAATGCTTGTTTCAAATACAGCGAAGACAGAGACCTTTTGTGAATTCATGTTGTACTCCTGAAACTGGCCGAAAGCCTTTTCCGATGGCTTCCCATGGGGATTGGTTCTCTTCCAACATCCTCCGTGCTTGCTCCTGTGAGCTTCAAACAGATGAGTCCATCCTGGGTCTACACTGCTAGGGTGTAGGGTCTGCCTTTAAGGTTTGGTCAGCTGGGAAAATTGGGAGACATTTATGGCATGATTTCTGGAGATGCAAGAAGAACTCGTGTCCTCACAGTTGAAGACCCCAGACATGTCTTTGTTATGGTTGCGGTTGTTAACTCTTAGCTTTCCTGGAAGGGCAGGGGGCGCTTTTCCTGTTCAGAAGCATCCTGATAGGGTGTGAGTACAATGAACTTGTGTATGGCGTGGAGTTCCCCATGTGAGGTGGTTTGTACTCCTGAATATTTCTTGACCTTATGTGGGTAAGATGGAATTGTGGATTCTTGCACTTAACAGGAGTCCAGAGGTGTGGTGGTGGCAGTCACGGCCAAAGACTACAAAGTCGGCCATTGAGAAGCTGCCCCCAAATCGTTTCACAAACTATCTTGGGGAAATACCACAATGGCTGGAGTGGTTTGAAATGATTTTGATACTCCTGGCTGACCCATAACTACTCCAGCCAGGCGACGTGATGAGGCATGCTTTGGTGAGGAGTTGTTGCTAGGACCTCAGAGTTTTGTGACGTCACAGAAGATGACTTCACAGAAGCAGCAATCCCATTCTCATGACATATGAGTCCTATGGCTTTAAGTAGAAAGACCTGGGAGGAAAAAGAAAGAGCCCTGTTAGCCTGATCATGAACTCATGTGGTCTTTTCTGTTTCTTTCCCACTTCTACTTTCTATAAAATTAGAAAAGAAAACGATGATCTGTATACCAATCTTTAGACCAATATTTCTCCAGAGAGAGCAAGGTGTTGCTATTTCCACTGCAATTTCTAGAGATCTCAATCAACAGCGAGGCCTCTTGGCTCCCATTAGGTCTCTGGGAGGTTGGATATCCTTGGGTGAGAAGGTCCATTCTTAGCTTCTGTTCCCTATGGATTCTCGGGTGTAAGGACTTTCTTTGTTGCTTGGTCAGCTTTGAAGGCGAGGGAAGCAAGAAGGGAAGGAAAGTCACAATTCCAGGAACATTGCCAAGGCAGGGATGCATTGTGCTGTCCGTGTCCTTATCTGCTAGTGTCCTGAAACACCATTCCCAAGGGATGAAGGCTCTGTCTACCTGACATTACCTTAAACACCATTGCAAAGGCTTCATGGAGAGTGAAAGGCCTCATGATCGCTACCCGGAAAAAAAGAGCCCAGGTCACCACTCCTTGTCATCCTTAGTTAATGCTACATGCCAGAGTCATGGGGAGAGCCATGTTGAGCAACTCTCTTTATTCAGATGAAAATGAACGGCCAACATCGATGGCCTGCCATGCCCACACTAGCATCACTGTGGAAGGAGCCGAGATACCCTAGTATCTAGTAAGGGCTAGTGGATAAAGATTATTATGAAGATGGTGATAAAGAAGATGATTTCTAGAGGAGTCAAGATGCCTGGGAAGTAGGGGGAGGCACCATTTCAACTCAACTTTAGAGTTAAAGTGAGCTGATTACCTACCAACGAACTCCGACCACCCATGTAATCAGCCTGAGATCAGAATTATACGCGTCTGGATCTCTACAGGAGCAGAAGATGCCAGTGGCAGGTAAAGCAGACTCGGAGCATCAGACTGATATAGGAAGATAAACAAAAGGTGGAGGGAGCCTCCAGAGGTGACCGTTTGGAAAGTAATACCACAATATGAGAGTGCCCTGTCTCTGGGGACCAATATTAACTTGGAGTCTGGATGAAAGCACTCAAAAAACAAAGAGCAAAGGATCGCGGGCAGAAATAGTGGGAACCTGGGCTGTTAGGCTCAGGGACCTAAGTCTCTGGACCCAGGATAGCCTCTCCTGGTGCTGAGCCAGAGAGAGTGCGACAGAGAAATCAGGTCTCCATCCCTGAGCCTGCAGTGTGCCAAGAACGACTGGGGTCTGGCTCCCGTGAGAGGCTGGGAGCCTGGCCAGACGGCAATCCTGAAATGCACGTGTCCCACACCCTCACATGGGATAGGTGCTCATAGGCGCTAGCCTGGAGCTCTGGCATCCAGAAAAACCGGACATTCCCAGCCGGGGACAGTGGGAAAATCTCAGTGTGCGATCTCTGCTCGGAACCTCTCTGGTGGTCTGGAGCTTCCCAGACAGCCACCGCTGCCCTGGTTTTGGGTACAACGAGGAGCTCCTGCATCCCCAGGGACAGTGACTCAGAAGAGATTCTGCCAGCATCTATTGCAAAACATTCTGAGGCTTCCCTCTGAGAGGGAGGTCAGGGTGCAGTTTGCTCTCCTCTAAACCTCCAAAAACCATCAAAAGCTGTCAAGACGAGAGAAAACAGATGAAAGAGCATAAAAACCCCCCAGAGAACAAAAGCCTGAAAAAAAAAAACCAGTTTCCTCCGAGCCCACCCGCTTGAGGGGAGTGGGAGGACCTAACTCAGAGAACATCATCGTCTGAAAACCCACGTGGCAGGCTCCTCCTCAGAAAACCAACCAGGAAGGAAGAAAAAAAAAAGACTTCAAGAGAACAACCCCCACTACTTCATAAATACAACTTTTATTTTTAACTCTTTACCAATATTCTGGTTCTTTTTTTTTAAATACATACAGATAATTTTTTAACCTATTTACCACCACACTGAGATTACCAGTACATCAAATTCTTTAATAACCTTCTAACCTGAACTTTTTGATACATACACTGGTGTTTTTCTTTTGCTTTTCTATTTTTTTAATTCTTTTTAAATTTTAACTTAGTTTAGTCTAGTTTATTAATTTTTAATTTTTATTTTCTACTATATGAAAAATATGAAAATTTTATTTTCTACTATTTATTTTATTTTATTTTCTATTATATATATAGAGTTAAACTTCAAGGTAATCCCCTTACCCCCATCAATGCTACCCCTATAGGCAAACCAGATTCTAATCCCCCTGTAACTTAGGAAAGTTGAGTCCCTTAACAAAAACATCAAGATACATTCAGGAAGAATCAAAATAACCTTCCTTACCCACACTGAGAATTTATAACCACTCTCCCAATTTTTCCTTCTGTCAGTGTTTCTGTGAATTTGTGTTTGTCCTGATAATATATAAACCTTATACTTGGGGTTCTTTCTGATAAGGGTCTTCCCTTTTTTTTTGCATATATATATATATTTATATATAAAAACTTATATATATAAATATATATATATTTATATATAAATATATATATGCAAAAAAAGACTAATAAAAGTATATTACAAGAGAAATATATATATATTTATATCTATATAATATATATATAATATAATATAATAATATAATATAATATAATATATATAATAATATATATAATATTTATATATTATATATAAATATATATAATATATATATATATTTCTCTTGTAATATACTTTTATTAGTCTTTTTGTTTGTCTGTTTTTGCTTGTATACTTCACGAATCTTACCTTGTGGCCCATTTGGGCTGAGCCTTCTCTTTTATCTTCCCTTTTTTTCCTATCTCTCTCTCTTTTTTTTTCCTTTTTTCTTTTCCCTTTTTTTCTTTCTTCTTCTCTATTTCTTTTTATTTTCTTTTATCTCTCATTTTGGTGGGGAATCCTTATTGCACAGAAGTGTTCCAGGGTGCACATTGACTGTACCACAATCGATAAGTCCAGCTGCATCTGTTTAGTCATCTCTTACCAAAATGACTAGGAGGAGGAATACCCAACAGAAGAAAAATACAGAGGATGGGCCTTCTGCAACAGAGACTAATGTCTATCGACATAGACAATATGTCAGAAGAGGATTCAGACTAACAATTATCCAGGCAATAGCTAGGTTGGAGAAAGCCATGGATGACCAAACAGAATTGATTAGAGCAGAACTGAAAGCCACCAGGGATGATGTTCAAAATGCTCTCCATGAGTTCCAATCTAATCTAAATTATCTAAAAGCTAGGGTAACTGAGACAGGATAGAATTAGTGATCTGGAGGAGAAACAGATAGAGAGAAAGGATCAGGAGGAAGCCTGGAACAAACAGCTCTGAAGCCATGAAAACAGAATCAGGGAAATAAATGATGCCAAGAAAGGTTCCAACGTCAGAATTATTGGAATCCCTTAAGGGGAGGAAAAAGAAAGAAGTCTAGAAGATATAGTGGAAGAAGTTGTCTATGAAAATTTTCCCAATCTCACGAATGAAAATAACATTCATGTACTAGAGGCAGAGAGATTTCCTCCCAAGATTTTAAATTCTCGAAAGTCCTCACGACACCTTATAGTTAGAATGAGGAATTATGTTTCAAGAGAGACCCTCTTAAAAGCAGCTAGGGCAAAGAACTCCTTACATACAGAGGAAAGACCCTTAGAATAACATCAGACCTTTCCACAGAGACCTGGCAAGCCAGGAAGGGCTGGCAAAATATATTCAGAGTACTAAATGAGAAGAGCATGCAACCAAGTATACTCTATCCAGCAAGACTCACATTTAAAATGGATGGAGAGATAAAGAGTTTCCAAGACAGACTAGGCTTAAAAGACTATGAAACCACCAAGCCGACACTGCAGGAAATATTGAGGGGGGGTCGTATAAAAGAGAAAAAATCCTAAGAATATCATTGAACAGAAAAATAGAAACAATCTACAGACAGAAAGACTTCAAAGGCAACACGATGTCAATAAAAACCTATCTATCAATAATCACTCTCAAGGTGAATGGCCTAAATGCGCCCATAAAACGACACAGGATTGCAGATTGGAAAAAACGGCAGGACCCATCCATATGTTGTCTACAAGAAACCCATTTTGAACCTAAGGATACACCCAGACTGAAAGTGAAGGGATGGAGAAGCATCTTTCATGCCAAAGGCCTCAAAAGAAGGCCGTGGTAGCGATTCTCATATCAGATAAATTATATTTTAAACTAAAGACTGTAGTCAGAGATACAGAAGGACACTACATAATTCTTAAAGGGACTATCCACCAAGATGATCTAACAATTGTGAATATCTATGTCCCCTATAAGGGAGCACACAATTACATAAGAAAACTATTAATCAAGATAAAGAGTCATATTGATATGAATACAATAATAGTAGATTTTAATACGCCTCTCTCAGAAATAGACAGACCATCGAAGCAGAAAATTAATAAAGAAATAAGAGCATTGAATGAAACATTGGACCAGATGGACCTCATCGACATATACAGAACATTCCACCCTAAAACAACAGAATACTCATTCTTCTCAAGTGCACATGGAACCTTCTCCAGAATACACCACATATTGGGTCACAAAGCAGGACTCAACCGATACCAAAAGACTGACATCATTCCCTGCATATTCTCCGATCACAATGCTTTGAAACTGGAGCTCAATCACAAGGAAAAGTTCAGAAGGAACTCAAACACCTGGAAGCTAAAGACCACCTTGCTTAAGAATGCTTGGATCAGAGGAGTCAAGATGGCGGAGAAGTAGCAGCCTGAGACTACATCAGGTAACAGGAGATCAGCTCAATAGCTTATCTAAACATAGCAAACACCTACAAATCCAACGGGAGAGCGAGGAGAAGAAGAACAGCAACTCTAGAAACAGAAAATCAACCACTTTCTGAAAGGTAGGACTGGCGGAGAAGTGAATCTAAAACGACGGGAAGATAGACCGCGGGGGGAGGGGCCGGCTCCCGGCAAGCGGCGGAGGAACGGAGCACAAAATCAGGACTTTTAAAAGTCTGTTCCACTGAGGGACATTGCTCCAGGGGCTAAACCGGGGTGAAGCTCACGCGGGGCCTGCGTGGCCCCAGGCCCCGCAAGGTCACAGAAGGATCGGGGGTGTCAGAGTGTCAGAGAGCTCGCAGGTATTAGAACGGAGAAACCGGCTGCAAAGACAGAGCCGAGGACTGAACTCTCAGCTCGGGGTTACCTTGAACTGGTCGCGGGCTGGGTGAGCTCGGAGCGCGGCTAGAGGCTGGGGATACGGGAGTGATTGGGTGCTGTCCTCTGGGGGCGCACTGAGGAGTGGGGCCCCAGGCTCTCGGCTCCTCCGGGCCGGAGACTGGGAGGCCGCCATTTTCATTCCCGTCCTCCGGAACTCTACGGAAAGCGTTCAGGGAACAGAAGCTCCCAAAAGCGAACCCGAGCCGATTACTTAGTCCGGCCGCCGGTAAGGGCGGTGCAATCCCGCCTCGGGCAAAGACACTTGAGAGTCACTACAACAGGCCCCTCCCCCAGAAGATCAACAAAATATCCAGCCAGGACGAAGTTCATCTATCAAGGAGAAAGCAGATTCAATTCCCAAGACAGCAGAGTAATTCCAGAGGAGGAGAAAGCAAAGCACGGAACTCATGGCTTTCTCCCCATGATTCTTTAGTCTTGCGGCTCCTTCAATTTTTTTTTTTCTTTTTTCAATTTTTTATTTTTATTTTTTTTCTTTTTTCAATTTTTTTTTCTTTTTTCTTTTTTCTTCTTCTGCTAAATTTTTTTAAAAACTTTTACCCTTTTCTTTTTTAACGTTTTTTGACTAGTTCATCTAAATATATATATTTTTTCTTTCTTTTTTATATTTTTTTATTTGTTTTATTTTTTAAATTTTTTTCTTTTTTTTTTTTTTTCTTTTTTTTTCAGAACCTGTTTTTTATCCCCTTCCCCCCCCCCCCCCAATTTGGGGTCTCTTCTGATTTGGTTACAGCGCATTTTTCCGGGGTCTTTGCCACCCTATTAGTAGTTTATTTGCTCCTTCATATCCTCTTATCTGGACAAAATGACAAGGCGGAAAAAATCACCACAAACAAAAGAACAAGAGACAGTACCGAAGTCTAGGGACATAATCAACACAGACATTGGTACTATGTCAGATCAAGAGTTCAGAATGACGATTCTGAACATTCTAGCCGGGCTCGAAAAAGGCATGGAAGATATTAGAGAAACCCTCTCTGGAGATATTAAAGCCCTTTCTGGAGAAATTAAAGAACTAAAGTCTAACCAAGTTGAAATCAAAAAAGCTATTAATGAGGTGCAATCAAAAATGGAGGCTCTCACTGCTAGGATCAATGAGGCAGAAGAAAGAATTAGTGATATAGAAGACCAAATGACAGAGAATAAGGAAGCCGAGCAAAAGAGGGACAAACAGCTACTGGACCATGAGGGGAGAATTCGAGAGATAAGTGACACCATAAGACGAAACAACATTAGAATAATTGGAATTCCAGAAGAAGAAGAAACAGAGAGGGGAGCAGAGGGTCTATTGGAGAGAATCATTGGAGAGAATTTCCCTAATATGGCAAAGGGAACAAGCATCAAAATCCAGGAGATGCAGAGAACCCCCCTCAAAGTCAACAAGAATAGGTCCACACCCCATCACCTAATAGTAAAATTTACAAGTCTTAGTGACAAAGAGAAAATCCTGAAAGCAGCCCGAGAAAAGAAATCAGTAACATACAATGGTAAAAATATTAGATTGGCGGCAGACTTATCCACAGAGACCTGGCAGGCCAGAAAGAGCTGGCATGATATATTCAGAGCACTCAACGAGAAAAACATGCAGCCAAGAATACTCTATCCAGCTAGGCTATCATTGAAAATAGAAGGAGAGATCAAAAGCTTCCAGGACAAACAAAAACTGAAAGAATTTGCAAACACCAAACCAGCTCTCCAGGAAATATTGAAAGGGGTCCTCTAAGCAAAGAGAGAGCCTAAAAGTAGTAGATCAGAAAGGTACAGAGACAATATACAGTAACAGTCACCTTACAGGCTACTAATGGCACTAAATTCATATCTCTCAATAGTTACCCTGAATGTTAATGGGCTAAATGCCCCAATCAAAAGACACAGGGTATCAGAATGGATAAAAAAACAAAACCCATCAGTATGTTGCCTACAAGAAACTCATTTTAGACGCGAAGACACCTCCAGATTTAAAGTGAGGGGGTGGAAAACAATTTACCATGCTAATGGGCATCAGAAGAAAGCTGGGGTGGCAATCCTTATATCAGATCAATTAGATTTTAAGCCAAAGACTATAATAAGAGATGAGGAAGGACACTATATCCAACTCAAAGGGTCTGTCCAACAAGAAGATCTAACAATTTTAAATATCTATGCCCCTAACGTGGGAGCAGCCAACTATATCAACCAATTAATAACAAAATCAAAGAAACACATCAATAATAATACAATAATAGTAGGGGACTTTAACACTCCCCTCACTGAAATGGACAGATCATCCAAGCAAAAGATCAACAAGGAAATAAAGGCCTTAAATGACACACTGGACCAGATGGACATCACAGATATATTCAGAACATTTCATCCCAAAGCAACAGAATACACATTCTTCTCTAGTGCACATGGAACCTTCTCCAGAATAGATCACATCCTGGGTCACAAATCAGGTCTCAACCGGTATCAAAAGATTAGGATTATTCCCTGCATATTTTCAGACCACAATGCTCTGAAGCTAGAACTCAATCACAAGACGAAAGCTGGAAAGAACCCAAATACATGGAGACTAAACAGCATCCTTCTAAAGAATGAATGGGTCAACCAGGAAATTAAAGAAGAATTGAAAAAATTCATGGAAACAAATGATAATGAAAACACAACAGTTCAAAATCTGTGGGACACAGCAAAGGCAGTCCTGAGAGGAAAATATATAGCGGTACAAGCCTTTCTCAAGAAACAAGAAAGGTCTCAAGTACAGAACCTAACCCTACGCGTAAAGGAGCTGGAGAAAGAACAAGAAAGAAACCCTAAACCCAGCAGGAGAAGAGAAATCATAAAGATCAGAGCAGAAATCAATGAAATAGAAACCAAAAAAACAATAGAAAAAACCAATGAAACTAGGAGCTGGTTCTTTGAAAGAATCAATAGGATTGATAAACCCCTGGCCAGACTCATCAAAAAGAAAAGAGAAAGGACCCAAATCAATAAAATCATGAATGAAAGAGGAGAGATCATAACTAACACCAAAGAAATACAGACAATTATAAGAACATACTATGAGCAACTCTACGCCAACAAATTGGACAATCTGGAAGAAATGGATGCATTCCTAGAGACATATAAACTACCACAACTGAACCAGGAAGAAATAGAAAACCTGAACAGGCCCATAACCAGTAAGGAGATTGAAACAGTCATCAAAAATCTCCAAACAAACAAAAGCCCAGGGCCAGACGGCTTCCCAGGGGAATTCTACCAAACATTTAAAGAAGAACTAATTCCTATTCTCCTGAAACTGTTCCAAAAAATAGAAATGGAAGGAAAACTTCCAAACTCATTCTATGAGGCCAGCATCACCTTGATCCCAAAACCAGACAAGGATCCCACCAAAAAAGAGAACTACAGACCAATATCCTTGATGAACACAGACGCAAAAATTCTCGCCAAAATACTAGCCAATAGGATTCAACAGTACATTAAAAGGATTATTCACCACGATCAAGTGGGATTTATTCCAGGGCTGCAGGGTTGGTTCAACATCCGCAAATCAATCAATGTGATAGAACACATTAATAAAAGAAAGAACAAGAACCATATGATACTCTCAATAGATGCTGAAAAAGCATTTGACAAAGTACAGCATCCCTTCCTGATCAAAACTCTTCAAAGTGTAGGGATAGAGGGCACATACCTCAATATTATCAAAGCCATCTATGAAAAACCCACCGCAAATATCATTCTCAATGGAGAAAAACTGAAAGCTTTTCCATTAAGGTCAGGAACACGGCAGGGATGTCCATTATCACCACTGCTATTCAACATAGTATTAGAAGTCCTAGCCTCAGCAATCAGACAACAAAAAGAAATTAAAGGCATCCAAATTGGTAAAGAAGAAGTCAAACTATCACTCTTCGCAGATGATATGATACTATATGTGGAAAACCCAAAAGACTCCACTCCAAAACTGCTAGAACTTGTACAGGAATTCAGTAAAGTGTCAGGATATAAAATCAATGCACAGAAATCAGTTGCATTTCTGTACACCAACAACAAGACTGAAGAAAGAGAAATTAAGGAGTCAATCCCATTCACAATTGTACCCAAAACTATAAGATACCTAGGAATAAACCTAACCAAAGAGACTAAGAATCTATACACAGAAAATTATAAAGTACTCATGAAAGAAATTGAGGAAGACACAAAAAAATGGAAAAATGTTCCATGCTCCTGGATTGGAAGAATAAATATTGTGAAAATGTCTATGCTACCTAAAGCAATCTACACATTTAATGCAATCCCTATCAAAATACCATCCATTTTTTTCAAAGAAATGGAACAAATAATCCTAAAATTTATATGGAACCAGAAAAGACCTCGAATAGCCAAAGGAATATTGAAGAACAAAGTCAAAGTTGGTGGCATCACAATTCCAGACTTCAAGCTCTATTACAAAGCTGTCATCATCAAGACAGCATGGTACTGGCACAAAAACAGACACATAGACCAGTGGAACAGAATAGAGAGCCCAGAAATCGACCCTCAACTCTATGGTCAACTAATCTTCGACAAAGCAGGAAAGAATGTCCAATGGAAAAAAGACAGCCTCTTCAATAAATGGTGCTGGGAAAAATGGACAGCCACATGCAGAAAAATGAAATTGGACCACTTCCTTACACCACACACGAAAATAGACTCCAAATGGATGAAGGACCTCAATGTGAGAAAGGAATCCATCAAAATCCTTGAGGAGAACGCAGGCAGCAACCTCTTCGACCTCAGCCACAGCAACATCTTCCTAGGAACAACGGCAAAGGCAAGGGAAGCAAGGGCAAAAATGAACTATTGGGATTTCATCAAGATCAAAAGCTTTTGCACAGCAAAGGAAACAGTTCACAAAACCAAAAGACAGCTGACAGAATGGGAGAAGATATTTGCAAACGACATATCAGATAAAGGGCTAGTATCCAAAATCTATAAGGAACTTAGCAAACTCAACACCCAAAGAACAAACAATCCAATCAAGAAATGGGCAGAGGACATGAACAGACATTTCTGCAAAGAAGACATCCAGATGGCCAACAGACACATGAAAAAGTGCTCCACGTCACTCGGCATCAGGGAAATACAAATCAAAACCACAATGAGATATCACCTCACACCAGTCAGAATGGCTAAAATTAACAAGTCAGGAAATGACAGATGCTGGAGAGGATGTGGAGAAAGGGGAACCCTCCTCCACTGTTGGTGGGAATGCAAGCTGGTGCAACCACTCTGGAAAACAGCATGGAGGTTCCTCAAAATGTTGAAAATAGAACTACCCTATGACCCAGCAATTGCACTACTGGGTATTTACCCTAAAGATACAAACATAGTGATCCGAAGGGGCACGTGTACCCGAATGTTTATAGCAGCAATGTCTACAATAGCCAGACTATGGAAAGAACCTAGATGTCCATCAACAGATGAATGGATCAAGAAGATGTGGTATATATACACAATGGAATACTATGCAGCCATCAAAAGAAATGAAATCTTGCCATTTGCGACGACGTGGATGGAACTAGAGCGTATCATGCTTAGTGAAATAAGTCAATCGGAGAAAGACAACTATCATATGATCTCCCTGATATGAGGACATGGAGAAGCAACATGGGGGGGTAGGGGGATAGGAGAAGAATAAATGAAACAAGATGGGATTGGGAGGGAGACAAACCATAAATGACTCTTAATCTCACAAAACAATCTGGGGGTTGCTGGGGGGAGGTGGGATTGGGAGAGGGGGAGCGGGCTATGGACATTGGGGAGGGGAGGCGAACCATAAGAGACTATGGACTCTGAAAAACAACCAGAGGGTTTTGAAGGGACAGGGGTGGGAGGTTGGGGGAACAGGTGGTGGGTGATGGGGAGGGCACGTTTTGCATGGAGCACTGGGTGTTGTGCAAAAAGAATGAATACTGTTACGCTGAAAAAATTAATAAAAAGGGGAAAAAAAAAAAAAAAAAAGAATGCTTGGATCAACCAGGAGAACAAAGATGAACTTAAGCAATTCATGGAAACCAATGAGAATGAAGACACTTCGGTCCAAAACCTATGGGATACAGCAAAGGTGGTT
The DNA here is from genome assembly GCF_922984935.1 of Meles meles. Lineage (NCBI taxonomy): Eukaryota > Metazoa > Chordata > Mammalia > Carnivora > Mustelidae > Meles > Meles meles. The sequence continues at coordinate 15,479,489 of NC_060088.1, forward strand.
CTAAGGTGGAAATACATAGCCATCTAAGCCTCCCTCAAAAAAAAAAAAAAAAAAAAGAGAAAAATCCAGAATACATCAGCTGTCTCTACACCTTAAAGAACTGGAGAATCAACAACAAATCAAACCAACTCCACATGCAAGAAGGGAAATAATCAATTTTAGAGCAGAGATCAATGAGGTAGAAACCAGAGATACAGTAGAACGTATCAATGAAACTAGAAGCTGGTTTTTTGAAAGAATCAATAAGATCGACAAACTATTGGACACACTAATCCAAAAGAAAAGAGAGAAAGCCCAAATTAATAAAATTATGAATGAAAAGGGTAAGATCACTACTAACACCAAGGAAATAGAAACAATCATCAGAAATTATTATCAACAGTTATATGCCAATAAGCTAAGCAACCTAGATGAAATGGATGCATTCCTGGAAAACTATAAACTCCCAAACTTGAACCAGGAAGAAATTGACAACCTGAATAGACCGATATCTAGTAATGAGATTGAAGCAGTGATCAAAAACCTCCCAAAATACAAGAGCCCAGGACCTGACGGATTCCCTGGGGAATTCTACCAAACTTTCAAAGAAGAAATCACTACAATACTCTTGAAGCTGTTCCAAAAAATTGAAGCAGAAGGAAAACTTCCAGACTCTTTTTATGAAGCCAGCATTACCCTGATCGATCCCAAACCAGGCAAAGACTCAACCAAAATGGAGAATTTCAGACCAATATCACTGATGAATATGGATGCAAAGATTCTCAACAAGATCCTAGCAAACAGGATCCAGCAGCACATTAAAAAGATTATCCACCATGACCAGGTGAGATTCATCCCTGGCTTGCAAGGTCGGTTCAACATTCGCAAATCAATCAATGTGATAGAACAAATCAATAAGAGAAGAGAGAAGAACCACATGGTCCTCTCAATTGATGCAGAAAAAGCATTTGACAAAATCCAGCATCCGTTCCTGATGAAAACGCTTCAAAGTATAGGAATGGAGGGAATATACCTGAACTTTATAAAACCTATCTATGAAATACCCACAGCAAATATCATCCTCAATGGGAAAAAGCTTGCAGCCTTCCCGTTGAGATCAGGAACACGACCAATATGCCCACTCTCACCACTCTTGTTCAACATAGTATTAGAAGTTCTAGCAACGGCAATCAGACAACAAAGAGAAATAAAAGGTATCCAAATTGGTAAGGAAGAAGTCAAACTCTCTCTCTTCACAGATGACATGATTCTTTATATGGAAAACCCCAAAGACTCCACCCCCAAACTACTGGAACTCATGCAGCAATTCAGTAATGTGGCAGGATACAAAGTCAATGTACAGAATTCCGTGGCTTTCTTATACACTAACAATGAAAATACAGAAAGGGAAATTAGAGAATCAATTCCATTTACTATAGCATCAAGAACCATAAGATATTGGGGTGCCTGTGTGGCTCAGTGGATTGGGCCGCTGCCTTCGGCTCGGGTCATGATCTCAGGGTCCTGGGATCGAGCCCCACATCGGGCTCTCTGCTCTCCGGGGAGCCTGCTTCCTCCTCTCTCTCTGCCTGCCTCTCTGCCTACTTGTGATTTCTCTCTGTCAAATAAATAAATAAAATCTTTAAAAAAAAAAAAGAACCATAAGATACCTGGGAATAAACCTAACCAAAGAGGTAAAGGACCTGTACTTGAAGAACTACAGAACACTCATGAAAGAAAGTGAAGAAGACACAAAATGATGGAAGACTGTTCCATGATCTTGGATTAGAAGAATAAACATTGTTAAAATGTCTATACTGCCTAGAGCAATCTATACTTTTACTGCCATTCTGATCAAAACTCCACCGGTATTTTTCAAAGAGCTGGAGCAAATAATCCTAAAATTTGTATGGAATCAGAAGAGACCCCGAATTTCTAAGGAAATGTTGAAAAACAAAAACAAAACTGGCGGCATCACGTTACCCGATTACAAGCTTTACTACAAAGCTGTGATCACCAAGACAGCGTGGTACTGGCATAAAAACAGACACATAGACCAGTGGAAAAGAGTGGAGAGCCCAGATATGGACCCTCAATTCTATGGTTAAATAATCTTCGACAAAACAGGAAAAAAATATTCAATGGAAAAAAGACAGTCTCTTCAATAAATGGTGCTGGGAAAACTGGACAGCGATATGTAGAAGAATGAAACTCGACCATTCTCTTACACCATACACAAAGATAAACTCTAAATGGATAAAAGACTTCAACGTGAGACAGGAATCCATCAGAATCCTAGAGGAGAACTTAGGCAGTAACCTCTTCGATATCAGCCACAGCAACTTCTTTCAAGATATGTCTCCAAAGACCAAGGAAACAAAAACGAAAATGAACTTTTGGGACTGCATCAAGATCAAAAGCTTAAGCACAGCAAAGGAAACAGTCAACAAAACAAAAAGACAACCCACGGAATGGGAGAAGATATTTGCAAATGACAGTACAGACAAAAGGTTGATATCCAGGATCTATAAAGAACTCTTCAAACTCAACACACACAAAACAGATAATCATATCAAAAAATGGGCAGAAGATATGAACAGACACTTCTCCAACGAAGACATACAAATGGCTATCAGACACATGAAAAAATGTTCATCATCTCTCGTCATCAGGGAGATTCAAATTAAAACCACATTGAGATACCACGTGACACCAGTTAGAATGGCCAAAATTAGCAAGACAGGAAACATCGTGTGTTGGAGAGGATGTGGAGCAAGGGGAACCCTCTTCCACTGTTGGTGGGAATGCAAGTTAGTGCAGCCACTTTGGAGAACAGTGTGGAGATTCCTGAAGAAATTAAGAATAGAGCTTCCCTATGACCCTGCAATTGCACTGCTGGGTATTTACCCCAAAGATACAGATGTAGTGAAAAGAAGGGCCATCTGTACACCAATGTTTATTGCAGCAATGGCTACGGTCGCCAAACTGTGGAAAGAACCAAGATGCCCTTCAACGGATGAATGGATAAGGAAGATGTGGTACATATACACAATGGAGTATTATGCCTCCATCAGAAAGGATGAATACCCAAATTTTGTAGCAACATGGACGGGACTGGAAGAGATTATGCTGAGTGAAATAAGTCAAGCAGAGAGAGTCAAGTTTCATATGGTCTCACTTATTTGTGGAGCATAACAAATAACATGGAGGACGTGGGGAGATGGAGACGAGAAGGAGTTGAGGGAAACTGGAAGGGGAGATGAACCATGAGAGACTATGGACTCTGAAAAACAACCAGAGGGTTTTGAAGGGGCGGGGGGGCGTTGGGGGTGAGAGGTTGAGGAACCAGGTGGTTCCACCAGGTGGTGGGTAATAGGGAGGGCACGTACTGCATGGAGCACTGTGTGTGATGCCAAAACAATGAACACTGTTAATGCTGTAAATAAACAAATAAAAAATATAGAAAAAGAGAAGATAATTTCCAAATAAAAAAGCAAGCAGACCAAGGGAAATATCCTATGGCTTCACTCCTATGTGGCCCATGAGGAATAACATGGACATTACTAGTAAGGGAAAATGAAAGGAGTAGAAGTCAGATAGGGAGACACACCAGGAGAGACTCAGGACATTGGGGACCAAGCTGAGGGTTACAGAAGGATAACACATGCCACAAAGAGGGAACTGGATAATAGGTATAGTGGTGGTGTGGCATTATATGAGGATGAGTACTTGGTAGTATATATAATTAAAGTATCAGGGAATACTATGTCAAAAAACGTAGGAGGGATCAAAGACTGGCTTGCCGAATATCAGAAAAAATAGTGAATCGAGAGCAAAACAGGCCGTCTCTCTTGGAGATGAAGAAGGAAAGAAAAGAAATGAATTCTAGTTTTATTATCTTACTGATTAAAACTGTATGCAATTGGTTTCCTATAAGGTCCTTATCTGAATTGGTCTTTGGAATCGTAGGAAGAGTCTTCCCTCTTCCTACAATTTGGGAATACATGAATAAAGCCGTTATGACCATTAAATGTCTCGAATTGTGGACCAGAGAATTGATTTGAATTGGCCCTCTGTGTGTTGAGAGATGTTTGAGGACTGCTTTAAAGCTTTCATCATTACCTGAGACGTCAGATATGTATGACACATGATCGTGTCTTGGTAGTGAGTATGTGTCTTGGAATTTATCCTTTTCTCTCCAGTATTGGATTTTCTGGCATACTTGTGTGTAGGGGTCTTTTAGGTACGGTGGTTTAATTAATTAATTAATTAACTCTTGATAGGTTAGGAGTTAATTAATCCAGTTTGGACGGTTTGTTACTTTGATTCTCTAAGCTTCTTTTTTTTTCTTTTTAGCATTTTCTCTGAATTTGCTTCCATGAGTGCTATTCCTCACTTGCTAGCTAACTTCAGTTGGAATCTTTTAAGTGCGTGTGTGTGTGTGTGTGTGTGTGTGTGTGTGTGTGTTTCACAAAATGCTCAAAATGATATTTTAAGAGATATGAAGCTGCTCCATTCCAGATAAATTTCACCTTCAAAACCAGTGGAAACTCACGTTACATCCCGTACTTCGTTTCCTGCATTGAATATTCCATTTGAACCACTTTTAGAAACCCAGATTCTGACTAGCCTGCCTGGGACAAACACCAAATTTTGTGTGCCTGGTTAGAGTCTAAATGCCTGTTTCTTTTTCTTGCATTTTCACATGATTTTTTACTTCCATGAGTGAGGGAAATCATACGGAATTTGCCTTCCTGTGACAGACACATATGGCACAGCCCAATGTCCTCTCCATTTCCGCCACAGGTCACAAGGAGAAAGAATGCCATCTTGCTTATGGCTCCATAAGAGTCCGCTGTACTTTTGGAGGAGGGGAGATGGTAGAAGTGTCTAGGTGCTCCAGGATTGTCTTCAGTCATCTGCACAACCAGGAAATGACCACATCAACGTAAACATGGCATAAATTAACCTGAAGCCGAGAAATCACACTCCACAGCGAAAGAGAAAAGAAGTCACAGAGACAATGGGAGAAGGCTGTAGGGAGGGCTTATGGGAGATTTGGACAGCTGGTGCTTCAGAGGGCAGGGAGCCATGGCCAACGACAAAGGCCCAGGGGAGAGGAGCAACTTAGAACCCACAATTTGAATGTTGACCCATAGCTGTCCCCATAGGGACTTGAGGCTGGTAGATTCCAGATCAGCATGATTTGCAGACATAGATTCCAGAACTGCAGAACACTGTGTATCTCCTTGAGAGGACAGCAGCAAGCAACCAGGTACAGACAGCCTGGAAACCATGATCAGAGACAATACCTGTTGACACCATGGTAAGATTATTATTTCTTTGGGTGCATTCCTGATGGGCAGTTTTGGTGGAGAAGGATCGATGGGCGCCAAAGATACTTGGGCTCTATTCCCTCCAGCATCAAGACTGAGAAGTGGCCACAGGCAGGACGGTGAGGACATTCGCTGCCCAACCTGCCATCACGGATTCCCAAACCTGGAACACTGTTGGCACTGCCTTCTTGAGGCCACGTTGCTTAGTCCCAGGAGAACAGAAAATCCTGAAGGGGACTAGAAGAAAGCCCTGGCCACATCCTCTCAATCGGCCTCAGATCAGCAGGCTTTAAGTTTTGTGGAGTGGGTTGAAAGTAAAGTTTCACTGACACACCACACCCACGAGGCTTAAACTCACCATATTTGGCCCAGCAACAAACACTTTGAATGGAAGGCAAGGAGAGCCTCTGGAGAGGACGACCCAAAGGAGAGTGGACAGCCACAACACAACCCCAGAGCGCATGTCACACACACCTGAGACTCTCTCAAGTGCCAGGCCTTGGGCACTCCATGAGCTCTTCATCCTAAAGAAATTATCTTCAGGTTAGATAACAGAATGCGCATTAAGAATACAGAGAAGACAGAGACCTTTTGTACATTCACGATGTATTCCTGAAACTGGCCCGAAAGCCTTTTCCGATGGCTTCCCATGGGGATTGGTTCTCTTCCAACATGCTCCTTTCTTGCTCCTGTGAGCTCCAAACAGATGAGTCTGTCCTGGGCCTAAGTTTATAGGGTGTATTGTCTGCCTTTAATGTTTGGTCAGGTTTAAAATTGGGAGGCATTTATGGGATGATTTCTGAAGATGCAAGAAGAACTCGTGTCCTTACTGTTGAAGACTCCAGAAATGTCTTTCGTATGGTTGGGGGTGTTAACTCTGAGGTTCCCTGTTAGGGTTGGGGGCTCGTTTCCTGGACGGAAGCATCCTGATAAGGTGTGAGGACCATGAACATGTTTATGGGGTGGAGTTCCCCGAGTGAGGCTGCTTGTACTCCTGACTCTTTCTTGACCTTCCGTTGGTAAGATGGAATTGTGGATTCTTGCCCTTCTCAGGAGTCCAGAGGGGTGGTGGTGACAGTCACGTCCAAAGACTACAAATTCGGCCATGGAGAAGCTGACCCCAAATCGCTTCACACACTCTCTTGGTGAAATACCCAGACGGCTCCAGCGGATTGGAGTGATTTTGATACTCCTGGCTGACCCAGAACTACTCCAGGCAGGTGAACTGATGAGGCGTGGTTTGGTGAGGAGTGGTTGCTAGGATCTCAGAGCTTTGTGACATCACAGAAGCTGACTGCACTGAAGCAGCAATCCCATTCTCATGACATAGGAGTCCTATGGCTTTAAGTAGAAAGACGAAAGACCTGGGAAGGAACAAGATAGAGCCCTGTTAGCCTGATCATGAACTCAGGTGGTCCTTTCTGTTTCTTTCCCACTTCCATTTTCTATACAAAGAGAAAAGGAAATGATGTTCTGTCTACCATTCTTTAGACCAACATTTCTCCAGAGAGAGCAAGGTGTTCCTATTTCCACTGCAATTTCTAGAGATCTCAATCAACAGCGAGGCCTCTTGGCTGCCATTAGGTCTCTGGGAGGTTGGATATCCTTGGGTGAGAAGGTCCATTCTTAGCTTCTGTTCCCTATGGTTTCTCAGGTGGAAGGTCTGCCTGGTGCTTGGTCAGCTTTTAAGGTGATGGAAGGATGAAGAGAAGGAAAGTCACCATTCCATGAAAATTGCCAGGACAGGGATGCGTTGTGCTGTCCGTATGTTACATGCTATTTTCCTGGAACACCAGTCCTAAGGGATGAAGGCTTGTCGACCTGTCATTACCTTAAACAGCATTGCAAACGCTACATGGAGAGTGAAATTCTGCATGATCGCTACCCCGAAAGAAAGAGCCCTGGCAGCACTCCTTGTCATCATTAGTTAATGCTACATGCCATTGTCATGGGGATAGCCATGTGGAGAAACTCTCTTTATTCAGATGAAAATGATCGGCCAACATCGATGGCCTGTCACGTCCCCTCTAGCATCACTGTGGAAGGAGCCGAGATACTCATTTAAGGGCTAGTGGATAAAGATGATTATGAAGATGATGATAAAGAAGATGATTTCCAAATGAAAATGCAAGCTAACCAAGGGAAATATCCTATGGCTTCACTCCTATGTGGCCCATGCGCAATATCTTGGACATGAGTTGTAGTAAGGGAAAACGGAAGGAGATGTCAGATAGGGAGTCACACCAGGAGAGACTCAGGACTTTGAGGAAAAAGCTGTGGGTTACAGGAGGATAAGTACTGCCATAAAGAGGGAACTGGTTAATGGGTATGGAGGTGTTGTGACATTATATGAGGATGAGTCCTTGGTGGTATATGCAATTAAAGAATCAGGGAACACTATGTCAAAAAACGTAGGATGGATGAAAGGCTGGCTTGCCGAATATCAGAAAAAAATTGTGAATAGAAAGCAAAACATGCCGTTTCACACGGAGATGAAGAAAGAAAGAGAAGGGAAATTAATTCTAGTTTTATTATCTTACTGATTCAAATGGTATGCAATTGGTTTCCTATAAGTCCTTATCTGAATTGTGTCTTTGGACATTGTCAATTAGAGTCTTTCCTCTTCCTACATTATGGGAATAAATGAGAAAAGCCGACAGTACCATTAAATGTCTCAAATTGTAGACCAGGGAATTGATTTGAACCTGGCTTTCTGTGTGTTGGGAGATGTTTGAGGTCTGCTTCAAAACCTTTCTTCAACACCTAAGATGTCAGACATATATGACTCATGATCTTGTCATGGTAGTGCGTATGTGCCTTGGAAATTATCCTTATCTCTCCGGTATTGGATTTTCTGGCAGAGTTGTGTGTAGGTGTCTTTAGGTAAGGTAATTAATTCTTGATATGTAAGGAGTTAACGTATCCAGATTGGGCGGTTTCATACATTGAGTCTCTAAGCTTTTGTTTTCTATGGTACTTTCTCTGAGTTTTGCTTCCATAAGTCCCATTCCTCATTTGCTCCCTAAATTCTGTGGGACTCTTTTAAGTGTGTGTGTGTGTGTGTGTGTGTGTGTGTGTGTGTGTGTGTGTGTGTTTGTTTCACAAAATGTAAAAAATGATATTTTAGGAGATATGAAGCTGCTCTATTCCAGATCACAATTCACCTTCAAACACTGTAGCAACTCACGTTCCATCCCATTTGGCCATATTTCCTGCATTGAATGTCACATTTGATCCACTTTTAGAAAGGCAGATTCTGACTAGCTGCCTGGGACAAAAACTAAATTTTGTGTGCCTTGTTGGAGTCTAATTGCCTGTCCCTTTTTCTTGCTTTTTCACATGTTTTTTACTCCCATGAGTGAGTAATATCGTATGGTAGTTGTCTTTCTGTGACTGACAGATATGACACAGCCCAATCCTCTCTCGCTTTCCGCCACATGTCACAAGGAGCAAGAATGCCTTCTTCCTTATGGATCCTTAAGAGTCTGCAGTGCATCTGGAGGACAGGGAGACTCTAGAAGTGTCTGGGAGCTCTAGGCTTGTCTTCAGCCATCAGCACCACCAGAAGATGACCACATCCATGGAAACATGGCATAAATGGACCTGAAGCCTAGAAATCACACTCCACAGTGAAAGAGAGAAGTCACAGAGACCATGGGAGAATTGTGTAGACAGGGCTTATGGGAGAATTGGCCGGTTGGTGCTTCAGAGGGCAGGGAGCCATGGCCAAAGACAAAAAGGCCGAGGGGGGAGTAGCACCTTAGAACCCACAATTTGAATGTTGACCCATAGGTGTTGGCGGAGAAAAGGAGAGTGTCTGAGTGACACAAATTCTTGCAACCTAAGGGTCTTGAGGCCGGGGCATTCCAGAGCAGCAAGCTTTGCAGACATATACTCTAAAGAACACTGTGTATCTCCTGGAGAGGACAACAGCAAGCAACAAGGTACAGACAGCCTATAAACCATGATCAGAGACAATACCTGTTGACACCGTGGTACGATTCTTATTTCTTTCTGTGCATTCATGATGGGCAGTGTTGGTACAGATGCCTCGATGGGGGCGAAAGATGCTTGGGCCCTACAACAGCCAACATCAAGACTGAGAAGTGGCCACATGCAGGAGCACGTTAGCTGCCTAACCAGCAATCACGGAATCCCAAACCTGGAACACTGTTGGACCTTCTTCAGGCCATGCTGCTTAGCCCCAGGAGAACAGAAAATCCTGCAGAGGACTAGAAGAAAGCCCTGCCCACATCCTCTCACCTGGCCACAGAGTTCAACAGGCCTTAAGTTTTGTGGAGTGGTTTTAAGTTCATGTTTCACAGGCACACCAGACCCGCGAAACTTAAACTCAACATATTTGGCCCGGACACCACATAGTCTGAATGGAAGGCAAGGAGAGCCTCTGCAGAGGACGTGCCCACAGGAGAGTGGACAGCCACAACACCACACCACACGATCTTGTCATGGTAGTGCGTATGTGTCTTGGAATTTATCCTTTTCTCTCCAGTTTTGGATTTGCTAGAAAACTTGTGTGGAGACGTCTTTTAGGTAAGGTTGTTTAATTAATTATTTACTTACTTACTTAATTAATTAATTCTTGATAGGTAAGTAGTTAATTTATCCCGTTTGGACGGATTGTTACTTATATTCTCTAAGCTTTTGTTTTTTATGGTACTTTCTCTGAATTTTGCTTCCATGAGTGTTTTCCTCTCTTTTTCCCTAACTTCTGTGGACTCTTTTAAGAATGTGTGTGTGTGTGTGTGTGTGTCTGTGTGAGTGAGAGTGTGTGTGTTTCACAAAACATTAAAAATGATATTTTAAGAGATATGACGCTGCTCTATTTCAGATCACATTTCCCCTTTAAACACTGTGGAAACTCATGTTACCTCCCATTCGGCCACATTTCCTGTATTGAATGTCCCATTTGATCCACTTTTAGAAAGGCAGATTCTACTAGCCTGCCTGTCACAAACACCAAATTTTGTGTGCCTCATTAGAGTCTAATTGGCTGTCCCTTTTTCCTGCTTTTTCCCATGTTTCTTTACTTCCATGAGTGAGTGAAATCATATGGTAGTTTTCTTCTCTGACTGACAGATAAGACACAGCCCAATGCTCTCTCCCTTTATGCCTCATGTCACAAAGAGCAAGAATGCATTCTTTCTTATGGCTCCATAAGGGTCCGCAATGCATCTCAAAGACAGGGATACTGTAGAGGTGTCTGTGAGCTCAGGCTTGTCTTAGCCATCAGCAGAAGGAGAAGATGACCACATCAATGGAAACATGGCATAAATGGACCTGAAACCTAGAAATCACACTCCACAGTGAAAGAGAGAAGAAATCACAGAGACCAGGGGAGAATTGTGAAGACAGGGCTTATGGGAGAATTGGACGGTTAGTGCTTAAGAGGGCAGGGAGCCATGGCCAAAGACAAAGGCCCAGGGGAGTGGTGCACACTTAGAACCCACAATTTGATTGTTGACCCATAGCTGTTGTCGGAGAAAAGGAGAGTGACTGAATGAAATGAGTTCTTTCAAGGGTCTTGAGGCTGGGGGATTCCAGATCAGCATGCGTTGCAGGCATAGACTCCAGAGAACACTGTGTCTCTCCTGGAGAGGACACCAGCAGGCAACGAGGGGCAAACAGCCTAGAAACCATGATCAGAGAGTAAAGCTGTTGACATCATGGTAAGATTATTATTCCTTTGGGTGCAATCATGATGGGCAGTGTTGGTGGAGATTCCTCGATGGGCGCCAAAGATACTTGGGCTCTACGACCGCGAGCATCAAGACTGAGAAGTGGCCATAGGCAGGACGGTGAGGATATTAGCTGCCCAACGTGCAATCACGGATTCCCAAACCTGGCACACTGTTGGGACTGCCTCTTTCAGGCCACGTTGCTTAGTCCCAGGAGAACAGATAATCCAGCAGGGGACTAGAAGGAAGCCCTGCCCACATCGTCACACCTGGCTACAGAATTCAGCAGGCCTTAAGTTTTGGGGACTGGGTTGAAAGTCACGTTTCACAGGCACACCATATTTGGCCCAGACACCAAACCTTCTGAATGGAAGGCAACGAGAGCTACTGCAGAGGACGAGCCGACAGGAGAGTGGACAGCCATAACACAATCCCAGAGGGCATGGCACACACACCTGGGACTCTTTCAAGTGCCAACACTTGTGCACACCATGAGCTCTTCTCCTAAAGTAATTATATTCAGGGTAGATGACAGAATGCATTTTTCGAATACAGAGAAGGTAGAGACCTTTTGTACATTCACGTTTTATTCTTGAAACTGGCCCGAAAGCCTTTTAAGAAGGCTTCACATGGGGATTGGTTTTCTTGTAACATGCTCCGTGCTTTCTCCTGTGAGCTCCAAACAGATGAGTCCCTCCTACCCTAAGATTCTAGGGTATAGGGTCTGAATTTAATGTTTTTTTCAGCTGGGAAAATTGGGAGGCATTTATGGCACGATTTCTGGAGATGCAAGAAGAACTCGTGTCCTCACTGTTGAAGACTCCGGACATGTCTTTGGTATGGTTGCGGGTGTTAACTCGGAGATTTCCTCGGAGTGCGTGGGGCGCTTTTCCTGGTGAGAAGCATCCTGATAAGGTGTGAGGACCATGAACATGTGTATGGCCTCAACTTCCCCGTGTGAGGCTGCTTGTAATCCTGTCTCTTTCTTGACCTTATGTGGGTAAGATGGAATTGTGGATTCTTGCCCTTCTCAGGAGTTCAGAGAGGTGGTGGTGACAGTCAAGCCACAGAGTACAAATTCGGCCATGTAGAATATGACCCCAAATCGCTTCATAAACTGTCTTGGTGAAATAACCAGGTGACTCTAGCTGTTTGGAGTGATTTTGATAATCCTGGCTGACCCAGAACTACTCCAGCCATGTCAAGTGATGTGGCGTGTTTTGGTGAAGAGTGGTTGCTAGGAACTCAGAGATTTTTGATGTCAAAGAAGCTGACTTCACTTAAGCAGCAATCCCATTCTCATGACATATGAGTCCCAAGGCTTTAAGTAGAAATACATGGGAATGAACAAGAAAGAGCCTTGTTAGCCTTATCATGAACTCACGTGGACTTTTCTGTTTCTTTCCCACATCCACATTCTATACAAAGAGAAAAGGAAACGATGTTCAGTATTCCATTATTTAGACCAACATTTCTCCAGAGAGATCAAGGTGTTCTTATTTCCTCTGCAATTTCTAGATATCTCAATCAACATCGAGGACTCTTACTACTATTATGTCTCTGGGATGTTTGATATCCTTGGGTGAGGGGGACCATTCTTAGCTTCTGTTCCCTATAGTTTCTTGGATGTAAGGTCTGCCTTTGGTACTTGGTCAACTTGGAAGGTGAGGGAAGGAAGAAGGTAAGGAAAGTCACAATTCCAGGAAAATTGGCAGGGCAGGGAAAGTTTGTGCTGTCCGTGTTCTTATCTGCTAGTGTCCTGAAACACCAGTCCTAAGGGATCAAGGCTCTGACTACCTGTACATTACCTTAAACACCATTGCAAAGGCTTCATGGAGAGTGAAATTCTGCATGATAGCTACCCCAAAAGAAAGAGCCCTGGTCAGCACCCCTTGTCATCATTAGTTAATGCTACATGCCATAGTTATGGGGAGAGCCATCTTGAGCAACTCTCCTTATTAAATGAAAATGAACGGCCAACGTCAATGGCCTGCCATTCCCACTCTAGCATACTGTGGAGTGAGCCGAGATACCCTATTAAGGGCTAGTAGATAAAAATGATTATTAAGATAATGATAAAGAGGATGATTTCCAAGTGAAAATGCAAGCAGATTAAGGGAAATACCTTATGTCTTCACTCCTAGGTAGCCCATGAGGAATACCATGGACATGAGTAGTTGTAATGGAAAACGGATGGAGAAGAAGTCAGTGGGGAGACGCACCAGGTGAGACTCAGTATTTTGGGGACCAAGCTGAGGGTTACAGGAGGATAAGACATGCGATAAATAGGGAACTGGTTAATGGGTATGGAGGTGGTATGGCATTATATGAGGATGAGCTCTAGGTGGTATATGCAATTTAAGAATCGGGGAATATTATGTCAAGAAACATAGGATGGATGAAAGGCTGGCTTGCCGAATGTAAGAAAAAATAGTGAAAAGAAAGCAAACAATGCTGTTTCACGTGGAGATGAATAAAGAATGAGAAGAGAAATGAATTCTAGTTTTATTATCTTACTGAATAAAATTGTATATGATTGGTTTCCTATAAGGTCCTTATCTGATTGGGTCATTGGACATTGCAAATTAGAGTCTTCCCTCTTCCTACATTTTGGGAATAGATGAGAAACGCCGACATTACCATTAAATGTCTTGAATTGTGGAGCAGGGAATTTGAACATGGCTTTCTGTGTGTTGGGAGATGTTTGAGGACAGCTTCAAAAGCCTCCAAAGCTGCTTCAAAAGTCATTACCTGAGACGTCAGATATGTATGACTCATTATCTTGTCATGGTAGTGCATATGTGTCTTGGAAATTTGCATTTTCTCTCCGGTATTGCATTTGCTGGCAGACATCTGTGGAGGGGTCTTTTAGGTAAAGTTGTTTAATTAATGATTTATTCATTCTTGATAGATAAGGACTTAACTTATCCATTTTGGACGGTTTGTTACTTTGATTCTCTAAGCTTTTGTGTTTTATGGTATTTTCTCTGAATTTTGCTTTTATGAGTGCTATTCCTCATTTGCTCCTTAACTTCTGTGTGTGTGTGTGTGTGTGTGTGTGTGTGTGTGTGTTTCACAAAATGCTAAAAATGATATCTTAAGAGATATGAAGCTGCTCATTCCAGATCACAGTTCACCTTCAAGCACAGTGGAAACTCACGTTACATCCGTTCGGCCACATTTCCTGCATTTGACGTCCCATTTGATCCACTTATTGAAAGGCAGATTCTGACTAGCCTGCCTGGCACAAGCACCAAATTTTGTGTGCCTTGGTGGAGTCTAATTGCCTGTCCTTTTTTCTTGCTTTTTCACATGTTTGTTTACTTCCATGAGTGAGTGAAATCGTATAATATTTGTCTTCTGTGACTGACAGATATGACACAGCAAAATGCTCTCTCCCTTTCTGCCACATGTCACAAGGAGCAAGAATGCCTTCTTGCTTATGGCTCCATAAGAGCCCGCAGAGCATTTGGAACACCGGGTGATGGTAGAAGTGTCTGGGAGCGCCAGGGCTGTCTTCAGCCATCAGCACAACCAGAATATGACCACATCAATGTTAACATGACATTAATGGACCTGAAGCCTAGAAATCACACTCCACAGGGAATGAGAGAAGAAGTCACAGAGACCATGGGAGAAGGGTGCAGACAGGGCTTATGGGAGAATTGGACAGTTGGTGCTTCAGGTGGCAGGGAACCATGGCCAAAGCAAAGGCCCAGGGGAGAGGAGCACACTTAACCCACAATTTGAATGTTGACCCACAGCTGTTGTGGGAGAAAAGGAGAGTGTCTGAATGACACGAGTTCTTGCAACCCAAGGTGATTCCAGAGCAGCATGATTTGCAGACATAGACTCCAGAAAACACTTTGTATCTCCTGGAGAGGACACCAGCAAGCAACCAGATGCAGACAGCCTGGAAACCATGATCAGAGAGAATACCGGTTGACACCGGGGTAAGTCTATTATTTCTTTCTGTGCATTGGTGATGGACAGTGTTGGCGAAGATGCCTCGATGGGCGCCAAAGATACTTGGGCTCTGCAACCGCCAACATCAAGACTGAGAAGTGTCCACATTCAGGATGGTGAGGACATTAGCAGCCCAACATGCAATCACGGATTCCCAATCCTGGAACACTGTTGGGACAGCCTTCTCCAGGCCACGTTGCTTAAACCCAGGAGAAGAGAAAATCCTGCAAGGGACTAAAAGAAAGCCCTGCCCATATCCTCTCAACTGGCCCCAGAATTCAGCAGGCCTTAAATTTTGTGGAGTGGGTTCAAAGTCACGTTTCAAAGGCACACCCGACCCACAAAGCTACAACTCACCTTATTTTTCCCAGACACCAAACACTCTGAATAGAAGGCAAGGAGAGTCGCTGCAGAGGACGAGCCCACAGTAGAGTGGACAGCCACCACACAACCCCAGTGGGCATGTCAAACACACCTGAGACTCTCTCAAGTGCCAGCCCTTGGGCACTCCATGAGCTCTTCTTCCTAAAGAAATGATCTTCGGGGTAGATAACAGAATGCGTGTTTCGAATACAGAAAAGACATAGACATTTTGTAGATTCACGTTTTATTCCTAAAACTGGTCCAAAAGCCTTTTCTAATGACTTCTCATCGGGATTGGTTCTCTAACAACATGCTCCGTTATTGCTCCTGTGATTCCAAACAGATGAGTCCATCCTGGGACTAAGCTTCTAGGGTGTAGGGTCTGACTTTAATGTTTGTTCGGCTGGGAATGTTGGGAGGCATTTATGGCACGATGTCTGGAGATGCAAGAAGAATTCGTGTCCTCACTGTTGAAGACTCCAGACATGTCTTTGGTATGGTTGCGGGTGTTAACTCTGAGCTTTCCTCGGAGGGCGGGGGGCGCTTTTCCTGGTCAGAAGCATCCTGATAGGGTGTGAGGGCCATGATCATGTATATGGCGTGGAGTTCCGCGTGTGAGGCTGCTTGTACTCCTGACTCTTTCTTGAACTTACCTCGGTAAGATGGAATTGTGGATTCTTGCCTTTCTCAGGAATCCAGAGGGGTGGTGGTGACAGTCACGTCCAAAGACTACAAATTCAGCAATGCGGAAGGTGACCCTTAATCACTTCACAAACTCTCTTGGGGAAGTCCCCAGGCGGCTCCAGCTGTTTGGAGTTATTTGATACTCCTGGCTGACCCGGAACTACTCCAGACAGGTGAAGTGATGAGGCATTGTTTGGTGAGGAGTGTTGCTAGGACCTCAGAGCTTTGTGACGTCACAGAAGCTGAATTCACTGAGCAGCAAGCCCATTCTCATGCTATATTAGTCCTATAGTCTATAAGACTATAGTCAAAAGACCTTGGAAGGAACACGAAAGAGCCTTGTTAACCTGATCATGAACTCAGGTGGTCTTTTCTGTTTCTTTCCCACTTCCAATTTCTATACAAAGAGAAAAGAAAATGATGCCCTGTATACCATTCTTTAGACCAACATTTCTCCAGAGAGAGCAAGGTGTTTCTATTTCCACTGCAATTTCTAGAGATCTCAATCAACACCGAGGCCTCTTGGCTACCATTAGGTCTCTGGGAGGTTGGATATCCTTGGATGAGAGGGTCCATTCTTAGCTTCTGTTCCCTATGGTTTCTCAGGTGTAAGGTCTGCCTTTGATGCTTGATCAGCTTGGAAGGCGAGGGAAGGAAGAAGGGAAGGAGAATCACAATTACAGGAAAATTGTCAGGGCAGGGATGCATTGTGTTGTCCATGTCCTTAACTGCTAGTGTAATGAAACAGCAGTCCTAAGGGATGAAGGCTCTGTCTACCTGACACTACCTTAAACACCATTGCAAGGCTTCATGGAGAGTGAAATTCTGTATGATCGCTACTCCTTAAGAAAGAGCCCTGGTCAGCACTCCTTGTCATCATTTGTTAATGCAACATGTCATAGTCATGGGGAGAGCCATGTTGAGCAACTCTCTTTATTCAGAGGAAAATGAACGGCCAAAATCGATGGCTTGACCACTCTATTATCACTGTGGAAGGAGCCGAGATACCCTTTGAAGGGCTAGTGTATAAAGATATTTATGAAGATGATGAAAAAGAAGATGATTTCCAAATGAAAATAAAAGCCAACCAAGGGAAATATCCTATGGCTTCACTCCTATGTGGCCTATGAGGAATACCATGGACATGAGTATTAGGAAGGGAAAACGAAAGGAGAAGAATAGAGACAGGGAGACGCCCCAGGAGAGACTCAGGTTCTGGGGACCAAGCTGAGGGTTACAGGAGGATAGGACATGCCATAAAGAGGGAACTGGTTCATGGGTATGGAAGTGGTATGGCATTGTATGAGGATGAGCACTTGGTGGTATATGCAATTAAAGAATAAGGGAACACTATGTCCAAAAACGTAGGATGGATGAAAGCCTGGGTTGCCGAATTAAAAAAAAAAAAATAGTGAATAGAAACCAAAACAGGTCGTTGCACATGGAGATGAAGAAAGAAAGAGAAGAGAAATGAATTCTAGTTTTATTATCATAATTATTAAAATTGTATGAAATTCGTTTCATATAAGGTCCTTATGTGAAATGGGTCTTTGGACATTGTAAATTAGAGTCTTCCCTCTTCTTATATTTTGGGAAAAGATGAGAATAGCCTACATTACCCTTAAATGTCTCCAATTGTGGAAAAAGGAATTAATTTGAACCTGGCTTTCTGTGAGTTGTGAGATGTTTGGGGACTTCTTCAAAAGACTCCAAAGCTGCTTCAAAAGTCATTACCTGAGAGGTCAGATATGTATGACTCATGATCTTGCCATGGTAGTGCATATGTGTCTTGGAATTTATCCTTTTCTATCCAGTACTGCATTTGCTGGCATCCTTGTGTGGAAGGTTTTTTTAAGTAAGGTTGTTAATTAATTATTTAATTAATCAACTATTGATAGGTAAGGAGTTAACTTATCCAGTTTGGACTCTTTGTTACTTTGATTCTCTAAGCTTTTGTTTTTTATGGTATTTTCTCTGAATTTTGATTCCATGAGTGCTATTCCTCACTTGATCCCTAACTTCCGTGGGACTCTTTTAAGTGTGTGTGTGTGTGTGTGTGTGTGTGTGTGTGTGTGTGTGTGTCTGTGTGTGTGTGTTTCACAAAACGCAAAAAAAATTATATTTTAAGAGATTTGAAGCTGCTCTATTCCAGATCACAATTCACATTCAAACACAGTGGAAACTCTCATTACATCCCGTTTGGCCACATTTCCTGCATTGAATGTCCCATTTGATCTACTTTTAGAAACGCAGAATCTGACTACCCTGCCTGGAACAAACACCAAATTTTGTGTGCCTTGTTGGAATCTAATTTCCTGTCCCTTTTTCTTGCTTTTTCACAAGTTTTTCTCCCATGAGTGAGTGAAATCATATGGTAGTTGTCTTTCTGTGACTGACAGTTATGTCACAGCCCAATGCTCTCTCCCTTTCTGCCTCATGTCACAAGGAGAAATAATGCCTTCTAGCCTACAGCTCCATAATAGTCCACAGTGCATTTGGAGGACAGGGAGATGGGAGAAGTGTCAGGGAGCTCCAGGCCTGTCTTCAGCCATCAGCACAAAGAGAAGATGACGACATCAATGGAAACATGGCATAAATGGACCTGAAGCCTAGAAATCACACTCAACAGAGAAAGAGAGAAGTCACAGAGGCCATGGGAGAAGGGTGTAGACAGGGCTCTTGGGAGAATTGGACGTTTGGTGCTTCAGAGGTCAGGGAGCCATGGCCACAGACAAAGGCCCAGGGGAGAGAAACACACTTAGAACCCACAATTTGAATGTTGACCCATAGATGTTGGCTAGAAATGGAGAGTGTCTGAAGGACATGAGTTCTTGAAACCCAAGGGTCTTGAGGTCTGTGGATTCCAGATCAGCATGCTTTGCAATTATATAGGCCAGAGAACACTGTATATCTCCTGTAGAGGACACCGGAAAGCAACCAGTGCAGATAGCCTGGAAACCATGATCAGACACTATACCTGTTGACACCGTGGTAAGATTATTATTTCTGTGGGTGTATTCGTGATGCGCAATGTTGGTGGAGATGCCTCGATGGGCGCCAAAGATACTCGGGCTCTTCGACTGCCAGCATCAAGACTGAGAAGTGACCACATTCAGGAACGTGAGGACATTAGCTGCCCAACTTGCAATCACGATTTCCCAAACGTGGAACACTGTTGGGACTGCCTTCTTCAGGCCACGTTGCTTAGTCCCAGGAGAACAGAAAATCCTGCAGGGGACTAGAAGAAATCCCTGCCCACATCCTATCACCTGGCCACAGAATTCAGCAGGCCCTATGTTTTGTGGATTGGATTGAAAGTTACATTTCACAGGCAAACCATATTTGGCCCAGACACCAAACACTCTGAAGGGAATGCAAGGAGATCCTCTGCAGAGGACGAGCCCAAGGAGAGTGGACCGCCACAACACAACACCAGAGGGCATGTCACACACACCTGAGACTCTCTCCAGTGCCAGCCCTTGGGCATTCCATGAGCCTTTCTTCCTAAATAAATTATCTTCAGGGTACGTAACAGAAGGTGCATTTCGAATACAGAGAAGACAGAGACCTTTTGTAGATTCATGTTGTATTCCTGAAACTGGCCTGAACGACTTTTCTGATGGTTTCACATGGAGATTGGTTCTCTTGCAACATGCTCAATGCTTGCTCCTGTGAGCCCCAAACAGATGAGTCCGTCCTGGGCCTAAGCTTTCACAATGTAGGGTCTGAGTTTAATATTTGGTCTGCTGGGAAAATTGGGAGGCATTTATGGCACCATTTCTGGAGATGCAAGAAGAACTCGTGTCTTCACTCCTGAAGACTCCACACATGTTATTGGTATGGTTGCTGGTGTTAGTTCGGAGCTTTCCTCAGAGGGCAGGGGGCACTTTTCCTGGTCTGAAGCCTCCTTATAGGTTGTGAGGATCATGAACATGTGTATTACGCGGAGTTCCTAATGTGAGTCTGCTTGTACTCCTGACTCTTTCTTGACCTTACGTGGGTAAGATGGAATTGTGGATTCTTGCCCTTCTCAGGAGTCCAGAGGGGTGGTGGTGACAGTCACGGCCAAAGACTACAAAATCGGCCATGCCGAAGGTGACCCCAAATCGCTTCACAAACTGTGTTGGGGAAATCCCCAGGCAGATCCACTGGATTGGAGTGATTTTGATACTCCTGGCTGACAAAGGACTACTCCAGCCAGGTGAACTGATGAGGTGTGGTTTGGTGAGGAGTCGTTGCTAGGACCTCAGAGCTTTGTGACATCACAGAAGCTGACTTCACTGAAGCAGCAATCCAATTCTCATGACATATGAGTAATATGGCTTTAAGTAGAAAGACTTGGGAAGGAACAAGAAAGAGCACTGATAGCATAATCTTGAACTCAGGGGTCCTTTTCTGTTTCTTTCCCACTCCCATTTTCTATACAAAGTAAAAGAAACCGATGTTCTGTAAACCTTACTTTATACCAATATTTCTCCAGAGAGAGCAATGTGTACTATTTCCACTGCAATTTCTAGATATCTCAATCATTAGCGAGGCCTCTTGGCTACATTTAGGTCTCTGGGAGTTTGGATACTCTTGTGTGAGAGGGTCCATTCTTCGGTTTTGTTCCCTATGGTTTCTCGGGTGTAAGGTCTGCCTTTGGTGCTTGGTCAGCTTGGAAGTTGAGGGAAGAAAGAAGGGAAGAAATGTCACAATGCCAGGAAAATTGCCAGGGCAAGGATGGTTTGTGCTGTCCGTATCCTTATCTGCTAGTGTCCTGAAACACCGGTCCTAGGGATGAAGGCTCTGTCTACCTGACATTATGTTAAACACCATTTCAAAGGCTTCATAGAGAGTGAAACTCTGTATGATCGCTACCCCTTAAGAAAGAGCCCTGGTCAGCACTCCTTGTCATCCTTAGTTAATGCTAAATGCCATAGTCATGGGGAGGGCCATGTTGAGCAACTCTCTTTATTCAGAGGAAAATGAATGGCCAACATCGGTGGCCTTCCCTTCACACTATAGCATCACTGTGGAAGGAGCCGAGATACCCTTTTAAGGGCTAGTGGATAAAGATGATTATGAAGATGATGATATAGAAGATGATTTCCAAATGAAATAGCAAGCTGTCCAAGGGAAATATCCTATGGCTTCACTCATAAGTGACCATGAGGAATACCATGGACATTAGTAGTAGTAAGGGAAAATGGAAGGAGAAGAAGTCAGATAGGGAGACGCACCAGGATAGACTCAGGAATTTGGGGAACAAGCTGAAGGTTACAGGAGGATAAGACCTCCCATAAAGTTGGAACTGGATTATGGGTATGGAGGTGGTGTGGCATTATATGAGTGTGAACACTTGGTGGTATATGCAATTAAAAATCTGGGAACACTATATCAAAAAACATAGGATGGATGAAAGCCTGGCTAGCCGAATATAAGAAATCATAGTGAATAGAAAACAAAACAGGTCGTTTCACATGGAGAAGAAGAAATAAATAGAAGAGAAATGAATTCTAGTTTTATTATCTTACTGATTAAAATGGTATGCAATTGGTTTCCTATAAGGTCCTTATGTTAATTGGGTTTTTGGACATTGTAAATTAGAATATTCCCTCTCCCCACATTTTAGGAATAGATGAGAAAAACCGACTTACCATTAAATATCTCGAATTGTGGACTGGGAATTGATTTGAACCTGGCTTTCTGTGTGTTGGGAGATGTTTCAGGACTGCTTCAAAAGCCTCAAAAGCTGCTTCAAAAGTCATTACCTGAGACATCAAATATGTATGACTCATGATCTTGTCATGGTAGTGTGGATGTGTCTTGGAATTTATCCTTTTCTCTCCGGTATTGGATTGGTTGGCAGACTTCTGTGTAAGGGTCTCTTAGGTAAAGTTGATTAATATATTAATTAACTACTTAATTACACAATTATTTAATTAATTCTTGATAGGTAAGGAGTTAACTTATCCAGTTTGGGCGGTTTGTTACTTTGATTCTCTAAGCTTTTTTTTTTTTTTTTTAATGGTATTTTCTGTGAATTTTGCTTCCATGAGGAATACTACTCACTTGCTCCCTAACTTCTATTGGACTCTTTTAAGTGTCTCTGTGTGTGTGTGTGTGTGTGTGTGTGTGTGTGTGTGTGTGTGTTTCACAAAACGCTAAAAATGATATTTTAAGAGATATGAAGCTGCTCTATTTCAGATCACAATTCATCTTCAAACAGAGTTGAAAATCACGTTACATCCCATTCAGGCACATTTCCTGCATTGAATGTTCTATTAGATCCACTTTACGAAACGCAGATTATGACTAGCCTGCCTGGAACAAACACCAAATTTTGTGTGCCTGCGTAGAGTCTAATTGCCTGTCCCTTTTTCTTGCTTTATCGTATGTTTCTTTAATTCCAGGAATGAGTGAAATCGTATGGGAGTTGTCTTTCTATAATTGACAGATATGACACAGCCCAATGCTCTCTCCCATTCTGCCACATGTCACAAGGAGCAAGAATGCCTTCTTGCCTATGGCTCTATAAGAGTGAGCAGTGCATTTGGAGGACAGGGAGATGGTAGAAGTGTCTAGGAGCCCCAGGATTGTGTTCAGTCATCAGCACAACCAGAAGATAACCACATCAATGTAAACATGGCATCAATGGACCTGAAGCCTAGAAATCACACTCCACAGCGAAAGAGAGAAGAAGTCACAGAGACAATGGGAGAAGGGTGTAGACAGGGCTAAGGTGAGAATTGGACGCTTGGAGCTTCAGAGGGCAGGGAGCCATGACCAAAGACAAAGGCCCAGGGGAGAGGAGCACACTTAGAACCCACAATTTGAATATTTACCCATAGTTTTGGCGGAGAAAAGGAGAGTGTCTGAATGACATGAGTTCTTACAACTCTGAGGTCTTGAGCCCCGTGTATTCCAGATCAGCATGCTTTACAGACATACTCCAGAACTGTAGAACACTGTATATCACCTGGAGAGGACACCAGCAAGCAACCAGGTGCAGACAGCCTGGAAACCATGATCAGAGACAATACCTGTTGACACTGTGGTAAGATTATTATTTCTTTGGGTGCATTCTTTTTTTTTTTTTTCAGCGTAACAGTATTCATTCTTTTTGCACAACACCCAGTGCTCCATGCAAAACGTGCCCTCCCCATTACCCACCACCTGTTCCCCCAACCTCCCACCCTTGACCCTTCAAAACCCTCAGGTTGCCCCAACCTCCCACCCCTGACCCTTCAAAACCCTCAGGTTGTTTTTCAGAGTCCATAGTCTCTTATGGTTCACCTTCCCCTCCCCAATGTCCATAGCCCGCTCCCCCTCTCCCAATCCCACCTCCCCTCAGCAACCCCCAGTTTGTTTTGTGAGATTAAGAGTCATTTATGGTTTGTCTCCCTCCCAATCCCATCTTGTTTCATTTATTCTTCTCCTATCCCCCTAACCCCCCATGTTGCTTCTCCATGTCCTCATATCAGGGAGATCATATGATAGTTGTCTTTCTCCGATTGACTTATTTCACTAAGCATGATACCCTCTAGTTCCATCCACGTCGTCACAAATGGCAAGATTTCATTTCTTTTGATGGCTGCATAGTATTCCATTGTGTATATACCACATCTTCTTGATCCATTCATCTGTTGATGGACATCTAGGTTCTTTCCATAGTCTGGCTATTGTAGACATTGCTGCTATAAACATTCGGGTACACGTGCCCCTTCGGATCACTATGTTTGTATCTTTAGGGTAAATACCCAGTAGTGCAATTGCTGGGTCATAGGGTAGTTCTATTTTCAACATTTTGAGGAACCTCCATGCTGTTTTCCAGAGTGGTTGCACCAGCTTGAATTCCCACCAACAGTGGAGGAGGGTTCCCCTTTCTCCACATCCTCTCCAGCATCTGTCATTTCCTGACTTGTTAATTTTAGCCATTCTGACTGGTGTGAGGTGATATCTCATTGTGGTTTTGATTTGTATTTCCCTGATGCCAAGTGACGTAGAGCACTTTTTCATGTGTCTGTTGGCCATCTGGATGTCTTCTTTGCAGAAATGTCTGTTCATGTCCTCTGCCCATTTCTTGATTGGATTGTTTGTTCTTTGGGTGTTGAGTTTCCTAAGTTCCTTATAGATTTTAGATACTAACCCTTTATCTGATATGTCGTTTGCAAATATCTTCTCCCATTCTGTCAGTTGTCTTTTGGTTTTGTTAACTGTTTCCTTGGCTGTGCAAAAGCTTTTGATCTTGATGAAATCACTTTGGGTGCATTCTTGATGGGTAGTGTTGGTGGAGATGCCTCGATGGGCGCCAAAGATATTTGGGCTCTACCACCGCCAGCATCAAGACTGAGAAGTGGCCAATAGCAGGACGGTGAGGATATTAGCTGCACAACCTGCAATTCCCAAACCTGGAAAACTGTTGGGACTGCCTTCTTCAGGCCACGGTGCTTAGTCCCAGGAGAACAGTAAATCCTGCAGGGGAGTAGAAGAAAGCCCTGCCCACATCCTCTCACCTGGCCACAGAATTCAGCAGGCCTTAAGTTTCGTGGAGTGGGTTTAAGTTCACGTATCACAGGCACAATATTTTTGGCCCAGACACCAAACACTCTGAATGGAAGGCAAGGAGAGACTCTGCAAAGGACTAGCCCACAGAAGAGTGGACAGCCACAACACAACCCCAGAGGGCATTCACACACACCTGAGACTCTCAACTGCCAGCCCTTGGGCACTCCATGAGCTCTTGTTCCTAAAGAAATTACCTTCAGGGTAGATAACAGAATGCACATTTTGAATACAGGGAGGACAGAGACCTTTTGTAGACTCACGATGTATTCCTGAAACTGGCCAGAAAGCCTTTTCCTATGGGTTCACATGGGGATTGCTTCTCTTCCAACATGCTCCGTGCTTGCCCTGTGAGATCCAAACAGAGGAGTCCGTCCTGGGCCTAAGCTTCTAGGGTGTAGGGTGTGCCTTTAATATTTCGTCAGCTGGGGAGGCATTTATGGCATGATTTATGGATATGAAAGGAGAACTCGTGTCCTCACTGTTGAAGACTCCAGACATGTCTTTGGTATGGTGGCAGGTGTTAACTCTGAGCATTCCTCAGAGGGCGGGGGGCACTTTCTTGGACAGAAGCATCCTGATAGTTTGTGAGGACAATGAACATGTGTATGAGGTGGAGTTCCCCATGTGAGGCTGCTTGTTCTCCTGACTCTTTCTTGACCTTACGTCGGTAAGATGGAATTGTGAATTCTTGCCATTCTCAGGAGTCCACAGGGGTTGTGGTGACAGTCCCTCCAAAGATTACAAAATCGCCCATGGAGATGGTGACCTCAAATCGCTTCACAAACTCTCTTGATGAAATACCCAGGCGGCTTCAGCAGTTTGGAGTGATTTTGATACTCCTGGATGACCCAAGACTACTCCAGCCAGGTGAAGTGATGAGGCGTGGTTTGGTGAGGAGTGGTTGCTAGGACCTCAGAGCTTTGTGACATCACAGAAGCTGACTTCACTGAAGCAGCAACCCCATTCTCAAGACATAAGAGTCTTATGGCTTTAATTAGAAAGACTTGGGAAGGTACAAGAAAGATCCCTGTTTGTCTGATCATTAGCTCAGGGGGTCTTTACTGTTCCTTTCCCTCTTCCACTTTCTATACAAAGAGAAAAGAAAACTATGTTCTGTACACCATTCTTTATACCAACATTTCTCCAAAGAGAGCAAGTTGTTGCTATTTCCACTGCAATTTCTAGAGATCTCAATCAACAGCGAGGCCTCCTGGCTAACATTAACTCTCTTGGAGGCTGGATATCCTTGGGTGAGAGGGTCCATTCGTAGCTTCTGTTCCCTATGGTTTATCAGGTAGAAGGTCTGCCTTTGGTGCTTGGTCAGCTTGGAAGGTGAGGAATGGAAGAAGGGAAGGACAGTCACAATTCTAGGAAAATTGTCATGGCAGGATGCATTGTGAGGTCCATGTCCTTATCTGCTCATGTCCTGAATCACCAGTCCTAAGGGATGAAGGCTCTGTCTACCTGACATTACCTTAAACTCCATTGCAAGGGCTTCATGGAGAGAGAAATTCTGCATGAACGTTACCCCAAGAAAGAGTCCTGTTCAGCACTCCTTGTCATCAGTAGTTAATGCTACATGCCATAGACATGGGGAGAGCCATGTTGAGGAACTCTCTTTACTCAGATGAAAAGGAATGGCCAAACTCGATGGCCTTTCATGCCAATCTAGCATCAATGTCGAAGGAGCAGCAATACCCTTTTGAGGGCTCATGAATAAATATGATTATTAAGATGATGATAAAGATGATGATTTCCAAATAAAAATGCAAGCAGACCAAAAGACATATCCTAAGGGTTCACTCACATGTGGCCAATGAGGAATACCATGGACATGAGTAGTAGGAAGGGAAAATGGAAGGAGCAGAAGTCAGACAGGGAGACGCACCAGAAGAGACTCAGGACTTTGGAGACCAAGCTTGGTTACAGGAGGATAAGACATGCTATAAAGAGGGAACTGGTTAATGGGTATGGAGGTGGTGTGGCATTATATGTGGATGAAATTGGTGGTATATGCCATTAAAGAATCAGGGAACACTATGTCAAAAAACGTAGGATGGATGAAAGCCTGGCTTGCCGAAATTAAGAAAAAATAGGAATTGAAAGCAAAACAGGCCATTTCACATGGATATGAAGAAAGAAAGAGAAGAGAAATGAATTCTAGTTTTATTACCTTACTGATTAAAATTGTATGCCATTGGTTTCCTATAGGTTCTCATGTGAATTGGGTCTTTGGACATTCTCAATTAGAGTCTTCCCTCTTCCTACATTTTGGGAATAGATGAGAAAAGCTGACTTACCATTAAATGTCTCGAATTGTGGACCAGGGAATTGATTTGAACCTGGATTTCTGTGTGTTGGGAGATGTTTGAGGACAGCTTCAAAAGCCTCCAAAGCTGCTTCAAAAGTCATTACCTGAGACGTCAGATATGGATGACTCATGATCTCATCATGGTAGTGCATAGGTGTCTTTTAATTTATCCTTTTCTCTAAGGTATTGGATTTGCTGGCATACTAGTGTGGAGGGGTCTTTTAGGTAAGGTTGTTTAAATAATTCATGAATTCTTGATAGGTAAGGAGTTAACTTATACTGTTTGGACAGGTTGATACTTGGATTCTCTAAGCTTTTGTTTTTTTATGGTATTTTCTCTGAATTTTGCTTCCATGAGTGCTATTCCTAACTTGCTCCCTAACTTCTGTGGGACTCTTTTGTGTGAGTGTGTGTGTGTGTGTGTGTGTGTGTATGTTTCAGAAAACACTAAAAATGATATTTTAAGAGATATGAAGCTGCTCAATTCCAGATCACAATTCACCTTCAAACACAGTGGAAACTAATGTTACACCCCATTCGACCACAATTCCTGCATGGAATATATCATTTCATCCACTTTTAGAAAGGCAGATTCTGACTAGCCTGCCTGGAACAAACACCAAATTTTGTGTGCCTGGTTCGAGTCTCATTGCCTGTCCCTTTTTCTTGCTTTTCCCCATGTTTCTTTACTCCCATGAGTAGGTGATATTGTATGGTAGTTGTCTTTCTGTGACTGACAGATATGACACAGCCCATTGGTCTCTCCCTTTCTGCCACATGTCAAAAGGAGCAAGAATGCCCTCTTTCTTATGGCACCATAAGAGACCGCAGTGCATCTGGAAGACAGGGAGACCGTAGAGCTGTCTGCGAGCTCATGGTTGTCTTAGCCATGAGCACAACCTGAAGACAATCACATCTAGGTAAACATAGCATAAATGGACCTGAAGCCTAGAAATCGCACTCCATAGTGAAAGAGAAAAGAAGTCACAGAGATCATGGGAGAAGGGTGTAGACAGGGCTTATGGGTGAATTGGATGGTTGGTGCTTCAGAGGGCAGGGAGCCTTGGACAAAAGTAAAGGCCCAGGGGAGAGGAGCACCCTTAGAAAACACAATTTCAATGTTGACACATAGTGGTTGGTGGAGAAAGGGAGATTGTCTAAAAGACACAAGTTCTTGCAACCAAAGGATCTTGAGGGTTGGGGATTCCAGATCAGCATGCTATGCAGTCATAGACTCCAGAGAACACTGTGTATCTCCAGAAGAGGACACCATCAAGCAACCAGGTGCAGACACCCTGGAAACCATGATCAGAGACAATACCAGATGACACCGTGGTAATATTATTATTCTTTGTGTGCATTGGTGATGGACATTGTTGATGGAGATGCCTCGATGGGCACAAAAGATACTTGTACTCCACCACCGCAAGCATCAAGACAGAGAAGTGGCCACAGGCAGGACCGTGAGTACATTAGATGCACAACCTGCAATCACGGATTCCCAAACCTGGAACACCGTTGGGAATGTCTTCTTCAGGCCACGTTGCTTGGTACCAGGAGAACAGAAAATCCTGCAGGGGACTAAAAGAAAGCCCTGCCCACATCCTCTCACCTGGCCACAGAATTCAGCAGGCCTTAAGTTTTCTGGAGTGGGTAGAAAGTCACGTTTCACAGGCACACCAGACCCACGAAGGTAACCTGGGCAAAACACAATATTTGTTCCAGGCACCAAACCCTCAGAATGGAAGGCAAGGAGAGCCTCTGCAGAAGACGAGCTGACAGGAGAGTGGACAGCCACAACACAACCCCAGAGGGCAGGCCGAACAGAGCTGAGACTCTCTCACGTGCCAGCCCTTGGGCATTCCATGAGCTCTTCTTCCAAAAGAAATTATCATCAGGGTAGATAACAGAAGGCGCATTTCGAATACAGAGAAGACAGAGACCTTTTGTAGATTCACGTTGTAATCCTGAGATTGCCCCGAAAGTCTTTTCCGATGGCTTCCCGTGGGGATTGGTTCTCTTCCATCATGCTCCGTGCTGGCTACTGTGAGCTCCTCATAGATTAGTCCGTCCTGAGCCTAAGCTTAGGGTGTAGGGTCTGCCTTTCATGTTTGGTCAGCTGGGAAATTGGGGAGGCATGTATGGCACGATTTCTGGAGATGCAAGAAGAACTTGTGTCCTCACTGTTGAAGACTCCAGACATGTCTTTGGTATGGTTGCGGGTGTTAACTCTGAGCTTTCTTCGGAAGGCGGGGGGGCGCTTTTCCTGGTCAAAAGCATCCTGATAGGGTGTGAGGAATATGTGTATTGCCTGGAGTTCCCCGTGTGAGGCTGCTTGTACTCCTGACTCTTTCTTGACCTTACGTGGGGAAGATGGAATTGTGGATACTTCCCCTTCTCTGGAGTCCACAGGGGTTGTGGTGACAGTCATGGACAAAGACTAGAAATTTGGCCATGGAGAAAGTGACCCCAAATCGCTCCACAAACTCTCTTGGGAAAATCCCCAGGCGGCTACAAGGTTTGGAGTGATTCTGATATTCCAGGCTGACCCAGGACTACTCCAGCCAGGTGAAGTGATGAGGCGTGGTTTGGTGAGGAGTGGTTTCTAGGACCTCAGAGCTTTGTGACATCACAGAATCTGACTTCACTAAAGCTTCCATCCCATTCTCAAGACATATGAGTCCTATGGCTTTAATTAGAAAGACTTGGGAAGGAAAAAGAAAGAGCCCTGTTAGCCTGATCATGAGCTCAGGGGTCTTTTCTGTTTCTTTCCCTCTTCTACATAATATACAAAGAGAAAAGAAAACGATGTTTTGTCTACAATTCTTTAGACCAACATTTCTCCAGAGAGAGCAAGGTGTTCCTATTTCCACTGCAAGTTCTAGAGATCTCAATCAACAGCGAGGCCTCTTGGCTCCCGTTAGGTCTCTGGAAGGTTGGATATCCTTGGGTGAGAGGGTCCATTCTTAGCTTCTGTACCCTATGATTTCTCGGGTGGAAGGTCTGCCTTTGGTGCTTCGACAGCTTGGAAGGTATGGAAAGGAAGAAGGGAAGGACAGTCACAATTCCAGGAAAATTGTCAGGGCAGGGATGCATTGTGAGGTCCATGTCCTTATCTGCTCGTGTTCTGAATCAACAGTCCTAAGGGAAGAAGGCTCTGTCTACTTGACAATACCTTAAACTCCGTTGCAAGGGCTTCATGGAGAGTGTAATACTGCATGATCGCTACCCCAAAAGAAAGAGCCCTGGTCAGCACTCCTAGTCATCAGTAGTTAATGCTACATACGATAGACATGGGGAGAGCCATGTTGAGCAACTCTCTTTATTCAGATGAAAATGAACGGGCAACATCGATGGCCAGCCTCGCCCACTCTAGCATCACTGTGGAAGGAGCAGCGATACCCTTTTAAGGGCTCGTGAATAAAGAAGATTATGAAGATGATGATAAAGATGATGATTTCCAAATGAAAATGCAAGCAGACCAAGGGACATATCCTATGTGTTCACTTATATGTGGCCCATGAGGAATACCATGGACATGACTAGTAGTAAGGGAAAACGGAAGGAGAATAAGTCAGACAGGGAGACGCACCAGGAGAGACTCAGGACTTTGGGGACCAAGCTTGGTTGCAGGAGAATAAGACATGCCATAAAGAGAGGACTGGTTAGTGGGTATGGAGTTGGTGTGGTATTATATGAGGATGAAATTCGTGGTATATGCCATTAAAGAATCAGGGAACATTATGACATAAAAATGTAGGATGGATGAAAGCCTGGCTTGCCGAAATTAAGAAAAAATAGTGAATAGAAAGCAAAACAGGCCGTTTCACATGGATATGAAGAAAGATAGAGAAGAGAAATGAATTCTAGTTTTATTATCTTACTGATTAAAATTGTATGCCATTGGTTTCCTATAAGGTCCTTATGTGAATTGGGTCTTTGGACATTGTCAATTAGAGTCTTCCCTCTTCCTACATTTTGGGAATAGATGAGAAAAGCCGACTCTCCATTAAATATCTCGAATTGTGAACCAGGGAATTGATTTGAACCTGATTTCTGTGTGTTGGGAGATGTTTGAGGACAGCTTCAAAAGCCTCCAAAGCTGCTTCAAAAGTCATTACCTGAGATGTCAGATATGCATGAATCATGATCTTGTCATGGTAGTGCGTAGGTGTCTTGGAATTTATCCTTTTCTCTAAGGTATTGGATTTGCTGGCATACTTGTGTGGAGGGGTCTTTTAGGTAATATTGTTTAATTAATTCATGAATTCTTGATAGGTAAGGAGTTAACTTATACTGTTTGGACGGGTTGATACTTTGATTCTCTAAGCTTTTGTTTTTTTTATGGTATTTACTTTGAATTTTGCTTCCATGAGTGCTATTCCTTACATGCTCCCTAACTTCTGTGGGGCTCTTTAAAGTGTGTGTGTGTGTGTGTGTGTGTGTGTGTGTGTGTGTGTGTGTGTGGGTGTGTGTATGTTTCAGTCAACTCTAACAATGATATTTTAAGAGATATGAAGCTGCTCTATTCTAGATCACAATTCACCTTCAAACACAGTGGAAACTCACGTTACACCCCATTCGGCCACAATTCCTGCATGGAATATCCCATTTGATCCACTTTAAAAAGACAGATTCTGACTAGCCTGCCTGCATCAAACACCAAATTTTGTGTGCCTGGTTCGAGTCTCATTGCCTGTCCCTTTTTCTTGCTTTTTCCCATGTTTCTTTACTCCCATGAGTGAGTGATATTGTATGGTAGTTGTCTTTCTGTGACTGACAGATATGACACAGCCCAATACTCTCTCCCTTTCTGCCACATGTCACAAGGAGCAAGAATGCCTTCTTGCTTATGGCTCCAAAAGAGTCTGCAGTGCATCTGGAAGACAGGGAGACCATAGAGCTGTCTGCGAGCTCAGGCTTGTCTTAGCCATCAGCACAACCAGAAGACTACCACATCAATGTAAACATGGCATAAATGGACCTGAAGCCTAGAAATCCCCTTCCACAGTGAAAGAGAGAAGAAGTCACTGAGACCATGGGAGAAGTGTGTAGACAGTGCTTATGGGTGAATTGGACGGTTGGTGCTTCAGAGGGCAGGGAGCCATGGCCAAAAGTAAAGACCCAGGGGAGAGGAGCACACTTAGTACCCACAATTTGAATGTTGACACATAGCGGTTGGTGGAGAAAGGGAGAGTGTCTGAATGACACAAGTTCTTGCAACTGAAGTATCTTGAGGGTCGGGGAAAATTGTCAGGGCAGGGATGCTTGTCCTTATCTGCTCATGTCCTGAATCACCAGTCCTAAGGGATGAAGGCTCTGTCTTCCTGACATTACCTTAAACTCCGTTGAAAGGGCTTCATGGAGAGTGAAATGCTGCATGATCGCTACCCCTAAAGAAATGGCCCTGGTCAGCACTCCTTGTCATTATTAGTTAATGCTACATGCCATAATCATGGGGAGAGCTATGTTGAATAACTCTCTTTATTCAGATGATATGAACGGCTAACATCGTGGGCTTTCCAATGCCCACTCTAGCATCACTGTGGAAGGAGACGAGATATCTTTTTTTCTTTTTTCAATATTTTGTTTATTTGACAGAGAGAAATCACAACTAGGCAGAGAGGCAGGCAGAGAGAGAGGAGGAAGCAGGCTCCCTGTGGAGCAGAGAGCCCGATGCAGGGCTCGATCCCAGGACCCTGGGATCATGACCCGAGCCGAAGGCAGAGGCTTTAACCCACTGAGCCACTCAGGCGCCCCGACGAGATACCTTTTTAATGTGGCCAGTGGATAAAGATGATTATGAAGATGATGATAAAGAAGATGATTTCCAAATGAAATGCAAGCAGACCACGGGAAATATCCTATGGCTTCACTCCTATGTGGCCCATGAGGAATACCACGGACATGAGTAGTAGTAAGAGAAAACAGAAGGAGAAGAATTCAGACAGGTAGTTGCACCAGGAGAGACTCAGGATTTGTGGGAACAAGATTAGGGTTACAGGAGGATAAGACATGTCATAAAGAAGGAACTGCTTAATGGGTATGGAGGTTGTGTGGCCTTATATGAGGATGAGCACTTGGTTTTATATGCAATTAAAGAATCAGGGAACACTATGTCAAAATCGTAGGATGGATGAAAGGCTGGCTTGCCGAATATAAGGAAAAATAGTGAATAGAAAGCAAAACAGGCTGTTTCACATTGAGATGAAGAAAGAGAAGAGAAATGAATTCTAGTTTTATTATTTTACTGATCAAAATGGTATGCAATTGGTTTTCTATAAGTTCCTTATATGAATTGGGTCTTTGGACATGGTAAATTAGAGTCTTCCCTCTTCCTACATTTTGGGAATAGATGAGAAATGCCTACCTTACCATTAAATTTCTCGAATTGATTTGAACCTGGCTTTCTGTGTGTTGGGAGATGTTTGAGGACTGCTTCAAAAGCCTCCAAACCTTCTTCAAACCTCATTACCCGAGATATCAAATATATATGACCCATGATCTTGCTATGCTAGTGTGTAAGTGTCTTGGAATTTATCCTTTTCTCTAAGGTATTGGATTTGCTGGAAGACTTGTGTGTAGGGGTCTTTTAGGTAAGGTGGTTTAATAACTTAATTAATTAATTAATTAATTCTTGATTGGTAAGTAGTTAACTTATCCAGTTTGTAGGTTTTGTTACTTTGAATCTCTAAACATTTGTTTTTTTATGGTATTTTCTCTGAATTTTGCTTCCAAGAGTGCTATTCCTCACTTGCTCCCAAAATTCTGTGGGAATCTTTTAAGTTTGTGTATGTGTGTCTTTTGTGTGTGTGTGTTTCACAAAACGATAAAAATGATCTTTTAAGAGATATGAAGCTGCTCTAGTCCAGATCACATTTCACCTTCAAACACAGTGGAAACTCACTTTACATCCCGTTCGGAACACTCCCTGCATTGAATGTCCCATTTTATCCAAATTTAGAAACGCAGATTCTGACTAGCCTGCCTGGAACAAACACCAAATTTTGTGTGCCTGGTTAGAGTCTAATTGGCTGTTCCTTTTCTTGCTTTTTAACATGTTTCTTTACTTCCATGATTGAGTAAAATCATATGGTATTTTTCTTTCTATGACTGACAGATATGACACAGCCCAATCCTCTCTCCCTTTCTGCCACATGTCACAAGGAGCAAGAATGCCTTCTTGCTTATGGCTCCATAAGAGTCTGCAATGCATTTGGAAGACAGGGAGATGGAGAAGTGTCTGGGATCTGCAGGCTTCTCTTCAGACATCAGCACAACCAGAAGATGACCACATCAATGTAAACATGGCATAAATGGACCTGAAGCCCAGAAATCACACTCCACAGCAAAAGAGATAAGAAGTCACAGAGACCATGGGAGAAGGGTGTAGACAGGGCTTATGGGAGAATTGGATGGTTGGTGCTTCAGAGGGATGGGAGCCATGGCCAATGACAAAGGACCAGTAGAGAGGAGCACACTTAGAACCCACAATTTGAATGTTGAACCATAGATGTTGGCTGAGAAAAGGAAAGTGTCTGAATGACACGAGTTCTTACAAACCAAGGGTAAGAGGTCCGGGGATTCCAGATCAGCATGCTTGCAGACATAGACTCCAGAGAATACTCTGTATCTCCTGCAGAGGACACCAGCATGCAACGGGGTGCAGACACTGTGTATATCCTGGAGAGGACACCATCAAGCAACCAGGTGCAGACATCCTGGAAACCATGTTCAGAATCAATACCTGTTGACACCATGGTAAGATTATTATTTCTTTGTGTGCATTTATGATGGGCAATGTTGGTGGAGATGCCTAGATTTCGCCAAAGGTACTTGGGCTCTACGAACGCCAGCATCCAGACTGAGAAGTGGACACAGGCAGGACGGTGAGGACATTAGCTGCCCAACCTCAATCACGGATTCCCAAACCTATAACACTGTTGGCACTGCCTTTTTCAGGCCAGGTCGCTTAGTCCTAGGCAACAGAAAATCCTGCAGCGGACTAGAAAAAGCCCTGTCCACATCGTCTCACCTGGCCAGAGAATTCAGCAGGCCTTAAGTTTTGTGGAATGTGTTGAAAGTCACGTTTCACAAGCACACCGGGCCCACGATGATTAACCTCACCATAATTGGCCCAGAAACCACACATTCTGAATGGAAGGCCAGGAGAGCCTCTGAAGAGGACGAGCCCACAGGAGAGTGGACCACCCTAGAGGGCATGTACACACACGTGAGACTCTCTCAAGTGTCAGCACTTGGGCACTCCATGAGCCCCTCTTCCTAAAGAATTTATCTTCAGGGTAGATAACAGATAGCAAGTTTCAAATTCAGAGAAGACAGAGACCATTTGTAGATTGACGTTGTATTCCAGAAACTGGCCCGAAAGCTTTTTCAGATGGCTTCACATGGGGATTTTTCTCTTCCAACATTCCCCATGCTTGCTCCTG
This sequence comes from Meles meles, assembly GCF_922984935.1. NCBI lineage: Eukaryota > Metazoa > Chordata > Mammalia > Carnivora > Mustelidae > Meles > Meles meles. The sequence continues at coordinate 15,514,824 of NC_060088.1, forward strand.
TGAGCTCCAAACAGATGAGTCTGTGCAGGGCCTAAGCTTCTAGGGTGTAGGATCTGCTTTAATATTTGGTCAGCTGGGAAAATTGGGAGGCATTTATGGCACGATTTCTGGAGATGCAAGAAGAACTCCTGTCCTCACTGTTGAAGACTCCAGACATGTCTTTGGAATGGTTACGGGAGTTAACTCGGAGCTTTCCTCAGAGTCCGGGGGGGGGGCGCTTTTCCTGGTCAGAAGCATCCTGATAGGGTGTGAGGACCATGAACATGTGTATGGCGTGTAGTTCCCCGTGTGAGACTGCTTGTACTCCTGACACTTTCTTGACCTTACTTCGGTAAGATGGAATTGTGGATTCTTGCCTTCCTCAGGAGTCCGGAGGTGTGGTGGTGACAGTCACGGCCAAAGACTAAAAATTCGGCCATGGAGAAGGTGACCCCAATTCGCTTCCGAAACTGTCTTAGTGAAATACCAGCGGCTCCTGCGGTTAGGAGTGCTTTTGATACTCCTGGCTGACCAAGAACTACTCCAGCGAGGAGAAGTGATGAGTGCTGGTTTTGTGAGGAGTGATTGCTAGGACCTCAGAGCTTTGTGGCGACACAGAAGCTGACTTCACTGAAACAGTAATTCCATTCTCATGACATATGAGTCCTATGGCTTTAAGTAGGAAGACCTGGGAAGGAACAAGAAAGAGCCATGTTAGCCTGATAATAAACTCAGGTGGTCTTTCCTGTTTCTTTCCCACTTCCACTTTCTATAAAAAGAGAAAGGAAAATAATGTTCTGTATACCATTCTTGAGACCAACATTTCTCCGGAGAGAGCACTGCAATTTCTAGAGATCTCAAAGAACTGTGAGGCCTCTTGGCTACCATGAGGTCTCTGGGAGGTTTGATATCCTTGGGTGAGAGGGTCCATTCTTAGCTTCTCTTCCCTATGTTTTCTCGGGTGTAAGGTCTGCCTTTGGCTTGGTCTGATTGGAAGGTGGGGGAAGGAAGAAAGGAAGGAAAATCACAATTCCAGGAAAATTGCCAGGGCAGGGATGAATTGTGCTGTCCATGTCCTTATCTGCTAGTGTCCTGAAACACCAGTCCTAAGGGATGAAGCTCTATCTACCTGACATTACCTTACACACCATTGCCAAGGTTTCATGGAGAGTGAAACTCTGCATGATCGCTACCCCTAAAGAAAGAGCCCAGGGCAGCACTCCTTGTCATCATTTGTTAATGCTACATGCCATAGTCATGGGGAGAGCCATGTTGAGCAACGCTCTTTATTCAGATGAAAATGAACGGCCCACATTGATGGCCTGCCATGCCCACTCTAACATCACTGTGGAAGGAGCCAAGAAACCCTAGTATCTAGTAAGGGCTAGTGGATAAATATGATTATGAAGATGATGTTAAAGAAGATGATTTCCAGAGGAGTCAAGATGGTGGGGAAGAAGGAGGAGGGACTGTTTCAACCTGTACCCTAAAGTGAGCTGATTACCTACCAAAGAACTCCGACCACCCATGAAATCAGCCTGTGATCAGAATTATACACGTCTGAATCTCTAGAGGAGCAGAAGATGCTGGTGGCAGGTAAAGCAGACTGGGAGCATTGGACTGATTTCGGAAGATAAACAAAAGGGGGAGGAAGCCTCCAGAGGTGACTGTTTGGAAAGTAATACCCCAATATGAGAGTGCCCTGCCTCTGGGGACCAGTATTAACTTGGAGTCTGGTTGAAAGCACTCAAAAAACAAAGAGCAAAGAATCGCAGGGGGAAATAGTGGGAACCTGGGCGGTTAGCGTCAGGGACCTAAGTCCCTGGACCCAGGACAGCCTCTCCTGGTGCTGAGCTAGAGAGAGTGCAGCGGAGAAATCAGTTCTCCATCCCTGAGCCTATAGTGTGCCTGAACGCCAGCACGCCCTAGAATGAGTGGGGTCTGGCTCCCGTGAGGGCTGGGAGCCTGGCCAGATGGCAATCCTGAAATGCGCACATCCCACACCCTCCCTTGGGATAGGTGCTCATAGGCGCTAGCCTAGAGCTCTGGCATCCAGAAAAACCAGATATTCCCAGCCCAGGACAGCGGGAAAATCTCAATGTGCGATCTCTGCTCGGAACCTCTCTGGTGGTCTGGAGCTGCCCAGACAGCCACCACTGCCCTGGTTTTGGGTACAACGAGGACCTCCTGCATCCCCAGGGACAGTGACTTAGAACCGACTCTGCCAGCATCTCTTGCAAAACATTCCGAGGCTTCTCTCTGAGAGGGAGGTCGGGGTGCAGTTTGCTCTCCTCTAAACCTCCAAAAACCATCAAAAGCTGTCAAGGTGAGAGAAAGCAGATGAAAGAACATAAAAAACCCCCAGAGAACAAAAGCCTGAAAAAAACAGTTTCCTCAGAGCCCACCCCCTTGAGGGGAGTGGGAGGACCTAACTCAGGGAACATCATCTGCTGAAAACCCACGTGGAAGGCTCCTCCCCAGAAAACCAACCAGGAAGGAAGAAAAAAAAAAAAAGACTTCAAGAGAACAACCCCCACTACTTCATAAATACAACTTTTATTTTTAACTCTTTACCAATATTCTGGTTCTTTTTTTTTTTCATACATACAGATAATTTTTTAACCTATTTACCACCACACTGAGATTTCCAGTACATCAAATTCTTTAATAACCTTCTAACCTGAACTTTTTGATACATATACCCGTGTTTTCTTTTGCTTTTCTATTTTTTTAATTCTTTTTAAATTTTAACTTAGTTTAGTCTAGTTTATTCTTTTTAATTTTTATTTTCTACTATATGAAAAATATGAAAATTTTATTTTCTACTATTTATTTTATTTTATTTTCTACTATACATATAGAGTTAAACTTCAAGGTAATCCCATTTCCCAAATCAATGCTACCCCTATAGGCAAACCAGTTTCTAATCGCCCTGTAACTTAGGAAATTTGAATCCCTTAACAAAAACATCAAGATACATTCAGGAAGAGTCAAAATATACTTCCACACCCACACTGAGAATTTATAACCACTCTCCTAAATTTTCCTTCTGTCAGTGTTTCTGTGAATTTGTGTTTTTACTGATAATATATAAATCTTATACTTGGGGTTCTTTCTGATAAGGTTCTTCCCTTTTTTTGCTCATATGATTCCCTTTTTTTGTATATATATATATATATATTTTCTCTTGTAATATACTTTTATCAGTCTTTTTGTTTGTCTGTTTTTGTTTGTATACTTCACGAATCTTACCTTGTGGCCCATCTGGGCTGAGCCTTCTCTTTTATCTTCCCTTTTTTCCTATCTCTCTCTCTCTCTATCTTTTTTGTCCTTTTTTCTTTTCCCTTTTTTTTTCTTTCTTCTTCTATATTTCTTTCTCTTTTCTTTTTTCTCTCATTTGGGTGGGGAATCCTATTTGCACAGAAGCATTCCAGGGTGCACATTGACTGTACCACAATCGATAAGTCCAGCTGCATCTGTTCAGTCATCTCTTACCAAAATGACTAGGAGGAGGAATACCCAATAGAAGAAAAATACAGAGGATGGGCCTTCTGCAACAGAGCTAATGGCTATCCACATAGACAATATGTCAGAAAAAGAATTCAGACTAACAATTATCCAGGCAATAGCTAGGTTGGAGAAAGCCATGGATGACCAAAGAGAATTGATTATGGCAGAACTGAAAGCCACCAGGGATGATGTTCACAACGTTAGGGCAGAACTGAAAGCCACCAGGGATGATGTTCAAAATGCTCTCAATGAGTTCCAATCTAATCTAAATTCTCTAAAAGCTAGGGTAACTGAGACATAAGATAGAATTAGTGATCTGCAGGACAAACAGATAGAGAGAAAGGAACAAACAGCTCAGAAGCCACGAAAACAGAATCAGGGAAATAAACGATGCCATGAAACGTTCCAACGTCAGAATTATTGGAATCACTGAAGGGGAGGAAAAAGAAAGAAGTCTAGAAGATAGAGTGGAAGAAGTTGTCTATGAAAATTTTCCCAATTTCACGAATGGTAACAACGTTCACGTACTAGAGGCAGAGAGATTTCCTCTCAAGATTTTAAATTCTCGAAAGTCCTCACGACACCTTATAGTTAGAATGAGGAATTGTGTTTCAAGAGAGACCCTCTTAAAAGCAGCTAGGACAAAAAAGCTCCTTAGGTACAGAGGAAAGCCCATTAGAATAACGTCAGACCTTTCCACAGAGACCTGGCAAGCCAGGAAGGGCTGGCAAAATATATTCAGAGTACTAAATGAGAAGAACATGCAACAAAGAATATTCTATCCAGCAAGACTGACATTTAAAATGGATGGAGAGATAAAGAGTTTCCAAGACTGGCAAGGCTTAAAGACTATGAAACAACCAAGCCGACACTGCAGGAAATATCAAGGGGGGTCCTATAAAAGAGAAAAAATCCTAAGAATATCATTGAACAGAAATATAGAAACAATCTACAGACAGAAAGACTTCAAAGGCAACACGATGTCAATAAAAACCTATCTCTCAATAATCACTCTCAATGTGAATGGCCTAAATGCGTCCATAAAATGACACAGGGTTGCAGATTGGATAAAACGAAAGGACCCATCCATATGTTGTCTACAAGAGACCCATTTTGAACCTAAGAATACACCGAGACTGAAAGTGAAGGGATGGAAAAGCATCTTTCATGCCAATGGGCCTTAAAAGAAGGATGGGGTAGCATTTCTCATATCAGATAAATTAGATTTTAAACTAAAGACTGTAGTCAGAGATACAGAAGGACACTACATAATTCTTAAAGGTACTATCCGACAAGATGATCTAATAATTGTGGATATCTATGTCCACTATATGGGAGCACCCAATTACATAAGAAAACTATTATTCAAGATAAAGAGTCATATTGATATGAATACAATAATAGTAGGAGATCTTAATATGCCTCTCTCAGAAAGAGACAGACCATCGAAGCAGAAAATTAATAAAGAAATAAGAGCATTGAATGAAACATTGGACCAGATGGACCTCATCGACATATACAGAACATTCCACCCTAAAACAACAGAATACTCATTCTTCTCAAGTGCACATGGAACCTTCTCCAGAATAGACCACATACTGGGTCACAAAGCAGGACTCAACCAATACCAAAAGACTGACATTATTCCCTGCATATTCTCCGATCACAATGCTTTGAAACTGGAACTCAATCACAAGGAAAATTTCAGAAGGAACTCAAACACCTGGAAGCTAAAGACCACCTTGCTTAAGAATGCTTGGATCAACCAGGAGATCAAAGACGAACTTAAACAATTCATGGAAACCAATGAGAATGAAGACACTTTGGTCCAAAACCTATGGGATACAGCAAAGATGCTTCTAAGGGGGAAATACATAGCCATCCAAGCCTCCCTCAAAAAAATTGAAAAACCCAGAATACACCAGCTGTCTCTACACCTTAAAGAACTGGAGAATCAACAACAAATCAAACCAACTCCACATGCAAGAAGGGAAATAATCAAGATTAGAGCAGAGATCAATGAGGTAGAAATGAGAGATACAGTAGAACGTATCAATGAAACTAGAAGCTGGTTTTTTGAAAGAATCAATAAGATCGACAAACCATTGGCCACACTAATCCAAAAGAAAAGAGAGAAAGCCCAAATTAATAAAATTATGAATGAAAAAGGAGAGATCACAACTAACACCAAGGAAATAGAAACAATCATCAGAAATTATTACCAACAGTTATATGCCAATAAGCTGAGCAACCTAGATGAAATGGATGCATCCCTGGAAAACTATAAACTCCTGAAATTGAACCAGGAAGAAATTGACAACCTGAATAGACTGATATCTAGTAATGAGATTGAAGCAGTGATCAAAAACCTCCCAAAAAACAAGAGTCCAGGACCTGACGTATCCCTGGGGAATTCTACTAAACTTTCAAAGAAGAAATAATACCAATTCTCCTGAAGCTGTTCCAAAAAATTGAAGCAGAAGGAAAACTTCCAGACTCTTTTTATGAAGCCAGCATTACCCTGATCCGCAAACCAGGCAAAGACCCTACCAAAAAGGAGAGTTTCAGACCAATATCACTGATGAATATGCATGCAAAGATTCTCAACAAGATCCTAGCAAACAGGATCCAACAGCACATTAAAAAGATTATCCACCATGACCAGGTGGGATTCATCCCTGGCTTGCAAGGTTGGTTCAACATTCACACATCAATCAATGTGATAGAACAAATCAATAAGAGAAGAGAGAAGAACCACATGGTCCTCTCAATTGATGCAGTAAAAGCATTTGATAAAGTCCAGCATCCGTTCCTGATGAAAACGCTTCAAAGTATAGGGATAGAGGGAACATTCCTGAACTTCATAAAATCTATCTATGAAAGACCCACAGCAAATATCATCCTCAATGGGAAAGAGCTTGCAGCCTTCCCGTTGAGATCAGGAACACGACCAATATGCCCACTCTCACCATTCTTGTTCAACATAGTATTAGAAGTTCTAGCAATGGCAATCAGACAACAAAGAGAAATAAAAGGTATCCAAATTGGCAAGGAAGAAGTCAAACTCTCTCTCTTCACAGATGACATGATTCTTTATATGGAAAACCCCAAAGACTCCACCCCCAAACTACTCGAACTCATACAGCAATTCAGTAACGTGGCAGGATACAAAGTCAATGTACAGAATTCCGTGGCTTTCTTATACACTAACAATGAAAATACAGAAAGGGAAATTAGAGAATCGATTCCATTTACTATAGCACCAAGAACCATAAGACACCTGGTAATAAAGCTAACCAAAGTGGTAAAGGACCTGTACTCGAGGAACTACAGAACACTCATGAAAGAAATTGAAGAAAACACAAAAAGATCGAAGACTGTTCCATGCTCTTGGATTGGAAGAATAAACATTGTTAAAATGTCTATATTGTCCAGAGCAATCTATACTTTGAATGCCATTCCGATCAAAATTCCACCGGTATTTTTCAAAGAGCTGGAGCAAATAATCCGAAAATTTGTATGGAATCAGAAGAGACCCCAAATTGCTAAGGAAATGTTGAAAAAACAAAAACAAAACTGGCGGCATCACGTTACCCGATTTCAAGCTTTACTACAAAGCCGTGATCACCAAGATAGCGTGGTACTGGCATAAAAACAGACACATAGACCAATGGAAAAGAGTGGAGAGCCCAGATATGGACCCCAACTCTATGGTGAAATAATCTTTGACAAAACAGGAAAAAATAATCAATGGAAAAAAGACAGTCTCTTCAATAAATGGTGCTGGGAAAACTGGACAGCGATATGTAGAAGAATGAAACTTGACACCGCACACAAAGATAAACTCGAAATGGATAAAAGATCTCAACGTGAGACAGGAATCCATCAGAATCCTAGAGGAGAACATAGGCAATAACCTCTTCGATATCAGCCACAGCAACTTCTTTCAAGATATGGCTCCAAAGGCCAAGGAAAGAAAAGCAACAATGAACTTTTGGGACTTCATCACGATCAAACTTTCTGCACAGCAAAGGAAACAGTCAACAAAACAAAAAGGCAACCCACGGAATGGGAGAAGATATTTGCAAATGACAGTACAGACAAAAGGTTGATATCCAGGATCTATAAAGAACTTCTCAAACTCAACACACACAAAACAGATAATCATATCGAAAAATGAGCAGAAGATATGAACAGACACTTCTCCAACGAAGACATACAAATGGCTATCAGACACATGAAAATATGTTCATCATCACTAGCCATCAGGGAGATTCAAATTAAAACAACATTGAGATACCACCTGACACCAGTTAGAATGGCCAAAATTAGCAAGACAGGAAACAACGTGTGTTCGAGAGGATGTGGAGAAAGGGGAACCCTCTTACACTGTTGGTGGGATTGCAAGTTAGTGCAGTCACTTTGGAGAACAGTGTGGAAACTCATGAAGAAATTAAGAATAGAGCTTCCCTATGACCCTGCAATTGCACTGCTGGGTATTTACCCCAAAGATACAGATGTAGTGAAAAAAAGGGCCATCTGTACACCAATGTTTATTGCAGCAATGGCTACGGTCGCCAAACTGTGGAAAGAACCAAGATGCCCTTAAACGGAGGAATGGATAAGGAAGATGTGGTCCATATACACAATGGAGTATTATGCCTCCATCAGAAAGGATGAATACCCAACTTTTGTAGCAACATGGACGGGACTGGAAGAGATTATGCTGAGTGAAATAAGTCAAGCAGAGAGAGTCAAGTATCATATGGTCTCACTTATTTGTGGAGCATAACAAATAACATGGAGGACATGGGGAGATGGAGAGGAGAGGGAGTTGAGGGAAACTGGAAAGGGAGATGAACCAAGAGAGACTATGGACTCTGAAAAACAACCAGAGGGTTTTGAAGGGGCGGGGGGGGGTTTGGGGTGAGAGGTTGAGGAACCAGGTGGTGGGTAATAGGGAGGGCACGTACTGCATGGGAGCACTGGGTGTGATGCCAAAACAATGAACACTGTTATGCTGTAAATAAACAAATAAACGAATAAAAAAATAAAAAAAATAATAAATAAATAGAAAGACTTGGGAAGGAACAAGAAAGAGCCATTTTATCCTGATCATGAACTCAGGTAGTCTTTTTCCGTTTCTTTCCCACTTCCACTTTCTATACAAAGAGATAAGAAAATGATGTTCTCTATACCATTCTTTAAACTAACATTTCTCCAGAGAGAGCAAGGTATTCCAATTTCCACTGCAAATTCTAGAGATCTCAATCAACAGCGAGGCCTCTTGACTACCATTAGGTCTCTGGGATGTTGATAGCCTTGGGTGAGATGGTCCATCCTTAGCTTCTGTTCGCTATGGATTCTCAGGTGTAAGGACTGCCTTTGGTGCTTGGTCAGCTTGGAAGGTGATGGAAGGAAGAAGGAAGGAGAGTCACAATTCCAGGAACATTGCCAGGGCAGGGATGGATTGTGCTGTCCTTGTCCGTATCTGCTAGTTTCCTGAAACACCAGTCCTAAGGAATGAAGGCTCTGTCTACCTGACATTACCTTAAACACCGTTGCAAAGGCTTCATGGAGAGTGAAACACTGCATTATCGCTAGCCATACAGAAAGATCCCTGGTCAGCACTCCTTGTCATCTTTAGTTAATGCTACATGTCATAGTCATGGGGAGATCCATGTTGAGCAACTCTCTTTATTCTGCTGAAAATGAACGGCCACCATCGATGGCCTGCCATGTCCACTCTAGCATAACTGTGGAAGTAGCCGAGATACCCTTTTAAGGGGTATTGGATAAAGATATTTATGAAGATGATAAAGAAGTTTATTTCCAAATGAAAATGCAAGCAGACCAAGAGAAATATCCGATGGCTTCACTATTATGTAGGCCCATGAGGAATACCATGGACATGAGTAGTATTAAGGGAAAACAGAAGGAGAAGAAGTTAGACAGGGCGATGCACCAGGAGACTCTCAGGACTTTGGGGACCAAGCTGAGGGTTACAGGAGCATAAGACTTGCCATAAAGAGGGAACTGCTTAATGGGTATGGGGGTGATGTGACATTATATGAGGATGAGCACTTGGTGGTATATGCAATTAAAGAATCAGGGCACACTATGTCAAAAAACGTAGGATGGATGAAAGGCGGTCTTGCCGAATATAAGAAAAAATAATGAATAGAAAGCAAAACAGGCCATTTCACATGGAGAAGAGGAAGGAAAGCGAAGAGAAATGAATTCTAGTTTTATTATCTTACTGATTAAAATTGCACGCAATTGGTTTCCTGTAAGGTCCTTATGTGAATTGGGTCTTTGGACATTGTAAATTAGAGTCTTCCCTCTTCCTACATTTTGGGAATAGATGAGAAAAGCCGACATTACCATTAAATGTCTCGAATTGTGGACCAGGGAATTGATTTGAACCTGGATTTCTGTGTGGTGGGAGATGTTTGAAGATGGCTTCAAAAGCTTTCATCATAACCTGAGACGTCAGATATATATGAATCATGATCTTATCATGGAAGTGCATATGTGTCTTGGTATTTTTTTCTTTTCTCTCCAGTGTTGTATTTGATGCAAATACATGCACACCCTTATGTGTGTAAGGGTCTTTTAGTTAAGTTTTTTTAATTAATTTATTTATTATATAATTAATTCTTGATAGGTCAGGAGTTAACGTATCCACTTTGGACGCTTTGTTACTTTGATTCTCTAAGCTTTTTTTTTTAAATGGTATTTTCTCTGAATTTTGCTTCCATGAGTGCTATTCCTCACTTGCTCCCTAAATTCTGGGGGACTCTTTTAAGTGTGTGTGTGTGTGTGTGTGTGTGTGTGTGTGTGTGTGTGTGTGTGTTCACAAAACGCTAAAAATGACATTTTAAGAGATATGACACTGCTCTATTTCAGATCACAATTCACCTTCAAACCCATTCGGAACTCACGTTCAATCCCGTTTGGCCACATTTCCTGCATTAAATGTCCAATTCAATCCATTTGGAAAAGCAGATTCTCACTCGCCTGCCTGGAACAAACACGGAATTTTGTGTGCCTGGTTAGAGTCTAATTGCATGTCCTTTTTTTCTTTTTTTTTCACATGTTTCTTTACTTCCAAGAATGAATGAAATCGTATGGGATTTCTCTTTCTGTGATTGACAGATATGACACAGCCCATGCTCTCTCCCTTTCTCCCACATGTCACAAGGAGCAAGAATGCCTTCTTGCTTATGGCTCCATAGGAGTCCGCAGTACATTTGGAGGACAGGGTTATGATAGAAGTGTCTGGGAGCTCCAGACGTGTCTTCAGACGCCAGCACAACCATTGATGACGACATCAATGGAAACATGACATAAATGCCTGGAAGCCTAGAAATCACACTCCACAGCGAAAGAGAGAAGGGTGTAGACAGGACTTATGGGAGCATTGGACGGTTGGTGCTTTAGAAGACAGGGAGCCATGGAAAAATCCAAAGCCCCAGGGGAGAGGAAAACACTTAGAACCCACAATTTGAATGTTGACCCATAGGTGTTGGCGGAGAAATAGAGAGTGTCTGAATGACATGAGTTCTTGCAACCTAAGGGACTTGAGGCCCGGGGATTCCAGATCAGCATGCTTTACAGACATAGACTCCAGAGAACACTGTGTATCTCCTGGAGAGGACACCAGCAAGCAACCAGGTGCTGACAGCGTGGAAAATTTGATCAGAGACAATACCTGTTGACACAGCGGTAAGATTATTTTTCTTTGGGTGCATACGTGATGGGCAGTGTTGGTGGAGATGACTCGATGGGCGCCAAAGATACTTGGGCTCTATGACCGCCAGCATTAAGACTGAGAAGTGGCCACACTCAGGACGGTGAGGACATTAGCTCCCCAACCTGCAATCACGGATTCCCAAACCTGGAACACTGTTGGGACTGCCTTCTTCAGGCCACGTTGCTTAGTCCCAGGAGAAGAGAAAATCCTGCAAGGGACTAAAAGAAAGCCCTGCCCTCATCCTCTCCCCTATCCACAGAATTCAGCAGACCTTACGTTTTATGGAGTGGGTTGAAAGTCACGTTTCACAGGCAAACCATATGTGGCCCAGACACCAAACACTCTGAATGGAGGGCAAGGAGAGCCTCTGCAGAGCACGAGCCACAGGAGAGTGGACAGCCACAACACAAACCCAGAGGGCATGTCACACACACCTGAGACTCTCAAGTGCCAGCCGTTGGGCACTCCATGAGCTCTTCTTCCTAAAGTTATTATCTTCAGGGTAGATATCAGAATACGCTTTTTGAAAACAGAGAAGACAGAGACCTTTGTAGATTCACGTTGTATTCCTGAAACTGGCCCAAAAGCCTTTCCGATTGTTTCATGTGGGGATTGGTTTTCTTCCAACATGCTCAGTGCTTGCTCCTCTGAGCTCCAAACAGGTGAGTCCATCCTGGGCCTAAGCTTTTTGGGTGTAGGATCTCTCTTTAATGTTTGAACAGCTAGGAAAATTGGGAGGCATTTATGGCAAGATTTCTGGAGATGCAAGAAGAACTCTTGTCCTCACAGTTGAAGACTACAGACATGTCTTTGGTATGGTTGAGGGTGTTAACTCTGAGCTTTCCTCCTAGGTTTGGGGTGCTATTCCTGGACAGAAGCAGTTAACTTATCCAGATTGGACGGTTTGTTACTTTGATTCTCTAAGCTTTTGTTTTTTATGGTATTTTCTCTGAATTTTGCTTGAATGAGTGCTATCCCTCACTTGCTCCCTAACTTCTTGGGACTCTTTCAGTGTTTGTGTGTGGGCATGGGCGAGTGTCACTGCCTGTGTGTGTGGTTCACAAAATGCGAAAAGTGATCTTTTAAGAGATATGGAGCTGCTCTTTGCCAGATCACAATTCAAGTTCAAACACAGTGGAAACCCACGTAACATCCCCTTGGCCACATTTCCTTCATTGAATATCCCCTTTTTATCCACATAAAGAAATGCAGATTCTGACTAGCCTGCCTGGAATAAACACCAAATTTTCTGTGCCTAGTTAGAGCCTAATTGCCTGTCCCTTATTCTTGCTTTTTCACATGTTTCTTTACTTCCATGAGTGAGTGGAATCTTATGGTAATTGTCTTTCTGTGACTGACAGATATGACACAGCGCAATGCTCCCTCCTTTTCCGCCAAATGTCACAAGGAGCAAGAATGCCTTTTGCATATGGCTCCATAAGAGTCCGCAGTGCATTTGGAGGACAGGGAGATGGTGGAAGTGTCTGGGAGCTCCAGGCTTTTCTTCAGTCATCTGCACAACCCGAAGATGACTATATCAATGTAAACATGGCATAAATTGACCTGAAGTCTGGAATCACATTCCACAGTGAAAGAGAAAAGAAGTCACAGAGACCATGGGAGAATTGTGTAGAGGGCTTAAGTGAGAATTGTACAGTTGGTGCTTCAGAGGGCAGGGAGCCATGGCCAAAGACAAAGACCCAGTAGAGAGGAGCACACTTAGAACCCACAATTTGAATGTTGAACCATAGCAATTGGCGTCGAAAAGGAGAGTGTCTGAATGACTTGAGTTCTTGCAACTCAAGGGGCTTGAGGCCAGAGAATTCCAGATCAGCATGCTTTGTAGACAGAGAGTCCAGAGAACACTGTTTATCTCCTGGAGAGGACACCAGCAAGCAACCAGGTGCAGACAGCCTGTAAACTGTGATGAGAGAAATACCTGTGAACACCGTGGTAACATTATAATTTCTTTGTGTGCATTCATGATGGGCAGTGTTAGTGGAGAGGCCTCGATGGGCACGAAAGATACTTGGGTTCTACGAACGCGAGCATCAAGACTGAGTAGTGGCCACAGGCAGGACGGTGAGGACATTAGCTGCCCAAACTGCAATCACGGATTCCCAAGCCTGGAACACTGTTGGGAATGCATTCTTCAGGCACGTTGCTTAGTCCCAGGAGAACAGAAAATCCTGCAGGGGACCAGAAGAAAGCCCTGCCCACATCCTCTCACCTGGCCACAGAATTCAGGAGGCCTTTTGTTTTTGGAGTGGGTTGAAAGTCACGTTTCACAGGCACATTGGACCCACGAAGCTTAACCTCACCATATTTGGCCCAGTCACCAAACACTCTGAATGGAAGCCAAGGAGAGCCTCTGCAGAGGACGAGCCCACAGGAGAGTGGACAGCCACAACACAGCCCCAGATGGCATGTCACACACACCTGAGACTCTCTCAAGTGCCAGAACTTGTGCACTCCATATCTCTTTTCCTAAAGAAATTAGATTCAGGGTAGATACGAGAATGCGCATTTCAAATACAGAGAAGATAGAGACCTTTTGTAGATTCATGCTGTATTCCTGGAACTGGCCCAAAATTCTTTTCCAATGGCTTCACATTGGGATTGGTTCTCTTCCAACATGCTCCGTGCTTGCTCCTGTGAGCTCCAAACAGTTGAGTCCGTCCTGGGACTAAGCTTCTAGGGTGTAGGTTCTGCTTTAATGTTTGGTCAGCTGGGAAAATGGGGAGGCATGTATGGCACGATTTCTGGAGATGCAAGAAGATCTCGTGTTCTAACTGTGAAGACTCCAGACATGTCTTTGATATGATTTCGCGTGTTAACTCTGAGCTTTCCTTGGAAGCGTGGTGTGCATTCCTCGTCAGAAGCATCCTCATAGGGTCTGAGGACCATGAACATGTGTATGGAGTGGAGTTCCCAGTGTGAGGCTGTTTTACTCCTGACATTTTCTTGACCTTACGTGGGTAAGATGGAATTGTGGATTCTTGCCCTTCTCAGGAGTCTAGAGGGGGTGGTGGTGACAGTCATGGTCAAGAACTACAAATTTGGCCATGGACAAGGTGACCCCAAATCGCTTCACAAACTGTCTTGGGGGAAATACCCAAGTGGGTCAAACGGTTTGGAGTGATATTGAAGCTCCTGGGTGACCCAGAACTACTCGACCCTGGTGAAGTGATGAGGCGTGGTTTGGTGAGGACTGGTTGCTAGGACATCAGAGCTTTGTGACATCACAGAAGCTGACTTCACTGAAGCAGCAACATCATTCTCATGACATATGAGTCCTATGGCTTTAAGTAGTAAGATTTTAGAAGGAACAAGGAAGATTGCTGTTAGCCTGATCATGAACTCAGGTGGTCTTTTCTGTTTCTTTCCAACTTCCACTTTCTATACAAAGAGAAAAGAAACAATGCTCTGTATACCATTCTTTAGACCAACATTTCTCCAGAGAGAGCAAGGTGTTCTATTTCCACTGCCATCTCTAGAGATCTCAATCAACAGCGGGGCCTCTTGTCTCCCATTAGGTCTCTGGGAGGTTGGAAATCCTTGGGTGAGATGGTCCATTCTTAGCTTCTGTTCCCTATGGTTTCTCGGGTGTAAGGTAGGCATTTGGTGCTTGGTCAGCTTGGAAGGTGAAGGAAGGAAGAAGGGAAGGAAAGTCACAATTCCAGGTAATTTGCCAAGGCAGGGATTTGTTGTGCTTTCCGTGTCCTTATCTACTAGTGTCCTGAAACACCAGTCCTAAGGAATGAAGGCTCTGGCTACCTGATATTACCTTATCAACTTTTTCAATGGCTTCATGGAGAGTGAATATGCATGATCGCTACCCCTAAAGAAAGATCCCTGGTCAGCACTCCTTGTTATCATTAGTTAATGCTACAATCCATAGTCATAG